>NC_038046.1:24294310-24894310 GCF_002211085.1 Panicum hallii | reverse complement strand
TCAAATTCAAAATGCATTTGAATACATTTCTTTCTCTCTCTCTATTTCTAATTGGGCCCGGTCCACTTTTCTTTTTCATTTTCCCTCTCTCATTTTCCCTTGCGGCCCGGCCCGAGCCGGCCTTTTCTTTCTCCTCCGCACGGCCCAGCCGGCCTCCTTTCTTCTCCCTCTCTCTCACGCGCGCGGCCCAGCGAGCAGCCTCCCAAGCCCACTTTCCCTGCGCGGCCCGCTCTTTCCCCTTTCCTCCTTTTCCCTTACTCACGGGTGGGTCCCGCCTGTCGGGCCCGTCCCCTTCCCCACAACCGGATCGGGCTCGAGCCCGAGTCCAACCGCGGTCCGGCGCCGCCCCGCCCGCGCGCCACCTCGGGCCCGCACGCCCAGGCGCCTAGCCACCCTATTTAAGCCGCCACCCGTGCCCTAGCTTCCCCCACGCCACAGCCGCCTCCCGCCCGAGAAAACCTAGCACCCGAAGCTTCCGCCGCCGCCATCACTGCCGTACCTCAGCCGCTCGCCGCGCCGCCGCTCCCCGCCGTCAAGCCAGTGCCCTAGAAGCTTCGCGTGGTGGTGAGGATCTTCACCGGCCTCTCTTTTTCCCTTTTCCATGCCTTCTCACGCTCACGCGGCCTCACCGTCACCGCTGTGCCGCACACCGCCGTCGTGCACCTCCCTCGGTCACTGGCGCTCCTTCTTAACCCCGTAGATGCGTTCCTCGCATCACCCTCTTGCTCCCAATGCAAACCGCAATCCAAACCGAGGCCGGGAATGCGTTTACGCGTTTACCCCGGCGAGCCACGGCCGTCCAACGCCGCTCCACCTCGCCGCCGGCGCCTCGCACCGCGGCTCCGCGCCTCCAACCGCCCCTGACCGTTAGATCTAAATCCAACGGGTTAGATTAGATCTAACCCGAGTCAATAGACCCAGATATTGGTCAACCCGAGATCGTTTTGCGCTTTAGCCCCTGAGTTTTGTAGAAATTAACCCGTAGTCCACGGTGGTACAAAAGTATTCACGAATAGATCCGTTTTCTTCTGTTTAGATGCCTATCTTTCAAAAATAAAACCCGCAGTCCTAGATCCTTCTATTTTACAATCTAACCCCTAGATTTAATGTTTAATTATGATCTAGCCCTTGGTTTCTTTGGTCAGAGACCTTCTAGATTAAAATCTTTTACAAATAAGCCCCTGGAATCATGTTTTAGCCCTAACTTCTCCGTTTTAACTCCATTTTCATCGATTCTTGCGCTCACACGATCCTTACGACATATGCAGTAGCTTTATTATAATATTTTACTCTATTTATATTGATTGGTGTATTGTTTCTTATTTAATTTTTTTGCTTGTATGTACTTGTGTGTTACGATAGACGGTACGCAGTTCGAGGGTCCGCAAGAGCCGAGCTTTGAAGACGTTCCCGAGCAGCAGCAGTCCTTTGACGAAGGCAAGTGGTCATTAATCATATTTCAGTCCTAATAACTTTATAAACACACAAATTTATTTTATATCCATGCATGTGTCTAGAATATGATGGATACCAAACTAAGGATATGCCTAGTTTCTTTTGAACTTCTTGATTAAACTTGGGTTATTATATTTATGTTGTAGCCACACTAGTTGCTTTTATATAGATTTTGGTTGGATAACCCAAAAATCATGGTACACTGGTTTACTCATGTTCTGAAATATTTTATTGGTGATAATTAAGATTATTGTATTAATTGGAACATGGAGAACCACACAGGAAAATAGTGCGACCACAATACTACATGGCTCTGGTCTTAGCTAATTAATTAGAAACTTTAGCTTGTAATGGTCTTACCGAAAAGGGCAAGAGGGGAGTGCATGGATGGGGTATAGCTCGGTCCTCTTGAGGCGTAGATATGATCCTGGGTAAGGCGTTTTCCTCATTAGGGAGGGTTATAACTAATGCGGCCTGAAATCTTAGCGGACCATTGCAAGTTAGGGCATCTTTGTAAAGGCCTCGTAGTGAATCCCTGCCACTCACCTTGGAAGTGTTTAAGGGCCTTACAAACCTGGGCATCAAGGGAATCTTGAATTGTGGGTAAAGTGTACAATCTCTGCAGAGTGAAAACTGATATACCAGCCGTGCTCACGGTTAAGAGCGGCTTGGACACTCACATGATAATTAAACTTAAACACGATCTAAATCGATGTTCTTTATTTGTTTGTGTTGATGATTATCTATTACTGGTATTTATTTAAGGGATTGATATATACTTACACTTAGTTAAGCTTGCTTAATAAAACTTGATCAACTAAAAATGCTTATCGCAGTCAAGCCATGTCAGCTTTTTCTTGATTATAGCCTTGCATGTCATATAATTTACTCCATTTGCTGAGTACCAACTATAAGTGTACTCATACTTGCTTTATTAAAAATAATGCTGCTCAGAACAAGTTAATTGTCCGGAGTTCCCTGGAGATTTCGAAGAATACGTATGTCTCCCAGTCATCTGCCTGTGAAATTGAAGTCCACTACTAGTTATAAATATTTATTTATTCACTTAAGATTAAGACTGTCGGTCATATAATAAAGTACTATTATACTCTATTTCATTAATGCATTGTTTCGGGTATACACTTGTGAAGTCTCCTGTATGTGTAGAACTTGATCCTGGCACACATATGGGATGCATTAGGTTATCTTTTCTAAACCGGGTGTGACAGAAGTGGTATCAGAGCAGTGTTGACTGTAGGACGCTAGCCTAGTTAGTAATGATCGAATTTTAAGGCTCATCTTGCTTAGTAACCTAGCTTCTGCCTGCTTGCTTTTAAAAACTGCTTATTTCTTGAGTATATCACTATTATTTCCACCTTGACTTCATGCTTGTCTCTCAAGTGTGTTGATATTTTTTAAAATGCAATCTTGCTTTAAGGTCACTATAGTATTTTCTAAATATCCTCTATCTTGCGCTGTCCTCACTTTTGCTACAGATGGCCAGAAACAAGCAGACCACCCGTAAGAGCACCCGTGGACCGTCACATCCGATCCATCATCTGCAGGAAGTGTCCGAGCAGCTGGAGTCTAAGCACGTGATACTCGAAGACAACAATGACGACTACTACGCTCACCATGACGGAGGCTGGGTGGACACTGACACTGAGGAGGAACCCATGGAGTTGCCGGAGGACCCCCCTGAGGTCTCAAGTGGCAGCAATGAGGGTCCTGCAGGAGGAGACGGTGCCAATCCAGGTGCCACAGGCGGAGACGAGGATGAGGATGGTGACGATGACTCAGATGCACCCGATGGTGGTGATGATGACCTAGATAATGACCGAGAGCCAGCTGTCACCGCAAGCCCACCGCCACCTGAGCCCCACTATGAGAAGCAGATACATCACTTGGACTTTGCTAAAGGTCCATTCCCCGCGCTTCTCTGGAGGGCCATGCAGAGAATTGGCTTCCCGCTGATGCCACGCTATGAAGCTCACTTGTACAAGAATGCTCAGCAGGAGGAGAAGTGGTTGGTGGCAGTGGTGATCAGTGTTCCGGATGAGAGACATGGCAGCTGGGTGGAGTACTCCAAGCACATTGATGATGTGCCCAGGAGGACCTTGGACGCAGGGACTAGTGAAGCTGCCAGGACAGCGCTCTACTATGTCTGCCACGCTTACAGGGAGGAACTTCAGGGCACCGAGTTTCAGCTATTTCCACGGTGCAAGAGGGGAGCCACCTGAGCGCGGATTTCTGCCCTGCCCCTTAGGGAAGGAAGCTTGCTTATGGACACTACGCAGGAGTTGGTCGCCGCTCTCAGCACGGACCTGGATGCTGTCGGAGCAGAGATACACGAGGTCAAGAGAAAGCTGATGAAGACCATCAGGGAGAAGGCGATTCTGGAAGCTCGGCTGAGGGGAGATCCAGAGTTACCCCCGGAGTACGACAGTGATGAGACTATGGAGTACCTGCCAGAGTCACCTCCTCGCAAGCGCGTCCACTACGGAGAGCCCGGCTACCGCACCCGCTATCGTTAGAGAGGATAGATCTAGGAGTTAAGATAGAAGTAATTTTTTTAGATAGAAGTTTTTCTAAGAGTCTTTTGTAATCGTTAGTTCGAAATGGTCTTGATAGTGTGTTTAATTTAGATTAATGTGTAAGTGTGCTTGGTTTTATGAAAACAATATGATTTGGATCTTTGTAATGATTGCGATAAATTGTGGAGTAATGACCATAATTATATCAAGTTTATAATACAAATAGATAGTTTAGAAAAGTTTGGAGCTGTCTATCTTCCTTACTGTCTTTATCTTATCCTTGCTCCTACTCTCTTTCCATTATTGTTTTCATGAGTCTCATTTTTCTAACCGATCAGATGGTGAACACTAGGTCCGGATCAGGAGTTGATCAGCCTGCAGTGTCGCGATACGGAACGAGCAATAATACCAACCTCGGTCCTCAGCAAAGTCAACCACACCAAGCACCACCTGCAGGGATGGAGCAGTTTCTCGCCGCCCAGACTCAACTGCTTACCAACATGGCGAACACTATCGCCAATATGTAGGCTCAGATGAACCAAGCTCCACCATCTCCACCACCCCCAGCAAGAGACAGGCACAGAGAGTTCATGAGCCACAAACCTCCCTCATTCTCTCACTCATCTGATCCTCTGCAAGCTGATGACTGGATCAAGACGGTGGAGAAAATGCTGAACATTGTCCAATGTACTAAGAGGGAGAAGGTCCTTTATGCATCAGGCAGGTTGGAAGGGACCGCTGCAGATTGGTGGGATGCTTACACCGCAGCCCATGACACCCCCAACACCATCACTTGGCAGGAGTTCAGGAACCAATTCAGGGAGCACCACATATCCAAGGTCTAATGAAGCTCAAGAAGCAAGAGTTCCTTGCGCTAAAATAGGGATCCATGTCTATGAGTGAGTACTGGGACAAGTTCATCCAATTGTCTTGCTACGCTCCTGCAGATGTAGCAGATGACGCGGAGAAGCAGGATCACTTCAGGGATAGTCTGATTGGTCCTATCAAGTATCAGTTGATGGTGCATACTTTCGAGAATTTCCAGAAGATGGTGGACAATGCCATCCTGGTGGAGCATGCTCGCAAGGAGATGGGTGAGCAGAAGAGAAAGTTTGAGTCATCAGCGTAGTTCAGCAGCAACTATCGCCCTCGTTTCGCGCCCCCGCAAGGAACACCCTTCCGTCCAGGAGGAAAGAATGTCAAGTACGGGCAGAATCAGTATCAGCGCCCCAACCAACAGGGTCAGCAGCAGCAGTAGGCACAGCGTGCCGGTCAGTCAGTGCAGCGTCCCAACTTTCCGCAGAATCGCCAGAGCACCCCTACTAGGACACCTATGAGGAACAGTACCCCTGTTTCCACTGGTGGTACCACGTGCTTCCGATGTGGTGAAGCTGGACACTATGCTAACTGTTGTCCTAAGGGAAATGCCCAGAACACTCCAGGCCAGTTCAACAACAATGGACAGAGGCATACTCCACAGCAGCAACAGCCCAGGAACAATAACCACACGTCGCAGAACAACAAGGGTTAGCAGAACTTCATCCGTGGGCGTGTGAATCATGTGGCCGCGAAGACCGCTCAGGAGGCTCAGGACGTTGTGTTTGGTATGTTTCTCATCAACTCAGCCCCTGCATCAGTTTTATTTGATTCCGGAGCATCGCATACATTCATCTCCGCTGAGTATGTTGCTAAGTACTCCAATCCCCTATGCACCATGCCTAGTTCCATGCTAGTAAATTCACCTGGGAAAAATATGAGTGCTGTGTATCGGTGTCTTGGGGTAAAAATACAGATTATGGGAAGGAAATTCTATGCAAATCCGATAGTCTTGCAGTACAGTGGTATTGATATCATTCTCAGAATGGGATGGTTGATGAAGTACGACACAGTTATTCACTGTTCCAAGCGATCTATGGCTCTCACTAGCTCAGAAGGTGAAAGGTTTGAGTTCGTTGCAACACTTTTGTCGACAGCAGACTGTGCAGTGAATCAGTTAAAGGTAGATTCGATTGAGGACCTCAGAGTTATCCGAGAGTATCCGGACGTCTTCCCCAATGATTTGCCAGGTATGCCCCCTGAACGTGACATTGAGTTCATCATAGAGCTTCTACCTGGTACTGCACCTATTGCTAAAAGATCATATAGAATGTCAGTTGGTGAACTAGAAGAACTTAAGAAACAGCTAAAAGAATTGTTAGATAAATAGTTCATTCGTCCTAGTTCTTCACCTTGGGGAGCACCCGTGATATTCGTTGAAAAGAAAGATGGTACACAGACGAGGTGTGTTGATTATAGGGCCTTGAATGAGGTTACCATCAAGAATAAGTACCCGTTGCCTCGTATAGAAGACCTGTTTGATCAGTGGAAGGGAGCCAGAGTATTCTCCAAAATTGATTTGAGGTCAGGGTATCATCAGCTGAGGATACAACACTCAGATATTGCTAAGATAGCTTTCACTACCAGATACGGGCTATATGAATACACAATCATGTCATTTGGGTTGACTAATGCTCTAGCCTACTTCATGTATCTGATGAATAAAGTGTTCATGGAGTATCTTGACAAATTCGTGGTGGTGTTCATTGATGATATTTTGGTGTACTCCAGGAATGAGGAGGAACACGAGGCACATCTGAGGCTTGTTTTGCAAAAACTCAGAGATAATCAGTTGTATGCAAAGCTCAGCAAGTGTGAATTCTGGTTAAAGGAGGTCTCGTCCCTTGGTCATGTTATCACAGGTAGGGGTATTGCAGTGGATCCAGGAAAGGTCAAAGACGTGTTGAATTGGGAAACGCCAACGACAGTATCAGAGATCCGGAGTTTCTTAGGACTCGCGGGATATTACAGGAGATTTATAGAAGGCTTCTCTAAGATAGTGAAACTCCTTACATCGCTACTAGAGAAAGATAAGAAGTTTATATGGTCAAAGGCATATCAGAACAGCTTTGATGAGTTGAGGAAAAGGCTAACTACTGCACCAGTGTTGGCTATGCTTGATATTCACAAGAGTTTCGACATCTACTGTGACGCTTCTAAACAGGGCCTTGGCTGTGTATTGATGCAGGAGGGACACATGATTGCATATGTGTCCCGCCAGTTGAGGAAACATGAGCAGAACTATCCTACATATGACTTGGAGTTAGCAGCAGTGATACACGCTCTGAAGATATGGAGGCACTATTTGTTGGGTCACAGATGTCAGATATACACCGACCACAAGAGTCTGAAGTACATTTTCACTCAGAATGACCTCAACCTGAGACAGCGAAGATGGTTAGAGCTCATAAAGGATTATGATCTGGAGATACACTATCATCCAAGGAAGGCAAATGTGGTTGCCGATGCCTTGAGTCGCAAGAGTTATGTGAAAGCGACAATGGTTAGCCAGATGCCTCGGGAGTTGTATGAGGAGTTTGAACGGCTCAACCTTGGGTTCATCGCTCATACGGAGGGAGTCACTGTAGAGGTAGAGCCGACCCTCGAGCAAGAGATACGGAAGGGTCAGCTTGAGGATCCTAAGATACAGGAGGTGAAGGAGATGATAGAAGCAGGCAAAGCATCTGACTTCACAGAAGATGAACATGGAACGGTGTGGTTCCGAAAGAGGATATGCGTGCCCGATATGGATCATCTTTGTGAGAAAATCTTATAGGAAGCTCATGACTCTGCTTATTCTATCCATCCAGTCAGTACCAAGATGTATCAGGATCTGAAGAAGAGATATTGGTGGTATGGCATGAAGCGTGATGTTGCAGCTCATGTGGCACTGTGTGATGTGTGTCAGAGGGTCAAGGCAGAACATCAGAGACCAGCCGGTTTGTTACAGCCATTGAAGGTGCTAGAATGGAAATGGGAAGAGATTGGTATGGATTTCATCATGGGATTGCCACGCACAAAAGATGATTATGATTCCATATGGGTTATAGTGGATCGATTGACCAAGGTAGCTCATTTCATACCGGTGAAGACTACTTACATAGGGGCACGATTAGCGGAGTTATACATCTCTCGTATTGTGTGTTTGCATGGAGTACCTAAGAAGATAGTGTCAGACAGAGGTACTCAGTTCACATCTCGATTTTGGCAGAAGTTGCATGAGTCGATGGACACGAAGTTGAATTTCAGCTCGCTTATCATCTGCAGACTGATGGGCAGATAGAAAGGACCAACCAGGTGTTGGAGGATATGCTTAGGGCTTGTGCCCTAAAATATGGAGGCAGTTGGGATAAGAGTTTGCCGTTCGTAGAGTTCTCTTACAACAACAGTTACCAGGCCAGTTTGAAGATGGCACCGTTCGAGGCATTGTATGGCAGGAAGTGCAGGACTCCGTTGTATTGGAATGAGATAGGAGAAAGTCAGTTGTTCGGGTGTGAAATAATTAAAGAGGCCAAAAGATAGGTAAAGGTTGTCCGTGAAAATTTGAAAGTGGCTCAGTCAAGGCAGAAAAGTTATGCAGATACTCGATGATGAGAGTTGACTTTTGAGGAAGGAGTCTATGTGTACATGAAAGTGTCACCTATCACAGGTTTGCGCAGATTCAAGGTCAAAGGGAAGTTGTCACCTCGTTATATTGGCCCCTTCAGGATCTTAGAACGGAAAGGCGAGGTAGCTTACTAGTTAGAGCTACCTGCGTGACTGTTAGACGTGCACAACGTGTTCCACATATCACAGTTGAAGAAGTGTTTGAGGGTACCAGAGGAACAGTTGCCACTGGAGTTGAATGTGTAGGATATTTGACTTACACGGAGCACCCGATCAAAATACTGGACACAACAGAGAGAGTCACCCGGAGTAAGAGGATACGGATGTGTAGGGTGCAGTGGAGTCACCATGCAGAGGATGAGGCTACTTGGAAACGAGAGGATGAGTTACAGGCAGAATTTCCCCAACTCTTTGCTAGCCCAACCGAATCTCAAGAACGAGATTCATTTTAAGGGGGTAGGTTTTGTAACACCCTAAATTTTAATTTAGAAAACCTAAATAATTTTTGCTAGAGTTCCTCTTAGGACCCATAAGGTTTTTATCTCCTCATTTTGATTTTAGAACATTTACCGTGAATTAATTGCAATGTAATAAACCATAAAAAAATATAAGGAACTATAGGTTTTGTGCATTTCATGCCCCCATTGCATTGTTTTATTGATTGTATTCCATTTGAATTTAAATTTTAAATTCAAATTCAAATGCATTTATTTTTCTCTCTCTATTTCTAATTGGGCCCAGCCCACTTTTCTTTTTCCCTCTCTCATTTTCCCTTGTGGCCTGGCGCGAGCCGGCCTTTTCTTTCTCTTCCGCACGGCCGAGCCGGCCTCCTTTCTTCTCCCTCTCTCTCACGTGCGCGGCCAGCGAGTAGCCTCCCCGGCCCACTTTCCCCACGCGACCCGCTCTTTCCCCCTTCCCCCTTTTCCCTCGCTGACGGGTGGGTCCCACCTGTCAGGCCCGTCCCCTTCCCCGCGACCGGATCGGACTCGAGCCCGAGTCCGATCGTGGTCCGACGCCGCCTCGCCCGCACGCCGCCTCGGGCTCGCACGCCCAAGCGCCTAGCCGCCCTATATAAGCTGCCGCCCGTGCCCTAGCTTTCCCCCACACCACAGCCGCCTCCCACCGGAGAAAACCTAGCACCCGAAGATTTCGCCGCCGCCATTGCCGCTGTACCTTGGCCGCTCACCACGCCACCGCTCCGCCGCTCCCCGCCGTCAAGCTAGCGCCCTAGAAGCTTCGCGTGGTGGTGAGGATCCTCGCCGGCCTCTCTTTTTTCCCTTTTCCTGCCTTCTCACGCTCACGCAACCTCGCCATCACTGCCATGCCGCACACCACCGTCATGCATCTCCCTCGGTCACCGGCGCTCCTTCTTAACCCCGTAGATGTGTTCCTCGCATCACCCTCTTGCTCCCAGTGCAAACCGCGATCCAAATCGAGGCCGGGAACGCATTTACACGTTTACCCCGGCGAGCCGCCGCCATCCTCCGCCGCTCCACCTCGCCGCCGGCACCTCGCGCCGCGGCTCCGCACCTCTAGCCGCCCCTGACCGTTAGATCTAGATCCAACGAATTAGATTAGATGTAACCCGAGTCAATAGACCCATCAACCGGAGGTCATTTTGCGCTTTAGCCCCTGAGTTTTGTAGAAATCAACCTACAGTCCACGGTAGTACAAAAGTATTCACGAATAGATCCTTTTCTTCTATTTAGACTCCTATCTTTTCCAAAAATAGAACTTACAGTTTTGGATCCTTCTGTTTTACAATCTGACCCCTAGGTCTAAGGTTTAATTATGATCTAGCCCTCGGTTTCTTTGGTCAGATCCCTTCTATATTCAAATATTTTACAAATAAGCCTCTGGAATCATGTTTTAGCCCTAACTTCTTCGTTTTAACTCCGTTTTCATCGATTCTTACGCTCACGCGATCCTTACGACATATGTAGTAGCTTTATTACAATATTTTGCTCTATTTATATTGATTGGTGTACTGTTTCTTATTTAATTTTTTTGCTTGTATGTACTTGTGCGTTACGATAGACGGTACGCAGTTCAAGAGTCTGTAAGAGCCGAGCTTTGAAGACGTTCCTGATCAGCAGTTCTTTTGAACTTCCTTGATTAAACTTGGGTTATTATATTTATGTTGTAGCTACGCTAGTTGTTTTTACATAGATTTTGGTTGGATAACCCGAAAATCATGCTACACTGGTTTACTCATGTTCTGGAATATTTTATTGGTGATAATTAAGATTATTGTATTAATTGGAACATGGAGAATCACCTAGGAAAATAGTACAACCACAATACTATATGGCTCTAGTCTTGGCTAATTAATTTGAAATTTTAGCTTGTAATGGTCTTACCGAAAAGAGCAAGAGGGGAGTGCGTTGATGGGGTATAGTTATGTCCTCTTAAGGCGTAGATATGATCCTGGGTAAGACGTTTTCCTTATTAGGGAGGGTTATGACCACTGCGGCCTGAAACCTTAGCGGTTTGTCATAAGTTAGGGAATATTTGTAAAGGCCTCATAGTGAATCCCTGCCACTCACCTTGGAAGTGTTTAAGGGCCTTGCAAACCCGGACGTCAAGGGAAACACGAATTGTGGGTAAAGTGTACAACCTCTACAGAGTGAAAACTGATATATCAGCCGTGCTCACGGTTAAGAGCAGCTTGAACACTCATATGATAATTAAACTTAAAGATGATCTAAATCGATGTTCTTTATTTGTTTGTGTTGATGATTGTCTATTACTAATATTTGTTTAAGGGGTTGATATATACTTACATTTAGTTAAGCTTGCTTAATAAAACTTGATCAACTAAAATACTTATCGCAGTCAAACTATGTCAGCTTTTCCATGATTGTAGCCTTGCATGTTATATAATTTACTATATTTTTTGAGTACCAACTATAAGTGTACTCACATTTGTTTTATTAAAAATAATGCTGCTCAGAACAAGATAATTGTCCGAAATTTCCTGAAGATTTCGAAGAATATTCGGCGTATGTCTTCCAGTCATCTGCCTGTGAAGTTGAAGTCCGCTGTTAGTTATAAATATTTATTTATTCGCTTAAAATTAAGACTGTCGGTCATGTAATAAAATACTATTATACTCTATTTCGTTAATGTATTGTTTCAGATATACACTTGTGAAGTCTACTGTATATGCGGACTTAATCCTAATGCATGAAATGCATTCGGTTATCTTTATCTGACGCGACATGGACCGGAGGGGAAGGGTCACGGAGGAGGAGGGCACCACCGCCCGGACGAATGGGCGATCGATCATTGCGCGGCGCTCGCAGCGCAGGGCAATCAATCCATGCCCTGCGTGCCACCCGACCCAACCGAACGCCAAGCCGCGTGCGCCACCGGTGGAGAGAGAGGCCCCGGAGGGAGGTGCGTGCGTGGGGGTCCGGCTCGGGCGGAGGGTAGTTGCCTAGTTGGTTGGCGCGAGCCGACGAAGCGACAAGAGAGGAGGTCGGGTCCGAGGCAGAGGGAATCCAATCCGTCCAAACCTCAAAGCTAGTACTAGCGCGGTTGCTGTGGGCCCCGCAGGTGCACGTGTGGGTGGTGGGCCCGCGCCCACGTTCTGACGCCTGCGTGGGAAGAGTGGAGGGGACCACACGTTCTCTCTCCCGCTCTCTCTTCTCTCGAGTCTCCTCTCGTCTCGCGTGCACACACATGACCGACGCCCTGGCTGGAACAGGCGACCTCTCACTTATCTCAGCTGGCATGCCATGGAGATATCAGAAGCACTGCCTGGTGGGTAGTAGCTAGCTCTATATAAGGGGAGACCCAGCTTCTTTTCCATAGGAAGCCAAGCGTGCCCCTCTTGCTCTACCTAGCGCTGGGATTGTTTCTCACTCCACCTCTGATCTTTTCATCACTATCTCTCTCGGTTCAGAGCCAGAGAGAGGTAGAGATCTAGATGATGAAGAAAACGAGGGGATCAGGAGGAAGAGGGCTCAGCAAGGTAGTGAGGGAGCACAAGGCCAGGCTCTACATCATCCGCAGATGCGTCGTCATGCTCCTCTGCTGGCACGACTAGCTCACTACTGCTGCTGGTTCATCCATCCTCCTCTCAAATGACATCACATCAGCCATCGGCCAGAATTATTGGAAGACGATGAAGAAAGAATTCATTGCCGGCATTGCATCTGACTACTACTTTGAATTTTCTCCATTTCTTTTTTTTCATTCCATTGTTTTGACTAGCATAGCTAGAGCCTATGTAGATTATTACTAGCTAGCTATAGTTTTTGTATATAAATGTATATTAATTGCTAGTTTGCTAACTATCTGATGGTACTATATAAACTGCCTAGCTACGTACCCACTGGATTCCCTTTCTATCCCTAATTTTGGGGTTCTTGTTTCATAATCATGGAGATTTCCCCAACCATCTGGGGATTTGATCCGCTCTCTTCTCTTCAGCTTCGTTGCAAGAGATTCGCCATTATTTCCTGTTTAATTTCTTCTGGGTTTGCGTTAACTGAAATCTCTTGAACTGAACATATCGGTGTGTTCGTTATATATATTTCTCGAAAGCTACACATTGCGTGCACTCCCTATGTCGAGTTCTAACTTACATTGATCTCGAAAGACTAGAGATCCATGCTAAGAACTGAACCAATCAAGGCGATGCGCACATCTTTTTTTTTTCGAAAGACAAGTGATGTGTGTATTTAAATGCTAGAATACAGCCTGTAATCCCGTCAAGAAAAAATGGCCAGATCCGCAGTATATATATCGGCGATGCAGTAGCAACTGTGCTCTTGATCCATAACACAACTGACTAGCTAACGCCTAGCATCTAGATCATTCTTTCTATTGTACTTGACTATTGCATTTGCTTTGGTTACTAAATTGTAAGCACATTTCAGTTCACATTTTGCAAAGAATTAAGGTGTGTGGCAGAGAGGAGTGATCTGACAGCTGAGGGAGAGTGGAGTGGGAGCCCATGCAGATAGCCTATATATGTTCGACGTCTGTATTCAACGAGCTAAGTACCATCCTTATTAAGGCATAATAAAGACATTTCTTCCATGCTAAAATTTTTCATAAAATGGTGCACTTAGTCTTGAACTTGTTGGTAAAATTGGCAGATACTATATACAGGGGCAGACCCAGCCCAAGGTATGAGTGGCGGCCTGCTCCTAGTTGGATCTTTGCAGCTACAGGAAAAGGCCGAGTTTGCACTGAAACTCTAAAGCTTGAGTGGCGGCCCGTGCCGCCACTGAGCCCAATATGGGTCCGCCCCTGACTATATATGGTGTCACTATTTTTTTGGATTTATTACATCATGGTTACTTCAAACTATTTAATTTCTAGGTCTTGGTAATATGGCTCCACCCTACTCCCTAGAAGGTAGCAGCGGGAACTTCATAAGATGTGTTCCACCACGTGCTTTTTGAAAAGTTGAATTTGCTCTATATCTAGCTTAATTGGGCAACATACATCATAAATTAAATATATACTTGCTATGGAGGATACCACCAAATCGCAAACATCTATTTCCTTGATATACACATCGACCATTTTTATGGTACTTCTGGCTGATTTTAAAGAAAAACAGTCCGTAAAACTATAAGACTTGCAGATTTGTATCAATCCAACTGGCCCAGATTGTATCGGTTCATCCTCACCTAGGGTTTTTTGATCAGTCCGCAAGAGGATGATGGAGAATACAGATGCTCTCTTCCTCGTCGATCCGTTTTTCTCTTAGATTTTTCCTTCTTCAAAGATCTTCGTCAACAGCAGGAAGTGGGAATGAGCTTATATATGTGGAAGAGGAACGGGAAAGAGAGAGACGATATGGAGGCAACTATGTGAGGGACCGTTGTGTCGGGGGATCGACCCAGCCCATATAAAAATGGGCCTCGTATAAAAGCCTAAGTACATATTTAAGAATGTTGTACCTAACAAGTGCTTGGGTGCAAATTATCATCCTCCCTCCTATATAAAGGAGCCAAGGGGCATTAGGAGAGGAGACTCTCTTTATCTTGAGCACCCCTCACTTGCTTTGTCGATTTGTACCTTTATACCTCTCATGTTTACCCTTTGTACCTTCTTGTTCTCTCTCTTCTTTGTCAGGAGGAGTAAAATCCCCAACAGCTTGCGCCAACCGTGTATTTGGCTCGAGGAAAAAACACCGAAGAGAGAAAAGAGAGGTGTAAAATCCCCAACAGCTGCCGCTCACCGTGTGTTTGGCTTGAGGAAAGAATATTGAAGAGAGAAAAGAGAGGTGCGAGGTACCTTCGGACAAGATCTTCATCGGTTTTCTTTCTGTTCATAAGTTTTCACCCTTCGGTCTTATCTTAGTGGGATTCTTGAGGCAGGTTGGTTTGATCCTTCATCGTGATTCCAAATTATTTTTACCCTTCGGCATTGACACAGAGTTAGTTTTTTTACCCTTTTAGAATTAATTTTTCACCCTTTATCTGTAACTTGGGGTGTTTTTTACCGTTCAGAATCAACTTTGCACCCTTCATCGGTGACTCGGGGTTGGTTTTTACCCTTCGGAATCAACTTTACACCCTTCGTCAGTGACTCGAGGTTGGTTTTTATGCCCACTATCTGGTTGTGGGAAATAGAAAAAAAGAAGGTTGAATCGAAGATAAAAGTAAAGTTGGTCACACTTGAATAACCTGGTGACCTACCAATTGTAGAAGTAGGATTTTTGTTTTACCCTTCAGAATCAAGTTGTCACACTTCGTCGGTGACTCGGAGTTGGCTTTTACCATTTGGAATTAATTTTTCACCCTTCGTTAGTGATTCGGGTCTAAAAGTGACTTAAAAATCGGTATTTATCCTTCGGAGATGACTTAGAAATATCAGTATCACTATTCTTAAAATAGCGCCAGTTTTCTTATCTTCGTTTGGAACAAGAAGCACCTTCGGCAAGAATCACTTCCAAGCTCCATCAGAGTCTTCTCCTCCCACCCCCTTCGTAATTATCAGAGTCCGGTGACTTTGCACAAATAGCTTCGGTTTTGCCGAACGGGAAAAGTCCCAATCATTGGAGCTAACCAGC
This sequence comes from Panicum hallii, assembly GCF_002211085.1. Lineage (NCBI taxonomy): Eukaryota > Viridiplantae > Streptophyta > Magnoliopsida > Poales > Poaceae > Panicum > Panicum hallii. The sequence continues at coordinate 24,878,803 of NC_038046.1, read as the reverse complement.
CGAAACATATTTGTATTGTTGCTTTTGCTGAATATATATTTCTTTATAGTGCACAGCTGCCATGACTAAGGTCTAAGGGTCTGTTTGGGACTGCTCTGCTTCACAAATCGCAGCTCAGCTTCATGAACTTCACAGCAGAGTAGCTCAGCTTTGAAGTTGCAGAGTTTTTGAAAGTGTTTGGCTAGCGGACCAACTTCAGCTTCAGAAAATAGAGATTCAGATTGGAAAAGTCCCTTACGCCCTTGAACGATGTATGAGAGGATTTCATTTATGATTTTCCATCTAAACGCCTAATTAAAAAATAACAGTACATTATAGATAGATAATAAATAGATAATAAAGTACAAATATTCCAAAATAATTCCATTACATATCAAGTCTCAATGATCTACTACTCATACTATATCCAACTTTGAGAAATAGCCGTTGCTAATGCATCACGAAAAACATCCATAGTAGGCGCATTGGGTACTGGAGATGATCCATCCGAGGGCACTAAATATTTGTTATACTTTTTCGGTATTGTAGGCTCATAATTTTCATCACGCTCCACACGTTCAAAGTCTAAATCACCACTGTTATGCTCACGGATGAAATTATAGATCACCATGAGTCTTATCGGTATCATCTTTTGCTTCCATAATGGATACATCGGCATTTTATAGAGAATTTGCCACTTCATTTTCAAGACTCCAAATGACCTCTCAATAACACTACGAAATTATACCGATTTCGGAAGACTGGAGATGCGGGCATGACCTCTGCTGCCTCCCGTGCCGCCCCTGCTGCCTCCCGCGCCGGCCAGGCCCTGGGCCGTGCCGCCCCTGCCGCACGCGCCCACGCCGCCCCTGCCGCACGCGCCCGCGCCCCCCGCGCCGCACCCGCACGCGCCGCCCGCGCCCCCCGCGCTGCACGCGCCCGCGCCGTCCGCGTCCGGGCCCGCGCCGCCCACGCCCGCGCCCGCTGCGCCGACCGCGCCGCCCGCGCCGGGGCCCGCGCCGCCCGTGGACATGCCGCCCGCGCTAGGGTTTTGAGGATAGGAGGAAACAGAGGATGGCAGCAGACAGGGGGAGGAAGATGGGGGGGCGCGTGGGTGGGATAGAACGGATAGAAGAAAAACGTTTCAGGTGTGTAATCAGTGGCATTGGTGGGTAATTTTCCCCCAACTTCACGAGGGAGTTCAAAACGGCTACTCGTGAAGTACCCTTTTGGCTGCTTCATAGATTTCGTGAAGTTGGGACCAACTTCACATTTTTTGGTGAAGCTGAGCTGGTGAAGCTAAGGGTGTTTGGCTATAATTTCATGAAGCGAAGTCAAATTTCGTGAAGTGAAGCAGTCCCAGACAGGCCCTAACCACATATTGCGCTTTGGGATTGGACATTGGCCTTCGGTCCACTTCTGCCTCTTCATAGGCTATGCGACCGAAGCGTATTGGGCTTCGGGCTGCATGCTAGAGCTTCGGGCCGCTCCGGTTATCGGGCTTCGGGAGTCCACCACCAGCCCAGCCAAGAGCGCACCTTCGGCCAGCTTCGGCCCGGCGCCCCCGGACCCGGACTTCAGCCTGTGACGCGCGGCCAGCTTCGGACCATAGGGCGCGTGGCCGCCTTCGGCGCAGCGCCCCCGGACTTCGGCCAATGACGCGCGCGGCCTTTTTGCAAAAATACTGATGCGCAGGCGGACCAGATATCAATCCCTGACCTCCACCTTCGGAGGTAACACATCATCAACCAACCCAGCTACTTCGTTTTCTTATCGTATGCTGCTTTGATTTTTATTAATACTTGAAACTGAAAAGATGCACGTACTTCGTCTGTCCACAAGCTGCAGCTGCACGTAAAATGTTTAAGCTTGCAAGCTAAGAATGTTTCTTTTTCATCTTAGCATTTATTCTGAGTAAGTCCTTCGGTTTGCAAGCAAATGTTGCTCCGAAGGGTGCTGGGCTTCCTAACCAGCTGTGTTGGGCTTCAGAATTCAAGTAATGGGGTTCTGGTCTCCTCGAGCAAGTACTGAGCTTCGGCTCGCCGAAAGACTCAAGGGCTTCAAAGTAGTCTGTAATTCGACTTCGGCATAATCAGGAGATCTAATCATGGACCTTCGGTAGTCAGAGCTAAAATAAGCAATTGTCTTCATTGGTTCTCTTCATTGCTTCGTAGTCTGTAATTGGGCTTCGATTTCTCGTGACAATATTAGACCTCTGCATCAGCAATTGGTCTCCGGTATTCACTATTGGGCTTCGGCGTATCCATGTTTATGGGCCTCAGCAGCATTGTTTTTGTGGCTTCGGAGAATCCACTCCCAGGCATCACAGCCCCCCTCATAATTCCTGCAAAAATCATGGACCCGGAGGGATTCAATCCCAGGTCTCAGCACACCCACCCCAAGGTTTACCGTTAAGCTACAAGCTCAGTTTACATCCCCTCAAAAAACAAAAGCTCTGTTTACATGCATGACCATGTTTACTTCTTTTAATTCTACTTTATTGCACCTCGTATTTAGGAAAAAAAATGCAAAATTAGCTTCAGAATAATGATTCGACCCAAAACCTTCGCCCGGGGTCGCTCCGAAGGGTGCTGGGCTCATCGAGCATCTGGTTTCTTCATGACTTGCACGGTTGTTACGAGCACAGCAAGGCTAGCAGGCTGGCACCCTTTTAAAATAAAAGCATGTATTTATTATGTCTGTTACTGCAATCCGAAGTGCTTACTCCCCGCCTATATTTCTGTTAATTAGCAAGGAGCTTTATCTAGTCTGCTTTGCTTTGTTTCTTGGTAAATAAAAATAATAGTACAATAACCAAAGTAAAACATAAATAAATGGCTCCAGAATCGAAGTTTCCAACGTGAATTTAAGTCCCTTGGTGAAAGAAGTTGAAATTTCAGCTTTGGTAACTAGACGAACTTCGATCTTTTTGCCCATACTTTACGTCTGTTTTCATTCATTTTCTTAAGTGATTTATAGTTAACTTTTTGGCATATTATTTCCTTACATCTAAAACTTAGTTTCTCTCATATGGACTCATCAAATCCTCGTGTGCTCACCGACGCATTGTTTGCACAACTCAGTAGATGTTGATTGTTGCCTTATTGATTTAAAATTGAAACAAGATTGTCCAAAAGAACACAGGGGCTCTCAGCACCGAAGCAACCTACCCTTTTGTTTCAAAGGGGTGTTGTCATCGGCGAAAGGGGCTGAAACGCTTAGGATAAGCGGGCACAGTCCATCCTTACTTTTAGAATAACGACGTACAATGCCCTGTTTAGTCGTGAAATGAATATGTGTTTCATGGCCTGTTGGCAACCCTATGGATTACCCTTCGTAAGGTCTTACTTGATTACATGCTTATGCTAACCCTTCGTTTGAAAGGAATGGATTACCCTTCGTAAGGTCTTACTTGATTACATGCTTATGCTAACCCTTCGTTTGAAAGGACATCGCTTATCTTTTGTGCAGGCTCTTCTCACCAAGGTAAGAAACTCTAGTTTGTTTGCCCTTTGTTTTTTGTACGCTCTCATCTCAAGTTCTTCTCACCAAGGTAAGAAACTCTAGTTTGTTTGCCTTTTTTCATGCGCTTTTATCTCAACAAAACGCCATGGTAAGCACCTCCAGGTATGTCCTTTTTACTTTAAACAAAGCCCTTCCGGGAGGTAGCCCAAGGTTCACCACTCTTATACTCATGCTTACCTCTGTTTGAATATAGCTTGATCATGCTATAATGCTTTCTTTATCTGTGCTCCTCTGCTCTGGTTTGAATATATGCTGCAGCATATATTCATAGGATTTCAAAATTAAGCATGGTGCTTAGGTTAAAAAGTCTTCTTTAATCAAACTAGACATGGTGTCAAGTTTGATTAACGAACCTTAGAGTCAATGCTTGTATAGATCTTGGTTGTATATGTGGACTAACCCCTGTAGTAAAATCTTCAAATCCAAATGGGTGAGTCGTTGAGCTGAATTCAAATGGAAAGGTAAGCCAAGGCATTAGATTCATGTTGCGCAATATACGAAGGAGGTACATATCACCATTCAAGGGTCCATCGTAAGTATATCCTTTTTTGCTTATGTTGATGCAATTTTAATTCAGCCTTGTGGGAGTAAGTCTCATGGTGAAAATAAAATAAAATTTAAAAAACCCAAGAACGTGTGGGGGGGGGGGAGATCTCTCGGAGTTCTGACGCACATACGCTCGAAATCACCCACCGACATGTGCACAAGACCGAAAGGACCAGCATGCAAAAGGCCTAGACCCCATTGCCGCGGTTTTTGCACTTTACCCCTCAAATCTCCCTGATCCGTGAGTTTAAATGAAAGTCATTGTTAATCACTAAAATTAAACTCAATGGTGCTCTCTGTTCACATACTTCAAGTTTAATTGGCTTGCATTTATTTTATTCCTTGCTAAAACTTGAGCTTGTGAATCATATCCTAGGGAACCCATAATTGTTAAGTTGTTGAAAAGTGAGATATGGTTTGATGAAGGAATCCTTGCTTTTTTTATTTTATGTTTGGGAAATTTTATCAAAAAGAGAACCCTCCATAGCTTTACAAACTCCTTGTGTTTGTCCTACCATAGCCATATGTCGATCATCATGGACAAAACCATATACATATGTGACTTGTTGTTACTTTGAGCTTCTTCAAATGTTGTGACCCTAGTGGGATACTTTTCATACTTGCTTGATCAAGATCATGTACACTCCATAGGATAAACTTGTACACTGGAAGTTAACCATTCCATTTCATCCATCATCCACAAAATAAAACTCCACATGTAATGATCTCTCTCCCCTGTATTATTGCAAAAGAGGCATAGGCTATCTAAAAAAAATATGTAATGATAAAAAAATGCCAAAGTGGCATGAAAAAAGAAAAAATAGAGAAAAGAAAAGATAGCCATGTCCCATGTCCTCCAAATAAAGGAGAGAGAGAAATTCATAAAAGGTGTCATTTATTTTAATCATCCACTTTCCGCACAATCTTGATCAGCTCGTATGATGTGTCGTCCCCATGGATCCAATCTTTAATTTTGCAATATATGTGGAACAAGTGCATGTTTCGAAATATCCTACCATGAGCTCCACATAAGCTATCTTCAGAAGTAGGATGAAAAGAGGCAACGCTTTGGTGAGGATACATACACATTGAGTGACATTAGAGATCCTAAGGAGGAGTAAAGCTATGGTTGGTGTTTTCAAAAATCTATCAACCACCCAGTCATTCAGCAGATAGGTGGAGGAGACTAAAGTCAACACCGTTCCACTCTTCAACTTCCCAAACCATTATGGTAGACAAATCAAGATTCATAGGTAAAAGGTGAAGCTTGGAAAAATCTATATGCAGATATCATATCTAAAGGAAGTGGTGTTCCACATTAGTCCTAACCTTTACTCGAGGACAGCAAAGACTAAGTGTGGGGGATCTTGTTGATGCTCGTTACAGACCATTCAACCATCAATTCGACTAGAAATTTGAGAGAACTAACATTTCATGCAGGCCTATTTATCCAAAATAATATCAATTCCACATGTCCCCTAGAAAATATAGCTATGCAGGAATTTGAGCTAAAATGGAGGAAAAACACTCCTTCGAATCCATGGCACAAAACACCAACCAATCATGACAAAGCACGAGGATTGAAGGACCCACATGACAGCCTCAAGTGCAAGGAAACACACCCTCCATCCAAGGCAACACCTCTCTGGCCAATCTGAACGCGCCATTCAGCCTCGCATGGATCAAAGGGCTCACCAGAGCATGTAACCGACTTAGGACAGTGCCAACTCATCTACCATGGACTAGAGGGCCCACTTACCAGTGTCCCTGCCAAAGGGAGTGGCCAAAGGCGGTTTTCTTGGTTCGGCGGAACTTGTGGTTCGGCCGAACCAGTTTTGGCGCCACCGCCTGACCTCCTGCACGTGGCGCCTCCCCATTGGATCTCAGGGTCAGTTCCAAGTGAGCCCCCCTCATTTGCCGGTGAAGCACCCTTTGTACACATCTATAAATATGAGGGGAGGGGCTCCTACACCAACACACAACACACACAACCCTTCACTTTCATACTAGAGCTCTAGGCTCATTTCTAGAGGTGTTAGGAGATAGGGAGAGAGTGAGGTGAAGTCAGGGAAGTGCCGGGGTTGTCGGCACTCTCCTCCGGCTTGTACCTTGACGGATGCTTATCAATCAAAGTAAGTGTTCAATGACTTATTCTGTGCTTAGTTTATTGGTTGAGTAATAGTTCTAATTCCTTAGTTGTTTGCCGGATCATTAGTTTGCTAGTTAGTGGGTGCTCTAATCTAAGGCCAAAGGCTAGAGTAGTAACGATAGTGTAGACGTGGTGTCTAGACTAGACTTACCTTTTGGTTGTGGTATATCTCATGGTTAGATGAGGTAGGTAGCAGATGGTGACTGCCCTATCTATCCAGCGTAACCCTCCCCGTTCGGGTATATCCTAGTGCTGTATTACCGGAGCTCACTAGGTTTTGTCCTATGGGAAGCCAGTAGACCGACGCAAACAACTAGGACAGTTCTATCTTGTCTTTGATTCTTATCCTAGGAATCCTCTTTGCCCCTTGCCTCTAGCCTGTGTGGTGTCCTTGGACGAACCTGAACCTTAGAGAATTTGCACACATTCCTCAGTGGACACGATACCCCAGAATACTCCTGGGTGAATGCTACAACGGTATCTGTGCGCTTACAGATTTATTTGTGATCGTAAAAATACCCAACAAGGATGAGCTAGAAAAGAAATCGCAAGAGCCACCAAAGTCTATGAACTACACTTCCAGGGGAAAAAGAGCCGGGCCTTCGGCGTCAGTCCCCCAATGGCCCACCAACCACCTAGCACTCAACTACAACCCGCTGCCATATATTCCACAATACTTGCTGCTGCCAGCTCCAATTGCATCGCAGTCCCAAGTTCCTTCGGCGTATCATCATGGTTGGGTGTGAAGCGCATCCACTCAAGGTTATGACCCAATAAACTACCATCTTCCGCCAGCTCCGAAGATTGAACCAGGCCAAACCCCAGAAATGGCCGGAGGGTCTCCAAAAGTAAATAATTTAGGAGGCCCATTGGTGAATATAATCAACGCCATCTCCGAAGGGTCCAATGAGCCTTTACATGAAACGAAGAGGCAGAGAAAGGATTACCTTCGGGTAGTTAATCATGTGTGCGAAGGCAATCATTTCAGAACTGTGACATTCAGGTACTTGGGAGATAGGCATGCTAAATTCTAGTATATGTTGTGCTAGTTAGAATGAAGTGTGTGTTGCTTTGATGAATGCTTTTAAAACCTAAATGCAAGTAAAGGGTATTTTTGTAATTATGGAAAAATTAGGGTTCTTTTGCTAAATGTGTTTGAAGGTAGGGTAATTTCAAATTATATGAAGGTTAGTTTTGTAAAGGCAAGAAGTTACTTCTAAACCACTGTAAGAAGTAAAATTATCGTAAGGTTTCATTTGGAATGTGAATTTTAGATAGGTTTTATGTGAAATTTGATAGTTTGTTGGATTTCAAAATAGATCCAAAACCCTAACTCTTTTGAAGCTGACCCTTAAAGCAAAGTTGTAGATCTTCTTAAACTCTACACTTTTGCTTTTGGGCATATTTTCATTTGGGCTATGGTTTGAAATTTTTTTTACTTTACAGTGCACCCCTTGCTCTTTTGGAAAATTACAGAGAAGTCCTCATCATCTTCCTCTCTCCCCTCCCTCTCTGTTTCTCTGCTGCTCTGCTCCATCGACCACCGCCCCTCGCCGGTGAGCTCTTGCGCTGCCAGCTGCCCCTCGCCGCTCTAACCCCAACACCTGGCCCTCCAGCTCACCGCCCGCCGCTCGCCCGACCTCTGCTGGCTTTTCCCCACCCCGCCACGTCGTGCCGCCATCGCCTGAAGCCGCCACGTCGTGCCGCTGGTCGCCAGCAGCTGCTCCAGTTCACCCGTGCCCCTTCTTGTTCCCGCAGCACGTCCAGGAGCCTTCCTTGACTTCATTTACACTCTCACGCTCCTGCATTTTGCTTCCTTGGCTTCTTCTCCGCTCAGCACTGGCGCCAGACCAATGCCGCACTCTCTGCTTGCCGCCGTTAGCCAACTCTGCTGCCCCACGTCCGCACCCGGTGCTTCCCTAGCACCGCCACATCCCACCGAAGCTCCATAGCCAGTTCTTCTCCATCCTCTTGCGCTTACGCCGCCCAGAACGCCGCGCTGGCGATCCTCTTCACCGCCGTCGCTCAGCCTCACCGTCTTCCCGCTGCTCGACCCCCTCTTGGCCCTCACCGAGCTCACCACCAGCACTACATCTATGCGTGAAAGCTTCCTAGCCACTTCTTTGCCGCCTTCCTGCACTCCGGCCACCGGAACGCCGCCGCCGCCTTGGGACCTCACCGCGCTGGCTCCGTTCTCCGTCGAATCGCCATCTCTGCACCTTCCTTCTTCGACTCCGGCCGCCCCCGAGCCCGCCGTGAGCTCCTGAACCTTTTCCCCCACTTTCCCTTCGCCGTCAGTGATCCTCCTCGCCGGAATTTCATCGCCGCCATTGCTATCCCTCGGTTCAAACCGGCCAGGGACCCAATTGCAGACTTTTTTCTTTCTAAGGTCGTCTCTGCAAAATATCAGTACCCCCCTCAATTTAAATCAACCAGCTTTGAAAATCCGTAGAAATTTGTAGAAAAATCCAAAAATTATCATACCAGTTGATGAGGACATGACTCGTATGGATACAAACATAATAAGAATATATTTGGGGAGAGATATGGATGATGAGTATGTGATATGCTTATGTACAACCATTCGTGCTAAAGACAAGGTGAGCTTATTCCTATGTTATTTGTTTACTTATTTTGAGAATAGATTACTACCTAAAAATATTATTATAATTAGGAATCATGGAGATGATGATGGAGTACTCAAAGATAGGCATGGAGGGGGAGAGGACCAGTAAGGGACGTCCAACCCAAGTTATAGTCCTAAACAATATCAAATTCGAGTCCACCTCGGATTCCAGAACGTTACTTCACCAAAACTGACGCCCTGGCCACATACGAAGTCGGATTTGGACCTTCTATATATGGTTGGAACCAGAATTTCATAGAGCTTCCAATGGCATTGGTCCCACCTCAAAATACCTTCTGAGGCGACGGGAATAGTCGACACAATTGGGCATCCAGAATCTAACAGGGTGCTGTGTCACCGTCTTTTGGGCCGTTGGTCCGTGTACCGTGTTGAAGCCCGTTAGGGTTGCGTCCAGGGGACTTGCACGCCCCTAACTCCCTTTTATTTAGTAGCCATCTCCACCTTAGGGTTTGGGTTTTGCTTAGATTCATTCTGTCATCAAACAGTGTTGCCGTTCATCGGTTTGTGAGACCCCATCTTGTAATCAAGTCTGTTTGATTGCATCTCCTGTTCTTGCTTGTGTTCTTGATTGCGCTTGCAGGGATAAGCCTTCGTGGTGAGGTCATTCATGTGACACGGGTGATAACCAACGGAGCAGTGGTGTAGTGATTACGGGGTTCTGTTCGTTCGGAACCTTGGATCATCAACGTCGAGTTCTCCACCAATCAAGTTTACCGTACCTCTCGGAAGATCGGGACTCAACCTCCTATCACCAGTTCTGTTATACTCTAGAAGTCTAGTTCTACAACTTTTGTTACTAAAGTTTAGCTTGAAACTTAATGCTTTAAGTGTTATTTTAAAGTTTAACAAAAGGGAATCTTGTATGTATCTCTTGCATGCTAGCTTTATTTCATGCGATTTTTTTTTGTATGCAACTTGTATGTGATATGAGTGAACTTGTGTGCAAATTTCACCAACAGTACTGTACTCTAACTTGAACCAATTTAAACTTGTGCAAAGTAAGTTTGAAATCAAGTAAATTTATTCAAGCATGCTACTAATGCTTCCATACTTAAATCTTTTTACCATGTGTTGTTCTGATGTTGAGTAATTCATAGGGAATTTTGAATAATTTTGTAGCACTGTTTTGCCTTAGGATTTGATTTAAACTTGAAATTTGAATTTAATTCAAATAACTTAGCTTCTGCTTTCAAAAATTTATGAAAAATTTATGGCAAGCTCATCTGTTAGAGCTGAACACATTTATCAAAATTCAAGGCTAGAACCTCTGTAGATTTGAAAATAAAAATAAAACTTTTTATCTTAAGTTTGAATTTGTCCATTTTTATACTACTATTGTGTTAGGTTTAAAAATATGAAAACTTAACAGAAGTCTTTGATTAACTTTAGGTATGTGTAGTTAAATTCCTAAGCTCAGTACTCCTATGCTTGAAGCTATAGAAATTAATTATGATGCTAGTAGAGTTAATTGGTTTAATGTACCATAAGTAAGTTAAAATTCTTGGAATTCAAATCCTTGATTTGTGATGCTTTGAATGTGAGTTATTAGATTGCAACTCTATTGTGAAGGAAAGTTATTAACTTAAAAATCATTTAATTTAAATCATTGCATATCATATAGAATCGACGACGCTTGAAGACGGAACCTACGAGTTGGTCCCAGAACCCGAGCAGGGTACATCTGAAGACCAAGTGAACGTCGCCGAAGATCTTACTGAAGCCCCGAACTAAAGTTTGGAAGTAATTGACATTCCTGACCCCAGTCCCACCCAAGAAGGCAAGCCCCGGTGCATAACCCAGTATTTTAAAAGTGTGCCCTTATATTGCTATATATCTATCTTGTGCATTAAGTGCTAGGAGTTATTGTGAAACCCTAGTTGCATGAAACTTAGGAACCTATGTAATGTTTGTCCGAGTCCTTACCGAATAGATGCTCTGCTAATAGGATCGACAGAAGTCGAGTGATTTCCTGTCACTCGCGCGATATAGGAGTTGATTGTTTACTATTTTGCAATCACTATAAGGATCACGGACGGGATTATGTGCAGTACCATGATTTGGAATGGTACCCATCTGTGTTGGTTTAAGATTGATAAGGTCGCAGTATGTGGTAGTGGTGGTCAAGTATTTGAAAGTACTAGCCACATACCGTAAATATGGTACGCGGTAAGCCTAGTACCTGATTGACCAGCAAGTGGACTTACCCCACCACTCGAATTTTGGTTTTTATCGCACACACGCACCGACATGTGGGAGTACATTCTGCATAGCAGACAGGAGTATGATCGTATAGTCGCGCTATAGACGTACGTCCTGCACAGTGAATGTGCGTATGGTCCTGCACTCGCTTGTGGTGGCTCTGTTCCACGACCCGGAATATGAGGGGAATGGTTGCCCAGAAAGGAAAGTTTCCGAGCATGTGAGTTAGAATCCCTTGCAAGGTTATGAAATTCGATTCAGAATCATCCGTTTCTCACGGAGATTGAGACTGCTTGATATTCTACCACATAGAGTAATAACAGTAACAATTAATGGTATAATTTTGATATATGCTTAATATCTTCCTTTCTTGACTAGTATAGGTGCTTACCTAGAATGGTTAAAAGAAACTAGAATCTAAAAGCTAATATATGAAAGTAAGGACATACTTTTGTTGCTTTTCAGCAAAAGAAAACTAGAGCCATTCAAACTATCATGGTCTAGTTATGGGCTAAGTATACCCAAATGTCGGGTAAGCCTTACTGAGTATTAGTATACTCAGCCTTGCTAGTAATATGGTTTTCAGGTATGTCATTCGAGACTCAAGAGGATAGTCTGACTTGGCCCGGCAAAGTTCCACTTGGCTGGTCCGTGGAATGGGATCCGTCCCCGGTCGGCAATGACCCTGCGATGTAACGCCATACATTGGGCTAAGTGTGGTGCCTACCTCTGCGATGTATGTAGTCGCGTGTTGCTTCCACTACTAACTCTAAATACTGTTTGATAAACTTGAAGTTTCGAACAATACTTGCATAAATTTGTATTAGCTAGGATAAAATAAAACCTCTGTGTAATAATGTTTAATTATCCTGTGGTGTAAAAGTTGCGAGCTGTTGTGAGGCTGGACTCATCTTCGTAAGAGATAAACCTACATCGATCCTGTGTAACTGTGGTTGCATCGGGCGGTGACCCGATAGACCAATGAGTTGTTCCGTTTGAAGTGCGCTGCGCTTCTGTCGCCTGCTTAAACGATGTCTAGTGCACTTGAACCGGAATAATTCAAGCGGTTCTGCCACAGCTGGTATCAGAGCTGTAGGTTTAAACTTAGAGCCAGTACCAGAGATATAAGGGTATCCAGGGTTGCAGCAGCTCTTAAAAATGCATTCAGAATTTTTTTTAAAAGAGTTTATAAATTATGTTGGACTCGTTAAGGTTGGTGCTTAGATTGTAAAGCCCTAAGGGTTTATATGGGAGTTATCAGGTGGCTACTAATATATATGCGTATAGCACTACTCTAACTTCCAGCACTACATTTCTGCAAAAACTTACTTTCAAGCACAATCAACCTTATATTCTGTAACGACACAATCGACGATGAGGTAAGAGGGTAAGGTTCCTTAGCCAACTGAGAGAGATTGGCCTTCCCGTCGGTGATGCGAACCGAACGCTGTTTCTCAAGCAGTGGCCTACTTGAGATGCTACCAATATACCAATGATATGTTCATTATATTGGGAGTATATGGATAGGCATAGGGTATGGTGATCGCTGTTCATACTCCCGTTTCATACGGTACCCCATGAATATGTTGCAAACGTAACGTATGTTAACATCGTCCGTACGGTGGAAATTATACGGATACTGTTTCTATAGTGAACAGTAATATTTGGGGACGCTTTCATGATGTGTTGGCATGAAAGGTTCGTGATATACAACTGTGGTTTTCTGCAGGTACATTAACCACGATTAATAGGTTAAGACGGATAGGACTTATCGACTAGTTATTATAGGGAGAGACGTATGTATTGTGCCACTGAAATTAACCACGTAAGTCCAAAGATATTTGGCAGTTGTTTTTGGTTGTGAGGTCGAATAGTACGTGTATGCATAATTCATGATCAAGCAAAGTGAGTGCATTGAATGTGCTGTTCTTTTAAGGACGTATAGAGTGTTGTCTATCTCGAGTACAGTTTCGATAGGACTCTTGCGGCAGCCTTAGTTGAGTTCTTGGCAGGGTAGTCGCATTCCGGCCATTCCATGCATCTAAACTCACCTTTATTGCCCCAGTCTATTCAACTAATTGTTGAACGCCTTCAAATCTCACCATTTGAATTCTTGCTTCAGATGGCGCAGTTTCCAAAGATCTTTTGGGACCACGAGGGACATGCTCATACCAATGCCTTGCATTGGGAGGGTTTTCCACGTCTTTTGTGGGAGTCACTTCAGTTATTTTGCTACACCGAGCCACCGCAATATGATGGAATTGAGTATGGTGAAGAGGGTGTTCCTCGGTGCAGAGTGAAGATGACTATCCCTCAACATCCTTTTCGTTCCCTGTGGCAGCCCATCGAGATTAATGTGGTTGGTTTTCGCCTCGTTGACACGATAGAAGCAGCAGCCCTTGAAGCTATCAACAATTTCTGTGATCAACATCCAGAAGAAGTTGCCGCGTATCCTATTGGCCTATTCCCTACTGTGGATTTCCGCGATCCCGAGTGGGCTTACCGAGTATCATTAGATATCTCTTCCCGAGCAGTTGAGATAGACTCACCCTACCAAGGCACTACTATTCTTTATCTCTCACCACGGAAGTGCATCAACTCTTGTGCCTATGCTGTAGAAGGAATCAAGTTAGAGGACATCCCTATTGTATGTGTGTACCCAGATGTTTTTCTGGATGATTTGCCTAGGATGCCTCCAGATAGAGATGTTGAATTCATTATAGAGCTACAACCCGGCACAACTCCCATCTCAAAGAGGCCATATCGTATGCCATCCAATGAGCTGGCCGAATTGAAAATTCAACTTTAGGACCTCCTTGATAAAGGTTTTATTCGTCCAAGTGCTTCACCATGGGGATGCCCAGCCCTATTCGTGAAGAAAAAGGACAATAGTCTAAGACCATGTGTAGACTATCGCCCTCTCAATGCGGTAACCATCAAAAACAAATATCCTCTTCCCCGCATTGACATCCTGTTCGATCAATTAGCCGGAGCCAAGGTATTCTCTAAAATTGACCTTCGCTCTGGATATCATCAAATAAAGATTAAGCCTAGTGACATTCCAAAAACGGCATTTTCCACCAGATATGGACTCTATGAATATCTGATTATGTCTTTTGGTCTTACCAATGCACCAGCCTATTTCATGTATCTTATGAACTCAGTCTTCATGCCAAAGCTCGATAAATTTGTTGTGGTCTTTATCGATGATATTTTAATCTATTCCAAAAACTTAGAAGATCATGCAAGACATCTCCATGTCGTTCTTCAGAGATTGAGAGACCACCATTTGTATGCCAAATTCTCCAAATGTGAGTTTTGGTTGGATACAGTTAAATTTCTAGGTCATACCATCTCCACTAATGGCTTATCCGTTGACCCTAGTAAGGTTCAGGAAGTACTGGATTGGAAGCCTCCTACTTCAGTTCATCAAATCCGCAATTTTCTTAGTCTAGCTGGCTATTATCATCGATTCATCCCTGACTTTTCTAGAATAGCCAAGCCCATGACAGAACTACTGAAGAAAGGAGCTAAATTCTCATGGAATGAGAAATGTGAGGAAGCATTCCACACCCTAAGAGCACATCTTACTACTGCTCCAGTGTTGGCTCAACCAGATAATTGCAAACCTTTTGACGTTTATTGTGATGCTTCGGGCATTGGACTTGGTTGTGTACTTATGCAAGACAACCGAGTAATTGCTTATGCATCGCGAGCACTTAGGTCTCATGAACAGAACTATCCCACACATGATCTTGAACTTGCAACTGTTATTCATGCACTTAAGATTTGGAGACATCATTTGATGGGTACTCAATGCAATATTTATACTAACCATAAGAGCCTCAAGTACATTTTTACGCAAGCAGATCTAAATATGAGGCAAAGATGTTGGCTGGAACTTATAAAGGATTATGATTTAGACCTGCACTATCATCCAGGCAAGGCCAATGTGATTGTGGATGCACTTAGCCGCAACGCGCACTGCTCTTTCTTATCAATAGAAACCTTTAGTGAAACTCTTTGCGGGAAATTGAGAAAACTCAACCTCGAGATCATTCCCCGAGGAAGTTTAAATCATATCGCAGTGGAAGCTACACTTAAGGATAGCATCGTCATGGCACAACAGCATGATGAAGGTGTCAAAATCATCAAGCAAATGTTAGCCCAAGGCGAAGAAAAGTACAAGTGTTTCTGAGTGGATCACAAAGGGATTCCATGGTTCAATGGGCGTATTGTTGTACCCAAGGACCACCAGCTTCGCAAGCAGATATTGGATGAGGCACATCTGTCTAAGTTTTCCATGCACCCCGGCAGTACCAAGATGTACCAAGACTTGAGACAAAACTTCTGGTGGACTCGCATGAAAAGAGAGATTGCAAAGTATGTCTTGGAATGTGACATTTGTCAAAGAGTTAAAGCCAGTCACTTAAAGGTTGCTGGTATTCTTCAACTTTTACCCATTCCTTCTTGGAAGTGGGAAGATATCAGCATGGATTTTATCGTTGGCTTACCCAACACTTCCCAAAAGCATGATTCTATATGGGTAATCATTGATCAATTAACCAAAACCGCCCATTTCCTTCCCGTGCATACTACTTACAATGCTAAAAAGTATGCCGAGATCTATCTTGACCAAATCATTCGTCTCCATGGAGTACCTAAGACGATCATTTCTGATCGTGGAGCACAATTCATTGCTCATTTCTGGGAGCAACTCCAACATTCTCTTGGAACCAAATTAATTCGAAGTTCTGCATATCATCCACAAACAGACGGACAAACGGAAAAGATAAATCAAATCCTAAAGGATATGCTTAGATCCTGTGTAATCCAATATGACAAAAATTGGGACAAATGCTTAGCTTTGGCGGAATTCTCCTACAATAACAGTTACCAGTCGAGTCTTAAGATGGCTCCGTTTGAAGCATTATATGGTCGCCGATGCCGAACTCCTTTGAGTTGGTCTCAAACCGGTGAACGTAAAATCTTTGGACCCGATCTTGTTACTGAAGCAGAAGAGAAAGTGAAGATCATTCAAAGTAATCTAAATGCAGCCCAATCTCGACAAAAGAGCTACGCGGACAAACAAAGAAAACCATTACAGTTTGAAGTTGGTGATTTCGTATATCTCCGAGTATCTCCTACGAGAGGTATTCAACGGTTCAGCATAAAAGGAAAACTCGCTCCTCGATATGTTGGACCTTTTGAAATTCTTGAAGTATGTGGACCCGTAGCTTATCGCCTACAACTTCCTCCTCAACTAGCAACCGTACATAATGTCTTCCATGTGTCTCAACTTAGGAAATGCGTCAAAACCCCTACCGAGATCATCGATTCACAAGCCATCGAAATTGAACCAGATCTATCTTATACTGAGCACCCGATCTGAATATTGGATACCAAGGAAAGAAGCACAAGAAGAGAGACCGTCAGGATGTTTAAAATTCAGTGGAACCATCACACCGAAGAAGAAGCGACTTGGAAAACCGAGTCATATCTCCAACACAACTTTCCAGACTTTCTTAAAGCCAATCCACATATCTAATCGTCCGATTCCATCCTGTTCCGGAATCTCGGGACGAGATTCTTTTTAGGGGGGAAGGCTGTGAAATTCAGGTACTTGGGAGATAGGCATGCTAAATTCTAGTATATGTTGTGCTAGTTAGAATGAAGTGTGTGTTGCTTTGATGAATGCTTTTAAAACCTAAATGCAAGTAAAGGGTATTTTTGTAATTATGGAAAAATTAGGGTTCTTTTGCTAAATGTGTTTGAAGGTAGGGTAATTTCAAATTATATGAAGGTTAGTTTTGTAAAGGCAAGAAGTTACTTTGAAACCACTGTAAGAAGTAAAATTATCTTAAGGTTTCATTTGGAATGTGAATTTTAAATAGGTTTTATGTGAAATTTGATAGTATGTCAGATTTTGAAATAGATTCAAAACACTAACTCTTTTGAAGCTGACCCTTAAAGAAAAGTTGTAGATCTTCTTAAACTTTATACTTTTGCTTTTGGGCATATTTTCATTTGGGCTATGGTTTGAAAGAAAACTTTACTTTACAGTGCACCCCTTGCTTTTTTGGAAAATTACAGAGAAGTCCTCATCATCTTCCTCTCTCTCCTCCATCTCTGTTTCTCTGTTGCTCTGCTCCACCGACCGCCGCCCCTCGCCAGCGAGCTCCCATGCTGCCAGCTGCCCCTCGCCGCTCTAACCCCAATTGTCGTTGTTTTACCGACTGCCCACCGAGGGATATGCCCAAGGTGGTAAGTTTAGGTGAGGAGACGCTGAGATCAGGAACTCGAAGGTGCAAGGAACACAAAACTTAGACAGGTTCGGGCCGCGAGGCGCATAATACCCTACGTCCTGTGTGGCGGTTTGTATTGCCTTGGGTGTAGAATGACCTTGAGATGTTTTGAAGGGTCCCTGCCCCCCCTTATATATCCGGGAGGTCAGGGTTACATGGATCTAATACATACCAGCCAAGGAATCGTACCTGGGCATAACTCGGGTAGTTTCCTCCTGTACCGACTAGATTTATCTCCTACTCAAATGAGTAGAAAACAATATAAATAAGAGATAAGACAGACTTTATCTCCTAATCCTGTTTAAACTACGTTATGCACACAACCCCGTGGCCCCGGGTCTGACAAGCCCCGAGCTCTTCGTGGCTGAGTACTGCAAGCTTATCGAGTACTTTTTGAAGTAGTCCTCGGCTTCTCCTGAAGCTCCGTCTTGAAGTTCTTCTTCGAGTACTTACTTGGCTGCATCGAAGCTATGAGGTGCTCGTGCCTCGAATTATTTCTTTGGTATGGTGTGCGATTTAAAAAATTGTACTCCATATGGAGTAGCCCCCAAGACTTAGGTTGAATCAGAGAATCAGGCTGAGGTTCGCATTAGTCTTGAATCTTCCTTACTTACTTTTTCAAAGAAATTTGAAAAAATAAGTAGTCGATGCCACGTATCTCGCAGCCCCCGAACCTTGAATCCAAATCTCTCAGGTTTGGAAATAAGGATCCAAAAGTCGTGGCATACAGTGTCAAAATGTCCACATGGTAAATAAATGGTGTGATGGTAGAAATGATGGAAGTTAGATCTGGAATTCGAAAAACCCTTTTTTCGGGATAGTTAACCCTGAAAAAATGATTAATTGAATATTTTATCTAAACAGTCCACCCAATTGTGGCAGAACCAACCTGAATTACACCGGCTCAAGTGTGCTGATCCTTTCTCGGAAGGCAGTAAGGACTCAACCGCACTTCAAACGGTGTAACCCTGTGGTCTGTTGGGTAAAGTCCCCGACAAAACCACCTAACTCAGAATCAAAACAAGGTACCTCGCACGAAGACGAGTCCAGAGATACAATCACCGACAATTTTACATCACAGGCATAATATTACATTAGTATTCCAACATATATAGTAGCAAGACCTAACTAGTATGAATTTATACAAAATTGTTCAAAGTTAGAGTATCTGCAGCGGAAAATAAAACACGACACTACCAGACATCGCGAAACGGGTATTGAGCTAAGCCCAAGCTCAACATCACTCGAAGGGACCTGTGTTGGCCGCGGACGGATCCCACTCCACGGACCAACCATCAGAAAGAGCATAGGGCCAGGGCACAGGCAGAGCAGAGTCCTCAGGGGGATTACCTGAAATATAGTTAAATTTGCAAGTCTGAGCATTCTAATACTCAGCAAAGCTTACCCGTTTCATGGTATACTTAGCCATGTAGCTAGACTATGCAGGCTTTGTGAAAAGTTCTGGGTTTATCTTTTGCTGAAAAGAACCAAAAAGTAGGTCTTTAATTTCAAATTTTAGCTTTTAGATTCTAGTTGATTATTCATTCTAGGTAAGCAACTATAACTACTCAAGCATGGTAGAACTTTTTAAACAAACATCATCTTTGATCATTATAAGGTTGCTCTTATTACTCTATGTGGCAAAGGGATCAAACAGTCTCAAGCTCCGCGAGAAACGGACGATTCCTGAATCGAATTTCAGCCTTGCAAAGGTAAACCTAACTCACACGCTTGGAACATCCAACGATTGTTCCGAAGCAACCGTTTGCCTTTCATTCCCACTCGTGGATCAGTGCCACCACAAGCGACTGTAGGACCATACGCACATCCAATGTGCAGGACGTACGCATGTAGCGCGACTACATGACTGTACTCCTATCTGCTGTGCGAAAGGTACTCCTACAGCGCGTGTGACTGTAGGACGTACTCTCATCCACTGCGGAACATACTCCCGCACGTCGGTGCGTGTGCGAAAAACCGAATTACGAGTGGTGGGGGGTATGTCCACTCCTCGGGCCGATCGGTTCCTAGGCTTACCGCTTACCATATTTCGCGGCATGTAGCTAGTACTTTCAAATGCTTAACCACCGCTACCACACCGTGACCTTATCAAATTTTCAATAACATAGATGGGGTTTTTACCAAAGTCATGAATCATAATCACAACCCCGTCCGTCATCCTTATAGTGGTTGCAGGAATGTAAACATTGCAACTCCTATAAAGCTCGCGAGTGACAGGGAATCACTCGACTTCTACCAGTCCTATTAGCTTAGCAGCTAGTCGGACTCAGGTTCTAGTATTCAATACATAGGTTCCTACGAATATGCAACTAAGGTTTCAATACAATTCCTGGAAACTTAATTGCACAAGTAGATATACATGAATATATAAATTGCAGTGTAGTAAAAAATAGCGGTTTATTTCCGGGACTTGCCTTCGCTGGTGGGGCCGAGGTCAGAGATGTCAACACTAAAGTTTCCGAACTGGGGTTTGGGGCTTTTGTTAGATCTCTGGTGATGTTCCCGGGGTCTTCAGAAATTCCTTCTTCTGGTTCCGGGATCAGCTGGTAATCTCCGTCAGCGAGAGTTGTCGAGTCTATATGATATGCAAACATCACAGTTGAGGAAATGCATACACTTTCATTTTATTTCACGATAAAGTTGCAATCTAATAAACAAATATTCTATTTAGCAAACATATCATCTATTCTCATACCGGGCAATCATTTATCGAGTATAAACATAATTAACTAATTGCATTAAATGACATGTTGAGTTACTCTAAGCAACTAAGCTAATTACATTAAGCAGCATTGGAAAAGTTCCTAATTTATCTAACCAATTCCCTTAAACATTATTAGTTTACTTTATCAATTAGACTAATGGTCTTTTTAAGAAAAAGGGTTATTATTATTAAAAACCTCTATTTTTGATCCAATATTCAAACCCTAAGTCAGGAGTGATTATTACAAAAATTAGTATCAATAGGTCTAATTGAAATAAGCTTATCATAAAATTTTTAGAACATTTCATGTAGCATAGCAATCAGAATAATTAATTCAATCAAACAACATTTGGACCATGAACTATTTTTTCTAGTTTGATCTACTGCAAACCTAAGGATAAAAATTCTACTGGAAAAAAGGTTGATCTGAATCTAAGCTACTGTGATTTTACCAAGATTTTTATCCTTATAGCAATTATGCTATAAAATAAACAAAAATAGCATTATGATATTAAGATCTATTTATATGAGAAGTTCTGCACAATATCTTGTACTGAAATTTTGTAAACATATTACACTACTCAAAAGTAACACTCTAATTTAAGTTCATAATGTTTCATAAACTAGAACTATTATTCATGAATTTTCTTCGAATCTAAGCTTAAATTTATATCTTAGTCTAACCTATGCTACTGGTTCTCAAACTTTTACCATGGGTTGCACATGTTGAAACAAAGCTAAGGTAAAATCTTCAACTACAAACACTAACCAATTCATCCTTGAATAAATCTTAAATCTTTCATCAACATAAAGCAAGAACATTTAAACATCCTAGCTAGACAACAGTTCTGGGCCTACAAATTTTACACAAAGCTATTTATATGACATACATTGTATGTTCCAAATTTCAACTACAGAACATCTATGAATCAAAAGATCTAATTAAAGGACTCACATTCTACTATTTAATCTACAGCATAAAATAAATAGATTCAGCTTATGATCATAACACAAAAGTTGTAGGGTTTAGTACAAGGATTCAAAGAAAACTGGTATGACATTTTTATAAATTTTCTACCATTTCCTACAAATTTTCAAATATCATGGATTTGAATTGAAGGGAGGGACTAGAATCCTGCAGCCAGGCCCTCAGAAAGATTTAGATTATTGCAATCGAGTCCCTGGCTCGCTAGGGAAGAAGAGACGAGACTCGCTGACCGAATTCCGGCGACGGTGGTCGCCGGCGGCGAGGGGGAACCGGCCAGGAAGGATCAGGGGGCTAGAGCGGACCTTGCTGGGGGTGATGTGAAGGTCGGGGTCGACCGGAGGGGGGGAACGATGATGACCCGAGGTGGCGGCGATGGTGCTCGACTAAGGCGGCGGTGTTCCAGCGTGCTGGAGATCGGAGAGGGGTGGGGGTGTGGTCCATGAGTTGCGCCGGGGTGATGTGGTTCGGGTGGTATACTTGTCGAGGGCGGGGAACGACTGGAGCGGTGGATCGGCGGTGAGCCGAACGGCGGCGGGGAAGAACCTCAACGGCGAGCGTCGGCAGGGCAATCTAGTGGGGGATTGGCGTCAGGGTAGGTTCGGGGAGCACCGGTAGGCGATGAGGATGCTTGCTCGGGGATCAATTTGAGTAGGGGCAGGCTGACGGCGACTGCCCACGGGGAGCAGAGCTCGCCGGAGACAAAGAACGGGTGGCAATGGTGGATCCGGGGCTGTGATCTTGCTCTGCGCTTATGAAGTGGTGAAATAGCATAAGAGTGAGCTCAGGAAGCTCCTGGGCAAGAAAAGAGAGAGCTTTATAGGCTGCTGGGGTGCTGGCCACGGCGACGGCGAGGTGGCGGCTTGATCGGGTGGTGGAGCGGCGTGGCATGCTCGGGGAAGGCCAGCAGGAAGGGGCTAGGGTGGTGGGCAAGCTCGGGGGCGACGCGTGGAGGCTAGGAGAGGCAGGGGGGCGTCAAGCGGCACGGCACGGCGGCCAGCGGCGACGCTGCTGCGCGGCAGAGGGGGAAGCAGAGGAAGAAGAGGGGGGGGGGGGCACCAGGGGCTGATGTGCAATTTAAAAAATTCCAGGGTCCTTGATGTAAAACAAGATTTTCTCACTGTTTTATATCTCAAATGAGAAAATTTCAAAATAAGAATTGTAGAACCTTTCAAAACCTACAACTTTGATTTAGGGTTAAAATTCAAAAACTCAAAGGATAGAGCTTTATTTTAAAACCTTGGACTTAATTCAAACTTCGTAAAGTTTTTGTCCTTATTAGGGTAAATTTCATGAATTTTTGGACTTAATTGCAAGTTTTATGTAATGCAATGATGACTATTATTCTTACACTTTAACCCCTGGTAAAATTTAAAAGTTACCTTTGTAATTCAAATATTTTGCATAAAAGGACTCATATTTTTGACAAATTATAAATAAGTCCTTATTTCCGCACATTCACTCAATTTCACTACATACATTACACATTCTTTCCTAATATGTTACAATTTTGACACCTAGGGTGTCACAACCTTCCCCCCTAAAAGGAATCTCGTCCCGAGATTACAAGAATGGTAGATTTGGAAAGTAGATACCTAAGGAATCTTAAGAAAATCGGGGAAGTTTTTTCGAAGATAATCTTCAGTTTCCCAGGTGGCTTCTTCTACAGTATGGTGGTCCCACAAGATTTTGTACATCTTGATGTTCTTCCTCCTAGTGATTCTCTCCTTGGCATCAAGAATTTGAATGGGTCGTTCGGCATAAGATAGATCAGGCTCGATTTCGATGGTTTGGGATTCAAGGACCTCAGTAGGCACTTTGATGCACTTCTTAAGTTGTGATATATGGAAGACATCATGAATGGCAGCCAACTGAGTAGTAAGACGAATTCTGTAAGCCATTGGGCCACAGGCTTCGGTGATTTCAAAAGGTCCAACATATCGGGGTGCTAACTTTCCCTTTATGCCGAAACGTTGAACACCCTTGGTAGGTGATACTCGAAGATAGACATAGTCTCCTACTTGGAATTACAATGGTTTTCTCCTTTGGTCTGCATAACTTTTCTGTCTAGACTGGGCTGCCTTAAGATTTGCTTGAATAATCTTAACCTTATTTTCAGCTTCGGTAACTAAGTCTGGTCCAAAGATTTTGCGTTCACCAGTTTCGGACCAACTCAAAGGAGTTCGACATCTTCGACCGTACAACGCCTCAAATGGAGCCATTTGAAGACTGGATTGATGGATGTTGTTATAAGAAAACTCGGCTAAAGCTAGACATTTGTCCTAGTTCATACCATAGTGAATGATACAAGCTCGGAGCATGTCTTCAAGAATCTGATTAACTCGCTCGATTTGTCCATCAGTTTGTGGATGGTAGGCAGAGCTTCGAATTAGCTTGGTTCCGAGAGATAATTTGCAACTGCTCCTAGAAGCGTGCAATGAATTGTGCCCCTCGATCAGAAATGATTGTCTTAGGGACACCATGCAAACGAACAATTTGATCGAGATAGACTTCGGCATACTTCTTAGCAGTATAGGTTGTATGCACAGGGAGAAAGTGTGCTATTTTGGTGAGTCTATCAATAATTACCCAAATGGAATCATGCTTCTGAGATGTTTGGGGAAGACCAACAATGAAATCCATGCTGATGTCTTCCCACTTCCAAGATGGAATAGGCAGTGGTTGGAGTGTACCTGATACCTTCAGATGACTGGCTTTAACTCTCTGACAGGTATCACATTCAGACACGTATTTAGCAATTTCCCTTTGCATCCTGGTTCACCAAAAGTTTTTCCTAAGGTCTTGATACATTTTAGTACTGTCAGGATGAATAGAAAACTTGGACAGATGTGCTTCATCAAGGATTTGTTTACGAAGCTGATGATACTTAGGTACAACAATATGATTATTGAACCATAGAACTCCTTGATTATCAGTGTGGAAACATCTATATTTTGCATCTCCCTGAGATAGTTTCTATTTGATAATTTTGATACCTTCATCAAACAATTTCGACATGATGATATTATCTTGAAGAGTAGATTCAATAGATATGAGATTCAGGCTACCTTGAGGAATAATCTCCAGATTGAGTTTCCTTATCTGATAGCAGAGAGTTTCACTGAAGATTTCTATGGATAAGCAATGACAATGTGCCTTGCGGCTTAGTGCATCCGCAACTATATTGGCCTTGCCGGGATGGTAGTGTACCTCAAGATCTAATCCTTAATCAATTCTAACCAACGCCTTTGCCTCATATTTAGGTCAGCTTGAGTAAAGATGTATTTGAGGCTCTTATGGTCAGTGTAAATGTTACACTTAGTTCCCATAAGATGATGTCTCCAAATATTGAGAGCATGAATAACGGCTGCTAACTCAAGATCATGAGTCGGATAATTTTGTTCATGATCCCGGAGTGCTCTGGAAGCATAAGCAATGACCCGGTTGTTTTGCATAAGCACACAACCAAGTCCAGTTCCGGAAGCATCATAATAGACATCAAAAGGTTGGTATTATCTGGTTGGGCTAGCACTAGAGCAGTGGTTAGAAGTTTTCTCAGTGTATGAAATACTTTTTCACACTTATCATGAGTAGCTCAGTCATAGGTTTGGCTATCTTGGAGAAGTCTGGAATGAATCATTGATAATATCCTGCCAATCCAAGGAAGCTATGGATTTGATGAAATGAAGTTGGAGGCTTCCAATCCATAACTTCTTGAACTTCAGTTAGATCAACCGATATGCCTTTACTGGAGATAGTATGTCCCAGAAATTTCACACTATCAAGTCAGAACTCGCATTTAGAGAATTTGGCATAAAGGCGATGATCACGTCGTCGTTGAAGAACGACACGTAAATGATCAGCATGATCTTCTTCAATCTTAGAGTATATCAGAATATCGTCGATGAAAACTACAATGAATTTATCAAGCTCCAGCATAAAGACTGAATTCATAAGATACATGAAGCATGCCGGTGCATTAGTGAGTCCAAAAGACATAACCAGATATTCATAAAGTCCATATCTGGTTGAGAAAGCCATTTTTGGAATATCACTAGGCTTGATTTTGATTTGATGGTAACCAGAGCGTAGACCAATCTTAGAGAAGACTTGGGCTCCAGCTAGTTGATCAAATAAGATGTCAATGCGGGGAAGAGGGTACTTATTTTTGGTAGTGACCGCATTGAGTGGATGATAATTGACACACAACCTTAAGCTATTGTCCTTTTTCTTTACAAATAGAGCAGGGCATCCCCAAGGTGAAGCACTTGGGCGTATGAAACCCTTATCAAGAAGATCTTGAAGCTGTATCTTTAGCTCGGCCAATTCATTAGGCGGCATGCGATACGGTCTCTTGGAAATAAGAGTTGTACCAGGTTGGAGCTCAATAACGAACTCGATGTCTCGATCTGGTGGTATTCTGGGCAGATCATCTGGAAAGACATCAGGATATTCACAGACTATAGGTATGTCTTCTAATTTGATGTCTGTGGTAGCATAAACGCAAGAGTGGAAATACTCTTGTTGGGGTAGATGGAGGGTAGTAGCTCCTTCATATGGTGAGTCAATCTCAATAAATCGGGAGGAGATATCTAACATCACTTTATGTTTTGTCATCCAATCCATCCCAAGTATGATATCCATACCCTCTAAACTTAGCAAAACCAAATCAGTTTTTATTACTTTGCTACCCAACTGTATTGGCACATATCTAATTAGTTGATTGGAATTAATTTTTCCCCCAGGGGTAGAGATCATGTACGACCCCTTGGTTCGACAAGAATCAAGTCCTACTCGGGCAACACACTTGTCGCTAATGAAGCTATGAGTTGCACTGGAATCAAATAAGATAATAACGAGTTTATAATTGATAGAGAATGTACCCGTCATCAAGGGGGCTCCTTCTGGCAGTTCTGCAAGGGTGGTGAAATTGACTTGCCCTTGCCGGACTTGCATCACTCGTTTCTTGCCCTTGCCCTGATTGTTTTGATTAAAGCCTTGCCCTTGAAAAGGCTTCCTAGGTCGAGGACAATCCTTGATAAAGTGATCCGCACTCCCGCAATTGAAACAGCGATAAGTGCTACTTCCTTGCTGAAACTGTTGAACATTTGGCCTGGGGCCCAACTGTTGCGGTGGTCGCGGAGGCACTGGAGGTCGATACCCTCCTTGCTGCTGAGGCGGGCGGAAAACCAATCTGCCAGGTGGGGCATTCTGCTACGGCGCTCTGAACTGCGCATTCGGAACAACTTGATACCTCGGTGGCTGAACACTCGAGGGTCCGGTAGGAGTCTTCCGTTTCTTCTTGGCATGATGTGCCGTGATACAGTCTTCCTGGGTCAAAGCCATATTCACAAGTTCACTGAAAGTATTAGCCTTAACCAGGTTCAGGCGTTCCTTGAGCTTTGTGTTGAGACCACGACGGAAACGCTCCTGCTTCTTGGCATCATTATCCGCGTGATACGCCGCGTACTGGCACAGATGATTAAAAGTCTGTGCATATTGGAGTACAGTGAGGGTGCCTTGTGTGAGTGCCAGAAATTCATTCAGCTTCCGCTCCATCAGTCCTTCAGGAATATGGTGTGCCCTGAAGGCAGTCCGAAATTCCTGCCAGGAGATAACATGGCCAGTGGGTTGCATGGCACAATGGTTATCCCACCAAATGCGGGCAGCGCCACGAAGTTTTTGAGCAGCGAAGTGAGCTTTACTTGAGTCCGCTCAAGGTATAGTAAGAAGGGTGAACTTCGATTCAATAGTACGGAGCCAGGCGTCAGCATCAAGAGGTTCTTCAGCTTTACTGAACAATGGAGGCTGGGTGCTGAAGAAATCTTGATAGCTTGCCACTTGAGGATTGAGGTCATCACGACCTCCTCGTGGTTGCTGGCGATGCTGATTTTGTTGTGCCTGTACGAGCAGTTTGAGAAGCTCAGTCTGTCGTGCCATGACCTCTGCCAGATTAGGTGGTGGCGGGGGCGGTTGCTGAGAACCGCTAGCTTAATCTGGCCTGAACCCTTCAGGAGTTCCATGCGTAGCGCCAACCATCTGAAATACATGGAAGATGTCCATTACAACAGGTTACTCTTGCTTCCATTATCAGAGGTATGATGCATGGAGTTATGAAGGTGTGGCAGGTGCGCATATTGTGTTTTCTGGCTTGTGTTTCTTGGCAGCTATCTGGCATTGGGTATATTGAGACCTAGAAATATTCTGTGATGAGTGGACGGGAAAACCTTCTTTGGATTTGCCCAAGATCTTTGGAATTCATTTATTTCTTGCAGGGGTGGCTTGTTTTGGCTTTGGTGCATTTCATGTAACAGCATAAGAACGATGATGAGCATGCACAATGAGTTTGAGGAGTGTATACAATTCGCGTCCATCTCAGCAAATCAACTCAACAGTCATAGATGATAAGGAGAAATTGGATAAGGACGATGATTGTAAAACTCAACTGGTGGTCACCCTATAGTACATACTTCTGGTAGTCTTTAAAGTACACAAACAACTAGAGTTTAACTACTATAAGCCATGATGTTACAACAAATGGCCTTATCCTAGTGGTCATATTACATCCCTCCTATTTACATACACTACATC
Organism: Panicum hallii; assembly: GCF_002211085.1. Classification (NCBI taxonomy): domain Eukaryota; kingdom Viridiplantae; phylum Streptophyta; class Magnoliopsida; order Poales; family Poaceae; genus Panicum; species Panicum hallii. The sequence goes on along the minus strand of NC_038046.1, from coordinate 24,851,152 downwards.
TTAGGACCATAACAGCAGCTGCACCATCTTGCCTAAAAGTCATCTAAATTGCCCACAGACGACGCACTCCCAGTGGAAGAGTCATTATCTTGAGGATTAGGCTCTGGATCTCCATGTTCCGAATCTATCTTGGACACGCCTTCAATCTCCTCGGGTTCCTCTTCTGAATCTTCCTCTTCTTCTTCCAGCTCATTCGGCACAAGAGGAGGCATGTGCTGTTCTTGGAGCATCTCAATATGCCCAAGGGCGTCACCTAATTCTTGGTTCAAATCATGGACTTGTTCCTCCAAAAAGTCAATTACGGTGTTGCGCTGAAGAATTTGAGCATCACTCTCCAAGATCTGCACTTCCAAATGCCCAATAGTGGTATCTCTCCCAACAATTCCTTGACCAAGCGAATGGATCTGGTCGTCTTTAGGGGTAAGGTCCCTATGAAAATCCTAGGCCAGATTTACCATATCGTCCATACACCTTTGCTTAAGTGACTGGAGGTGGTACTGAGCGTTCATATACCTGATCACTACTCTGAGGGTATCCTCGGCTATATCTCCAACCAAATGTTTGAGATAAGTTGTTCTGAAGATCCACTTAGCATCGTGTGCAAAAACTGCTGGGAATAGTCCGATGGGGTAAGCTGCTACCGCATTCGGATGCTGTTCACAAAAAGTGGTGATAGCCTTGAGGGCTGCTGCTTCAAAAGCATCCACGAGACGATATCCAACAACCTCTATCTCAATAGATTGCCACTCCAGGGTAGGATAATAGGGAATAGTGACAGTTGCACGACATCGAGGGACTCCGACTTCAGGAAACTCACAACCCTTATACTAGGGTGGATCCGGGTAGTGGTAACTACAAAGTGTATCCCACAGAATTCTCGGAAACCCTTCCCAATACAGGCAATCAGTGTGAGCATATCCCTCAGCATCCCAATAGATCCTCTGAACATCTGCCATCTGAACCAGAAGGATTCAAATGTTAGATAGGATAAGAATTTCCTAAAGTTTGAAGAAGGCTTTGGAAAAATGTGAGTCAAGCTCATGGAAATGCTGGAATGTATCATAGTATCCATCCGGCTGAGAACTCACAAGATAAAGGGAACGAGACATCTAATTCTGGTAATAGTAAAGATTTGATATCAGATGGATATTATAGATCTTGAGGATGGAATGAAAGATGCCATTATACTAACCCTATAGCTGTCCGTATGACCATTTCAAGACTGTTCTTGTGAATAACAACACTCTAGGTATCCTTATGACAACATAAACACGAATTCTAACTTACAAACAATAGTTCAAAGATGCATGCACGTACTACGTCCTCACAAACCAAAAATAACTGCCCAGTAATCTGGGTCTTACGTGGTTAATTACGGTGGCATAATATAGGTACGTCTCTCCCTATAATATCTAGTCAACAAATCCTAACCGTTCAGAACCTATCGAATCGTGGTTAGCATACCTGCAGAAAATCACAATTGTATATCGTGGACCTTTCATGCCAGCACATCATGAAAGCGTCCCCAAACATTACTGTTTGCTATAGAAACAGCATATGTACAATTACCGCCATACAGACAATGTTAACATACGTTATCGAAACAACGTATTCATGGGGGTACCGCAAAATGCGGGGGTATGAACAGCGATCACCATACCCTGCGCCTAACCATATACTCCCAATATAGTCAACCTAAGTTGATATATTGGCAGGATCTCAAGTAGGCCACTGCTTGAGAAACAGTGTTCGGTTCACATCACCGACAGGAAGGCTAACTCCCCAGTTAGCTGAGGATCCTTACCTTCTTATCTCATCGTTGAAGATGTCGTTACAGAATGTAAGGTTTGGTTGTGTATGAATTTAAATTTTAACAGAAAGGTAATGCTGGAAGTCAGAGTTTATATACATATATACTATAGCCACCTTTACTTCCCTTATTAGATATTACCCTAGGGCTTTCACGTACTAAGCGTAGTCCTTAACGAAATCAACGTAGTTTTGTAAAATACTTTGTTGATCCAATTTTATACTAAAAGCATTTTTAAGGCAATTCATATCTCCGGTGTACACTTGTTAGCTCTGATACCAGCTGTGGCAGAACCAACCTGAATTACACCAGCTCAAGCGCGCTGATCCTTTCTCAGAAGGAAGTAAGGACTCAACCGCATTTCAAACGGTGTAACCCCATGGTCTGTCGGGTAAAGTCCCGATAAAACCACCTAACTCAGGATCAAAACAAGGTACCTCACACAAAGGCGAGTCCAGAGATACAATCACCAATAATTTTACATCACAGGCATAATATTACATTAGTATTCCAACATATATAGTAGCAAGACCTAACTAGTATGAATTTATACAAAACTGTTCAAAGTTAGAGTATCTGCAGCAGAAAATAAAATACGACACTACCAGACGTCGCGGAACGGATATTGAGCTAAGCCCAAGCTCAACATCACACTGAGGGACCTGTGTTAGCCGGGGACGGATCCCACTCCATGGACCAACCATCAGAAAGAGCATAGGGCTAGGGCACAGGCAGAGCAGAGTCCTTAGGGGGATTACCTGAAATATAGTTAAATTTGCAAGTCTGAGCATTCTAATACTCAGCAAAGCTTACCCGTTTCATGGTATACTTAGCCATGTAGCTAGACTATGCAGGCTTTGTGAAAAGTTCTGGGTTTATCTTTTGCTGAAAAGCACCAAAAAGTAGGTCCTTAATTTCAAATTTTAGCTTTCAGATTCTAGTTGATTATTCATTCTAGGTAAGCAACTATAACTACTCAAGCATGGTAGAACTTTTTAAACAAACATCATCTTTGATCATTATAAGGTTGCTCTTATTACTCTATGTGGCAAAGGGATCAAACAGTCTCAAGCTCCGCGAGAAACGGACGATTCCTGAATTGAATTTCAGCCTTGCAAGGGTAAACCTAACTCACACGCTTGGAACATCCAACTATTGTTCCGAAGCAACCGTTTGCCTTTCATTCCGACTCGTGGATCAGTGCCACCACAAGCGACTGTAGGACCATACGCACATCCAATGTGCAGGACGTACTCCTATAAAGCTTGCGAGTGACAGGGAATCATTGGACTTCTACCGGTCCTATTAGCTTAGCAGCTAGTCGGACTCATGTTCTAGTATTCAATACATAGGTTCCTACGAATATGCAACTAAGGTTTCAATACAATTCCTAGAAATTTAAATGCACAAGTAGATATACATGAATATATAAATTGCAGTGTAGTAAAAATAGCGGTTTATATCCGGGGCTTGCCTTCGCTGGTGGGGCTGAGGTCAGAGATGTCAACACTAAAAGTTTCCGAACTGGGGTTCGGGGCTTCTGTTAAATCTCTGGTGACGTTCCCGGGGTCTTCAGAAATTCCTTCTTCTGGTTCCGGGATCAGTTGTTGAGTCTATATGATTTGCAAACATCACAGTTGAGAAAATGCATACACTTCCATTTCATTTCATCATAAAGTTGCAATCTAATAAACAAACATTCTATTTTGCATACATATCATCTATTCTCATACCGGGCAATCATTTATCGAGTATAAACATAATTAACTAATTGCATTAAATGACATGTTGAGTTACTCTAAGCAACTAAGCTAATTACATTAAGTAGCATTGAAAAAGATCCTAATTTATCTAACCAATTCCCTTAAACATTATTAGTTTACTTTATCAATTAGACTAATGGTCTTTTTAAGAAAAAGGATTATTATTATTAAAAACCTCTGTTTTTGATCCAATATTCAAACCATAAGTTAGGAGTGATTATTACAAAAATTAGTATCAATAGGTCTAATTGAAATAAGCTTATCATAAAATTTTTAGAACATTTCATGCAGCATAGCAATCAGAATAATTAATTCAATCAAACAACATTTAGATCATGAACTATTTTTTTCTAGTTTGATCTAATGCAAACCGAAGGATAAAAATTTTACTAGAAAAAAGGTTGATCTGAATCTAAGCTACTGTGATTTTACCAAGATTTTATCCTTATAGCTATTATGCTATAAAATAAACAAAAACAGCATTGTGATATTAAGATCTATTTATATCAGAAGTTCTACACAAGATCTTGTGCTGAACTTTTGTGAACATATTACACTACTCAAAAGTAACACTTTAATTTAATTTCATAAATTTTCATAAACCAGAACTATTATTCATGAATTATCTTTGAATCTAAGCTTAAATTTATATCTTAGTCTAACCTATGCTATTGGTCCTCAAACTTTTACCATGGGTTACACATGTTGAAACAAAGCTAAGATAAAATGTTCAGCTACAAAAACTAACCAATTCATCCTTGAATAAATCTTAAAGCTTTCATCAACATAAAGCAAGAACATTTAAACATCCTAGTTAGACAACAGTTCTGGGTCTACAAATTTTACACAAAGCTATTTATGTGACATACATTCTATGTTTCAAATTTAAACTATAGAACATCTATGAATCAAAAGATGTAATTAAAGCACTCACTTTCTACTATTTAATCTACAGCATAAAATAAACAGATTCAGCTTATGATCATAACACAAAAGTTGCAGGATTTAGTACAAGGATTCAAACAAAACTGGTTTGACATTTTTATAAATTTTCTACCATTTCCTAAAAATTTTCAAAATTCAGGGATTTGAATTGAAGGGAGGGACTAGAATCTTGCAGCCAGGCCCTCAGAAAGATTTAGATTATTGCAATCGAGTCCCTGACTCGCCGGGGAAGAAGAGCTGAGACTCGCCGGCCGAATTCCATCGACGGTGGTCGCCGGCGGCGAGGGGAAACCGGCCAGGAAGGATCAGGGGGCTAGAGCGGACCTTGCTGGGGGTGATGTAAAGGTCGGGGTCGACCGGGGGGGGGTGGAACGACGATGACCCGAGGTGGCGGCGATGGTGCTCGACTACGGCGGCGGTGTTCTGGCGTGCTGGAGGTCGGAGAGGGGTGGGGGTGTGGTCTATGAGCTGCGCTGGGGTGATGTGGTTCGGGTGGTATACTTATCGAGGGCGGGGAACGACTGGAGCGGTGGATCGGCGGTGAGCCGAATGGTGGTGGGGAAGAACCTCAACGGCGGGCGTCGGCAGGGCAATCTAGTGGGGGATTGGCATCGGGGTAGGTTCGGTGAGCACCGGTAGGTGATGAGGAAGCTTGCTCGTGGATCAATTTGAGAAGGGGTAGGCTGATGGCGGTTGCCCACGGTGAGCAGAGCTCACCGGAGATGAAGAACGGGCGGTGATGGTGGATCCGGGGCTGTGATCTTGCTCTGCGCTTATGAAGTGGTGAAATAGCACAAGAAAAGAGAGAGCTTTATAGGCTGCTGGGGTGCTGGCCATGGCGGCGGTGAGGTGGCGGCTCGGTCGGGCGGCGGAGCAGCGTGGCATGCCCGGGGAAGGCCAGCAGGAAAGGGCTAGGGCGGTGGGCAAGCTCGGGGGCGACGCGTGGAGGCTGGGAGAGGCAGGGGGGCCTCGGGCGGCATGGCACGGCGGCCAGCAGCGGCGCTGCTGCGCGGCAGAGGGGGAAGCAGAGGAAGAAGAAAGGGGAAGGGGGGCCAGGGGCTGATGTGCAATTTCAAAAATTCCAGGGTCCTCAATGTAAAATAAGATTTTCTCACTGTTTTATATCTCAAATGAGAAAATGGTCAAAATAAGAATTGTATAACCTTTTAAAACCTACAACTTTGATTTAGGGTTTAAATTCAAAAACCCAAAGGATAGAGCTTTATTTTAAAACCTTGGACTTAATTCAAACTTTATAAAGTTTTTGTCCTTATTAGGGTAAATTTCAGAAATTTTTGGACTTAATTGCAAGTTTTATGTAATGCAATGATGAATATTATTCTTACACTTTAACCCCTAGTAAAATTTAAAAGCTACCTTTGTAATTCTAATATTTTGCATAAAAGGACTCATATTTTTGAAAAATTACACATAAGTCCTTATTTCCACGCATTCACTCAATTTCACATCATACATTACACATTCTTTCCTAATGTGTTACAATTTTGACACCTAGGGTGTCACACAAATGACCTCTCAACTTTTGAATATTCTCTGGAATGACTCTTCAACTTTAAAGCAGTAAAACTGTACCCAGCCGCTGGTTATTTAAACCCGCGGTAACACCGAGTAAAAACTGTGCTTTCAATCTGCAATCTGCCAAGAACTTCCAAAATCACCCCAATACAGCCGCATCCCGCCTTCTCCATCTTAGAGAACCCCAATCCACCCAAATCGCCCCACCCCTTTCCCCGCAGCCCCCAAGCAACTCGTGGCGAGCGGATCTGGAAATGGCGCCCAAGAAATCTGAGAAGGATGGTGTCGGTACATACAGACAGGGGTACCTTCTGCTAGGGTGTCCAGGCTCTTGGCGCCCTATAATCCATAATTTCCCACTCGCCTTCTGGGTGACGTGGCACACGACCCGGGCCTGACAGCTGGGACCACGGTCTCAGGACCCTCCCCGAGCCCTAAGAGGTCCGGGGCCTCCGCGCACCCAGGAAGGCAGGAGGGCTCTCGGGTTGCCCCCGCGGCCCCAGACTCCCCAGGGGGTCCGAGGCCGCCACGTGTGACGGCCGCGCCACCGCTTGCCAGGCCGCTCCGACCCGCCCATGGGGGCCCGGACCCCCCTTCCCCTGGGAAGGGGTCCGGTGCCGCCACGGGCCGCCCTGAGGAAGGTGCGGAGTTGGCCCCGGCCACGTGCCTGCTGCTGAAGGCCCTTCACGGGTCTCCGCCCCACCTACCAGCATTTAATGCGGTAGCTGGGCCGAGCGCGCCCAAGTCAAAAAGAGCGGCCTGCCACTGACGCACGGGGCAGGTAAGCTGACACCACGGTAAGCCCGTCTGATCTGAAGGCGGCGCGTCGTATCACCGTGCACAGTGCGCGGGCTGTGTGCTGTCCCGTCACGGCGCTGCGCGCGTGATGATGGCCTGTAATAGGCGAGCCACGGCGTGCGCTGTAACAGTGCATGCGCGACGGGTCAGCGCTGCTTCACCGCCTGACGGGAGGTTCCATCCCAACAGTGACTGCACGGCTACACTGTTGTGCAGCGCTGACGCCGGACACTGTGCAAGACAAGGCTGTACACGGCTGTATCCTGACTGTGGATACGCACATCAACTTCTCGATTGAGAGGATTACGGAGAGGAGCTGGAGATGAAGATCTCTATATCTCTCATAGAACAGGCTCCTGTAGGCCGGACCCACATGTTGGGGTCCCGCTCAGTGTAAGCACTCCCCTTGGACTATAAAAGGGAGAGTGCACTCGTTAGAAAAAGGGGACAGACACACACACGAACACAAACTAAGGTGCATCCGTGCTCACACAATCAATACAACTCCAAAGTGGACGTAGGGTATTACGCTCCGGCGGTCCCGAACCACTCTAAATCTTCGTGTCTTTCCTGCGTTCATTTGTCCACCGATCGAGTGCTCCTAAGTCTCCTCCAAACCCATCCTTAACTAGGATTAGGCGGGTGCTTTCCGCCACCCGGCTGGAGAATTCCTCCGACATTTGGCACGCCAGGTAGGGGATTAGGTTTGGTTTGCGTTCTGTCGACCTTCACGACCTCAATGGCGCAGGAAAATGGTCACCATGACCTCCTGATCGGTGAAGAAGTGGCGTCAACGGCGCCACACACCTCGCGCCATCCCACCTCCAGAGTGGCTCCGCGTGCTGCTCCACCATGTGCGGCGGAGCGGGCCTCAGTGGCCCAATCGGTGCTCCCACCGAGCGGGCCCCTCATGGCAGCCAGGGAGTTGCTCCGCAACCCCCCTGGTGAGGCGGCGTCACCAGACGCGCACAGACAATGGCGTGACGACGTCGACCGTCTCCTCAACCTGGCACAGGCTTCCCCAGGCTCGGCGGGGGGGGGGGGGGGGGGGGTCTGTATCCAGGCAGCGCCGTCGCCAGGGCGGCGCATCCGGTTCTGTGCGCTCACCATCAGTGAGGAGTGCACGGACCGAGGACCTCCGGGCGGAGCTCAACCGCAGGCATGCGGGAGAGGATGCCAGGATCTCCATCAAGCGAGCACGCAACCGACGGCTCAACATTGAGGGTCGGGACCTCGCGCCTGAGCTCGATGCGGCTGCGGCCAGGCCACAAGGACTCACCCAGGCACCGGTGTCGGGCGTGGGCTGCGCGGCGCTTGCAGACCACCTTCGCGCGGTCGCCTGGCCGTCCAAGTTTCGGCCCCACCTGCCAGAAAAATATGACGGGTCCTCCAACCCGTCAGAGTTCCTGCAGGTCTACATCACCGCCATCACGGCGGCTGGAGGTAACGAAGCCGTCATGGCAAGTTACTTTCATGTAGCCTTGACCGGGCCAGCCTGGACCTGGCTCATGAACCTTACCCCAGGATCTGTCCAGTCCTAGGGTGAGCTCTGCGCACAGTTCATGGCGAACTTCGCCAGTGCATACCAGCAGCATGGTGTGGAGGCCCACCTCCACGCCGTGAGGCAACAACCCGGGGAAACCCTCCGGGCCTTCATTTCCCGCTTCACCAAGGTACGTGGAACTATCCCACGTATCTCTGATGCATCTATTATCACGACCTTCCGACAGGGGTTCCGAGACGAGAAGATGCTAGAGAAGCTGGCGACCCACCAGGTGGAAGCCGTCACCACCCTGTTCGCTCTGGCGGACAAGTGTGCCCGGGCTGCAGAAGGCCGTGCCTGGCATTCTGTGACCCAAGTAGGACCTGCTCAAACGAGTGGGCCCAGTGTCGCTGCCCCCGGCGGCGGCAACAAGAAGAACAAGAAGAACCGTGGCTTCGACAAGTCACGGATTGGGGGTCCGGCCGTTGCAGCTGCGACAACCGGGGGCCAGAACTCCCGTGGCAAGCGCCCACGACAGCAGCGCACCGACCCCGGGTCGTGCCCTGTCCATCCTGGGGCTTGCCACAGCGCCGCTGAGTGCCGCGAGATCCAGAAGCTCGCGGAGCGCCTCAGCAAGAGGCGAGACCAAGCCTCCAAGGAAGGCTCCTCCCCTCCGCGCCGGTCCGGCAAGGAGAAAGCCTCTGATGCCGACGCGGCTGCGACTGAGAGGGAGTTGGGGTATCAAACCCCCAACAAAGACCTCAAGGGACTTTTCCAGCAGTCCGATTCCGAGTCCGGCGGGGACGAGCGCCGCAAGAAGCTGTACGTTATGTACGGCGGCAGTTCGGAGCTCGTCTCCCGGCGGGACGTCAAGGCCCTTCGCCGCGAGGTCCTCTCGGTGAAGCCAGGGGTGCCGAGAGCGGCGCCCCATCAGCGGTGGAATGGCACTACCATCTCCTTTGGGCCATCTGATTGCCCAGAGAACATGGCGGGCGCCGGAGTGCTGCCGCTCATTACAGCACCCACCATAGCCAATGTCCGCCTTCACCATGTGCTGATCGACGGAGGTGCCGGCCTCAGCGTCATCAGCTATGCAGCGTTCAAGCACCTGCAGATCCCGGAGTCCAAGTTGGCTCCATCACGCCCATTCTCAGGAGTGGGCCCGGATCCCGTATACCCGGTAGGGACCATCACCCTACCGGTTACATTCGGGACAGAGGACAACTTCCGTACCGAGAACGTGCAGTTCGAGGTTGCGGAAGTTAACCTCCCCTTCAACGCCATCATCGGCAGGCCGGCTCTGTACCGGTTCATGGCCGTTGCCCACTACGGGTACCTGGTCCTGAAGATGCCTTCTCCGGCAGGCGTCCTCACCGTCCAGAGCGATCGTGCCGCTGCTGTTGTGGCGGTCGAAAAGCTCCATGCGCTGGCCACAGGGCTTGCCTCTGTGGCTGGCGCCCAGGGGTCTGACCCCTCAACCTCACGTGCCAAGGTTCCGGCCAAGGCACCGAGGGTCTGTCCGTCTGACACGGACAACGTTCCCGTAAAGACCATCCAGGTCGGAGCGGAGACCTCCCAGACCACCCGCATCGGTGGCAACCTGGGAGAGAAATAGGAAAGCGCGCTCGTCGCCTTCCTCCAGGCAAATGTCGACGTGTTCGCCTGGGAACCGTCGCAGATGCCCGGGATCCCTAGGGAGGTAATTGAGCATCATCTGAAGATCCACCCCGACGCCAGGCCGGTCCGGCAGAAGCCACGCAAGCAGTCCATTGAGCGGCAAAACTTCATCCGTGAAGAGGTTCGCAAGCTGCTGCAGACTGGTTTCATCAAGGAGGTCTACCATCCTGTATGGTTGGCCAACCCAGTTGTGGTCCCAAAGGCCAACGGGAAGCTTCGGATGTGCATCGACTACACCAATCTTAATAAGGCATGTCCAAAAGACCCTTATCCACTCCCGCGTATAGATCAGATTGTAGACTCCACCTCCGGGTGTGATTTGCTGTCCTTCATAGATGCCTATTCTGGTTTTCATCAAATCAAAATGGCTAGAGATGATAGGAAGCATACAGCTTTTGTAACAGTGGATGGTCTTTATTGTTATATAGTGATGCCTTATGAATTGCTCAATGCTCTACCCACCTTTGCTCGTGCAATGAATATCACTCTAAGTGATTTGGTTAGAGATATAGTAGAGGTGTATGTCGATGACATCGTAGTCAAGACTAGAGAGTCGTGTTCTCTATTAGAAAATTTAGCTCGAGTTTTTGACAAGTTACGGGCGACCTCCACCAAGCTTAACCCCGAGAAGTGCGTCTTCGGCGTATCGGCGGGGAAGCTTCTTGGTTTCCTGGTCTCCCACCGGGGAATCGAAGCCAACCCGGATAAGGTCCGGGCAATCAAGGCAATGAGACCCCCCGCGTGCCTCAAGGATGTACAGAGGTTGACGGGGTCCCTGGCAGCTCTCAGCCGCTTCATTTCGAGGCTGGCGGAGAGGGCACTTCCCTTCTTCAAGTTGATGAGGGGGTCCGGCCCATTCACATGGACCGAAGAGGCAGAGCGTGCTTTCCAAGAGATGAAGCAGTACCTTACCTCCTTGCCGGTCCTGGTCGCGCCGGACCCAGGTGAGACACTGTTTCTTTATCTTGCAGCAACGACCGAAGTGATCAGCATGGTGCTGGTCACCGAGAGGTTCGAGCCTCTCTCGCAGGGGGCCCCCGCGGACCCCCGTACAGGAGAAGGAGGACCAGCCTCCACCACTCCAGTAACCGGCCCTACATCGGAGGGTCCGGCCGGGTCCCGACCCGGACAAGCGCTCAGCAGCCTGGGGGCTGACGGGTGCCCAGCTGAAGCCGAAGGGTCTAACCCACCTGGCAGAGTCAGGACCATCCAGAAGCCGGTCTACTATATCAGTGAGGTCCTTCACGAGGCAAAGGCCAGGTATCCTGAGACGCATAAGCTTCTTTATGCCATACTCGTTGCGTCCAGGAAACTCCGCCATTATTTTCAGGCCCACAAGATTGTGGTGGTAACCTCCTACCCTTTGAGGGCCATCCTCCACAACTCCAACGCCACAGGCAATATCGCCAAGTGGGCAGCTGAGCTCGCTGGATTCCAACTTGACTTCCAGCCGCGCCACGCCGTCAAGAGTCAGGTCCTAGCTGACTTTGTGGTGGAATGGACGCCGGCGCCAAGCGTCTCCGGGGGTCCGGACCAAGGGACGGACCCCCCACGTCCGGAGGTCAAGGCTCCGGTCTTCACCAGGCCTCACTGGACCCTCTTCTTTGACGGGTCCGCCCGCAGCAAGAGGGCCGGGGCGGGTGTGGTCCTCATCGACCCGCGTGGTGAGCAGGTAAAGTACATGGTGCACCTCGATTTTGAGGCCACCAACAACATGGCGGAGTACGAGGCCTTAATCTTTGGGCTCACGGCGGCTCTGTCCCTGGGGGTCCGGGAGCTCCTGGTCAAAGGGGACTCCCAACTCATCATCAGACAAGTCCGGGGGGAGTGTTGCTGCAACAACCCCCAGCTCGCAGCCTACCTCATTCATGTGAAGAGGCTGGAGAAGGACTTCGATGTGCTGGAACTGCAACATGTTCCACGCGAAGGCAACACAGCAGCTGATGCACTCTCCGCGAGCGCATCGACCCAGGCACCTGTGCTGGAGGGCGTCTTCTAGAGATGTCTGCTGAAGCCTTCCGCCCAGCCTGCCGAGCTGGGCGAGGGGGGCCGGACTAGCACCTCGAAGCTAGCGGTCCCGGCGGTGCTCCATCCGTGGTGCCCGCCAAGGGTCGTGTGCTCCCTTGAGGGACCCGAAGACCTTAGGGAGCCATGCCTAGTTTCTCAGGAAGGTCCCGATGCATGGATCTCTAAGGTCCGGGACTACCTGAAAGATAATTACATTCCTGAAGATCAAGCATCTGCTGAGTGCATTGTCCGGATGGCTAAGCGATACACGGTGGTAGAAGGGGATCTCTATCGCCGTGGCGCCAACGGCGTCCTCATGCGGTGCATCACCCAGGAAGAAGGCCGCGACTTGCTTGCGGAGATCCATGGAGGCGAGTGCGGAAGTCATTCTTCATCCCGCACGCTGGTTGGTAAAGCTTTCCGGCATGGCTTTTACTGGCCGACAGCACTCCAGGATGCAGCTGAGTTGGTAAGATCCTGCAAAGCGTGCCAGTTCCACGCAAAGCAAATACACACTCCAGCTCAGGCACTGCAGATGATTCCTCCCTCTTGGCCCTTTGCGGTATGGGGGTTGGATATCTTGGGACCTTTCCCTAGGGCCGTCGGCGGGTACCGGTACCTCTATGTTGCCATTGACAAATTCACTAAGTGGCCAGAGGCAACCCCAGTGGTCAACATCACCAAGGCGTCAGCAACTGCTTTTCTCAGGTCAATTGTGTGCCGGTTCGGGGTCCCGAACCGGGTCATCACCGACAATGGGACCCAGTTCATGAGCCAGTACTTCCAGGAGTACTGTGAGGATATGGGCATTCAGCTCTGTTTCGCCTCAGTGGCGCACCCCAGGAGCAACGGCCAAGTTGAGCGGGCCAATGCTGAAATCCTCAGAGGGCTCAAGATCCGAACCTACTATGACCTTGAGAAGCATGGCGCAAGGTGGATTGAAGAGCTTCCAAGTGTGTTATGGGGGAACCGGACCACACCCAGCCGAGCAACAGGGGAAACCCCTTTCTTCTTGGTTTACGGGGCCGAAGCGTGCCTTCCCCCGGAGATCACCATGGGCTCTCTACGAGTCCGATCTTTTGATGAGGAAATGCAGGAACAGGAGCGTCGCCAAGACATGGACCTCGTCGACGAGCACAGATGGCGAGCAGCAGTCCGAAACGCACGGTACAACCAAGCGCTCCGGCGCTACCACCAACGGTTCGTGCATAGTAGGGAGCTCCGGGTTGGGGACCTAGTCCTAAGGCGGATCCTGAACCGAGAGGGCATGCACAAGCTCTCCCCCAGCTGGGAGGGGCCCTTCAAGGTGACAAAGGTGTGCCGACCCGGATCTGTTCGTCTGACAGCGGAGGATGGAATGCAACTACCCAATCCATGGAACATTGAGCACCTCCGTAAGTTCTACCCCTAGGACCTAGTTGAGAGGAAATTTTTCCTTTGTAATTGGTAGCCCAACGTGCGGACCAGGGCGGTGGAGGTCCGCCCTCGTAAACCCGGCCCCTGGCGTACATCGCACAACTTTTCTGTACCAATTCGTTAAGGAAAAATTTGTTTCTCAATGTGTCCTTAATATCTATGCAATTCTGTTTATCCCTGTTTTCCGTTGCCCTAACCCCCCACGTGGTTTTTCGCGTCTGTGCCGTTCGAAGGCCCTGCCAAAGTTGCTACACTACGTCTCTGCCCGGGACCCCTGTCTCGCGGAAGAAAAGGAACCGGACACCTGGGAACTCGCTTCAGGGAGACGTGCTCGTTCTTTGCTGGGGTCCGCGGCCGTGTAGCTGCTTAGCCTGGATCCGTACCCTAAGCCTACACACCCTGCCCCCCTATGACAAGTGTCGTTGTACCTCGAACAACGGACCTGGGTGCCGAGACCCCTTAGATTCCCGAACTGTGGCTCCGGTGCTCTGACTTGTTACGCAACTCTGTAGGCCTTCGCTAGCCGAACCGGGACCTCGTGGGGACGTCAACTAAGTGTCGATCCTAAGTCATGTGCAGGACCTCGGTTCTATGGCAGCTAGTCCCGTCCTATCGCGACTACCTCCCAGGGGGCCACACGGGACCTCGGTGTGCACAAGAACACCTTACAAATTGACAACAGGAAAATAGCTAAGTTTTTCACAAAAATTGCGTTGCTGATAATATGCACAATATTATAAAGTTATCTTACAATAACAAAAGTTATGTTACAAAAAGATACTAGCACTACTGCTCTGTTGGTCCGGAGGCACTTCCACTCTCTGCAGGTTCGGGACGTCGCCGGAGGCGGGCCGCGACCAGGTCCACTGCCTCCTGGACTCCTTCCCGCACAGCGGCTGCCGTTGCCCGGAGGGGTCCGACCAGGACGGGAGTCAGGTGGACGGCAGGATCATGGCTCCGGAAGCTGGTGAGGATGTACTCCGCCATCTCCCGAGCAACTACCCGCCCCTCTGTCTCCAGGAGGTCCTGTATGCCGGCCTCCGTGTCCCGTAGCCGCCTGGCGGTGGAGTCCAGCAGCTGGAGTGCGGCGCCATATGGTGAAGGAGCCTCCGGTACCCAGATGGGGTTGGCCCCGAGTACTTCTAGCAGAGGGTTCACCGCACCAACCCATCTTGTTAATCGGTCGATGCCGACGCGCTGCTCTGCCAGGAGCCCCTCCACCTTGGCCTCCCTCTCCTGGAGCGCTGCCTCGCGTTCCTGGAGCCTCCGGTTCCTGGCTGCCAGCTCCTCCTCCACGGCCTCTTCCCTCTTCTGGAGCTCCTGCAGCCGGGCCACCTCCTCTGCTTCTCGGGCGGCCAGCTCTTCTTCTTTCTTTGCTGCCGCCGCCGCCTGATCCGCGAGGGCGGCCTGTTGCGCCTCGGCCGTTGCAAACGCCTCCCTCGCCGCGTCTGCCAGCTCCCGGGCGGCCCGCTCCCTGTCCGCCGCCGCCTCCTTCAGCCTCTCCACGGCGATCAGCCCCTGGAGAGCCTCTGCTTCCCACCGTGTGGCCGCCTTCTCCCGTTGGAGCGCTGCTGCCTCTCGGTCGCGCGCCTGCTCCAGCTCCTCCCGCAGGAGCTCGCGCACCTGTACGAGCTTGGCGCGCTCTTCGGCGTAGCGGGCGGAGACGGTGTTGATGCGGTCCCCCAGGCGGACCTCCCAGTCGGAGAGCCGCTGGCGCTCCGCCTCCAGCTTCTCCCACTCCCGGCGCATGCCAGCCTCTAGCTCCTGTTGAGCTTGCTGGCATTTGGCTATGAGCCGGGGGAGAGGGACCTCCGCTGTGCTCGGGAGGAGGTGCCTTCCCAGCACCACCTCCGGTTCCTCTTCCTCCACCGGAGGGGCGACGCCACTGGCGACTTTAGCGACCTCCGGAGCCGCTGCCTCCACTGCCTCCGGTGTCGCCGCCTCCGGTGTCGCCGCCTCCGCCGCCTCCGGTGCTGCGACCGCCGCTGCCTCTGGCCCTGCAGCCTCTGCCGTAGCAGCAGTCTCCTCAGCTGCTGGCTCAGCTGGCAAAGGCCCGACCTCGGTGCCCGGCGCTGTTGCCGGTGCCTCAGCCGTCGCAGCGGGCCTGATCGCCTCCTCCTGGGGGGCGGCTTCGGGTCGTGGCGGTGTGGTGGTCTCCGGCTCCGGACCTCTGGGTCCGGAGGCTTCTGGTGCTGCCCCTGGCGGAGGCCCTGCTGGAGCCGACGCCGAGGACTCTGGCGCTGGCTGGGGGCCGGGTCCCCTAGTTGGAGCATCTGAAGATTGCGGCCTGCCGGATAACCAATATGGTTAAAGACCAGAAGCCAAAAGAAATAATGAAAAACTCTGAGGAAGCTCCTTACGCGTAGTCGCACCACTCCCATCTGCCCCGGGCGGCCGGGGGGACCTTCCTCCCTGCCGAGGACCCCCCGGACCTTTGGTGGGAGTCCCCGGCCATCGGAACCTCTGATGGCGGCGGTGGGGACTCTGGCTTGGCCTTGGGCGGTGGTGGTGGAGTCGCCGGACGCTGTCCTGGTGGTGGTGGAGGAGGAGTCTGCTACCTCGGGGAAGACCGACGCGCCTCCTCCGGTCCCCTCTCCATCTGCCGGCGTTGTGGCGGAGGTGGTGGAGCTCCACTCTGCTCCTCTGCCCCCGCCGTCCTCTGGTGTTTGGGCGCCGGCTCCCCGACGAAAGAGCCGTCGCCACGCTGGAGCCTCCGGGATTTCGACCCCTCCGGGTGGTCTTTCTGCCGGTGCTCTGGCGCCGGCGCCTTCTCCTTTCCTCTCCTGCTGGGGGCCGGACCTCTGGGCCCCGGCTCCCCGGGACCTTCGTCGGCGCGTTGCTGGCGGTCCGGTGTGGCACCAGGGATCTGGAGCCCGCGGTTGGGGTCGCCCCCCAGTTGCCGGATCGCCAGGCCGCCCTCGTCCAGGGTCGGCATCGACGCCAGGACCGTAGACCGCAGTGCCTGGTCCTCGCACAGGGCCTTCACCCCGCTCAGGAGGACCAGGGACTCTAGAACAAACGCCTCACCGGTCATCGCTCGGATCGCCGCCTCCAGCTCCGCCCTGGTGAAGTCGCCGCCGGGCCCGCGCGCGATCCTGCAGCAGTCGTTTAGCCCCGTGTACACGTAGGCCATCCGGGACCGCTGCTGCAGGGGGGCGATGCGCCGCTTCAGGAAGTCACCCAACACCATCATAGAAGTCAGGCCGCTCCTTGCTAGCTTCTTGATCCGGTACAGCACCGGGTCGAGCTCCGCCGATATTGTTGGCCTGGTCTTCCAGGTGCTCCGGTCGCTCTGGGGACCCTCCGCCGGCAGTTCCAGGCGGTCGTGGGGGTCGGTCACCACGATGACCCAGCCTTCGCGCTAGTCCTCCCACTTGGAGCTAGAGAAAGCGGCGATGTAGGAGCCCGCCATCCCGTGCCGGAGCTGGAAGTAATAAGCGCCAATCTCGCCGTGCTTCTTCCCCTTCCCAACCAGGGAGTAGAAATGTTTGAAGATGGTGGTGCAGGGGCGCACCCCCACGAACATCTCCATGAAGTGGGCGAAGACCGCCGCGAGGAGAACGGAGTGGGGGGTGAGATGATGAAGTTGGAGGCCAAACTCCTCCAGGAGCAGGAGGAAGAAGGAGGAGATCGGAGGAACCAACCCGCACATAATGTACGAATTGAAAAGGACGAACTCCCCCGCGGCAAGGTCACGGAGGGAAACCCGGCCGGCCCTGACCTTCCCGGCGTTCGCCGGCGCGGTCCACCCCAGAAGGCGCCGCACCACGTCCAACTGTCCCTGGCTCTGGAAGCGGCGCGGGAAAGGAAGCGAAGCCATGGTGATTGTTGGGGTGGATTGCGAAGGAGCAAGGAAGAGAGAGGAGCCGGGCGCAAGGAAGCCGATCGCGAGAAGGGATGCGGAGACGAAGGGGTGCTACGGCGTCTGTTGTTGGCAAGAGCAAAAAGGTAGCCGTTCCCTTCGGCGCATACCTTTTATGCAAAAGGCTGCTCCCACCTTAGCGTCCCGCGGCAACCGAGGAGAAGCCGAGCGGTCGCCAGCGCCGCCTTCCCCTTCCCTCACACTCTATGACCAGTGGGCTCGGGCCCACCAGTCATTGGCGTGGGTGCTGGAGGGTCGTGGGAAGGGCAGAATCCGAACCGCCCGAGCCGTGCGATGGGCTCGAATAGGACAAGAATCTAAACAGTCTGACGTGCACGGTGCGCGCGGAGGACGGGCCCCTCGGGGATCCCGCTATGGGCGAAAGGACATCCATGCCCTTGCCTGGTGGGAACGAGCTGTCCACCCGGCGCGAAGCTGGGACTTGGCCCCACCTGCGGGTTCATCTCTCACCCAAGGTGGGTCCGGGGGCCTCTGTCGGTACATACAGACAGGGGTACCTCCTGCTAGGGTGTCCAGGCTCTTGGCGCCCTATAATCCATAATTTCCCCCTCGCCTTCTGGGTGATGTGGCACACGACCCGGGCCTGACAGCTGGGACCACGGTCTCAGGACCCTCCCCGAGCCCTAAGAGGTCCGGGGCCTCCGCGCACCCAGGAAGGCAGGAGGGCTCTCGGGTTGCCCCCGCGGCCCCGGACTCCCCAGGGGGTCCGAGGCCGCCACGTGTGACGGCCGCGCCACCGCTTGCCAGGCCGCTCCGACCCGCCCATGGGGGCCCGGACCCCCCCTTCCCCTGGGAAGGGGTCCGGTGCCGCCACGGGCCGCCCTGAGGAAGGTGCGGAGTTGGCCCCGGCCACGTGCCTGCTGCTGAAGGCCCTTCGCGGGTCTCCGCCCCACCTACCAGCATTTAATGCGGTAGCTGGGCCGAGCGCGCCCAAGTCAAAAAGAGCGGCCTGCCACTGACGCACGGGGCAGGTAAGCTGACACCACGGTAAGCCCGTCTGATCTGAAGGCGGCGCGTCGTATCACCGTGCACAGTGCGCGGGCTGTGTGCTGTCCCGTCACGGCGCTGCGCGCGTGATGATGGCTTGTAATAGGCGAGCCACGGCGTGCGCTGTAACAGTGCATGCGTGACGGGTCAGCGCTGTTTCACCGCCTGACGGGAGGTTCCATCCCAACAGTGACAGTACGGCTACACTGTTGTGCAGCGCTGACGCCGGACACTGTGCAAGACAAGGCTGTACACGGCTGTATCCTGACTGTGGATACGCACATCAACTTCTCAATTGAGAGGACTACGGAGAGGAGCTGGAGATGAAGATCTCTATATCTCTCATAGAACAGGCTCCTGTAGGCCGGACCCACATGTCGGGGTCCCGCTCAGTGTAAGCACTCCCCTTGGACTATAAAAGGGAGAGTGCGCTCGTTAGAAAAAGGGGACAGACACACACACGAACACAAACTAAGGTGCATCCGTGCTCATACAATCAATACAACTCCAAAGTGGACGTAGGGTATTACGCTCCGGCGGTCCCGAACCACTCTAAATCTTCGTGTCTTTCCTGCATTCATCTGTCCACCGATCGAGCGCTCCTAAGTCTCCTCCAAACCCATCCTTAACTAGGATTAGGCGGGTGCTTTCCGCCACCCGGCTGGAGAATTCCTCCGACAGATGGGAAGAAGAAAGAGGCGCAGCCGCCGTCTAGAGAGTGGACACATAGTAACTGCGCCCTTAACGACCTCAATAGACTTGTTTCTGAGGGATTGCTCCAAGACAAGAATCTTGTCAACTGGCGCCCCTCGTTTCGCGAACCTTTCCCTATGGAAAATGTAGATGAAATCGTCATATTTTACCATTTTGCCGAACGGGATCTGGCCCTCCCCTCTTGTTCCTTTTTCCGTGGTCTTCTTTACTACTACGGACTTGAGCTCCATCATCTCAACCCGAATTCCATTTTCCATATCGCAATCTTTATCCATTTCTGTGAAGCCTTCCTCGGAATCGAACCCCATTGGGATCTTTTCCGCTTCCTATTCCGAGTAAAACCACAACCCACCTCCAAGAATCCATCTGTTGTAGGGGGCACCGACATCCAACTTAGACAACAAGCCGGCGACAAGTACCTTTCGTACAAATTCCCCTCCAACATTCCCGGGTGGAAAAATCATTGGTTTTATATCGAAAATCATGCCCCCCAACTCCCGGGAAAATCAAATAGACCTCCTGTTGTAAGGCCGGAGTGGAATATCGAACTTCCTAGGGGGACATGGATCAAGTCAATGAGTTGCTAGACACCATAGCAGCTCATAAGGAAATGGGAGTGACCGGTGCATCCGTGATGTTTTCCTTCTTGAAGCGCCGAGTCCAGCCAATCCAGCAACGCCATATACTTGGATTCGAGTACAAGGGCGCTGAAGATCCATCTCGCATGTGCGCAGAGGAGCTGATGGACGAAGCTGCAGTCACCCGAGTCAGGCGAGTGCTACTGGATATGGATGCGGTTCCCTACGTGCCGCAGCTTTTTACTGCACAAAATCCTCCGAAGCTGGTAAGTGCTCGACTACTTTATGTTGAAAACAAATTATGTTCTGCCACTGCTAACTGAAAACCTTCTGTAGGGGCACACAGAGTTGTACCGCAGCTACCCTCCACAACCCGACATCCCTCGACCAGACCACCTTCTCCCCAGCGCTGCTGCCGAAGCGAAGAGGGCTCGAGTGGCCGAGGTTCTGCCCGGCAGCGAGTCCACTGAAGGCGGAAATCCCCTAGCGGAAAGGGAAGCCCAGAGGGAGGCGAGAAGAGGCAACTCCCCCGGACCATCCGTGGAGTTGACCGATACTCTGCCTTTGGTCCTGCAGGGTCGCCGGGTTGTGCGCAAATGAAAAGCGCAAGAAGTCGAGTCCTCTAGGTATGCATATGCTGCCTTGTTGTCATACATCAATATTGTTGCATGCTGACGTTTTCCGTTTGCAGTCCACCCGCTTCTCCACCCGAGCCCAGACGCCAAGAGATGGGAATGGATCCAGCAGCTTCGGCGACAGGATCGGTTACTATTGCCGTGGCGGGCACCGCGCCATCAGCTGGTGTCACCCCGCCGCCAGCAGCAAGTACCATGGTTGGGACACCACGGGCCATGAGGGTGAAGAAGGCTATCATGAAGAGGTCTTCGCTGTAAGTGTACATCTTGTTGCATAATGAACACTCTATCCTTTTCAACTTGTAATGGTATAACTGACTCTGCTTCATTAGGTCTGCAAGCGCCGTGAGGCATAAGCCAAAACCGGTCGCAGCTACCCCAGCCCCCGAGCCATCAGCCCTAGAAGAGCCCACGCCCAAGGAGCCGGCCCCCGAGGCAGACACGACGCTGCCCGACCTGCCACCCCCAGAGCCCCAACAAGCCGAAGCCGGAGCTGGTGGTGAGGAACAAGTCGAGGCCCCTGATGCCGCTCCTGCGGATGGCACAGGTAAGTGTCTGACTGCCCACGGCTAGTTGCTTAGATCCCAGGCATTATGTACTGAATGCATCTTGACTTGCAAGTGCCTAGCAACCACCTTCTGAAGAAGCCGCGGGGACCTCAGGAAGTCCTGGTGATCTGCTGATGGCCGGGCTCGGGTATCAGAACATCATCTGGTGGATGATCCAATGCTGACGGACAGCAACATAAGGACCTTTTGTCAACATTATTCTTTTGTTTCTTCTATTGAACCTAACCGTATAGATGAAGCATTACAAGATCCGGATTGGGTGAATGCTATGCATGAAGAACTAAATAACTTTACCCGCAATAAGGTTTGGGAATTGGTTGAGAGGCCCAAGAATTACAATGTTATTGGTACCAAATGGGTCTTTTGTAACAAGCAAAATGAAGATGGAATTGTTGTAAGGAACAAGGCAAGACTAGTGGCTCAAGGCTACACTCAAGTCAAAGGTTTGGATTTCAGTGAAACTTTTGCTCCCGTAGCTAGATTAGAAGCTATTAGAATCTTACTTGCTTATGCTTGTTCTCATACCATTAAACTATATCAAATGGATGTCAAAAGTGCTTTCTTAAATGGTAAAATAAATGAGCTAGTTTTTGTAGAACAACCTTCCGGTTTTGAGGATTCTATAAAGCCGAACCATGTGTTTAAACTTTCTAAGGCTCTCTATGGGTTGAAACAAGCACCTCGTGCTTGGTACGAGAGGCTTAGAGATTTTCTCACTTCTAGGGGCTTCAAAATTGGGAAAGTTGATACAACCTTATTTACTAAGAAGATTGGTCATGATATCTTTATTTGTCAAATATATGTTGATGACATTATCTTTGGTTCTACTAATGAAAGTTTTTGTGAAGAATTTGGAAAGATGATGTCTAGGGAGTTTGAAATGTCAATGATTGGTGAATTGAGCTTCTTCCTTGGTCTTTAAATCAAACAATTGAAAGAAGGCACATTTGTTTGCCAATATAAATATGTCAAGAATATATTGAAGAAATTTGGTATGGAAGAGGCTAAACCAATTAAAACACCTATGGCAACGAATGGTCATCTTGATCTTGATGAGGGAGGTAAACCGGTAGATTTCAAACTCTATAGATCAATAATTGGTAGTTTGTTTTACCTTACCGCATCTAGGCCCGATATTATGTTTAGTGTTTGCATGTGTGCACGGTTTCAAGCCACACCTAAAGAATGTCACTTGACGGCCGTAAAGCGAATTATGAGATACTTGAAGTATACTCCAAATATTGGTCTTTGGTATCCGAAGGGAGCGCAATTTGAATTGGTTGGTTATTCGGATTCCGATTATGCCGGTTGCAAGATTGATAGAAGGAGCACTTCCGGTGGATACCAACTTCTTGGTTGTTCTCTTGTTTCATGGTCTTCTAAGAAACAAAACTCCGTGGCTCTCTCTACCGCCGAAGCGGAATATATTTTGGCAGGGAGCTGCTGCGCTCAATTATTATGGATGAAACAAACTCTTCTTGACTATGGCATTGATTTTAAGGATATTCTTTTATTATGTGATAATGAAAGTGCTATCAAGATTGCCAACAATCCTGTACAACACTCAAGAACCAAGCATATTGATATTCGGCATCATTTTCTTAGGGATCATGTTAGCAAGGGAGATATCAAGATTGACGGAATTGGCACTAATGATCAATTGGCCGATATCTTTACCAAGCCGTTGGATGAATCACGCTTTTGCAAGCTTCGCAATGAACTCAATGTCATTGACTTCTCTAATGTGGCTTGAGATATGATACATATTTCACATTCATGCTTTTTACCTTTATGAGTAAACTCATCTTAATGCATTCCATACATGTCCCATATTTCATGCATGAGGTCTCTAAATTCTCAAGTTCAAGCAATCTCCTTCTGGCCAAATCTTCAACAAATTGGTTATTGGATATCATGGATTCATCATGAACTTTGAATTTTGAGGTACTGGAAGATTTTGGATTAACATCAGCAAGTTGGACAAGGAATTTGGACTCTGACTACTCAAACCGGACTGTCCGCCATTGGTAAACTGGACTATCCGCCTGTGGCGGACTGTCCCCCTGTTGTTGACCGGACTGTCCGTGAAGTTGGAACTTTTCACACAAAAACTTTCTTCAAACCGGACTGTCTGCTGGTAGTTTCCAGACTGTCCGGTCGGGCGGATTTTTGCCCTGTAACCCTCACGTCGGGCACATAATACCCCCTCACATCTTCATTTGTTTCCATCCGCCCAAAATAACCTCTCCTCTCCCTTTTCCTCACCTCACACCACAAAATCCCCTCCTCCAAAAGTTGATTTTTGGCCGGATTCACGGACCCTCCGCTTCAATCCCCGAACACTCCGCGATCCCCTCATGTCTTCTCGGTATCCCCTCGTCATGTCCTCTCGGTATTGAATCAAATCCCCTCTATTTCTTCCGGATTTCTCTCTCTTTTTGCCTAGGGTTTGAGTTGGGGGATCTCTCATTCTATCAAACGTTTGGATGTATGCTTTGGGGCACTTGTTAGTTATGTTGAGAGGATCATTTGCTTATGATTTGAGAATTTTCTCACGGTTAAATTTAGAGATCGGGATAAGCGATTTGAAGAACCCTAAATGGTGAATCATAGGGTTATGGCTGCTCATATTTGTTATCTATGGTCTCTAATTTGTGAAAACTCATTTTGTGACTGTAGTGGAAGGGTCAAGAAAAGTGCAACAAAAAGGGACAATGCTCCCAAGAGGCAACGCGTTCGTGATCCTTCTTCTTCCTCCGAGTCTGAGGATGAGGAATATGTTCCTCCTAGTAATACTCCTGTGGATGATCCTTTTGAAGACTATGAAGATGAGGGTGAGGATGATATCCTGATCAATGAGAAAGCTAACACTGCCCCTAGAGTTTGGACTGCTGCAGCTTATTCATCCGAAAGACGTCAGTATCAATATGGTCTTGAGCGAAACACTAACAATCTTTATTTCCACACAAAAGTGCAAGAAGAGGCATTCTTTGGTCATCTTGTGAACAAGACAGTTTTTGCACATCAGACCATTGATCTTAATTATATGGCTTCTCAGCCAGTCATGCGTGACTTGATCCCGATGCTTCAACACATTGGATTAAGAGAGTTTCTTACTCATAGGTGTGATTGGAATAATACCATCATCCGACAGTTCTATGCCACAGTTGAACTTGATTTTGCAAATGGGCAAATTGAATGGATGACTGGGAAGATCAAGTATGAAGCTTCTTTTGTTGATTTCGCCAGAGCCATCAAAATCAACTATCAGTTCACCACAGGTCCTGACATTATCAGCCTACAAGACGACCCTAAAATGAGAGATGATGATATTACAAGCTACTATGAGCCAAATAGAACAGGAATTGACCATCTCTATGGGCGCATCACAGGTCTTAAGCATTGGCCTGTAGTCTTGAACAAAATTTCTAGGTGCACACTTGTTCCTAAGAGCGGATATCGAGAAAACTTTCTTGGATATTCAAGAAACTTTGTAGATCATGTGCTCAGGGGTGAGAAGATGGATGTTGTGAGGACAATCATGCATCAAATTCAACATAAGAAGAAAAATCTTGAGGTCAACATCTACTTTGCTCCCTATATCATGTCTTTCATTATTTAGGAGACAAATTATGATGGTCCAAGGCTAGAAAAGCACACACCCTACAAACCATTCTCTAATGACAGAGATTTTCGTCAAAGAGCTCTCACTCCCATCAATGAGGTTGATGA
The DNA here is from genome assembly GCF_002211085.1 of Panicum hallii. Classification (NCBI taxonomy): domain Eukaryota; kingdom Viridiplantae; phylum Streptophyta; class Magnoliopsida; order Poales; family Poaceae; genus Panicum; species Panicum hallii. The sequence continues at coordinate 24,826,619 of NC_038046.1, read as the reverse complement.
TCCACACGCTCCATTTAATCCTAATGCCGGTCAAGAAGCTCCTGCTCAAGAAGCTGCTCAAGACGTGCCTCCTCCTCCTCAACCTGGTCAGCAATTTTGGGGGCCTCCTGCAGGGTACTTTGATTCTTACTTCACTACTCTCCAAAACAATGTCAATGCTAGTTTCTCTTCTCATTTTGAGAGTTATGGGGAGCAAGTTAATCAGAGGCTTAACACTATGGAGCAAAACTTCTATGGCTATGTGGACAATCGCCTGAATACGTTTGGCCAACACATTCATGACACTATGTATAACCCAATCATGACTAGACTTGAGCAGGTGCACACTGGGTTACACACTGACATTGAGGATCTTGATGCTCGGTTTGGTGATATGAATGTGAGTGGCAGTCACAGTGGACCTCATGGTGGTTCTTCCTCTAGTTACTCCGATATTGAGGCTCGGCAGCAGCGCATCGAAGAAGACATTCACAACATCAATGAAAGTCTCACGGGTTTCTCAGATCACTTCTATTCCATATTCCCGGCTCCGACTCCTCCGCCATCATTCTATCCTTTTCATCCATATTTTCCTCCACCGCCTCCACCACAAGACGATTGATTTGGCTCAATTGGTGAAGGCCTCTCTTTTCGGTATTTGATGCCAAAGGGGGAGAAGAAGAGAAAGGAGTGGATGGTCTTAGGGGGAGCTTGCTCTTGGTGACGATGAAGACCCTCTTTACCCTCTTGCATTTGCATACATGAACTATGAACTATTTGCTATTTGGGCTTGTAATACTTATGTGTGTGCTTGAACCTCTTTAAAATCGGTTGTGATGAACTAGTTGTGCTTAATATTTATTTACTTATCTATCTTTGGATATGGTTGATGAGGCTAACAAATTTTGCATATTGGATATGTATATTCTCTTGCCTCGCTTCCATTTTGTAAGGGAAATTCCGCCAAAATTTTTATATCAAGACATATGTGTGGAATTCAATAAAAATTATATGCACATATGTAGGGGGAGTTTTTCTTGTACTCTTAGAATTTTGAAGAAGTCTTACTCTATCTTACAATACTCAAATTGAATATGAGTAAGTCTTTCAAAATTCTTTCTCAAGTCTATCTAATACCTAGTGTATGAAATAGGCTTGAAAAACTCAATTATATCACTCCTTTGCTTAGTTGTCATCAATTACCAAAAAGGGAGAGATTGAAAGCATCTAGGCCCCTAAATTGTGTTTTGGTAATTAATGATAACTATAAGTGGACTAACTGCTTCATTGAGCTTTATGAGAGTAGGATGCTCCATAGATGAATAGTTGAAAAGAAGCAAATGGCGCAACGATCTAAGAAGAGACTCAAAATGGACAGCTCAAGGAAAAGGTATAACATAGGGATTTTATTTTTGCCGGTCCAAAGAAGAGTAGAGAAGAACTCAACCGGGTTTTTAGGCTAAATAGCCGTACTATTAAGAGGAGTCGATGTTCATTTGCTCGGAAATTTGCTAAGTGCCTTATGATCGAGTCTTTGCATTGCATACCTTGAGAAACATGGCACATGAGAGAAAAGAGGCACACATAACGAGATTTCCTGCACTTCACGCCTGAACCGGACAGTCCGGCTCGTCAGTTCGGACAGTCCGGCACTCCCGGACTGTCCGGTTGCTTACAACGGACAGTCCGGTTTGTCTCCAGCATCTGAGACAGAAAGTTTTGTCCAACCAGACTGTCTGGTCCTGTATGGCGGACTGTCCGGTTAGGCTGTAACGGCTAGTTCTGACCACGCCGTTTTTGCAACAGTTGACCGTTGGGGGAGCTGGCGGACTGTCCGCCTGTAGCTGGCGGACTGTCCGAAAATGTCGCAGAAAACCCACCAACTCCTCCAAACGGCTAGTTTGTGTTGGTAGGCTATATATACTCACCCCTTGACTGCATGAGAGCTCTCTTGACACTTGAGAAAGACACTAGAACATCCTTGAGCTCTCATTCACTCATCTCTCACTCACCATTGCTTAGTGATTGCATTCTTGTGAGTTAGAGAGTATTTAGTGCATTGCATCAAAGAGGTTGATCATTGAGGCATTAGTAGGATTCCAAGCAAGTGTCGTTGGCTTGTTACTCTTGGAGGTTGCCTCCTCCTAGACGGCTTGGAGATCGTGTGGGCCACCGAGCACGTAAAAGGAGATTGTGAAGGTGCCATGGCCAAGTTTGTGAGAGGTTGAGCTCGCCTCGCTGGAGCGGTGAAGAGCATCCTAGTGGAACCAAGGTTTGGAGAGGTTCTTTGATCGATTGGCTCAAAGACTAAGTGAAGACTTGGTAGAGGAGCAATCGAGTTCATTGAATCCACCTCAACGTGAATTAGGGGTGACCGGCAAGTCATCGACACCACGGAATAAATTCTTGTGTCTTGAGCATTGGTTCTTACCATGCAATTCTTTACCGCATCTACTCTTATGCAAGTTTACATTCCTAGATTCTAGCTTTGCTTCATCACCCTAGGTTGCAAACCCAACTTAGCTCAACTTAGGCTAGAAATTTAATTCTCTTGTTGTACTAATTAAATTTCGCCTAAGTGCTTTGTTTTTAGTTAAAACCGTCTATTCACCCTCCCCCTCTAGTTGGTGTCCTTGATCCTACAACGAGGCGGCGAGGAAATCCGACGGACGGCTCGGCGCTCGGCTTGTCGCTCGTGAGGAAGAAGAAAGGGAAGGGGAGCGAGGGAGGCTTCGGTCGGGGTTTTATAGAGTGGCGCAGTGCAGCAGAGAGGGAGAGAGAAGGCGCGCGGCCGGCCACAGACCGATGGCGCCGTCGCCGTGCCCTGTCGGGCACCCTCCGCCGCGTGGCAGCCTCGGCACCGGTGGCCCAACGTGGCGGGGCGGGGAAGAGCCAGCAGGGTCTGCGCGGGCGGTGGGCGGGCTAGTAAGAAGCCACGTGGTGTGGAGGAGGGCGGCACGAGGTCGGCGAGCAGCTCGGGAAACGGCCGGTGGCGGTGGAGTCACGGGCGCGAACAGAAACAGAGCAGGAGAGGGACTGGAGGTGGAAGATAGGACTAATCTGTGAATTATGAAAAGTGCAGGGACTCTATTGTAAAACCAAAATAACTTTCAAACCATAGCTCAATTGAAAATGTGCCCAAAACAAAAGTGTAGAGTTAAGCAAAACCTACAACTTTGCTTTAAGGTTTAGTTTCAAAAGAGTTAAGGATTTGAATTTAACTGAAAACTTGGCAAAGTTTTAAACTTTAAAGAAATCCTATTTAGAATCTACACTACACTTGCATCCTTTGAGTAGTTTCACTTCTATTTACGGTTTAAAAGTAAGTTCTTGACTTTTTGCAACATAAACTTCATATGTTTTGATTTTACCTCCCATTCTCACCCATTTTGCACCAAAGTACCTAAATTTTTTAGAATTATATAAAGATATCCTTTTCCCTTTGCATTTAAATTTTAGCACACATACACAAGATCAAACATGCACACTTTATACTAGAATCTAGTATGTTTTTAAATCCTAAATACCTAAATGTCGCAACCTTCCCCCCTAAAAAGAATCTCATCCCGAGATTCCGGAACAGGATGGAATTGGACGATCAGATTTGGGAGTTGGCTTGAAGGAAATCTGGAAAGTTTCGCTGAAGATATGGCTCGGTTTCCCAAGTCGCTTCTTCTTCAGTATGATGTTCCCACTGAATTTTGAACATTCTGATGGTTTCTTTTCTAGTACTTCTTTCTTTGGTGTCTAATACTCTGAGCGGATGCTCGGTATACGTTAGATCAGATTCGATTTCGATGGCTTGGGGATCGATGATCTCAGTAGGAATTTTGACGCACTTCCTAAGTTGAGATACATGGAATATATCATGAATGGCCGCTAATTGAGGAGGAAGTTGAAGATGATAAGCTACGGGTCCACAGATTTCTATAATCTCAAAGGGTCCGACATATCTAGGGGCAAGTTTTCCTTTTACGCCGAATCGTTGAATACCTCGAGTGGGAGATACTCGAAGATATACGAAGTCTCCAATTTGGAACTGTAATGGTCTCCTTCGTATGTCAGCGTAGCTTTTCTGTCGAGATTGGGCGGCCTTGAGATTATTCTGAATAGTCTTTACCTTTTCCTCTGCTTCAGTGACAAGGTCGGGTCCAAAAATTTTACGCTCGCCGGTTTGTGACCAACTCAAAGGAGTTCGGCATCGGTGGCCGTATAATGCTTCGAACGGAGCCATCTTGAGACTTGTTTGATAACTGTTATTATAAGAAAATTCTACCAAGGACAAACATTTGTCCAGATTCTTGTCGTACTGAAGTACGCAGGCTCTAAGCATATCTTCTAAGATTTGATTTACCCTTTCTGTTTGTCCGTCTGTCTAAGGATAATCATTGATCGATTAACCAAAACTGCCCATTTCCTTCCAGTGCATACTACTTACAACGCCAAATAGAGTCATGCCTTAGAGAGGTATTAGGTAAGCCAATGATAAAATCCATGCTGATATCCTCCCACTTCCAGGAGGGAATAGGTAGAGGTTGAAGAATACCAGCAGTCTTTAGATGACTGGCCTTAGCTCTTTGGCAAATATCACACTCCGAGACATACTTTGCAATTTCTCGCTTCATACGAGTCCACCAAAAGTTCTGTTTCAAATCTTGGTACATCTTGGTACTGCTAGGGTGCATAGAGAATTTGGACAGATGAGCCTCGTCCAAAATTTGCTTACGAAGCCTATGGTCCTTGGGTACCACGATACGTTCGTTGAACCATAGAGCCCCTTCAGAATCTACTCGAAAGCACTTGTACTTTCCTTCTCCTTGTGCTAACTTCTATTTGATGATTCTGATTCCTTTGTTATATTGTTATGCCAGGATAATGTTATCCCTCAGCGTAGCTTCAACTGAGAGATGGTTTAAGCTACCTTGAGGAATGATCTCTAGGTTGAGCTTCCTCATCTCCCAACAAAGAGTCTCGTTGAAAGCCTCAACAGATAAGCAAGAGCAATGCGCCTTGCGGCTAAGTGCATCCGCAATGATGTTGGCCTTGCCTGGATGATAATGTACTTCTAGATCATAATCTTTGATAAGTTCTAGCCAGCGTCTTTGCCTCATATTTAAATCTGCTTGCGTGAAGATGTACTTGAGGCTTTTATGGTCAGTATAGATATGGCATTTTGTACCCATCAGATGATATCTCCAAATCTTAAGTGCATGGATAACAGTTGCGAGTTCAAGATCGTGAGTAGGATAGTTCTATTCATGAGTCCTAAGTGCTCATGATGCATAAGCAATCACTCGGTTGTCTTGCATAAGCACACAACCAATTCCGATTCCTAAAGCATCATAATAGATGTCGAAAGGTTTGGAAACATCTGGTTGTGCCAGAACTGGGGCTGTAGTGAGATGTGCTCTGAGGGTGTGGAATGCATCCTCACATTTCTGATCCCAGGAGAATTTAACTCCTTTCTTTAGTAGTTCCGTCATAGGCTTGGCTATTCTTGAGAAGTCAGAAATGAAACGACGATAATAGCTAGCTAGACCAAGAAAACTACGGATCTAATGGACGGACGTAGGAGGTTTCCAGTCTAGCACTTCTTGGACTTTACTGGGATCAACAGATATACCATCATCGGAGATGGTATGTCCCAGAAATTTAACGGTTTCCAGCCAAAACTCGCATTTGGAGAATTTGGCGTACAAGTGGTGGTCTCGTAATCTCTAAAGAATAATATGGAGATGTTTCTCATGATCTTCTGGATTTTTAGAGTAGATCAGAATGTCATCAATGAAGACCACTATGAATTTGTCGAGTTCTTGCATGAAGACAGAGTTCATGAGATACATGAAGTATGCTGGTGCATTGGTAAGACCAAACGACATGACCAGATATTCGTAGAGCCCATATCTGGTAGAAAAGGCTGTTTTTGGAATATCACTCGACCTGATCTTGATTTGATGATAGCCAGAATGAAGGTCAATCTTAGAGAATACTTTAGCTCCAGCTAACTGATCAAACAGAATGTCAATACGGGGTAAGGGATACTTGTTTTTGATGGTTACCGCATTGAGGGGACGATAATCTACATATAGCCTTAAGCTATTGTCCTTCTTTTTCACGAATAGGGCTGGACAACCCCATGGTGAAGCACTTGGACGAATGTAACCCTTATCAAGGAGGTCCTGGAGTTGGATTTTTAATTCTGCCAGCTCATTGGGTGGCATACGATAGGGCCTCTTAGAGATGGGGGCTGTGCCGGGTTGGAGTTCTATAACAAATTCAATATCTCTGTCCGGGGGCATTCAGGAAAATCATCTGGAAAAATATCTGGGTACTCGCAAACAATAGGGATGTCCTTTAACTTAATCCCTTCTACAGCATAGGCACAAGAGTTGTTGCACTCCCGTTGTGGAAGATATAGAATAGTAGTGTCATGATCGGGTGAATCTATCTCCACGGCTCGAGAAGAGATATCTAATGACACTCGGTGCCTAGTCATCCAATCCATGCCTAGGAGGACATACATTCCTTCTAGGTCCAATAACAGTAAATCTATTTTTATCAAATTGCTACCCAACTGAATTGGCACCTTTCGATAGATTGATTTGATGAAATTTTACCGCCAGGAGTTGCTATCATATAGGCTCCATTAGTAGGATAGAAATCTAGACCTACTTTTGTTCCACACTTTGAGCTGATAAAACTACGGGTTGCACCAGAATCGAAAAGTATAATCACGGGTTGATGGTTTATAGAGAAAATACCCGTCATTATTGGCGCACCCTCGGGAAGTTCGGAGAGAGTTGTGAAATTCACCCTCCCCTGGCGGACTTGTACCACCTGCTTCTTGCCCTTGCCCTTGTTGTTCGGGTTGGATGTTTGCCCTTGGAAAGGTCATCTGGGTTGAGGGCAATCCTTGGTGAAATGGGACGGGCTGCCGCAGTTGAAACAACGATTGTTGTTGTTTCCTTGATTGGATGGCGGAAAGCTCGATCGCGGGCCTGGCTACTATTGCTGTTGGGATTGTGGTGTTGGTGGCCGATTGAATCAAGCCTGCTGGGGTGGCCTGGCTACCCATCTGCCTGGTAGATTGTTCCAGGGTGGTGCTCGGGTAGCAGGGTTCTGAACCAACCGATACCTTGGCGGTTGCGCAGTTGAGGGCCCGTGGGTGTCTTCCATTTCTTTTCTGCCCTATGGGCTGATATGCAGCCTTCTTGAGTAATGGCCATATTGACCAATTCATTGAAGTTGTCGGCCCTTGCCAGGTTCAACCGTTCCTTAAGCTTTGAGTTTAGACCTCGACGGAAGCGATCTCGCTTACGGGCATCAGTGTCCGCATGATAACCCACGTATTGGCACAGGTGATTGAAGACCTGTGCATATTGTAGTACTGTGCGGGTTCCCTGAGTCAAGGTCAGGAATTCATTGAGCTTTCACTCAATAAGTCCCTCTGGAATGTGGTGCGCTCTGAAAGCGGTCCGGAATTCGTCCCATGTGACAACATGACCATCCGGTTGCATAGCGTGGTAATGGTCCCACCATATGCGGGCGGTGTTGCGAAGTTGTTGGGCTGCGAAGAGTGCCTTATTCACGTCTGAGCATGGTGCAGATAACAATGTGAATTTGGACTCTATAGTGCGGAGCCATGCATCAGTATCAAGGGGCTCATCAGCTTTATGGAATAGTGGGGGCTGAGTGCTGAGAAAATCTTGGTAACTAGCCGATGGGGGTTCATCACGACCTCGGGACTGGTGATGAAGTTGGCCCATCTCAGCCTGTACTAATTGGTTCAAAAGTTCCGTCTGTCGGGCCATGACTTCCGCTAGATTTGGCGGGGCTGGTGGCGGTTGTTGGGAACCGCTAGCTTGGTATGGCCAGAAACCTTCCGGGGTTCCACGTGTAGCTCCAACCATCTGAAACAAAGGAGGTGTCCATAATTAACAGCATATTCTTGGTCCTATTTTCAGATGAGATACTGCCGCTAAACAGACATGTAAGTCACATATTCTGTTTAACCAACTCAATCAAAAGGCAAAAATTTTGATATGAACCACAGGACTCAAGCTTAGATGTCAAGCAGAAATAGGTTATCCTTAATATATTACATCAGGGTGGTTTGATTGCTACAGGTCAAGCCATACATACACATGCCACATATATGACAGCAAGTGGCCCTAGGTCCAGGTAAACTACTCACTACCTATGTCACAACATTCTACACTAGTTACATTTGAAAGATTGACGATTTGGATGGACTAAAAATCGTCGAGGTCGCCTACAGAGGACTGGCTGCCGGAAGAGGACTGATCTGGCTGAGGGTTAGGCTCTGGGTTTCCATGCTCGGAGTCGAGATCAGAAACTCCCTCAATCTCCTCAGGTTCTTCTTCTTCACCTTCAGGTACAACAGGAGGTACTGGCTGCTGCTGAAGTTCATCGATGTGAGCATGGGCGTCGTCAATCTCAAGGATAAGGTCATGGACTTGCTCCTGGAGGAACTCGATAATTATGTCACGTTGAGTGATTATGGCATCACTCTCATTGATCTGATCCTCCCGGTGGATACTAGTCTTATCTCGTTCTGCAATAATTTCTTCCTTCTCCATGACCAAGGCTTGAAGTTCTTCTATCTGAGAGACCTGTCGATCAGCATTTCTGTAGTGACCTTGAGCTATACTGGTCAACTGACTCATACCGCGGCGCAGCAAGATCTGATAGTGGTGCTGAACATTCATGAACCTGATAGTACCACGAAGCGTCTCTTCGGCTAAATCCCCCAGCATGTGGCCATAATGAGCTATCCGGAAATTCCACTCGGGATCACTGGAATCTATTGCAGGGAATAAGCCGATAGGATACCCGGCAACTTCCATGGGATGCTGGTTGCAGAAAATGTGGATGGCCTCAAGAGCTGCGGTCTCAATGGTGTCGACGAGATGATAGCCAACCACATTGACCTCGATGGGCTGCCACTGAGAGCGGAAAGAATGCTGAGGAATAGTCATCATGACTCTGCATTGAGGAACACCTTCCTCCCTATATTCCACTCCATCATACTGTGGGGGCTCGGTGTAGAAGAATAGCCTAAGTGATTCCCATAAGAGACGGGGAAAACCCTCCCAGTGCAAGGCATTGGTATGGAGATGCCCTGCATGATCCCAAAAGATGTTTGAAGGAGCCGCCATCTGAAACAAGAATTCAGATGGAGATTTTGAAGGATGCTGAAAACCCAACTAAGACTACCACAAGAATCCTATTGAATCATACTAGAGATAGACAACACTCTATTTGTGTTTAAAAGAACAACACATTCAATGCACTCATTTTGTTTGATAATGGATTTTGCATGCACGTACTATTCGACCTCACAACCAAAATAATTGCCAAATATTTTTGGACTTACGTGGTTAATTTCGGTGGCATAATACATACGTCTCTCCCTAATAACTAGTCGATAAGTCCTATTCGTCTTAACCTTTTAATCGTGGTTAGTGTACCTGCAGAAAACCATAGGTATATAACATGAACCTTTCATGGCAGCACGACATGAAAGCGTTCCCAAACAGTACTGTTCACTGTAGAAACAGTATCCGTACAATTTTCATCGTACGGATGATGTTAGCATACGTTACATCTGCAACGTATTCACGGGGGTACCGTATAAAATGGGGGTATGAACAGCGATCACCATACCCTATGCCGAACAATATACTCCCAATATGATCAACTAATCGTTGATATATTGGCAGCATCTCAAGTAAGCCACTGCTTGAGAAACAGCGTTCGGTTCGCATCACCAATGGGAAGGCCAATCTCCCTCAGTTGGCTGAGAATCCTTACCTTCTTACCTTCTTGTCTCTACGTCAAGGAACAAAACAATACAACCAGATATCTAGGGTTGGTTGTGCTTGAAATTAAGTTTTGACAGAAAGTAGTACTGCAAGTTAGAGCTGAACTATATACATATATATACTAGTAGCCACCTGATTACTCCCATATAAACCCTTAGGGCTTTACGATCTAAGCACCATCCTTAACGAATCCAACGTACTTTGCAAATTCTTTTGTTAAGCCAAATTTTATCGTGAAAACATTTTCAAGAGCTGCTGCAGTTGTAAGAGTAAACCTACAGCTCTGATACCAGCTGTGGCAGAACCGCCTGAATTATTCCGGCTCAAGTGCGCTAGTCATCGCTATACAGCCGATACTAACTCAACGCACTTCAAACGGAACAATCCATTGGTCTGCCGGGTCTCCGCCCGATGCAACCACGGTTCAACAGGATCGAAGCAGGTTTACCTCGCACGAAGACGAGTTTACAATCGCACAATAGCTCACCAACTTTTAATTTACAGAATATTAAACATTATTACAAATTGTTTCAAACTTAAGTATACTTATACAAACATTGTTTAAAAACCACAAGCTATGGAAGAAATTAACACGCGACTACCACATCGCGAAGGTTCACACCATGTTCAGCCTGAAACCTGGTGTCATTCCGGAGGGTCACTGCCAGCCGGGGACGGATCCCACTCCATGGACCAGCCAAACGGAACAGAGATTGGCCATGCTGGACCATCCGTAGGGTTATCAGAGATCATACCTGAAAAATAGACTAGCAAGACTAAGTATACTAATACTCAGCAAGACTTAACCGGAATCGGGTATACTTAGCCCATAACTAGACCATGAAGGATTTGAGAGGCTCTGGTTTTCTTTTGCTGAAAAGTAACAAAGAGTATGATCTAACTTCCAGGTTTTAGCTTTCAATTCTAGTTTCACTAACCATTCTAGGTAAACACCTATACTAGACAAACAAGGTAGAGATTAGCATCCATTAAGATTATTCCAACAATAGTTCCTGTTCTTACTCTATGTGGCAGAAGGAATAAGCAGTCTCAATCTCCACGAGAAACGGACGATTCTAAATCGAATTTCCAAACCTTGCAAGGGTAAACCTAACTCACACGCTTGGAACATCCAGTGATCGTTCCAAAGCAACCGTTTGCCTTTCATTCCGACTCGTGGAACAGGGCCACCACAAGCGATTGTAGGACCATACGCACATCCAATGTGCAGGACATACGTCTGTAGCGCGACTACATGACCGTACTCCTGTCCGCTGCGCGGAACGTATTCCCACACGTCAGTGCGTGTGAAAAACCAAATTACGAGTGGTGGGAGGTATGTCCACTCCTCAGGCCGATTGGTTACTAGGCTTTTTACCGCTTTCCATATTTCACGGCATGTGGCTAGTACTTTCAACTGCTTAACCACCACTACCACACACTATGACCTTAGCAACTTTTATCAATACAGACGGGGTAACCTTTCAAGTCATGGTACCGCACATGACCCCGTCCATCATCCTTATAGTGATTGCAGAATAGTAAACATTCAATTCCTATATCGCGCAAGTGACAAGAAATCACTCGACTTCTGCCGGTCCTATTAGCAAAGCGTCTATTCGATAAGGACTCAGGCTCAATACATAGGTTACTAGGATTCATGCATCTAGGGTTCCATTTCAACTCCTAGACGTAATGCATAATATAAATACATAAGTATAAAACTGCATAAGTGTAGTAATTTAAAGTACTGGGTTATGCATCGGGGCTTGCCTTCTTGAGCGGGGCTAGGGTCAGTGATGTCAAAGACTTCCGAACTTTGGTTCGGGGCTTCAGTTATAACCTCGGCGACGTTCGCAGGATCTTCAAAAATCCTTGGCTCTGGTTCCAGGACTAGTTCGTAGTCTCCGTCATCGAGTGTCGTTGACTCTACATGATATGCAATGATTCAACTTAGATGGTTCTGGAGTTAAGAGTTTTACTTCACGATAAAGTTGCAATCCAACAATTTGATGAACACAATGTCACAAAACAAGAAATTTGCATTCAAACCTATTATTTGTATCTCAATTCAATTATCCTAACTAATGGAATTAATTGAATGAGATTAATAAGATTGATTTTTATTCTGAAATCTATAAAAGTTATGGTCTTGAATTTTTGTGGGTAAACTTGTTTCTAACAGAGAAGTTTACTATAAATTTTTGTAATTTTCTAAAAATAAACACTAAAGCATTTGAATTTAATTCATATGTCAAGTTTAAATTCAAATCTTAAGCAAAACAGTGTTATAAATTTTTGAAAGATTTACTATGAACTACTCTATTGCAGAACATCACATGGAAAAAAGATCTAAGCATGAACACCTTAGTAACATGCTTGAATAAATTTAAATCAATTCAAACTTGATTTGCATAATGTTCAAATTAGTTCAAGCTAGAGTGCAGAAATTAAGGTGAAATTTTACACAAGTTCACTCATACCCTAAACAGGCTACTCACCAAAATTCACAAATAATAGAGCTAATATGCATAAGTTATACTCAAGATATCCTTTTGCTAAACTTTAAAATAACTCTAAAAATATTTTGTTTCATACTGCACTTTAGTAAAAAAAAGTTGTAGAACTAAACTTCTGGAGTACAAAAAAATTGGTTTGGCAATTTTTGGATTTCTCTACAAAGTTCTATCAATTTTACAAGTTGACAGCTTTTGTAAACAATACTAAAAGAGAAACTTACAGAGAGGCCCTCAGATTTTTTCATATGGGACCCTAACATGAAAACCTAAATTACAATGTGGCCCTTGTTAGGTCAGGACGGCGGCCGTGGCGGTCTGACCAGCGTGTTCTCGCCGGCGGCGAGGTTCTGGCGAGGAGCAAACGGGTACTACACAACCTACGGAACGAGGTGTACACATTGGTGGGTGATGGGCACCAGGAAGGGCGGCGGAGCATGGTCGACGGCGAGGAATGGCGGCGGCCGTAGCGGCGCGCCCGTGTTCCCGGCGAGGGGCCGGCGAACATGGAAGAATGAAGCGCGCATGAGCATCGTGGAGTCATGGGGATGCTATTCCGGTACCTGGTTCGGCTGGAGGTGGGGCGGAAAGGGGTCGTCGGCGTGGAGGTGGCTTGGGTTTCTCCAGCGGCAAGGGCGGCACGGGATCACCTTGATTCCGACCGAGGAAAAGAGCAAGCTTGGCTAGGGTGGGTCGAGGGGCAAGCAGGGGTGGTGAGGAAGCCTTGGGGTGCTGGAATTGAGACGGGGCAGGACGGGGCGGCGAGGAATTCCGGCGGACGGCTCGGCGCTCGGCTTGTCGCTCGTGAGGAAGAAGAAAGGGAAGGGGAGCGAGGGAGGCTTCGGTCGATGTTTTATATAGTGGCACAGTGCGGCAGAGAGGGAGAGAGAAGGCGCGCGGCCGGCCACAGACCGACGATGCCGTCGCCGTGCCCCGTCGGGCACCCTCTGTCACGTGGCGGCCTCGGCACCGGCGGCCCAACATGGCGGGGCGGGGAAGAGCCAGCAGGGGCTGCGTGGGCGGTGGGCGGGCTAGTAAGAAGCCACGTGGTGTGGAGGAGGGCGGCGCGGGGTCGGCGAGCAGCTCAGGAAATGGCCAACGGCGGTGGAGTCACGGCGCGAGCGGAAACAGAGCAGGAGAGGGACTGGAGGTGGAAGATAGGACTAATCTGCGAATTACCAAAAGTGCAGGGACTCTATTGTAAAACCAAAATAACTTTCAAACCATAGCTCAATTGAAAATGTGCCCAAAAGAAAAAGTGTAGAGTTAAGCAAAACCTACAACTTTGCTTTAAGGTTCAGTTTCAAAAGAGTTAAGGATTTGAATTTAACTGAAAACTTGGCAAAGTTTTAAACTTTAAAGAAACCCTATTTAAAATCTACACTACACTTGCATCCTTTGGGTAGTTTCACTTCTATTTGCGGTTTAAAAGTAAGTTCTTGACTTTTTGCAATATAACCTTCATATATTTTGATTTTACCTTCCATTCTCACCCATTTTGCACCAAAGTACCTAAATTTTTCAGAATTATATAAAGATAACCTTTTCCCTTTGCATTTAAATTTTAGCACACATACACAAGATCAAACATGCACACTTTATACTAGAATCTAGTGTGTTTTTAAATCCTAAATACCTGAATGTCCATGAAGTTTGGAGTCTTACTTTCCAGGATAAGCTGTATAACTCTGATAATCTTTATAGTCTTTTAATTCTCTTTTCGTGATATTGTTGTTGATTATTAACTGATGAAGTCACTATATGTATGAAACTTGATCCTGGCATACATATAGTTATGCATTCGGTTTTATCTTTTAAAAACCGGGTGTGACAAAAAATTACCCACCTGCCACTGGTTATGGAGAAAAACAGTTCATTCTATTAACCTCACGTCCCCATCCGCTCGTCAGAACGCCCCCCCCCCCCCCCCCCGCCAGCGCCCGGCCGCCTCCCGCCTTGCGCACCCAGCCTCCCGCCTCGCCCCACACCCCCCCCCCCCCCCCCGTAGAAGAATTTTCTGCAGAGGTTCGGTTTGTTTTGGAGCTAGCACGCCCCGACGCCGCGCCGCCCAGGCCACCTCGACACCGCGCCGCCGCACCCGCTCTAATGTGAGTATTTCACACAAATCCGTGATTAGGAGTTTCATAGTATTCTTATGGCCAATCTTATCGGTTGTCTAGATGATGAGGATGAGGATATGGTACCAAAACTTGTAGAGAATGCTGAGAAGACAAGAAACACAGGAAAAAGCAAACGGAAGGGGGCATCTACTGGTGCTGAGGAGAAGGATGAGAAGAGCCCTTTCTTTCGTTTGTATAAGAGCACTTGTCAGAAGATATGGATGAAAAACTTAGAAAATTTAATGTTTTTCTTTCCAAAAGATACATTTACATGCAAAAGTGAACATATTATGTTTCTATGAGTATTTTGGTTTATATGCAGTCCCACAAACCTTCAGGGGTATTACAGGTATTTCACCCATAGCACACAGTTTTCCACAGCTCACAGCTGCTCTAACCAAACAGTCTTCTGCTTTTCCCATAGCAGCTTTTTCACAGCAGCTTTTCCACAGCCCACAGCTCACAGCAGCTTTTCCAAAAGCCATAGCCCAACCAAACACACCCTAAGTCTTGTCCCTCTGGTCGGATCTTTCATGATGAATCTCTTGAGAAGGAGAACTTTTGTGCTATGGACCTTCCCGATACATCGACTCTGGAGAATGAGAGAAAGAATTCCGCAGATGAGCATGAAAGCTTCTATTTCATTTTTCCTCAAGAATCATGCTCGCATAAGGAGTCTCCAGAGTCCGCCTCGCTTGGTACCACGTGCTCCTACGGGGACTACAACCACCTCTTGATCCTCAATTGCAAAATGTTTAGAAGGTTGATTGTGGATGCTTTTGTTTATCATAAGCATTGTAAATTTCGTGGATGCACTATGGCACTAACCTTGCAGCTAAAGCTTCAATAGCCCTTCTTCAATTGGTGGTAATAGGGGAACGTTATCACCGACGATAACTGCAAGAAGAAGTTCCCTATGGTCGAGCTTGTAACCATAAACAAAGCACTACCGGGATATAGCCCAGATTATCTTAAAAAAATAATAAATAAATTTATAAAAACTATAAAAGCAAGAACATATTTTTAGGATATTGTGTACCTTCGGGTATTTTTGGTCTCTCACCATTTCAGGTTGAGATTGAAAAGAACGAGGATCACGCAATGCCAAGAACATGCGAGCTATTTCAACTTTACACTTGGTACTCTTTGGTGATGTCACATACTCTGAAGGAGACACCAACATCGACACTTGACTCTTGATGTCATGACACACAAAAAGACCAAGTGTGGGGGAAATCGTTGAGCATCTTGCTGCAAGTTCTAGTCATAACAAGGAACAACCTGGTTTAAAGAAGATGACAGCTCTGGCTTGCTTATGGAAAAAAAAAGAGAGAAGAGAATAAAGAAGAGAGACAAAAAAAAGAGAGAAGAGAAAAAAAGAGAGAAGAAAAAAAGAGAAAAAAAGAAGATGAAAAAAAGGAGAAAGAAAGAGAAAGGAAGAAGGAAAGAGTGAGACAAAGCTGGCGACCTTCACATGAGCGTGGCTTCAAGCTGTGGCATTGCACCTTGATAGTCACCACTTTGCAGCTTAGATCCACTTATCCTTGCTCTCAGGCACGCATATGAGCCATGACTTAACCCTTCATCCGGTCCTGGCTCAACACAGCTCCACTCAAGTAGCCCCTGCACGCATACAATCAAGAGGACACTCCTCTCTAGGTCCCTGCTGCTCCACCCCGATTGGCACTTGCTTGCATGCACGAAAGGAGATGTACTCTGCACCTCCAATCCTATAGTACTGTGCCAACGAATCATGCCTCCAAGGAACATGGTTCCCACACATGAGACATGAGTATGGCTTACCTGAGTTGGCGTGGTCAAAGTGCCTTCCCCCACTAAAGTTCACATCGAAATGGAGGAGCAATAAACCATCATATGTGACCACACCACCACTGCAGCAATTTCGGATCATCCATCCTCATATGTTGCCGGTGAGAATACTCAAGTATGCAAAGGTAAGATTCACCAATCCTTGGCTCATATTTATCTCCACGATATCATATCTTGATTTTTCAAATTGACGCATCCTTTGTCTTTTCTTTGTATGCTCTGGTTTGGATACCTTTTCTAGAGGCGCATCCATAGGCTTTTTAAATTAAGCATGGTCCTTAGGTTAAATAGCTTTATTTAACCAAATTAGACATGGTGTCAAGTTTGGTTAATGAACCACCAAGTTAATCAAATCATAGACTCTGGATGCATATCTTTTGTGGACTAACCTCTAAGAAAAACATTCAAAATTGATGGGCAAGTCCTCAAGTTCAAATCCCATTGGAGATAAACCAAGGCCCGGAACACATTTCAAAAAAAATGCACAACAAGCAAGGGAGGCACATATCACCTTTCAAGGTTCACTGTGAGTATATTGCAATGCCCCTTTGTTCATGCTCATGTAGTTTCATCTCAACCTTGTGTGAGCTATGCTGAAAAAATTAAAATTTGGTGAACAATAAAAAAACTTTTTGAAATAAAAGAATCTCTCGAAAAAAATGATGACAAAATAAAATCTGGCAAACATGTTCGGGTCCACGCTTTTTGAGTTGTTTGAATTTAATTTACCCACCATGCCCAGTTTGCCATGACTAAATAAAAAGAAAAATAAATAAAATAATAACAATAATAACAAGAACAAATTGGAGGCGCCACACTCTCTTCATGCACCTTGAGTTAATAAAGATTTGAACTCCCCGGTATTCAAACCGGTAGTCTTTGTTTCCACCCTTTTTGTTTTCTTTGTCAAATAAAAATAGGTACAAGGACAAGTGTGGGGGAGATCTCTCAAACTCACCAGGTGCAAACTCATTCGAGATCTCCCACCAACATGTTGCCCAACATCAGACAGCCCAGCACACTGAAGAACAAGACGGATGGGATCCTGAGAGGGATGGTCAAACCTCCGGTTCGACCAACCCACCTCTAACTCCCTTAGTTTCCTCTTCTTCATCTTCAATGATGGTTTGTGCAACACAACCCTCTAACTCCCTAATTTCTTGAGTTTTAATCGAATTTTATGATGATCACCAAAATTAAAGCTCTATGAACCATGCCAATCTTTTCTAGATGAACAAACCCTTCCTATGATTGGCTTGCATATTCTTTATTCCTTGCTTATATTCCTTTTACTTGTGAACAATCTATCATAGGAAAGCATATCATCTAAGTAGTTGACGAATGAGATATAATGCCATCAAGCCGCTGCTGGAGCTGGGAGTTCTTCTGCTTCTCTTCAGCGAGTTGTTTCTCCAGGAGTTCGGCATGATGAAGCCCATCGCCGATAGCCCTCAACGTCTGTGACTTCTCCTTGGAGCGCTGGACTACATCCTACTCAACAGATGATACGATGTCGGCATACAGTTACCAATAACTTATATGTCATAGATAGTATGACTACATACCTTGGTGTACTCAAAGAAGCGGCGTCCGAACTCCAGCATGCAAGATACCTTGTCTGGATGCAACAGAGGATCCAAAAGCAACTCTAGAGTCAGATCAAGAATATCAATGATGCAAAATTCAGATTGTCTACCTTCAAACGTCGAGGCGGCAGCAGCAGGGCCTTCTGGTGCGTTCTGTTGCAGCTGCTCGGCCACCTCCATATTTTTAGGGTTCTCTATCACGCCTGTTGTGGCTACTCTTACATTAGGGATATCTGCAGGCGCGGGCAGGGGTTCTTCTACTCGACCTGGGCTCTGAGGCCCAGGGGCTAATCACTTGGCTTCTTGGTTAGCCACCGCGAGATGTTTTCCTCCGCCTTGTCCTGCACCCCCGTTGATTAGTACTTCACTGGTCACAACGGGCGTGGGCTGCGCGGTCTCGCAAGCAGGCTCTTCCAGCACTGCAGCTTCATTATGCTTCTCCAGCTCTGGGGCTGGAGTAGTCGGGATAGGATGAGCCTGGGGCAGAGGGTCTTGACCCCTGCTCACAGGTTCAGCGCCAGACAACTTCGAGCTCTGGCCAGCGAAGGATTTTCTACGGAATAATATCAAGATCAATCAAGACTATATCTTAGAACCTACGAAAATTACTACTCGGATACTTACCCCAAAGACTTCCTTAGTGGAATTGCCCAAGGAACGATGAGTCCCTTGGGTGCGGCCACAACCTTGGGGCCTGTGTGGGTAGCTTCTCTAGCTACCAAGGCCGGAACTTGCCCGGATGCCAGGCTTCCCTCCCTGGCTTCATCTTCAGCCCCTTGCCTCAGGGTCTCGGGTCATTGACGGCAGCACTGCAGTTTTCATACTAATCAGCACTCGAGGAGAAAAAAGGAGATCGATAGAAACATCATCAGCTCGGCAAGATTTCTTACTCGTGTTGCTGCTGCTCGTCATCATCGTTGTCATCATCAGAGGCAAAGATGACAGCCTTCCGCTTCCGAGCAGCGGTGCGCTACCGACGCAGCAGACTCGCAATTGCCTTATCCCGAGGAGGACTCAGCATTTGTTGGGAAGCCAGTTCGTGGTCCTCTGGGAGGGGTGGGTGTGAGATAAATCACGCCAGATCGTCCTATATTGACAAAGTCATCAACGAAACAAGTCGGAACAATATTGCGCAGAGTACTCGGCTTGAAGACAAGTCAAGAAAACATACTGTATTCGTCGGATCCTTTGCCCTGAACAGTTTCGGAATATACGGCTCCGAGTGCACCTCTGAGAGGATGCGCTATACTCGCCGCATTATCTCCTCCATCGAGGGCACATCTCTCGCTATCCGGGATGGGTCAGCAGGTCTGCGGTACTCATACCCGAATGTGACCCTCCTTTGGAGTAGTTGAATGCGCCGCTCGAAGAAGGAGTAGGCGACTAACGCCTAGGTGACTCCCTAGGCTTTGAGAGCGCGGATCCTCTTGATCAGCTCGGGATGTCGACGAGGTCGGCCTCCAGAAGATCCTCGACCCAGAACGATTCATACATCGGGGGGGGGGAGGGTGTTCACCCTCTCTAGCAGACCAGGCTTTTGGTTCCCTATGTAGAACCACATGGCATGCCACCCGACAAACTACCTGGAGTTTAGTACTCCAGGTAATTTTCCTGCTCCGCCGACTAGTTTGGGATTCATGGTGTCGGGGTGCGGCATGAGACAGAAAAGATAGCGAAAGAGATTGAAATGGGGCTAGATACCCAGAAAAGCTTCGCACAAGTGCACGAAGATAGAAATGTGAACTATCGAGTTTGGATTCAAATGGAGAAGTTTTAATTTATAGAAGTGGAGGAGGCCACGGAAGAAATCTAAAGGGGGAAGGGCCAATCCCCGCTCGACGAAATGGGAAAAGCAGACGGTCTCGCCGGTGACTTCGAAAGGAGACTCATCCTTACCAGTGGGATGCCATTCCACCACACCATTCTCCTAAAGGAGCCCCTCTCCGACCAGCCGGAGAAGATCCTTCTCGGTGCACTTGGACCGCCTCCATCCATCGTCGGCGCTGGCATCAGTCTTTCCGACCTTGGAGGGCGGAGAATGGTAACCTTGTTCGTCCTGGGACTTCCTCTTGCTTCCGCCTCTTCTCGCAGTAGTGGCCCTCGGCATCTTGACTCGAAAATTGACAAGACGCTTCTCGCTCATACACTCGAGTGCTTGCGGAGGAGAAGCTAATGGCTTGCGCGGATGCGGATCAAGGCAGATCGACTACAGAATCACGACGAAATGGCAGATTCGGCTGGTTGGCAGTGGTGCTAGGGTTCTTGTGGAGCAGATCTAAGATGTGAAGGCAGGAGCGCTGGCAAGTGAAAGGGTAAAAATCCTAGATTTAATGCAAGGTTAAATAACCAGTGGGTGCAACAGTGGAAGGCCAACGGTTACTGTGCAGAAGCTGAAGAGTTTTTTCCAGGCTAATATTTGTTTTGAGCGGTAATTTAGGGATTGATTGTGGAAGTTATTTGTTTAACCTTTTTTCAGGGACTTATTCTGAAAGAAAGAGGTTTTACAAATTTCAAACAGATCACCCTAATTTCACCATCAATTCAAATTTTGAACAACACTCTACAATGCATGCCACGTTCTTTTTTGATCCTTTTTCCAAACCTTAGGATTTGAATTCAAGGCTCGGAGGCTACAGGACACTTGTCATCATCGACCTGTTTTTCAAATTTGTTGGAAGAAAAGGAAAGAAGATTTCAAAACTAATTTGACCTTCAGCCTGATTCTTCGATTCACCCTAAGACTCGGGGGCTACTCCATATGGAGTGCAATTTTCATCGCACCCCATTTAAAAGATGACTTAAAACTACTTGGGGTATGAGCACCTCATATCCTCGAAGTAGTCAAGGAAGTACTCGAAAGATACCTCCAAGACGGAATTCTAAAGAACTCAAAGACGACTTCAGAAGTACTCGGAAGCCTGCAGTACTTGACTATGAAGAGCTCGGGGGCTTGTCAGATCCCGAGCCACGGGACTGCGCACATGGCATAGAATATTGTAGAATATGGATGGGGCATGTCCTATGCCTTATATGTTTTATAATATACTCGGACCGAGAATAACTAGTCGGAACGGAAGGAAACTACCCGAGTAGTACTCGGATATGAGTCATAAGCTTGTATTCGTCTAGGATATCTATAACCCTGTCCCCCCAGACTATATAAGGGCGGGCAGAGGTCTCTTTCAAAGCAATCCACATTTAAAGCAATACAAACCACCACACAGAACGTATGGTATTACATACCTCGTGGCCCGAACCTGTCTAAATCTTTACGTTCCTTGCACCTTCAAGTTCCTGATCTCGGCGACAACTCACCTATAACTTTCTATCTCGGGGTATCCCTCGGTGGGCTTGGCGGTAAAACACCGACAACTATTTTGCATTGTTGTACCAATCAAACCAAAGTAGTTGAGGGGCTACTTTTGGAAGAATGATCCAGCCAATGTAGAAGTGAGTCTCGTGTAAAGGTTCAAGGATCTATTTAAGAATGTTGTACCTACCAAAAGTTTAGGTGCAAATTATCATCCTCCCTTCTGTGTAAAGAACCTAGGGGCATGAGTAGAGGAGACTCACCTCTCACTTGCTCTATCGATATGTACCATCATACCTCTCATGTTTATCCTTCGTACCTTCCTGCTCTCTCTCCTCTGTCTGGAGAAGTAAAAATCCCCAACAGGTTGCGGTGGTGGATGTGATCTGCAGGTAACGGAGAGAGAGAAAGAAAAGAGAGGGCGCCGGTTGCGAGGTTCAGGAAAAGAGCTCGGAGAAAAGGCAGGACATGATCTTTTAAGGTGTCTCGTTGATCAGTTGGACGACGGAAATGCTATGGCTCCCCATGATTGTCGGCAGGTCGCACCAAAGTTTTTTCTCTTAATTGGTCTTCCTTAGATAAGTGAAAATTTCTGTAGGGGCCTGTTGTTTCCCTCAAAATAATGTCTCTCAAAAATTTCAAAAAAAAAATTACCTCCCCTACTGTTTCCGTAAAAAACATAATGGCTACTTGCGGTTTAAAATCAGACCGAAAACATATTCTTAATGTGGTTTGTGTCGCACAGGTTAAAATAGCATCACCGTGACACAGCAGACCTGTTTTCAACCAACCAGTACATGCATTTTTTGCACGTGAAACTAAGGATGTCTTAGTAGTACCAGTCTTTATGGCTGGTAAAAGAACAATGACCTCTAAGCTAGTAACTTTGCTAGTTCATCTACTCTTAAGGTACCTTGTGGAACCACATCCGATAGAAACTCTTGTTCATGGCCATTTTTCTGCACTGCCAATCCTCCATTGGCATTATCTTTATTCTCAACATGGCTGCTGGATAGTTTATTTTCTACAAGATGCTTTTTAGTTCTTATATGCTTGTCTGGCCCATTTCTCCTGGCACTGGACTTACTTTGAGTATACTTGGAAACCTGTCCCCGCGGAATTGACTTTGTGAATGCAACACACTTTTGATAGACTAGATCTGAATTAACTAACTCATCTTCACTTAGAACAAGTGCCCTGCCACTGTCAATGGCCTGTTCCAAAAGACTCAACACTCCCACCATATAGGAAGGCACTTTGGACCTACAATTCCTCTGAGTCTCCAGATCATGACTTATGCTTGTTACGCCAGCGTGTGGTTCCAAATCTTGACAGTGTTCAGATCTTGCAGAATGATCAAGAGACTTCTCAACCAGACCTCTATTTTCACTCTTGTCTGACGGGACACTTTGGCAATTCAATGTTGACTTCAGGGATGGATCCATAAAATCACATACTGGATTTAATGGTGAACATTCTGTCGGAGCTTCTGCTGAGGGTTCAGTTACAGGTATACCTGTAGAATGAAACAATCCAGGGACTTCCATTGCAGAACTCAGCACCATATCACTGCCATGATTAGGTTTCATGGTATCTTTCAATTTTTCTTCACCTTCACCCAAGTTGCAGTTCTTCTGAGATGTTGCAATACCCGCCAACTCAATCTGGGTCAGAACAGTTCTTGAACGTCTATCCTTTTCATTAAGTTCTTTGATAATAAAACATTCTTGCGCCTTTGTAACTTCAAAATTATTTTCTTCTAATGGAGGAAGAGCTGATTTCCAATCACTTCCTCTCCACATCAGTATATGCTCAAACTCAAAAGACAGTAAGATACAGGGAACTAGATCCTGCAAAGGTAAGTTCATCAACTTTTGAACAAAATAATCCATAACCTAATATTATTTTTCACGATTTTTCGAACCTTAAGTTTAGCTCCAATTTTTCTGCAATCACTTTTGTTAAGATCAGAGCAATCAATACGGACAAGATCACATGCTTCAAATGCTTCTCTAACTTGCTTCACAAGGTTAATGTAAACACCATTTTTCCCTACAAAAAAATTGGACGAGTAACATGAGTGAGAAAGAGTTAGGAATGTACAATTACTGAATGATACAATGTACATATGTGCTATGTTGTTGTTGATATAGTTTGCACAGCATTAAGGAACGTATGAGAACCTGCAACAGGAGTATAGGACAGCTATCAAATGGTTCATGCTCTCTCTCTAATCATGCATGGGAAATGTTGGGGACGGCCTAGGTGACAAATAGGCCAGTGCCAGACGCTCCAGGTCCTCAGAAAACAAACTGGACAACCCTGCGCATGGCCCATGGCCCAGCTTCTTTGCACAATTTAATGGCCCACCAAAAAGCCAATGGAACCCTAGAAGGAAGGCTGTTGGCTGTTGCACACCCCGCACCCGCTGCTGCCGATCAGATACTCTGCAGGGAGGCAAGGTGGGCACCTCAAGGATAGGTAGCTGCTGCACAACCCCTGATGGGGTCTACTCACCACCAGTCGCTGCCCTCTCCGCCACAGGGACAAGCACTTACTGTTCCCCATTGGTAGCCGCCCCATCAGTCAGTTCCCTGCCTTCTCCACTGCCACCGGGACCGACGGCAGCCCTCGCCCATCGGGCATTGTCCCCATCTCCCAAGCATGTGAAGGCGTGCATAGAGACGAGCAAGCCACCTCAAGGAATGGAGCTGAGGAGAGGCTATCTCACTCAAATTTTCTGCACTGTCCGCGTTCTCACCGGTCGCCACCACAGTATGCCTCTCCTCCACTATCACCAAACTGGCATCAGGTCTCTCCACCCCCACTGAATTCTCAGCGTCAAAGCGCACACCAGGTGCCTGCTGATTTGATTGGTTGGTGCTTCAACTGCTTCCCAGTTGAGCACTTCTCTGCAAACTGAAAGAATGCATCTAACTGCTACCGTTGTAAGAGTGAAGGCCACAAAGCTCGCCATTACAAGCAGCCTCAGTATCCTTAGGGTCCGCCGACACATGTTCAGTTGTAGAACCAGTCGTGTCAGCGGGTGCTCCTCCTGGAACCACCTCAGTCAGCCAGGCTATAGTCAGCTGTTGCTTGATTCCAATTCATTTCCATCCATCTGTGAGGCATCTGCTTGATTGTGAGGGGTAGAAACTGCCATTCCGCACTCCAGGGAGATGGCGGAGCGCAAGGATTCTCTCTGGCAGGCTTTGGTCAGTGGTTGCCATCACTAATCGCGCCTGTTCTTTGGTTTTGTTGGTGCAGGTGCGCCGAATTGTTGCCCAGTTTGGTAGAACTTTAAACCTCTGTATAGTCCACCGTTTAATCAGCCACACATTACCTTCAGGCTTCGCAAGCAATGACACATACAGAAAAAGCATGTTCCACATTATACCAAGGGACTTTTCGATGAATTAAGCATTAGTATATGCTCTTCAAACGTTAATCTACTAAGCATTGTACTCATGAAATTGTTGCTTCCAGTGCACAGTGAGTTAGAGGATTGAAAGATCACCGTCTGTGGACAATGAGCTGATGGCATCGAAAGGTCATTCTCACCACATAGTGGTACAAAACAGGAGGAAGCCATGAAAACCAGAATGCGTGCATCAAAGCCTTACACAATATATCAAAGGGATGGAACAATTGACACTAATGTGGCCTAGTCCAAGAAACTATGGTTCAGCATACTAATTGGCAGTTATAGATTTTATGACAGCCATCAACTTTTGGTAGTTTAACATTACTTTCTTTTTATACTCAGTTTTCACATTCCTTTATTTTTTATACTCCCTCATTTTTCTAGATGTCTTTTGGAGCGTGTTTCATTCTCCATGCGATATCATTTTGGATTTTCTAGGTAGTGCTTTCCCAATTAAACACAAACAGGGGGCCATGAAATCTGCTGCATATCCAAAATTCAGAATAGCTCAAACTTCAAAGCAACCATTACACAGAAAAAAAAAACAAGAAGTTTCACGAACACGCCACGCAGAAGGAAAATTGGCCTTACCAAGTCTGCAAATTGGTGGTAATTGACGTCCTCTCGTGCGCATTTCTGTGGCCTCATCTGGAGTTAAGCCATCTGGGACCTTCTTAACAAGGCGAGGGTACACTGGTGCAACAGGTTTCCAGAGCATAAGCGGAAAACATGGACGAGTCCTGTAATTGTAGTTTCTACCACGAAAAAGAAATATGACACCCCCTTGGCGGTGTATTACTTTTCCTCCAACTTTTTCCTGTTGAAGTATAAGACGAAGTTATCAAAAAAGGATAAGAACTGTGCAACTGCAGGAACAAGATTATGCTACCTTAAATGTCAGGTACCATTTATCTGGGAAGTGTGATTATTCAGGATGGAGCCCTCTGTGCCGTAGTTCGGTTATTTAGATGCTTGCTTAGTAGCTCTTAGTAGTTGTTAAACTCCCGTTAACATGGAAACTGCTGTAATTTCGTTGCGTTTAGCAATGAAATTTCGTTCAACACTTTTGGTGGTTAAATAAAGGTGAAATGGTGTCCTGTTGAAGTATAAGACGAAGTTATCAAAAAAGGATAAGAACTGTGCAACTGCAGGAACAAGATTATGCTACCTTAAATGTCAGGTACCATTTATCTGGGAAGTATGATTATTCAGGATGGAGCCCTCTGTGCCGTAGTTCGGTTATTTAGATGCTTGCTTAGTAGCTCTTAGTAGTTGTTAAACTCCCATTAACATGGAAACTGCTATAATTTCGTTGCGTTTAGCAATGAAATTTCGATCAACACTTTTGGTGGTTAAATAAAGGTGAAATGGTGTCACGAACAGGGTTCAGACAGCGCCGCATCTGTATGTTGTGAGTCAGAACTCAGGATTGTGGAGTCCTACATCAGCAAAAAATGCACAACTTTGCGACAGACAGCGCATGGGTTTTGATCACATCAGAAAGAAAGACATGGTTTAGTACGCATAGTCATTGCAAAAATAATTTTTGCATTACTTAATATACTATTTCAATTTCACCTGGTTCACTTGGTTTCTGTATTGGTTGTCTCCCACTTCAAACACATGATGCTTATATCTTCTGAATAGAGGGTATGTCATATGTGTTATGCTTCTTGAAAAGAGTAATGTTGCTATACTACTATATTAACTATGGAGAGTTGGATGTTATTGGTTGTCTTTTCAATCATGGAAAAATCCTTGTTCTACTTTCATAATTCCATAGTGATCATGTTTATAAGGTACGTCAGATGTTTGGCAATAAGTGCAATATCTTTTAGTTGTTGTACCCTTCAGCTTTAAGTACACATATTTCAGCATCATTAATTTCTTGGTCTCATATTGTCTGGAAGAAGAAGAGTCCACAGACACAAAGATTAGGTGTACAGAGTCAGTGTGGGGTTAGTTTGTTCGAGGGACTCAGTTTACCATTCAGTTAAGATTAGTTTTGAGTCTATTTAGGATAGATTGCCTTGTTGAGTCTTTTTGTAAATTGGCTGGCTATAATGCTGGCGGTATCACCATGGTAGAATCAAGCAATCGCAAACTAATCTAGTTCTCATCACATTCCTCTGAGTTCTCATCTCCTTGCTGATCAACGCCACATCAGCATCAGCTATCCACCATGTGCACACAGTCGACCAAGGAATGAACAGAGCCTACCGACACATGTCATATTCAGTCATTGCCTCATGGCTATATATATGCCTGATAATTATGGCATATTAAAGAAAAGGAAATCTAAAAGTTCTTACTAATTGAAACCATTTATGCCTATATAATATCAATGCAGTACGCTCTTCCAGGTACCTAAAAAATGGCTAAGTGTTGCAGTTTTGGTTCAAGGCTATATGTCCTACTTACATTATGCTGGTGGGATACTAGGTGCTTGTGTAAGCAGGTCACCATATTTCAGTGCTTCTACCTTGCAGGTGATGATCTATTGAGCTTAAAATCCTGGCTATGGAAATGGCTACAAATCCTGTTGTAAGGAAAGCCACATCACAAATTGACTGACCAGTCATGGGCATGCACTAGCGTGAAATAAAAGCAAGTGATATATAAAGAAAAGGTGATGTCTTTCACAAAGCTAGCTTGATTGAGTTGGTAAGTATAAATGGATCTTTCAAGATCTACATTCTGTCATATAAGGGGATGTGAGCAGAGCCTGTAGTTTTGTTCTTTGCCATGGGCTCCATACCATCAGTGCAGAGGGTTAACAAAACTACTAGGATAACCTTGAGCACTTTTACTATATGCTCCTCCCTATGGTGACTTGCTTGAGAAGGTACAGGTAGGTTAAATTATTAGCCTGATCGACCGTGCTACTTTACGGCTGCAGCTGCAGTTGCTTCAAGCAAAATGCAAGCAAGTTAAAGTGCAGCTGTGCTACTTGGCTTGCTGTGCTACTTAGCGAGCTACAAGATCATAATCTTATAAGTTGTATTTCTGTACTGTACACCCTCTGCGAAATTCACCTATGTCAGAGTAGTCATGTGACAATGGCCATAGGAATTGGGCAAATCCCTGTGAGCTGCCATGAAAGTGCACGGCAATAATCACGCAACCCTGCTGAATCAGCATAGAACTTCTCGTTTCTGTTATGCTCTAGATGCAGAAGCCCGGAAAAGAAATATGGTTCAAGGCTTGGATTAGCATGCTCTAGATCTAGTGCTAGCACGCTTTTGAAGAAAAGTTTTAACGTTTTGTGGGGGATTGTTAGCAAAATATATTCATAGAATTATTTTCCCCCTTAAAACAATTAAAATTTTCTAGAAACTTAATTGCTACTTCCTCCATTCCAAATTGTAATTCACTTTAGCTTTGTCCTAAGTCAAGCTTCTCCAAATTTGATCAAATTTATAGGGGAAAACACCAACATTTACAACATATAATCAATTTCATTAAATCCCCATGAAATAAGTTTTGATTATGCATTTATTTTGGTAATATAGATGTCCATATATTTTTCTAAAAACTTGTTAAAAATCAATGTTCAAAAAGGCGCTAGGCGGTATCTAGGCGGTGACCCACCGCCTAGAGCCTAGGCGAGCCTAGTCGAGCCCAGGCTTTTCAAGGCGATTTTCTAGGCGGTGCTGTATATGTAGACATTTCTTGTCATACACATCAACTATCTCTTAAACAAAAGGAAAACCAGAGAATAGTGGGCCTAAAGTTAGATAGAAGGCCCATCCAAACTGCCCACCCGAGTCTCAACAGTCAACCCCACCTTATCCCTAGCCTCAACCTTATCAGCTCCCCACCCTGCCCCCTCCTCCACCCGCCTCCTCTACTGCCCAGGCGCCGCCACCCTCCCACCCCTGCTTCCTCCTCAGTTGCCTAGGACGACATCGCCCGCCCGCCCGCACATGCCTCCTCCTCCTCCTCCGCCACCTCCTCCGCCACCTGCTCCGCCTCAGCCTCCTGCGCCGCCGCCCAGTGCATAAGCACGCCGCCGCCGCCGCCTCCTCTCAGGCTCTCACCTCCTCCGCCGCCGCTTCCGCTTGATGTCCCTTCCTCCCTCGCCGGCGCATGGTGTCCCCACCTCCCCCACGCGTCCCTGCCTGGCGGATCTGCACGGCGGCCACCAGGGATGGAATTCCGGCCATCCTTTTGCCCCCCGACGAGCTGGCGCCGCCTAGGGGACCGCCTACCCCCAAAGCTAGGTGGAACCCCCTCGCCTAGCGCTTAGTTGCGCCTAGGCGGCCGCCTAGAACCGCCTTTTTTGAACATTGATAAAAATTAGAGTAGTGTGACTTAGGACAAAGCTAAAGTGAACTATAATTTGGAACGGAAGAAGTGAATAAATATACTTACTAGCTAAAGTAATCTTTCCCTAGCGGTTGTTTCAAGTTAGCCATTACTAACTTATAATCTTATTTTTTTTGTATGGCTAGAACATGTCCACGGGTCCTTGAAAAACACCCTGTTCTTTGGCATTGAGCTGGCAATTTGCAACTGAAAGACCTATCATGAAGCAACTTAGCAACCAGCTAATCCTACTTACTAACTAAGATCATGCCTGTTCACCAAGACCAAGTAATCAACAAGCTAACTTCCAACACAACTTATAACTATCCGATTACTTGTTCTCGGAGAGAGAATCACAAGGCAAGATCTAGTATGATTCTTTACAACTTCGGTATCCTAATACACATAAAGATACCCAAAATAGACAATCCTTCAAAAACTGTTGTTTCCTAAAATACATGGCTTGAGGAGTTTGGCAATGATCTGTTGATCCATGACTGCTATTGGAGGGGCGTGCCTGGGTTGTACCTTGGGACCAAAGAGCAGAAAACCCTGCATGCCAATGGCGTAATTTGGTCTTCAGGCACTGCAAGTTCTGCATGCCTCTCCAGGAATTTACTTATCTATTGTTATTTTCAAACCTTCATTGGATTACATTCTATTTTTGTATTTATATCACTACTGACTCAGCTCGACTAACACAAACTAAACCAAAAAGAAGGATAATGAGCTAATTACCTCTAGCTGGCGGCAGACATTATCCATATCCACTGTGCAGACACCTTTGCATTTTATCTTGCAAACTCTCTTCCTCTTCCAATGTGAATGAATGTTCTCCAGCATATTGTGGGTCAAACCATCCCTACCTGCAGAAGTCAAAAGGTGACCACAGATTAAAGCAGGCGAAACTCCAAGAGTGACAAATCAATGCTTCTTAACCCACCCCCAGAAAGCCATCCTAATCCTACGACACAGTCGAATCCACGGCGAGAGGGAACCCACCCATATTGAGCTGTCGCTTGGTCTTGAGGCTCCCTTTCACGAGTTCGGCAACCTCTTCCTTGGTGAGGGGCTCCCCGAGCACCTCCTCTCCGGATGCCGCTTGGTACCTCGGCTCCATCCCGGCGAGGAACGGCCCCGGTGACTGCACGGGCTTCACCCCCTTCTTGCCAGGTGGAGGCAGCACGAACGAGTCAAACTCTGGCAGCTCCTTGCGGCTCTTTGGCAGCGGCTTCCTCCCCGTCCAAGGGCGTGGCGTGGCCTCGGGCCCGAACGGCAGGAACGGGGCCTCACGAAGTGCAACGGGCCTTGCGCGTGGGGCCTCAGTGTAACTATACTGGAACTCGAATGGAGCGCCGTCGAGGTGATAAGACAGGCCGCGATCTGTGACGCGGACTCCGGCGGCCGGCTCATCGGTGTCCGGTATGAGGATCTTCTTGGCACGGCCCCGCGCGACTGCAGAGAAGGCCGGATGCAACGGGGCATGGTGTCGGCGGCGCTTCGGGTTGGCGGAAGGTTGCTTGTGGTAGGAGAGGTCGAGGCGGAGGGAGGCGGGCAGCCGTGGATGGGATTGCTGGGCCGGGGCCAAGAGGGAGCGAGAGGCCAAGGGAGCAGTGGCCATGGATGGTTACCGGGCAAGGGGGACGGCAGACGATAAGGTAAGCTCTGCTTTATACCCGTTTATCTATGGGACCGTTTACAATATTTAATTTTAGAATATGAATAATTTTTATAATATATTTATTATCCAATAATAGGGCAGATCTAAAGTTTTTATGGCATTTATTCTCTCTTTTCTTTGAGCTAAATCTGTTTATTGGAAGGTCTTAAAATAATTTTTGCAAATTTTAACTATTTTATTTGGACTCGTCGTGCCCTAAGATTTTTCCCAAAAATTTTCGGATCCTTATGGTATATTTTTTATGGTTTAAAATATTTATCTAGATTTTTCTAGATTTATTTTAAGCTAGAAAATATATTCTAGAAAAATAAAATACTTTTTCTTTTATTCTCAGGATGTATTCAACTCGTTTTCGGCCCAATCCATCATAAGCCCAAAAACCATGCTGCACAAGCTTAAGGTCGGCCACCGCCACGATCTCATCGTCCGTCACTTTCCGTCGACAAAAGCTAGAAAACCCCATGTTTTTGTTTTCCTTCCTATCCCTGTCGGTGTTTTACCGCCACGCCCACCAGAAACTTGAATGTGCAAGGAATACAAAGTTTAGACAGGTTCGGGCCGCTAATAGCGTAATATCCTACGTCTTGTGTGGTTTGTATTGTCTTAGATGTGATCGGGTGATCTGTCGCATGAGGCACGAGTTGTCATTCATGCTCCCTGCTTGAGAAGGGTCCATGTCCGTTCTTATATAGTCTTGGGGGACAGGGTTACATGGAAGTCTTAGTCGAATATGAGCACTAAAGTCCTACCCGAGTGGTTTTTTGGTAGTTTCCTACTGTATCCGACTAGTATGAGTAGTTCTACTAGGCTACGAGTAGTTACAACCAGGGTAGGACGCGGGCCATGTCCCACGCCTTATCCTGTAAGAAGTAGGCCATTTGCGCAGTCCGGTAGGTCCGGGTCTGACAAGCCCCCGAGCTCTTCGTAGTCGAGTATTGTAGGCTTCCGAGTACTTCTAAAGGTGTCTTCGAGTTCTTCCGAACTCCATCTTGAAGGTATCTTCCGAATACTTCTTTAGCTGCATCGAGGTTGTGAGATGCTCATGCTCCAAGTAGTTGCCAAGTCTTCTTTTAAATGGGATGCGATTGAACTCGCACTCCATATGCAGTAATCCCTGAGCCTTAGGTTGACTCGTAGAATCAGGCTGAGGGTCAATCTAGTCTTGAGTCTTCTGTCCTTGTCTTCCAAAAGATTTGAAAAATAAGTCGCCAGTGATACACGTACCGCAGCCCCCGAGCCTTGAATCCAAATTTCCAAGATTTGGAATAAAGGATCCAAAAAATCGTGGCATGCAATATATGATGGTAAAGATT
Organism: Panicum hallii; assembly: GCF_002211085.1. Classification (NCBI taxonomy): domain Eukaryota; kingdom Viridiplantae; phylum Streptophyta; class Magnoliopsida; order Poales; family Poaceae; genus Panicum; species Panicum hallii. The sequence continues at coordinate 24,794,707 of NC_038046.1, read as the reverse complement.
TGATGGTTAAGATAGGTAAATTGGTTCAGTAAATTCGAAAACCTCTTTTTTCGGGAAGTATTCCCTGAAAAAATGGTTAAACAAATAACTTCACCAAAAAAAGCACCCTAAATTACCGCTCAAATCAAACCGTGGTTGCCGAGAGCCGTGTCATATCCAGCCCTCGAGCCTGCGAGCTAGATGAGTCACATAGTACATGCCTAGTAATCGGTGGCGTCAGCCCCCGAGCCTAGGTATTGGCCAAGTTGGTGCTAAATCTTGAACTGTCGATGAAGCCGGCTAGTCGGAGTCGGAGTCGATTCCGACTAGTTTTGTAGGCGAGACGAGTAATCGAAGTAGTCACCAGCGCGTTGTCAGGCATAGTCATCTCCGACTAGCCTTGTAGGCGAAAGGAGTAGTCGAAGTAGTCGCCAACGAGTCGCCAAGCATAGTCGTCTCCGACTAGTCTTGTAGGCGTAACGAGTAGTCGAAATAGTCGCCAACGTGTCGCCAAGCATAATCATCTCCGACTAGTCTTGTAGGTGAAATGAGTAGTCGAAGTAGTCGCCAGTGTGTCGTCGTGTATTTTTCACGAAGTCAAGTAGTCGTCGGTTGTCGATGAGCCCAACCAGTCAGAGTCAAATCTGGCGAGTAGTCATTGTTGTCTGCGACATGTAGTCAAGCGTTCTCGCAAAGTCGAAATAGTTGTTGGCGATTGTTGCTGAAACCAACTAGTCGGAGTTGAATCCAACTCGCCCAGCAGCATGGTCCAGGTCAGGTCCTTTGCAAGGTGAACATAAAAGTATGTTGTAACTGGTATATATGATATCATGTTGGGAGCAAATCCCAGCATTGTAAATGCATGAAAAAAATTTCGCGTTGTACTCTTGCTGGGTCATGTAATATCCCCGGGTAGGTAGCCTGTTACATTAGGCATCCGATCCTTGATTGCCGTAAACCATGGCGTAGGGAGCGTGGCCGTATGCACGCGTAGTTGCATAGGCGTACAGAAGAGTCGAGATTTCACGAATAGCGTACGCTACCTAGGTATTGTAGCAACCGTTGAGAGGAAACTAGAGCAGTCGATGCTGCGCAAAAAAAGAGAACGCTCGTGGAGCGCACTTACAAGATGTAACCCGACCGCCCGTATTGCAGGGCGGACCATGCAGGCAATCAGGAACAGGCATGACATGGCCTGTGAAGAGAATGCGCGTTGCACAAAAAATAGGCGGCGAAGCGTAGCTCTGGAGGTTTTCATGCCCATCGAGAGACGTATACAAATAAATAGCCGATCATGTGAAAAACAAGTCGGAAAAGGTATAAGTGACTTAGCTTGATTCGTGGACAATTGTCTATGAGCCGCAGCGGCCGTCAATGGAGCCGTGATGGTTTGTTGATAAAGCCGACTAGCCGGAGTCGACTCCGACTAGTTGTTGACGGTGTGAAGCCCACTCCCGACTAGTTTTCTTGCCGAAACAAGTAGTTGAAGTAGTCGAAACAAGCCCACTCGTGGACGATTGTCGACGAAACCGCAACAGTCGTTGATGGAGCCGTGACGGTTTGTTGATGACGCCAACCAGTCGGAGTTGATCCCGACCAGCTGTTGACCATGCAGAGCTAGTCGCCAAGTAGTTTAAGACTCGTTAACAACTAGTTTCTAGTCGAGATGAGTAGTTGAAGTAGTCGTTGGCGATGCAGATTTGTCGAAGTAGTCGTAGTCGGTGACTACAACGCGTCTGCGCTGCGGCGCTAGCTAAAGTCGACCCACATCGTCAGGGTGGGCGGCGATGGCGTGTCGTCGTTGTGGCACGGACTAAATTCGAGTTGATCACGAGTAGGAGCTGGGTTGGATCCAGACTCGTCCTCACGGTTTCCGATTAGATCGGAAAATCAAATTCCACCAAGATCATCGGCGAGGTCGTCAATGTCGCAGCAGGATGCTAGAGCAAATTCTATCGGCTCCGTGGTTTCAGCGAGGTGGCTGCTGAAGCCACCACCATCGTCGGCGATGTAGAACCAGGAGCCAAAGGCGGACGCCGTGCCCTCATCGAGCACAACGCTGATGAAGTTGAACGATGCCATCGAGTTCTCCGGTGGATGTTCGATGAACACCCCTACATGGCGCGCCAGCAGTCGGTGTTTTACCACTACGCCCACCGAGGGATACCTCCGAGGTGGTGAATTTGTAGGGAGGGTGTCGCCGAGATCAGAAACTCGAAGATGCGAGGAACACAAAGTTTAGACAGGTTCAGACTGCCGAGAGCATAATACGCTACGTCTTGTGTGGTTTATATTGTCTTAGGTGGTGATCGGGTGATTTGTTGCATGAGGCACGAGTTGTCCCTCAAGCTTGAGGAGGGTTCCTATCTGCCCTTATATAGTCTGGGGGATAGGGTTACATGAAAGTGCTAGTTGGATACGAGCCCTAGAGTCCTACTCGAGTGGTTTTCGGGTAGTTTCCTACTGAGTCCAACTAGTTTTACTACTGTATAAGTAGTTCTTTTAGGTTACGAGTAGTTACAACCAGTGTAGGGCTCGGGCCATGTCTCATTATTTATCCTGTAAGATGTAGGCAATGTGCGTAGTCCCGTAGGCTGGATCTACAATCCTGGAGTTTAATTGCTCATTAAAGCTAGCCGACAGCTCTCACCGTTGATCATCTTCTTCCACCGAGTTAACGTTGTCTAGACGCCTTCCCGTGAGGCGAGGGAGCTTCCAAGATCATTTTTCCCTTTCTTTTCCTCATTCTATAGCTCCCAAATTTCTAGGTTTTCCTTTTTGCTATCCGCCATCCTCTCTGATCCTCCTGCACAGCTGCCACCATCGCCTCCTCCCAGATTACCTCGCAGCCGCCTCCTGCTCGCCTAGCGACGCCGGGATGCAGCGCCTCCCTCCCCCGTCCTGCTCACGAGGCACCAGGGGCCATGCGCCCAGGACTTCGCCCCACCCCCTACGTCAGCACCCCCTTGCACTATGCGCCCCCTCCCCAGCCTCGCCCTAGGGCCCCCGCGAAGCTCTGCGCCGCCGCCAATTCTGCTCGCCGAGCAGAACGCCGCCGCCCCTTCCCGGCCAAGATCCGGCCGATCCCGAGCAGCCCCGACGCCGGTGAGTCACTCAAATAGAATCCCCTCGCACTCCTCTCTCTTTTCCCCCGCTCGCCCCGTGCTCTCTCGCGCCCCGGAACACCGGCGAGGAGAGCCACAGGAGCCTGTCCGCCATGGACAGAAGCTCTTTGAGCTTTTGCAAAACGCCCCCTCAAGAACCTTGCAATCTTTTCTTTATTTCTTATGTCTTGTTAGTTTTACCGATAACCCCCTGGATCTATTCAATACTTGCACACAAGTCCAAATCAATTCTTTTGCATATACAGCTCTATCTTTTACTCTATTCACGAGTACTGTTTTACGTGTCATGAAAATCTTTCTGCTAGCAACTGAAATCCACTGTTAATCGCGACTAGATCACTACAGCCATGTTTTTGCCGTACCTTCCGCGTTTTAGATCATTTTGATCTTTTTTTACGCTAGTTTTCTAAAATCTTAAACTAGTGATTTTTTACTTTTTACGGTAGTTCCTATTTTAAATATAAATATAAATTTAATTTGATTAATGTACTCTCGTATAGTTTTTCTAAATAAAATCCAATTAAATCTTTACTCCGATTTTCGTAACTAATATTAACATGATTAATACCAATATAAATATGTTTTAATTATAATTTGTTAGCTCAATACGAATCATAAAGTTATACGCTTAGATATTCTTACAAGTCTTCTTTCTAATTAATTATTTAATTAGTATAATTTATACATAGATAATTATAAATAAAATTGGACTAAGTTATACTTTGTTTTTACAAATGCAAAATATAATATGAGTTAATTGTAATTTTGGATATTTCTTTTAGATATTTTTTACATTTATTTTATAAAATAAATGAAGGTTATAGTTGTTTGTTTTCTTTTATAAGACAAATCTTTCGATTGTTGTTTTTTCAACCCTAACTCCGTTTTCCACGTTTCTTGCGCTGTCATGAGCGTAGCAACGACTCCTATTCCTTAGTACATTCTTTTAAAACTTTATTTTTGTTTGGTGTATCTGTTTTTAATTTCTCTTGTTTGTTTGTTTTCTTATATGCTAGGGTCCGATGCTTGTGTGACGTTAGAAAGAGCGCGATCGAAGAATTTTGAAAATTAAGAGTTTCGGGAACAAAGTTGAAGACACCGAGCAGCTGTTCTTTGGAAGAAATGCAAGTGTTTACTTGATTATTTTTTCTAATAATTATAATAGATACAACTCTCTTTATGCATGCACGTGTATTAACCTGATGGATCCTAATTAAGGATATGTCTAGCCTTTATGATCATTTCTTGTCAACCTGAGTTTTATCCTTTTGTTGGGTAGCTTCTACTCAGTTGCTATAGCTGGTTCCGGTTTGGGAATAAATTATAACTATGATGACAACAATGATGATGCTACACATATTTTATCCAGGTTCACGGATAATTTGTATTGTTAATCACAAGATCATATTTGTTTAATCGGAATATGAAGAACTACAGAAAAAAGTGCAACAATAATACTATATGGCTCTGGTTTTGGCTAATTAATTATAAACACTAGTTTATGATGATCTTACCGAAAGGCCAAGAGGGGTTGCATCGTCGAGGAACGGCTCGGTCCTCTTAAGGTTATGATATGATTCTGGTTAAGGCATCTTACTCACTCAGGAGAGTTATGGCTGCTTTAATTTGAAGTCTTAGCGGATTGTCATAGGTTAGAAAATTTTTATAAAGGTCTCGTAGTGAATTTCTAGCCACTCATCTTGGAAGTGTTTAAGAGGCTCATGACCTCAGGCAACATGGGAGATACGAACTGTGGGTAAAGTGTACAACCTCTACATAGTGTAAACTGATATATCAGCCGTGCTCGTGGTTACGAGCGGCTTGGACCCTCACATGATTAATAAACTTGAAAATAAATTAAATCGTGGACCATGTTTATGGTTATCTTTATGTTTCTGTTATATCTGTTCTGTTCCTTTTAATTTGGGTTAGTATATACTTATACCTTAGTAATCAAGTGTTAATAAAATTTGACCAACTAAAATTGCTTATCACAGTCAACCAGTCTGTCTTTTCTTGATTTTGGCCTTCATATCATATGATTTTCCAACACTTGCTGAGTATCAATCTTAAATATACTCACGCTTGTTACAATTACTGCTGGTCGATTGACTATGAAGTTTAAAGTCTTCGTTTTTAGGATAGTCTGTATAGTTATGATAATCTTTATATTCTTTTAGTTCTCTTTTCGTAACCGTTGCTGATTATTCACTGATAAAGTTACTATATGTATGGAATTTGATCCTGATATATATATATATATATTCTGGTATACATATAGTTGTGCATTCGGTTCTGTCTTTTAAACCGGGTGTGATATTTCCCTCAAAATTGCCTTCACTAATGAAATTGGTGAAATTAAAAAAATGATCTAACCTAATTCCTAGTTTATTTTTATTTCAGCCTACAAAATGACTTCACGATAATACATGTATTCGCGGCTTCGCACAAAACACAAATCCCAAACAGACCCTATCTCTTCTCCGTAGAAAAATGCAAGAGGACGACGGTTGTTTGCCCGTTTGACCCCGCGGCCATCGCTAGTCGTCCTGCCACTTGCGATGTTAGCACCGTTAGATCGTTTAATCCTGCCGCGCACTAACAGATGGCCATCTGGTCTTAACCGCCAGCGTTGTACTGCTCATCATCTGCCAGAACTAATGCAGCATCGTCCAATCCTCCGCGCAGAACTAAGGGCCCATTTGGCACGGCTGCAGCTACTCGAAAAACAGCTCTAGCTCCGGCTTCTCTAGTGGAGCGGCATTTTTGGTGGAGCTAAAGACATTTTGTAAAACGTTTAGCAAAACGACTTATTCGTATTGTCTAAAAGATGAAATATCTAAATTACCCTTACTTTTTCCTATTTTTTCCTTCTTACTTTTTTCTTCACATTCTTTCTCCTCCTTATCCCCTTCTCCCTCGCTGCACATGCCGCTCTCCCGCGGCCAGCTCCCTCACGCTCCGGCCATCGGCCACCAGAGGCCGGCCATGCGCTCCTGGCCCTCCCTCCCGCCACCGGACGCGCGCTCGTCGCCCTACTTCCAAACGCTGGCCCTGTGCTCTTAGCCCTCCCTCCCAGCGCCGGCCACGCGCTTCTCGCCCTCCCGCCCGCTGCCGACCGCAGTGTCCTTAGAAGGCTGTAGTCAGGCCGTGAACGTCGTCTCCTCCATCAATCGAGTTATCCCATGCCTCTCATTAATAGATCACGAACAAACCCTAGCGGGTCCACATCATGCGGCCTCCATCTTTCCTACGCCGGTTGGGCAGCATAGGCGCTACTCACCACGCAGCCGGCCTCCATAGCCTTGGGGAGGCAAAAGACCACCTCTATCCCATGCTCCCCCGCCCTTTTAACCTCGTCGCCGGTCCTTCCCCAAAATCCTAGCCATTTTCCACCACTGCCGCTGCCATCCCTTCTTCCTCACCACTACCCGCCATGGATTTATTGCCTTTGATGAGCAGCCCATCGATTCCTCCCTTCAGCAGCTTCTCCTCACTCCCCGCAACCCATTAATGCTCGCCCCTCCATTTTCGCCGTCGCAGTGGTCCCCCGGCAGAGGACCGCCGCCTGCCACAGCTGCCGCCCTCACCATAGAGCCCCTCGACGTCATTGCCCCCATGCCGTCGCGACCTTCTGGTGAGCCTCGCTGGCTCCTAGACCGCGTCATCCCCAACCCATTTTCATCGCCTAGGTGCGGGCCCAGCTCCAGCCGAGCCTCGTCGCCGCCACGCTCGGGCCATGGTCAAGGCCAGCGGGCGGCCTTGACCTGGATTGGGCCCCCTCCGCCCAGGACCCCATCTATATTAGCGGCTCGGGGTAGGGCTGGTTGGTTGGATCTTTTAGTTAGCACTGACTTTTGTGTAGTTTGAAGATCTGAAATCTTGGAAAATGCATAGAAAATCTTGTATACCTCAAAAAATTGTGAAACTTGTTTTGTTAGCTTCCTGGTGATGTAATCCATCTTGCAAGAATAGCTGTTGCCCTGTTACTGCTGTAGTGTTTTCTGTATGATTTGCTTTTGTAAAAGTAAGTTAATTGCTTAACAAATATTATGCTGCTCTAAAAATGTTTAAACCAATTTTTTTAGACTCGTTGTCCTGTTTATCTTGTTTAGAGTAGCTGAATCTTGTCCTGTTTATAATTAATTATATAAAGTTCCAAATGGATGTTTTCTGCTCATGCAATTTATTTCATAGATCTTGCTTACTGTATGATTTTACGGGTGCTAATGCTTGCTTAAGCCCTTTTATGCTCAATTGAGTAGTAATGCTTGATTCTTGTTGTTGTGCTTATATTTTGCGTATAAATGCATGATTATGCCGTTCATCCTCCATGCATATCATTTTATGCACAAATCATGTCATCATGCTAATGCACGCATTCATTCATGTATTTTAGTAACCGAAACGCCGGAGAACAAACCTATCGAGCCCGTCGAGAACGTTGAGACCGGGTGAGGCTGAAGAAAATCAAGGCAAGCAGCTAAGTATGTTCCTTTTGCCTGAATAAATTGATTTAGCTTTACTTCTATCAATTGGGTATTTATACGTCATGTATCATGTTTATTTACCACATTGTTGTTATCTATTCTTATGCATTTACCCTTCCTTGTTTTGAATATCCTTCCCTTGTCACATGTTTAGTTGGGTTAATTAATTAATTACCTAAATGCTTAGCCATGCTTAGATTAATTTTATAAGTCGAAAGAAAAGGGTTGAATAGGTTCACACTTACTTCGTTACCCTTGATCGCAATTGTTTGGAAATGGAAAATGGTTTCATGGTTTGGGCGGAATTGTACCGCCTAGATAAACGATTCTTGAAGGCATAGTCCGCTCGAATCATTTGAGACCTGTTTGTGGATGATGTTGGTTTTGAGCAACTTATCGTGCTACCACATATCTAATCATGGTATGGATGAGCTTATTACCTCCTTGGCTTTGTTCATTGAGGCACGGTCCTAGATGCGGGGGAATGGAGCTTTGTAGAGAGGTTTAGGGGTGTTCCTGTTGGACCTAGGTTGCTCTCCCACGTAAGTTAGGCGTGTTCTCAATGGTTGAGGATTGTTGGAAATGGTTGATAAGAGTACCCCCTCATCTAATTCGGCCTGTTGGGTGAGCCGTATGGTCCTTGTGTCATGTGGGTAAAGAAGTACGTCCTTGCAAGGTTAATAAATCAATTCGAATTACCGCTCTCTTAGTTATGAGCAATGTCATATTCGCATAAACTCTTCGTAGGAGTATCGTCTGTATTGGCTATTGTTTGTTGTCATCTTTATGTTCAATTACTTGTTCTTCCCTTAATCAACTAAATTGTGTTGTGGGTTAGGCAAGGTTAATTAATTTTGCTAAGGAGCTAGTACTTGAACTAGAGAGCTCATGCTTATGAAAAACCACTTGAACATAAAGCTTATCCTTGTTGTAACCTTCTTGCATGATCCTTGTTTATATATTCACGCAAGTCTTGCGAGTACCTTTTATACTTTTATACTTATGGTTTTAACCCAAGTTGCAGGTGAGACTGAACTTGTTTCTAGTCACTTCTATCCGTTGATCTGGGTGCAGTAGAGGAATAGATCGTTGTGGCCACAATAGCGTCCTTGAGCAAAGATGCCGTTGTTTATTACACTTTTGTTAATTCATCCACGGTATAACTAGATTTTTGTGAGAGCATGTCAAAAGCATTAAACTTAAATCCATGCTTCTCTTAATGTCATTTGTGAGCCCAAAACTTGTAATGTGGAGCTTAGCCTCTCTTTTATTTTAATTTGAACTTCCTATGTTATAAACTTGTAATCCTTAATATTAAACCTTGTATTATGTAAAATTTGGCCTCTATGGTTCTTGTGGTGATGTGCGAATTATATGACGGAATGTGTGCTTATTCTTAGGCATGTGACAAGCACGTACCGGGATAATCGATTTGTTATCGTTTTAAGTGAATGACGTGTCGGTTCTCGGAACTTTTAGATGTAGGTTAGCACGCAGTGGCGGAGCTAGGATTAAAATCTACCTATAGTGAACCTACTGTGTTCTAATCAATCATACTTGGTAAACCATGATGGCGGCCGGGGTGTTCGTTTGCCGGCAGGTATGGCGGGTGCCATAGATCGCCATACTGGCGATCGCGTGATAGCTCTCATCTTAATAGTAGTGACCAGATGTTTACTTAAATCGAGTACAAATTGGGAGATTCTTACACGCGACCAGGATGCCACGCATGCGCACAGGCTGAGGCACGGTCCGTGCCGCCTTTTAGAAAATTAGCCCTCTTGGCGATGAGCCGCCTGCTAATTTTCACTAGTGGATGCGACAATTGAATGTATCGAGACAAACTTGCAAGATCACAGATGACACCGGAGATACGATGTTTGTTGATGAGGTTCGACAAAGCTTGCATCCCTAGAGCATGACTACGGACGCTCCTCACCAATACCGCAACACCAGCCGCTTTAGGGTCCTGGCATCGTGCCGCTTCCCTCATGCGAGCCTGTCGCTATGTCATCGTGGTTACAACAGCAGTCCTCCTCTCATATTTATGAGGATATCCGGATTACAGAGTTTGACATGAACTCTACCCTATACTGCTAAATACAACTCAAGTCCTAATGTAATCGGACTTGTACAAATATTCGACACATATTCAACAAACTCCACCTTGGCAAATATTCCGCAACCTTGAAGTTGTCATGCGCAAACCTCCATGTACACATACTTGAGTTGTTTCCTTTGCCGCTCTATCGAGAGCTGCCCGAAGAACACCGCTATCCCTGCAATTTCCAACTCCGTGACTCCACCTGCAACAATGCACCCTTCTCTTCTATCACCACAATATCTGCCAAGCAAAATTAGATTCCATTCCAGCTTAGCAGCTAACTAAATCTAACACCATGCTCTAACTGATTGCTTGATACTGAGAACCTCACTGTCGCTATCTGAGTCGCATAAAAGAATTGCCACATTAACATTGCTCTTCCGTTTCCGCTGCCATACCACGCTTGACGTCTTACACCGTAGTCTCCTGCAACCCTAGTCAACCAGATTACTTCAGTTGCAAGTATAGACAGCTGCAATCTGTACTTCCTTCCAGTTCAGCCTTTGAGCTTCTTCGCGCCCATCGATCCACGCTTCAGAACCCTACACGTGCAACTCGAATCGATCCGCACCCTTGCTGATTTGGAAGCACGCAAACTCCTCCCATGCAAAACCTGCGCATTGAGCTCGCGCCATGTGTCACCACGCCACAGAGAATGATAACTCGTCAGCCGCCACGCTCCTATATATGTCGTCTTTGCTGATCCTGTCGTTGCCTCTGATCCACGGTCTGACTAGCCTGTCGCCGCCAATCTCTCCGCCATGCACCACGGTATGTTCACCCTCCAAGTGAACTGTCCGCCAGCCATCCTGGACTGTCCGCTATGTGACCCGCAAACTGTCCAGCCCAGTCTATCCATCACAGGTGGACCACCAGCGAGCTTCTCAACACCTCGACCATGCTAGCTTGCCACCTGACTTCATCGCTTCTAAGCACCCACTGAAAACCGCTGTCGACCTCCAATCAGTTGCCTTGCACGCCACAACTGAACACTGTCGATAGTCTCCGCACATCACTAATGAGCCCACAACATCCAAGGTCTCAGGCCTAACTCAACCCAAAAGACTAGCTTGATGGGTGAGGGCTGCCCCACCTTATATATTATGCTCCGCCACCATTAATTTCCGATGAGGGACTAAATCTAACAATCTTCCCGTCACACATCGGGCACAACTCTTCCATCACAAGCACAACCCATGTGATCTCCCAGGAGACGTTCTACCGGACCCCGAGTCCAACTCTCCAGCCACACACAACCCGTGCGACCATCCGGAGATGTTCACGGGCTCCCCCGTCACCATGCGACCCCGGAGATATTCTAGATTTTCCGACCCTCGACTCTGATACCAATTGTTAGCAAATTAGCCCTCCTAGCGACGAGCCGCCTACTAATGTCCACCAGCCGACGATTGAATCTATCGAGATAAACTTGCAAGATCACAGATGACACCGGATATACGATCTTTGTTGATGAGGTTCGGCCAAAGCCTGCATCCCCGGGGCGTGACTACGGGTGCTTCTCCCCAGTACCACAACACCCTCCAACGAGCTTGTCGCTATGTCATCATGATTACAATAGTAGCTCTCCTCTCATATTTATGAGGATATCCCGGTTACAGAATTTGATACGAACTCTACCCTGTACTTCTAAATACAACCCAAGTCCTAATGTAACTGGACTCGTACAAATATTTGACAATATTCAACACCGTCGAGTGCCCAAGACACCGACTGTGGCTGGAAGGAATTGCTGGGACCTGTGGCGCTGTGGACTCTATCCAGTTTCACCGTGAGCTATGTGGCAGGATCGGAGGTCCTAATCCAACCAAAATCACTTCGCCGGAGGCTTGGAGTGTCGAGCGCCGTCGCCCATCGGTCAGGACTCCCTCTCCTCCGTATCATTGGTAACGGCCCATATCTGATTGATTGATTTACTTAATGTCTTGATTTGTTCTATTGTTTAATTGGTTGGCTAATTTATGAATTTTTTTGAGAGCAGGCTAACTTATGAATTAGGAGGTACAATGAGACTTCAAAATAAAGGTGGATGCAAAGGAAGGCAAGGCCAATGCCAAGATATATAAGAGGTACGTATTGCAATTTGTTAGCCATATTATGTATACATCCATATCGCTGAACCAAACGGAGGCCAACGAGAGCCTCTGCGCCATTCTGGCCTATGGGTGTTTGACGCGTGCACGTACGGTGTTCGGCGTGTTAGTTTAGGTGATGCAGTACGCCGGTCGTGTATCTGCGTGCAGCTGGTCGCGTTTTTCCTATGCGGGAGGGCAACGCGTTGTCGTCCTTGCCTCACGAACATTTTTCACGTCACGCGTTGGCAGCCACTGCCTCGCCGGTCGCCGCGGTCTCTGTTTCCTTGCTTACCGTGCGTGCCGCACTGCCACCCTTCTCCCCATTACCTTCGACACCTGTGCCGGCGGCCTCCTCTAGGCTGCTTATACTCCAGTTCAAACATGCACATGCTGCGCTGCTCCCGCAGGCCAACCTGGGTGGCGCAGTGAGCGGCATACAGAATCCAGCGTGTGCGAGGCTGCTTGGGCCAGGCCTGGGTAGGGATGGTAACGTATCGTGACCTTAGTTTTTCCTATACTTGCTTGGTGGATCGTTTTATCCTGGTTACAGGTGTACATATTAGATTTTAGGATGTGATACTGATATATTTGCTAGATAGATCTAGCTAACTCTGAAAACTGCTCAAGGTTGCTGATAGAAGGAAAGGCATTTGCTAGGATGTTCCAACCTTCTAGAAAATCTGACAGGAGCAACGAAGTAATGTATGTGTGTCGGCCTGATGTGCAGACTCTTCCATTGGGCACTGCTTCATATTTGACCACTTTGCAAGTTAGATATCTTCACAATGGTCTTCGAACCATGGTGCTTGTTCAGTTCTTGGCTTCTTTTGTAATTATCTGGATCAATTCTAAAAATGTAATTCTTGTCAGCAGAAATGCGAGAAGCTTAGTGCTTGATTGATGTTTGCTTGATGACCTTTGACAGTTACTTGTTTGGTCTCTAGTGGTGCTTCGAGAAACAAAAGAGAAAAAAAAGGGTGAAATTTGATTTTGAGCATTTCAATGTGTGTTGAAATTTGACAGCTTGGTGACACCGTTTGTATGATTTAAGCAATATCTTTGTTAATGCACCAAATTTACACCCAGATAGAGGAGTTCCCATAATATGTTTCTCTGACTTGTTTATTTTCTGTTAATTTATGCATTTTTGGCATATGCCTCATCCAATCATTCAAGGTTCGGGTCAGGGGATCACAGGACCAAACGGTGTCCACTGTCGTACCCAGTACCACAGGACTGCGCACATGGCATGAATATTCTAAAATAGGGATGGAGCATATCTTGTACCTTGTACCTATTGTAAGCTACTCGGCAACGAGTAGGACCAGTCGGAAGAAGGAAACTACCCAAGTAGTAATCGGGTAGGACTCCTGAGCTCGTATCTGGCTAGGATCTCTGTAACCCTATTCCCCCAGACTATATAAGGGTGGGTAGGGACCCCCTCTAAACCAATCCACATCTAAGACAATACAAACCACTACACAGGACGTAGGGTATTACGCTCCTTGCGGCCCGAACTTGTCTAAATCCTTGTGTTCGTTGCACTTTTGAGTTCCAGATCTCGGCGACACCCCACCTAAAACCTACCACCTCAGGTATCCCTCTGTGGGCTTGATAGTAAAACACCAACATCTGGCGCGCCAGGTAGGGGTACTCATCGAAGATTCCCTAGCGAACTCGATGGCATCGTTCAACTTCACTAGCGCTGTCCTCGACGAGGGCACCACATTCACTTTCGGCTCCTGGATTTGCATTGCCAATGGCTCGGGTGGTTTTAATAGCCATCTTTCCAACACCAGGAAGCCGGAGGTATCTGCATCAACATCCTCTTGCGACATCAACAACCTCATCGATGATCTCAATGAATTTTGACTTTTCGATCTAATCAGGAACTACGCAAGCCATCTCAGGGCGATCCCTCGTCCCCTAATCGACGCCGGCGATCTAATCGCCACAGTGGATTTGGTGGGCTGCAACATCGCCGGGTGCATCAAGCTCGCAGAAGCCACTCTTCAACGCCTTGGCGACTCGGGTTCCTCGACCCAGAAATGCTTCAAGACTCCTCAACGCCCTCTCGCCGGCGCAGGCGACATCTTTCCGAAATTGATCGAGTCGACCGATCCATCACTGATTGCATCAAGCTTGCGGAAGCCACCCTCCATTCAGAGGAGTCAGAAGCAATCGCAGCAGCATTCAACATACAATTCGACGACTTCATCAACCAACTCGGCAAAGTGCCATCCCCTAACCCAGTTAGGAAAATCAAACATGACTCCACGTCCCTCTCCGCATTGGAAGAGGACTTGGACCGGCTACTACTCGGAGAAGGAGAAGCCACCGCGTGTCGGGGCCCCCCTTCGACAACTTCTCGGAATATGATGACGACGCCACGCCCTTATTAGGTGGTCACCAGGGTTCGATGAAGAGATCAACCCCATTAGGCGAGCTCGTGCACCAGAAGGGCATGAAACCCTCCAAACTACTCGACCTCAGCCTACCACGCTCTGCTACCGACTTAGGCGAACTCCCATTCCAGAAAGGCAGACCTCTCGATTCTTCTGACAAAGAAGAAGGTCAGACCACTCGGAGAACAAAAGACTTTGCACTGGAGCGAGGAGTATTCATGGTTCGCATCGTAGAAATCCAGCACTCGGACGATGAATGCTTGGAGCACGTCCAATTCGACGACTACCGCATCGATGATGACAACAACTACATCTCCGATATGCCCGTTCAAAATACAGACACGATGATGAGCTTCGATAGTCGTGAGTTACCCGAACACGCTCTCGATGCCACATATACCATGAAGATAGAAGACGAAGACGATGTCCAAAAAGAACACTGTAGGCTCAGGAACGCCAAACGCGCCAAACGCAGGCAGTGCATGTTGGAACAGCATCAACCCGACAACCTCTATGACTTCTTCACCACCAATCTCCGCAACATCATCAATGTTGGCCGGGACTCCCGCAACGTCATCATCACCAAGCACAAGAACGTGTCGAAGTGGAGGCCTACAGCCCCACCGACTACCACATTCCTCAAGACTATTTAAGCTCAACCCGGAAGCACAAGTCGGACTCTCCTGACGCTCCTGATGCAAGGATGTAGCAACCAGCTTGAGGTAAGACAACTCTCAGGTCACTGGAATGCTTTGATAAGGCACTCCACAGCTATTGCCTATGGCATCCGAGAGCTACCCACTCTGCCTTCGAATGCCATCAGCTCCGAAGGGCCCTGGGAGCTCCACCATTCAAGAGCGGCAAAAAGAAGAACCGTGAGGAAAGGGGACGAGACTACTCGAGGGATGATCTATGCCAAAATTAATACTCGATTTAAGGAGGTTTTTTGAGGGTTTTTAGGAGTTTGTTTGTGCAACCATTGTTTTGGGATTACATCTCGAAACAAGGGTTCTTTAAATTTGATCCTAAAAAGACCTCTTTTTACCACTCAATTAGGGAATTAACTTGTGTCAAAATTCTTTCTTTCTGTTAGGCTAACCGTGACTCCTTTTGCCATGCAACTCCGTCGGATATGCCCAATGAACTAGCGCAATTTCCCTTGTTTTCCAGCCGATTCTCTTGTCACCTATTCATCATGTCACGAACCTTTTCACCGACGCTCGGTGGCTAAGGATAGGGCCGGCAGAGAGGGGCACAGGAAAAGGAAGGTACGGACGAACTTCTTTAATGTCAGATTGCGAAACCATATCGCAGCCGAACCGCTGGACTACTAAAAATAGTCACACCATTTGGCAAATGATTATGGAATTCACCAATTAAGCAAACAAGGTGTCCATGTCATCAACTCATAATCCCACTAACACTCCGAGTACTAGTTCTCAACTAGTACTATGCGCAGCCTATGTTACTGAAGGGGTTTTCGCACCCAAAATCACCCTGAGTACCCGTTACCGACTAGTACCACGGCAGAAGTTACTAAAGGGGTACTTACACCCATAGCTCCAATAAGACTCCGAGTACTGTTTGTCAACTAGTACCATAGGCAGAAGTTACTGAAGGGGTACTTACACCCATAGCTCCAATAAAACTCCAAGTACTGGTTGTCGACTAGTACTACGCGTAGCCTATGTTATTGAAGGGGTACTCACACCCATATTCCCGATAAGGGTACCAAATGCTAGTCTAACCATAGACGAGTTCTATCTGTATGACTACTTTCTATAAGCCAAGTCGGCTAAGTCGCAAAGCTATCTACGCATTTTCTGACTAAATCGAGTGCTAGCCTACATGATTCAACAGAATCAGTTAAGCCAAGTACTACGAGAACGTCAAAGAGGTCCTCACACCTACTTAACTCAAGCAATCCAAAGTTTCGCACGACGCGAGTAAATCTTGATTCATTTACACCCCTGTGAAGGACCAACCATTGAACGCCAACCTATCGACTACACTCAGAATCGTTGCATTCAGAGTAGCTTGATCTATGCATCTTGAGGTTCTTCCTAAGTCCAAGGATTGTCAAGTACCCTAAGTACTCGGAGCAAACCCACAGGCAGAAAATATGGCACATGATATATTTACATATGCTTAGGATTGTTCATGACATGTTCTAATCCTGCTCTAGGTTCTCTACTATTTGTTGAGCCACAAGACTGACTTCTTCAAGGTACTCTGCAAACTTCTCATCAGAGCAGTCCGCACGCCATACCATTGGTCAGTGGACTCAAGTTTACTTTGGGCCAAAAAGATTTGACAAGCTCGAGGACATGCGCTAGGTATGTCTTGGTGGTCTCCGAAAGATAGCCGGATATCTTCTATGGCACTTCGCGAAGGTGTTCCATTAAAGTCTTGCAATCAATTGCTCCTTCTTCTGGAGGGTCCACCATATCGACGACTACTTGCGCAGCACTCTCGAGTTCTTCAAGCTGTTTTTGCTTCAAGATTTTCTCCTCGGCCGTTGATTTGACTTGCTGCAGGCTCTCCCTGAGTTGTTTATCAGTATTTTCAAGTTTCTTCATCAGGGTTTCAACTTCACCTAAACAACGGTACAAAAAATTCTTCATGTCAGTAGGCAACTCTTATTTACACTCTAACACTTCATTGAGCTATGCGGGCAAAAACGGCAAGAAGAAGTATTAGTACAAATTCATGTAGTACTCAAGAGTGTATTACCTTGGTGTGCCTCGGCCTAGGATTTGTTCTTTTCCTCCAAGTTTTCAATCTCCTTTTTGAGGAGCCAGACCTCTCTTGTGCACTCCAGCTTGATTGCATTAAGCTAGTTCCGCGGCTCGACATTCTTCATGATCTGCTCCTCAATTTGTCGGTCCTTGGCTTGCAGTTGATGAAGGCCGTCTTCAACAGCTCTCAACTTATCGGATTTTTCCCTGGATCGATTGGCCATTGTCTGCGCAACAAGATAAGTGGTTAGTCAAGAAAGCAAGGTACTCATCAAAGCATGTTACAACAAAGACCAGCAAGCATACTGTGGATAATTTGTACAACTCTTTACAAGTATCTTGAAAATGCTTCAAGACATCCACAGTCAGCATTGGATCATCAACAAGCTCCATCAGGATAGCATATCAGGACATTCCACTTGATGAAGTACCCACAGCGCCAGTTTCTTCAACACTTGGCCTTTGCTGTGGAGTACTTGCCACCTCACCCGCGGTAATTAGTCTCATCTTTGGTAGAAAAGTACTCATGGGTGGGGGAAGCACAATCGGCTCACCTGATGGGATCTCACGTGTTGGTTCGACTACCCTGGGACCTTCCATGGCATCACGCCCTGCACCCGCAATGTTTGTCTCAATAGCATCGGGTGCAAGAGACTTCGTAGGTGGTGGTGCAAGATAAACATGAGTAGTAGCAGCTACTGCAACTAATGCTACAGCAACAGACTCTTGCTCGGGAGCTAGCCCAGTCGTAGCACTACTAGGTTGCTTCAAGCCAAGAGCAGAGGATTTCCTTCACACAAACAAGTAGTCATATTGATACATACCATTACGAACCTACAAACTACATCTGGAAAGTACTCGAGTACTTACAATGAGGATTTCTTGAAGCTGATTTTCTTTATCCTAAGTGCTTTAGGCGCTGGAGCAGCACCCAAAGCACTTGACGGTGTTGTCTTGCCACTCGAGGGCACTGCTTGCTTTGGTGCGGCAGTTAGTGGAATTGATATCAAACTAGGGTCAGCCGAGGGTGGCATTTGTCCCTGTGTGGCCCTGACAGACTCCGACGATGGGTCCACTGTAATAGAGGGCACGTCTTGCCCCTACACAGCTTCATCCCTCACTACTTCCCTAACCCTTTGCTTTGACTACTTAGGGTTTAGAGAACTAGCATTGAAGATTCAAGAAAAGGGGAGAAATCAATCAAGATAAAAGCACTTACTTGGGTGTTTCGTCTTCATTACCACCTGGTGAGGCGCTAGCGTTGCGCTTCCGGGTGGCGATCAGGGCTTCCTTCGGATGACTCTGAAGAGACCACCATCGGAAGAGCTTGCTCCCCCTTAGGCAGTACTCGTCTTTTTGCTCCTGATTACCTCTATCAAGGTGTGATCATCGTCAGTTCCCTCATCTTCCTCCTCACGCACTCGGTTGCAAAAAGGTCAGGAGATCTTGGGTGGTTGATGCGCCGACGGTGGGGTATGGCTCGGACGATCAATGTTCGGCACGGGAGGCATGCTCCTATAGACATTCACATCATCCTGTGACAAGATTTCAAGTTTTGTTAGTACAATTCAGATTCAGAAATATGACAAGTACTCGATAGAAGCAAATGACTACTTACCCTTTCCTGTTTTGGAGGATTCTTTACACTGAACAGCTTTGGTAGATAAGGCACAGTATTGGCATTCAAGAGTACTCGGTTCACCCGCATCATAGCTTCTTCTTGGTGAATGCATTCTGCAGTAAATCAAGATTAATCTTAGAGTCCGAGGTACTCAAAGCTATCAATCGTGCTTTTGCAAGGTCTGGATGCGCCTGCCAATCCAAGAGTATATAACCGAAGCTCTAGTGACTCCCTCTGTTATGAGTTTAATGATTCTCTCAAGCAGATCATTGACTTGACTCATATCTCGGGGACTCACTATCCACTCGCTAGTAATCTTGGGACTTCCGGTAGTCCTCTCTGGAATTGTGGGTTTGTTGTCCCTGATGTAAAACCAGTGTTCTCTCCATCCAAACAAACTCGTTGGGAACTTATATGTGATATATTTTTTCTCCATACCTTGCCTCAACTAAAGACCGGCTCCACCCACCTCAGCAATGTTCTTTTCACTGGGCTATGGTTTGAGATGGAAGAGATAACAGAAGAGGTCCAAGTAGGGTTCTATTCCTAAGAAGGCCTCATAGAGATGAACGAAGATAGCAATATGTAAAACAGAGTTGGGGTTGAGGTAATGGAGTTGGATTCCATAATGGAAAAGCAAGCCACGCTGGAAATCACAAGTCGGGATGGCTAGCCCACACTCAACAAAACGGTGGAATATAAAAATCTCCTCGATTCCCTCATATGGCCTCACATCGCCAGTAGCAGGATGCCACTTGACAATTTCCTTACTCGGAAGAAGACACTAGTCTACTAGAGATTGGTGATCAACTTCAGTGCACTTAATTTTCTTCCACGATTCGCAAGATGATGAAGCAATCTCAGATTCTTTTCCCTTCCCCTTTGTGGCGCCTTTCTTGCTGGCCATCCTCGATGTCATGAGTCTTCTCACTCGTATACGCTCTAGGGCTGAGGAGGGACTAGCGGAGGAGCACTCTGAAGAGGAAGGAACCTTGAGCGACTACTATGAAATAGAGGAAGACAAAAGGCTCAAGACAGTGAAGACACAAGTGAAGGGGTTAGTAAACCCTAGGTTCATCACGTGATTAAATAACCAACGGCTGCTACTGTGGAAGGCCAACGGTCACTGCAGAAGCCGAAGAGTTTTTCTCGGGAGAAGATTTGATTTGAGCAGTAATTTAGGGCTCCTTTCGAAAGTTATTGGCTTAACCATTTTTTAAGGAATGTCATTCTGAAAAAAGAGATTTTTAAATTTTTGAACCAATATGCCCACTTTAACCATCAATTCAAACTCATGACTTATTTTACAATGCATGCCACGACCTTTTTCGATCCTTTTTGCAAACCTTGGGATTTGGATTCAAGGCTTGGGGGCTGCAGGACACGTGTCATCAATAGCTTATTTTTTGAATTCTTTGGAAGAAGAAGATCAGAATATTCAAGACTAATTTGACCCTCAGCTTGATTGTTCGATGCAACCTAAGGCTCGGGGGCTACTCTGTATGGAGTGCGAGTTTCATCGAACTCCATATAAAAGAAGACTACTCGGGGCATGAGCACCTCACAGTCTCGAGGCAGCCAAGTACTCGGAAGACAACTTCGAGATGAAGTTCGGGAGAACTAGAAGATGTCGTCAGAAGTACTCGGAAGCCTGCAGTACTCGGCTACGTAAAGCTCGGGGGCTTGTTAGACCTAGTGCCACGGGACTGCGCAAATGGCATGAATATTCTAGACTAAGGGATGGGGCATGTCCCATACCTTATACCTGTTGTAAGCTACTTGACAACAAGTAGGACTAGTCGGAATAGAAAGAAACTACCCGAGTAATACTCGGGTAGGACTCCTGAGCTCGTATTTGGCTAGGATCTCTGTAATCCTATCCCCCTAGACTATATAAGGTGGGCAGGGGCCCCTTCAAATGAATTCACATCTAAGGCAATACAAACCACTATATAGGATGTAGAGTATTACGCTCCTTGCGGTCTGAACCTGTCTAAATCCTTATGTTCCTTGCATCTTCGAGTTCTAGATCTTGGCGACACCCCATCTAAAACCTACCACCTCGGGGTATCCCTCGGTGGGCTTGGCGGTAAAATACAAACATCCACTACTCAATGTAACCTCTAACTTAGGACCAAACGGTGGCCACTACACAATGTGACCTCTGACTCTTGATGCTTTCTTCGGTTCAACTCAATCAGCCGATCAGATATTTGATTTCCTGCTAAGGGAGAAGCAGATTCAACTTTCCCCGAGTCGTAATATTCCATCGGTTGATGAATTGAAGAATAAGAAGTACTACAAGTGGCACAATTCCATCTCTCATAGTACAAATGAGTGCAAGGTCTTCCATCAGCAGATCCAATGTAATATTCCATCGGTTGATGAATTGAAGAATAAGAAGTACTGCAAGTGGCACAATTCCAACTCTCATAGTACAAATGAGTGCAAGGTCTTCCATCAGCAGATCCAATGGGCTATTAAGTAGGAAAGAATCCAACTGGAGGAAAGCAAGAAGCCGATAAAGATTGATCAGCATCCCTTCCCTGCAGCAAATGTCAACATGGTGGAGCTCGGGGGAAAGACACAAGTGCTGACGTCAGAAAGGGCAAGAGAATCCGAGTCGGTTGTGTCAGACCCGGGGCTACGGGACTATGTACATAACGTAGATCATGCAGGATTAGGGGATAAGACATATCGTATACCTTATCTATGTTGTACTCTACTCGCATGCGAAGTAGCACTAGCCGGTACAGAAGGAAACTACTCGAGTTGTACTCGAGTACGATTACTAGGCTAGTGTCGGACTAGGACTCATGTAACCCTATCCTCCCGGATATATAAAAGCGGGCAGGGACCCCCTCAAAACATCAATCAACACCCAAGGCAATACAAACCACCAAACAGGGCGTAGGGTATTACGCACATCGCAGCCCGAACTGTCTAAACCTTGTGTTGCTTGCACCTTCGAGTTCCTGATCTCGGCGTCACTCTACCTAAAACTTACCACCTCGGGTATATGTGACATTCAGGTACTTAGGAGATAGGCATACTAAATTCTAGTATATTTTGTGCTTGTTAGAATAAAGTATATGTTGTGCTTGTTAGAATAAAGTATATGTTGCTTTGATAAATACTTTTAAAACCTAAATGCAAGTTAAAGGGTATTTTTGTAATTATAGAAAAATTAGGGTTCTATGGCTAAATGTGCTTGGAGGTAGGGCAATTTCAAATTATATGAAGGTTAGTTTTATAAAGGCAAGAATTTAATTTTAAACCATTGTAAGAAGTAAAATTATCTTAAGATTTCATTTGGAATGTGAATTTTAAATAGGTTTTATGTGAAATTTGATAGTTTGTCAGATTTTGAAATAGTTTCAAAACCCTAACTCTTTTTAAGCTGACCCTTAAAGCAAAATTGTAGATCTTTTTAAACTCTACACTTTTGCTTTTGGGCATAATTTCATTTGGGCTATGGTTTGAAAGAAAATTTTACTTTACAGAGCACCCCTTGCTCTTTTGTAAAATTACAGAGGAGTCCTCATCGTCTTCCTCCCTCCCTTCCCTCTCTGTTTTCTCTGTTGTTCTGGTCCACCACTCGCCGCCCCTCGCCGGTGAGCTCCCGCACTGCCAGCTGCCCCTCGCCGCTTTAACCTCACCACCTGGCCCTCCAACTCACCCGCCCGCCGCTCGCCCGACCCCTACTGGCTTCTCACCGCCCCGCCACGTCGTGCCGCCGTCACCCGAAGCCGCCACATCGCGCTGCCGGTCGCCAGCAGCTGCTCCGGCTCGCCCGTGCCTCTTCTTAGTCCCACAGCATGTCCAGGAGCCCTCTTCGACTACTTTTATCCGCTCTCACGGCTGCATTTCGTTTCCTCGGTTTCTTCTCCGTTCAGCAACGCCACAGCACCACCGCACTCTCTGCTCGCCGTCGTTAGCCACCTCCGCCGCCCCACACCCACAATTTCGTGCTCCACCGGCACCACTACACCCCACTCAAGCTCCCTGACCAGTTCTTCTCTACCCCCTCATGCTCACGCCACTAGAATGCTGCGCCGGCCGTTCTGTCCACCGCTGCCGATCGACTTCACCATCATCCTGCCGCTCTGCCTCTTCATGGCCCTCACCGAGCTCACCACCAGCACTACATCTTCTCAAAGAAGCTTCCTGGCCACTTTCCCATTGACTTCCTACACTTCGACCGCCGGAACGTCGCCGCCGCCTCGAGATCTCGCCGCGCCGGCTCGGTCCTCCATCGAGCCGCCGTCTTCGTACCGTCCTGCTTCGATTCCGACCGCCCCCGAGCCCGCCGTGAGCTCCTGAACCTTTTTCCCCACTTTCCCCTCGTCGCCGGTGATCCTCCTCGCTGGAATTTGCTCGCCGCCGTGGCTGTCCCTCGGTTCAAACCGGCCAGGGACCCAATTGCATACATTCTTTTCTTTCTAGGGTCCTCTCTGCAAAATATCAGTACCCCCCTCAATTCAAATAGACCAACTTTGAAAATCTATAGAAATTTGTAGCAAAATCCAAAAATTGTCAAACCAGCTTTATTATACTCTAGAAGTCCAGTTCTACAACTTTTGTTACTAAAGTTTAGTTTGAAACTTAATACTTTAAGTGTTATTTTAAAGTTTAACAAAAGGGAATCTTGTATGTATCTCTTGCATGCTAGCTTTATTTCATGTGATTTTTGGTATGCAACTTGTCTGTGATATGAGTGAACTTGTGTGCAAATTTCATCACCAGTATTGCACTCTAACTTGAACTCATTTAAATTTGTTCAAAGTGAGCTTGAAATCAAGTAAATTTATTCAAGCATGCTACTGATGCTTCCATACTTAAATCTTTTTATCATGTGTTGTTCTAATGTTGAGTAATTCATAGGAAATTTTGAATGAATTTTTAGCACTGTTTTGCCTTAGGATTTGATTTAAACTTGAAATTTGAATTTAATTTAAATAACTTAGCTTCTATTTTCAAAAATTTATGAAACATTTATGGCAAGTTCATCTGATAGAGGTGAACACATTTATCAAAATTCAAGGCCAACACCTCTGTAGATTTCAAAATACAAATAAAACTTGCTATCTTAAGTTTGAATTTGCCCAATTTTATGCTACTATTCTGCTGGGTTTAAAAATATGAAAAATTAACAGAAGTCTTGTATTAACCTTAGGTATGTGTAGTTAAATTGCCAACCTCAGTATTTCTATGCTTGAAGCTATAGAAATTAATTATGATGCTAGTAAAGTTAATTGGTTCAAATTATAATAAGTAAGTGAAATTCTTAGAATTCAAATCCTTGCCTTGTGATGCTTTGATTGTGAGTTATTGGATTGCAACTTTATCGTGAAGAAAAGTTATTGACTTAATAAATCACTTAATTCAAATAATTGCATATCATGTAGAATCGACGACGCTTGAAGACAGAACCTACGAGTTGGTCCCGGAACCCGAGTAGGGTATTTCTGAAGATCTAGTGAAGGTCGCCGAAGATCTTACTGAAGCCCCGAACCAAAGTTCGGAAGTGATTGACATTCCTAACCCCAGCCCCACCCAAGAAGGCAAGCCCCGGTGCATAACCCAGTATTTTAAAATTCTGCAATTATATTACTATATATCTATCTTGTGCAGTAAGTGCTAGGAGTTGTTATGGAACCCTAGTTGCATGAAACCTAGGAACCTATGTAATGTTTCCGAGTCCTTATCGAGTAGATGCTCTGCTAATAGGACCGACAGAAGTCGAGTGATTTCCTGTCACTCGCGTGATATAGGAGTTGATTGTTTACTAATTTACAATCACTATAAGGATCATAGCGGAGATTATGTGCAGTACCATGATCTGGAATGGTACCTGTCTGTGTTGGTTTAAGTTTGATAAGGTCGCAGTGTGTGGTAGTGGTGGTCAAGTATTTGAAAGTACTAGCCACATACCATAAATATGGTACGTTGTAAGCCTAGTACCTGATTGGCCCGGCAAGTGGACTTACCCCACCACTCGAATTTTGGTTTTTATCGCACACACGCACCGACGTGTGGGAGTACGTTCTGCATAGCAGATAGGAGTACGGCTTACAGTCGCGCTGTAGACGTTCGTCCTAGACATTGGATGTGGGTACGGTCCTGCAGTCGCTTGTGGTGGCCTTATTCCATGACCCGGAATATGAGGGGAATGGTTGCCCGGAAAGTAAAGTTTCCGAGCGTGTGAGTTAGGATCCCTTGCAAGGTTATGAAATTTGATTCAGAATCATCCGTTTCTCGCGGAGATTGAGACTGCTCGATACTTCTGCCACATAGAGTAATAACAGTAATAGTAATGGAATAATTTTGATGGATGCTTAATATCTACCTTGCTTGACTAGTATAGGTGCTTACCTAGAATGGTTAAAAGAAACTAAATCTGAAAGCTAAACATGAAAGTAAGGACATACTCTTTGTTGCTTTTCCGCAAAAGAAAACTAAAGCCGCTCAACCTATCATGGTTTAGTTATGGGCTAAGTATACCCAAATGTCGGGTAAGCCTTGCTGAGTATTAGTATACTCAGCCTTGCCAGTAATATGGTTTCAGGTATGTCATTCGTGACACAAGAGGATAATTTGACTTGGCCTAGCAATGTTCCTCTTGGCTGGTCCATGGAATGGGATCCGTTCCCGGCCGGCAATGACCCTTCGATGTAACGCCATGCTTGGGGCTAAGGATGGTGCCTACCGCTGCGATGTATGTAGTCGCGTTGTTATATCTTTTCCGCTGCCCCTTCTGAACAATGACAGTTAAAACTTGTAGTTTTCAAACAATGCTTGTATAAATTTGTATTAGCTAGGATGAAATAAAATCCTTGTGTAATAATGTTTAATTATCCTGTGGTGTAAAATTTGCGAGCTGTTGTAAGGCTGGACTCGCCTTCGTGCGAGGTAAACCTACGTTGATCCTATGTCACCGTGGTTGAATCGGGCCATGACCCCTCAGACCAATGAGTTGTTCCGTTTGAAGTGTGATGAGATTCTGTCGCTTGTATAGCGATGGTCTGTGCACTTGAATCGGAATAATTCTGGCGGTTCTACCATAGCTGGTATCAGAGCCGTAGGTTTACGCTTACAGATTGCAGCAGCTCTTAAAAATGCTTTTAGAATAAAATTTTGTTTGACAAAAGAGTTTATAAATTATGTTGGATTTGTTAAGGTTTGTGCTTAGTTCGTAAAACCCTAAGGGTTTATATGGGAGTTATCAGGTGGCTACTAATATATATATATATATATAGTACTACTCTAACTTCCAGCACTACATTTCTACAAAAACTTACTTTCAAGCACAATCAACATTATATTCTGTAACGACGCAATCGACGATGAGGTAAGAGGGTAAGGATCCTCAGCCAACTAAGAGAGATTGGCCTTCCTGTCGATGATGCGAACCGAACGCTGTTTCTCAAGCTGTGGCTTACTTGAGATGCTGCCAATATACCAACGATAAGTTGATTATATTGGGAGTATATGGTTAGGCACAGGGTATGGTGATCGCTGTTCATACCCCCATTTTATACGGTATCCCCGTGAATACGTTGCGGACGTAACGTATGTTAACGTCGCCCGTTCGGAGGAAATTGCACGGATACTATTTCTATAGTGAACAGTAATGTTTGGGGACGCTTTCATGACGTGCTGGCATGAAAGGTTCGTTATATACAACTGTGGTTTTCTGCAGGTACATTAACCACGATTAATAGGTTAAGATGGATAGGACTTATCGACTAGTTATTATAGGGAGAGACGTATGTATTGTGCCACCAAAATTAACCACGTAAGTCCAAAGCTATTTGGCAGTTGTTTTTGGTTGTGAGGTCGATTAGTACATGTATGCATAACTCATGATCAAGCAAAGTGAGTGCATTGAATGTGTTGTTCTTTTAAGGATGTATAGAGTGTTGTCTATCTTCAGTGCAGTTTCGATAGGATTCTTATGGCAGCCTTAGTTGAGTTTTTTGGCAGGCTAGTGGCATTCCAGCCATTCCATGCATCTAACTCACCTTTATTGCCCTAGTCTATTCAACTACTTGTTGAAAGACTTCAAATCTCACCATTTGAATTCTTGCTTCAGATGGCGAAATCTCCAAAGATCTTTTGGGACCGCGAGGGACATGCTCATACCAATGCCTTGCATTGGGAGGGTTTTCCACGTCTTTTGTGGGAGTCACTTCAGTCATTTTGCTACACCGAGCCCCCGCAATATGATGGAGTTGAGTATGGTGAAGAGGGTGTTCCTCGGTGCAGAGTGAAGATGACTATTCCTCAACATCCTTTTCGTTCTCTGTGGCAGCCCATCGAGATTAATGTGGTTGGTTATCGCCTCGTTGACACTATAGAAGCGGCAGCCCTTGAAGCTATCCACATTTTCTGTAACCAACATCCAGAAGAAGTCGCCGCGTATCCTATTAGCCTTTTCCCTACTGCAGATTCTCGTGACCCCGAGTGGGTTTTCCGAGTATCACATGGTGGCCATTTGCTGGGAGATCTAGCCGAAGAGATGTTAGGTACTATGATCAGATTCATGAATGTACAGCACCACTATCAGATACTTCAGCACCGCACTATGAACCAGCTGACCAACATAGCCCAAAATCATCACAGAAATGTTGACCAATAGGTTACTCAGATTGAAGAGCTCCAAGCTACGATCACTACTAAAGATGAAGTTATCGCACAGCAGGATGAAACCATCATTCACCGAGAGGATCAGATCGTTGAGAGTGACACATTAATCATTCAGCGCAATACCATTATTGAGTCCCTCCAGGAGCAAGTCCACGATCTTACCCTCGAGCTAGACGACGCCATTGCCCACATCAATGAGCTCCAAGAGCAGCCGGTACCTCTTGATGTACCTGAGGAGCCTGAGAGTGAAGATGAGGAAGAAGACCCGGAAGAGATTGAAGGAGTTTCAGATCTCGATTCCGAGCATGGAGATCCAGAACCTAACCTCGAACCCAATCATTCTTCTTCCGGCAGCCAGTCTTCTATGGGCAACCTCGACGATTTCTAGTTCATCCATATCGTCGATATCCTAGATGTGTCCAGTGTAGTATAGTGTAACATAGGGAGTGAGTAGTCTAGTTTGACTTAAGGGCCACTTGTTGTATTATATGTGGCATGTGGATGTAACATAATGACCCCCGGTTATGATCTATAGCCTGAATTCCTGTCCAGTTATCTTTTGAGCTATCAATCTATTGCACAATCTCCATATGTTTTATTTTTGTGTGGTGTATTTCTAAAAATGGAAGCAAGTATTGGTGCTTTCCAATGGATATCTTCCATCCTTTAGATGGTTGGCGCTACGCGTGGAACCCCTGAAGGCTTCAGGCGGGACCAGACTAGCGGTTCCCAACAACCGCCCCTAGCAACCCCAAATCTGGCAGAAGTAATGGCACGGCAGACAGAGTTACTTAATCAGTTAGTGCAGGCACAGATGAATCAATTCCATCACCAGCACCGAGGTCGGGATGAACCTCCATCTGCCGGTTATCAGGACTTCTTCAGCACACAGCCTCCACTTTTTCACAAGACTGAAGAACCTCTCGACTCTGATGCATGGCTCCGTACTATTGAGTCCAAGTTTGCGCTACTATCCGCCCCATCTTCAGAAGCAAATAATGCATTTTTTGCAGCACAGTAGCTTCGCGGCACTGCCTGCATTTGGTGGGATCCTTATTATGCCATGCAGCCAGAAGGACATGTAGTCACATGGGAAGAGTTTCGGACCGCCTTTAGGGCGCATCATATTCCTGAAGGACTTATTGAGCGTAAGCTCAATGAATTCTTAGCTCTTACCCAATGAACCCGCACCGTAATGCAGTACGCACAGGTCTTCAATCACATGTGTCAGTATGCGGGTTATCATGCAAATACCGACGCGAAGAAGCAAGATCGTTTCCGTCATGGCCTGAACACCAAGCTCAAGGAACGACTGAATCTAGTTAAGACCGACACTTTCAATGAGCTGGTCAACATGGTCATTACCCAAGAAGATTGCATTTTAGCCCACCGGGCTGAGAAGAAGCGAAAAGTACCCACTGGACCCTCGAATGTTCAACCCCCGAGGTATCGGTTAGTCCAGAATACCGCTACACGAGCTCCACCTCGGAACAATTAGCCAGGCAGATAGGTAGCTAGACCCCCTCAGCAGTCTAGATTCAATAGGCCCCCAGTGCCTCCTCCTCAGCAGTAGCAACAGTCTGGATAAGACCGAACTTTCCGCAGTTCAACCAGGGAAGCAACAACAATCGTTGTTTCAATTGCGGCAGTTCCTCGCATTTCATCAGAGATTGCCCTTAATCTAGGAAATCATTCCAAGGGCAGACGTCCAACCTGAGCAGCAAGGGCAAGGGCAAGAAGCAAGTTGTGCAAGTACGCCAAGGGAGGGTGAATTTCACAACTCTCTCCGAACTTCCTGAGGGTGCACCAATAATGACGGGTACATTCACTATACACCATCAACCCGCAGTTATACTTTTTGATTCTGGTGCAACTCATAGTTTTATCAATTCAAAGTTTGGAACAAAAGTAGGCTTGGATTACTATCCTACTAAAGGAGCATATATGATAGCGACTCCTGGCGGTAAAATTATCAAAAATCAAATCTGTAGAAATGTGCCAATTCAGTTGGGTAGCAATCTGGTAAAGCCAGATTTACTTGTGTTAGATCTAGAAGGAATGGATATCCTATTAGGCATGGATTGGATGACTAGACACTGAGTATCATTAGATATCTCTTCCCGAGCAGTTGAGATAAACTCACACTACCAAGGCACTACTGTTCTTTATCTCTTACCACGGAAGTGCATCAACTCTTGTGCTTATGCTGTAAAAGGAATCAAGCTAGAGGATATCCCTATTGTATGTGAGTACCCAGATGTTTTTCCGGATGATTTGCCTGGGATGCCTCCAGATAGAGATATTGAATTCATTATAGAGCTACAGCCCGGCACAGCCCCCATCTCAAATAGGCCATATCGTATGCCACCCAATGAGCTGGCCGAATTGAAAATTCAACTTCAGGATCTCCTTGATAAAGGTTTTATTCGTCCAAGTGCTTCACCATGGGGATGCCCAGCCTATTCGTGAAGAAAAAGGACAATAGTCTAAGACTATGTGTAGACTATCGCCCTCTCAATGCGGTAACCATCAAAAACAAATATCCTCTCCCCCGCATTGACATCCTGTTCAATCAATTAGCCAGAGCCAAGATATTCTCTAAAATTGACCTTCGCTCTGGATACCATCAAATAAAGATTAGGCCTAGTGACATTCCAAAAACGGCATTTTCCACCAGATATGGGCTCTATGAGTATCTGGTTATGTTGTTTGGTCTTACCAATGCACCAGCCTATTTCATGTATCTTATGAACTCAGTTTTCATGCTAGAGCTCGATAAATTCATTGTGGTATTTATCGATGATATCTTAATCTATTCCAAAAACCTAGAAGATCATGCAAGACATCTCCATGTGGTTCTTCAAAGATTGAGAGACCACCATTTGTATGCCAAATTCTCTAAATGTGAGTTTTGGTTGGATACAGTTAAATTTCTAGGTCACACCATCTCCAGTGACGGCATATCCATCGATCCGAGTAAAGTACAGGAAGTACTGGATTGCAAGCCTCCTACTTCAGCCCATCAAATCCGCAGCTTTCTTGGTCTAGCTGGCTATTATCGTCGTTTCATCCCTGACTTTTCTAGAATAGCCAAGCCCATGACTGAATTACTGAAGAAAGGAGTTAAATTCTCATGGAATGAGAAATGTGAAGAAACATTCCACACCCTAAGAACATATCTCACTAATGCTCCAGTTTTGGCTCAACCAGATAATTCCAAACCTTTTGACATTTATCGTGATGCTTCGGGCATTGGACTTGGTTGTGTACTTATGCAAGATAACCGAATAATTGCTTATGCATCGCGAGCACTCAGGACTCATCAACAGAACTATCCCACACATGATCTTGAACTTACAGATGTTATTCATGCACTTAAGATTTGGAGACATCACCTGATGGGTACTAAGTGCAACATTTATACTGACCATAAAAGTCTCAAGTACATTTTTACACAAGAAGATCTAAATATGAGGCAAAGACGTTGGTGGAACTTATAAAGGATTATGATCTAGAAGTGCACTGTCATCCAGGCAAAGCCAATGTGGTTGCGGATGCACTTAGCCGCAAGGCGCACTACTCTTGCTTATCAGTAAAAACCTTTAGTGAAACTCTCTGCGGGGAAATGAGAAAACTCAACCTCGAAATCATTCCCCGAGGAAGTTTGAATCATATCGCAGTTGAAGCTACACTTAAGGATAGCATCGTCATGGCACAACAGCATGATGAAGGTGTCAAAATCATCAAGCAAATGCTATCCCAAGAAGAAGAAAGGTACAAGTGTTTCCAAGTGGACCACAAAGGAATTCTATGGTTCAATGGGCGTATTGTTGTACCCAAGAACCACCAGCTTTGCAAGCAGATATTGGACGAGGCACATCTGTCCAAGTTTGCCATGCACCCTGGCAGTACCAAGATGTACCAAGACTTGAGACAAAACTTCTGGTGGACTCGTATGAAAAGAGAGATTGCAAAGTATGTCTCGGAATGTGACATTTGTCAAAGAGTAAAAGCCAGTCACTTAAAGGTTGCTGGTGTACTTCAACCTTTACTCATTCCTTCTTGGAAATGCGAAGATATCAGTATGGATTTTATCGTAGGCTTACCCAACACTTCCCAAAAGCATGATTCTATCTGGGTAATCGTGGATCGATTAACAAAAACTGCCCATTTCCCTTCCGTGCATACTACTTACAATGCTAAAAAGTATGCCGAGATCTATCTTGACCAAATCATTCGTCTCCATGGAGTACCTAAGACGATCATTTCTGATTGTGGAGCACAATTCATTGCTCGTTTCTGGGAGCAACTCCAACATTTTCTTGGAACCAAATTAATTCGAAGTTCTGCATATCATCCACAAACAGATGGACAAACAGAACGAATAAATCAAATTCTAGAGGATATGCTTAGAGCCTGTGTAATCCAATATGACAAGAACTGGGACAAGTGGTTAGCTTTGGCGGAATTCTCCTACAATAATAGTTATTAGTCGAGTCTTAAGATGGCTCCGTTTGAAGGATTATACGGTCGCCGATGCCGAACTCCTTTGAGTTGGTCTCAAACCGGCGAACGTAAAATATTTGGACCTGATCTTGTTACTGAAGCAGAAGAGAAAGTGAAGATCATTCAAAATAATCTAAAGGCAGCCCAATCTCGACAAACGAGCTATGCGGACAAATCAAGAAAACCATTACAGTTTGAAGTTGGTGATTTCGTATATCTCCGAGTATCTCCTACTAGAGGTATTCAACGATTCGGCATAAAAGGAAAACTCGCTCCTCGATATGTTGGACCTTTTGAATTTCTCGAAGTTTGTGGACTCGTAGCTTATCGCCTTCAACTTATTCCTCAACTAGCAGCCGTTCATAATGTCTTCCATGTGTCTCAACTTAGGAAGTGTATCAAAACTCCTACCGAGATTATTGATTCACGAGCCATTGAAATTGAATAAGATCTATCTTATACTGTGCATCCAATCAGAATACTTGATACCAAGGAAAGAAGCACAAGAAGAGAGATCATCAAGATGTTTAAAATTCAGTGGAACCATCACAACGAAGAAGAAGCAACTTGGGAAACCGAGTCATATCTTCAACGCAACTTTCCAGATTTTCTGAAGGCAAATCCACATATCTAATCACCCGATTCCATCCTGTTCCGGAATCTCGGGATGAGATTCTTTTTAGGGGGGAAGGCTGTGATATTCAGGTACTTAGGAGATAGGCATACTAAATTCTAGTAGATGTTGTGCTTGTTAGAGTAAAGTATATGTTGCTTTGATAAATGCTTTTAAAACCTAAATGCAAGTTAAAGGGTATTTTTGTAATTATAGAAAAATTAGGGTTCTATGGCTAAATGTGCTTGGAGGTAGGGCAATTTCAAATTATATGAAGGTTAGTTTTATAAAGGCAAGAATTTACTTTTAAACCACTGTAAGAAGTAAAATTATCTTAAGGTTTCATTTGGAATGTGAATTTTAAATAGGTTTTATGTGAAATTTGATAGTTTGTCGGATTTCAAAATAGTTTAAAAATCCTAACTCTTTTTGAAGCTGACCCTAAAACAAAGTTGTAGATATTTTTAAACTCTACACTTTTGCTTTTGGGCATAATTTCATTTGGGCTATGGTTTGAAAGAAAATTTTACTTTACAGTGCACCCCCTGCTCTTTTGTAAAATTACAGAGGAGTCCTCGTCGTCTTCCTCTCTCCCCTCCCTCTCTGTTTTCTCTGCTGTTCTGCTCCACCGCCCACCGCCCCTCGCCGGCGAGCTCCCACGCTGCTAGCTGCCCCTCGCCGCTTTAACCTCACCACCTGGCCCTCCAACTCACCCGCCCGCCGCTCGCTTGGCCCCGGCTGGCTTCTCATCGCCCCGCCACGTCACGCCGCCGTCGCTCGAAGCCGCCACATCGTGCCGCCGGTCGCCAGTAGCTACTCCGGCTCGCCCGTGCCTCTTCTTAGTCCCACAGCATGTCCAGGAGCCTTCTTCAACTACTTTTATCCACTCGTGCAGCCACATTTTGCTTCCTCGGTTTCTTCTCCGCTCAGCACCGCCACAGCCCCGCCGCACTCTCTGCTCGCCGTTGTTAGCCGCCTCCGCTGCCCCATGCCTGCAATTTCGTGCTCCACCGGCACCACTACACCCCACTAAAGCTCCCGAACCAGTTCTTCTCCACCCCCTCACGCTCACGCCACTAGAACACCGCGCCAGCCGTTCTGTCCACTGCTGCCGATCGACTTCACCGTCGTCCCACCGCTCCGCCTCTTTGTGGCCCTCACTGAGCTCACCACCACCACTACATCTTCTGAAGAAGCTTCATGGCCACATTCCTGTCGACTTCCTACACTCCATTTGCCGGAACGCCACCGCCGCCTCGAGACCTCGCCGCGCCGGCTCGGTCCTCCATCGAGCCGCCATCTTCGTACCGTCCTGCTTCGATTCCGACCGCCCCCGAGCCCGCCATGAGCTCCTGAACCTTTTTCCCCACTTTCCCCTCGCTGCCGGTGATCCTCGTCACCGGAATTTGCTCACCGCCGTGGCTGTCCCTCTGTTCAAACTGGCTAGGGACCCAATTGCAGACATTCTTTTCTTTTTAGGGTCCTCTCTGCAAAATATCAGTACCCCCACTCAATTCAAATCAGCCAACTTTGAAAATCTGTAGAAATTTGTAGCAAAATCCAAAAATTTGTCAAACCAGCTCTATTATACTCTAGAAGTCCAGTTCTACAACTTTTGTTACTAAAGTTTAGTTTGAAACTTAATACTTTAAGTGTTATTTTAAAGTTTAACAAAAGGGAATCTTGTATGTCTCTCTTGCATGCTAGCTTTATTTCATGTGATTTTTGGTATGCAACTTGTGTGTGCTATGAGTGAACTTGTGTGCAAATTTCATCACCAGTATTGCCCTTTAACTTTCATCACCAGTATTTCATCAAGTAAATTTATTCAAGCATGCTACTGATGCTTCCATTCTTAAATATTTTTATCATGTGTTGTTCTGATGTTGAGTAATTCATAGGAAATTTTGAATGAATTTTTAGCACTGTTTTGCCGTAGGATTTGATTTAAACTTGAAATTGAATTTAATTTAAATAACTTAGCTTCTGTTTTCAAAAATTTATGGCAAGCTCATCTGATAGAGGTGAACACATTTATCAAAATTCAAGGCCAACACCTCTGTAGATTTCAAAATACAAATAAAACTTTCTATCTTAAGTTTGAATTTGCCCAATTTTATGCTACTATTCTGCTAGGTTTAAAAATATAAAAAATTAACAGAAGTCTTGTATTAACCTTAGGTATGTGTAGTTAAATTTCCAACCTCAGTATTCCTATGCTTGAAGCTATAGAAATTAATTATGATGCTAGTAAAGTTAATTGGTTCAAATTATAATAAGTAAGTGAAATTCTTAGAATTCAAATCCTTGCCTTGTGATGCTTCGATTGTGTGTTATTGGATTGCAACTTTATCGTGAAGAAAAGTTATTGACTTAATAAATCACTTAATTCAAATAATTGCATATCATTTAGAATCGACGACGCTTGAACACAGAACCTACGAGTTGGTCTCGGAACCCGAGTAGGGTATTTCTGAAGATCTAGTGAAGGTCGCCGAAGATCTTACTGAAGCCCCGAACCAAAGTTCGGAAGTGATTGACATTCCTAACCCCAGCCCCACCCAAGAAGGCAAGCCCCGGTGCATAACCCAGTATTTTAAAATTCTGCAATTATATTACTATATATCTATCTTGTGCAGTAAGTGCTAGGAGTTGTTATGGAACCCTAGTTGCATGAAACCTAGGAACCTATGTAATGTTTCCGAGTCCTTATCGAGTAGATGCTCTGCTAATAGGACCGACAGAAGTCGAGTGATTTCCTGTCACTCGCGTGATATAGGAGTTGATTGTTTACTAATTTACAATCACTATAAGGATCATAGCGGAGATTATGTGCAGTACCATGATCTGGAATGGTACCCGTCTGTGTTGGTTTAAGTTTGATAAGGTCGCAGTGTGTGGTAGTGGTGGTCAAGTGTTTGAAAGTACTAGCCACATACCGTAAATATGGTACGTTGTAAGCCTAGTACCTGATTGGCCCGGCAAGTGGACTTACTCCACCACTCGAATTTTGGTTTTTGTCGCACACACGCACCGACGTGTGGGAGTACGTTCTGCATAGCAGATAGGAGTACGGTCTTACAGTCGCGCTGTAGACGTTCGTCCTGCATATTGGATGTGCGTACGGTCCTGCAGTCGCTTGTGGTTGCCTTGTTCCATGACCCAGAATATGAGGGGAATGGTTGCCCGGAAAGTAAAGTTTCCAAGCGTGTGAGTTAGGATCCCTTGCAAGGTTATGAAATTTGATTTAGAATCATCCGTTTCTCATGGAGATTGAGACTGCTTGATACTTCTGCCACATAGAGTAATAACAGTAACAGTAATGGAACAATTTTGATGGATGCTTAATATCTACCTTGCTTGACTAGTATAGGTGCTTACCTAGAATGGTTAAAAGAAACTAAATCTAAAAGCTAAACATGAAAGTAAGGACATACTCTTTGTTGCTTTTCCGCAAAAGAAAACTAAAGCCGCTCAACCTATCATGGTTTAGTTATGGGCTAAGTATACCCAAATGTCGGGTAAGCCTTGCTGAGTATTAGTATACTCAGCCTTGCTAGTAATATGGTTTCAGGCATGTCATTCATGACACAAGAGGATAATCTGACTTGGCCTAGCAATGTTCCTCTTGGCTGGTCCATGGAATGGGATCCGTTCCCGGCCGGCAATGACCCTTCGATGTAACGCCATGCTTGGGGCTAAGGATGGTGCCTACCGCTGCGACGTATGTAGTCGCGTTGTTATATCTTTTCCGCTGCCCCCTCTGAACAATGACAGTTAAAACTTGTAGTTTTCAAACAATGCTTGTATAAATTTGTATTTGCTAGGATGAAATAAAACCCTTGTGTAATAATGTTTAATTATCCTGTGGTGTAAAATTTGCGAGCTGTTGTAAGGCTGGACTCACCTTCATGCGAGGTAAACCTACGTCGATTGTGTGTCACCGTGGTTGAAGTGCGACGGTGAAGTGCGATGAGATATTCCGTTTGAAGTGCGATGAGATTCTGTCGCTTGTATAGCGATGGTTTGCGCACTTGAACCGGAATAATTCAGGCGGTTCTGCCACAGTATACGCCTCGGTGGGCAGGCGGTAAAACACCGACAGCTGGCGTGCCAGGTAGGGGTGCGCATCGAAGATCCACCGGCGAACTCGATGGCATCATTCAAGTTCACCAGTGCTGTGCCCCCTCAGGGCACGACGTTCATTTTCGGCTCGTGGGTTTTGCGTCGTAGATGGTGCGGGCAGTTTTCGTCGATTCATCATCGACATGAAGCCGAAAACTTTTGCATCGAGTTTTCATGGCGACCTCGACGAGTTCGTCAATAATCTCGATGATTTGTCAACCCATGGCTCCGCTATGAGGAGCGGGGAGGAGTCTGCTTTCGACGCGACTCCATCCAACGCTACAACAACCTTGCTCGGGTCGGACTCGTTCTAATCTGAGGACTTGCATAACCGATCACGACTCGGTCTACGCAATTCAGCCACTAATCTTCAGGAGGCCAACAACTCCCAGTCCCTCTCCGCATTGGAAAAGGACTTGGACTCTTTACTCCGAATCGGAAAGACTGAAGCCACCGCACATCGGGGGGCCATGGGTTGTTTTGATCACAACGGTCTGACAATCACCTCTACTCCAGAGGGCCGTTTCATGCATTGGAAGGGCATGAAACTCTCTGATCTAGTCGAGGACAAAGACCAACTTGTGGCACACCTTGAGCCTTTGCCTTTTCAGGAGGGCAGGCCATTAGCCACCATGGCGGAGGAGTCGACAGAGCTAGTCGAAGCGAGCTCTGATGAGCTCATCTCACGCCAGGTGTTGATGGCGGAGGAGGGCGAGGATGATGGCATCGCACCTAATGATGAACTTGATGTAATATCTGAAGATGAGGCCACAGCCAACGCTGGCGTCGAAAACGACGCCGATCGTGAGGCACGGAGGGCTAGGAACAGAGCTCGTGCAGTCCGGTGAAGGATGGTCAATGAGCGCATGCGATCTATGCATCGCGAGCTAGACGCCGAATTCGCTGCCGTTAGCGAGCGGGGCTTCAGAACTCCGGTGGCCAACATCACCAGGGTAACAGCTATACTCGAGCGCAGTAATGATCCAAACCTGCGTCAAGCACTTCGCTATGCGCAGAGGGCGTGGATTCAGCTCGATCAACAAAACCTGGCGTCCGCCGTCAGAGAAGAACACGTGGGCGAAAGCCGCAGCCAGGCTCACAGTCGAACGGCGGGCGGCCATCCTCGAACTCATCACAGTAACAACAACGACAATGCTCGCGGGAGTCAGGCCACTGGCGGGAGGCAGCAGCCATCTCCAGGAGGCAACCTGCGACAGGTCAATCATCGGAATCCTCCGGAAGACCTACGCTAGCGAATCAATGAAGGACGCGATGTGCGCTCCATAATTGATTCCAGGCGCAAGGAGTGTGAGGTAGCCGAGACAGAGGGTACCAACTGCAGCGATCGTTTTC
The DNA here is from genome assembly GCF_002211085.1 of Panicum hallii. Classification (NCBI taxonomy): domain Eukaryota; kingdom Viridiplantae; phylum Streptophyta; class Magnoliopsida; order Poales; family Poaceae; genus Panicum; species Panicum hallii. The sequence continues at coordinate 24,756,906 of NC_038046.1, read as the reverse complement.
CAGCGTTCTTCGCACGCTTTAGCAGCTACAAGTACCCTGAGGGCTTCAAACCGATTGGGATCACCAAGTATGATGGCAAGCAAGCTCCTCAGCAATGGCTACATTGCTACTCCACCGCCATTGAAGTCGCAGGAGGCTCCAACATCACCAAGGTCGTCTACTTCCTGATGGCTTTGGATCCTGCGCTGCTCACGTGGTTGGAGAGCCTCAGCAACAACTCGATCGATTCCTGGGAGCGGCTCAAGAAAGTCTTCATCGACAACTTCCAGGGGGCGATCACCCGTGCAGGTACTCATCACGATCTTGCTCAATGTAAACAGGAACATAACAAGCTCCTACGGTCCTATACATGTCGTTTCTTCGATGTGCGCGCCACCATTGCGAACATCTCGGAGGAAGACATCATCAACTGTTTCTACAACGGCATCACCGACCCAGGCATCTACAGGGACTTTGGGTGGAACAGGCCAAAAACTGTTGCAGGGCTTCACGACATGATGCACGACTGGTCCGAGCAGGAGGAAAAGATGCGGGAGCGATTCCTGAGACGCAATGACAGCAACCTGAGGCGCACAAACGACAATCGTACCGACAAGAGCCAGCAGGACTACTCAGGTCCATCCTGAAAGTGCAAGCCTAAGGACCTTGTCGCGGCTGTGGATCGTTTTTCGCGAGGCAGGAAGACTACGATGCAGGAGGAGTTCAAAAAGCTCCTGGAGAAGAAATGCCCATGGCATCCAGGTGCTAATCATGCGGCAATTGATTGCTACCACCTCCGGAGGACATTCAGCAATCCCGGTGGTGGCAAAAAGAATAAGCCAGCGGACAAAGAACCTGAAGAGGACGACCAAGGGGACAAATCGCACAGCGCGAAGTTTCAGGATGCCTCGAAAGCCGTCAACATCATCTTCGGGGGAGATGGGGACTTCAGTTCCAGGCAGGAACAGAAACTGCTCCTCTAAGAGATCATGTCTGTCGAGCCGGCGGTACCATGACCACTCCGTTGGTCGGAGGAACCTATCTCGTTCTCACACGACGATCAGTGGACAAGCTTGTCGGAGCCCGGCAAGTTTCCCCTGGTCCTAGACCCGGTGGTGGCAGAAGTCAGGCTCACCAGTGTACTCATCGACGGCAGAAGTGGTCTCAACCTCATCTTCGCCAGCACTTTGAGAAAGATGGGCCTGGACTTGACGGACATGCTTGTTCCAAGCAAGTCTCCTTTCTACGGTATTGTCCCAGGTAATGCAGTGCACCCACTTGGCATGGTGGTTCTTCCAGTCACCTTCGGCACGAGGGAGAGCTACCGCACCGAGTTCATCAAATTCGAAGTTGCCAACTTCGAATCTTCTTATCATGCCATATTGGGCAGACCGGCACTGGCCAAATTCATGGCAGTGCCGCATTACGCTTATTTGCTTCTCAAGATGACAGGACAAAGTGGGGTACTCACTCTCCGGGGCAACTTGAAGAAGTCGTATGACTGCAACCAGGAGGCGATCCAATATGCTTCAACTGCGCGTGTGCTAGATGCTTCAGGAGAAGTACTCGCGGCCGCGCAACAACTCTCCCAAGTCGGGCTGGAAATCCCTACGAGAAAGGCCAGCAAGTCGAGCATCCAGTCGACCGGCGACGTGGCCCACAAGACGATCCAGCTCTAGGAGGGTGACTCGTCCAAGACCGCCGTTATCGGTGCAGGCTTAGATGAGAAATAGTAATTCGCGCTCGTCAGTTTCCTTCGGGCTAACCGAGACATATTCGCGTGGAAACCAGCGGATATGCCAGGGGTGCCCAGGGAACTGATCGAGCATAGTCTGAATGTAAACCCACAGGCTGTGCCCAAAAAGCAACGCCTTCGAAGGTTTGCTCACGACAAACATGAGGCAATCAAACGGGAAATAGCTAAACTCCTCGTGGCTAGCTTCATTAAAGAAGTAATCCATCTAGAGTGGGTAGCTAACCCCATCCTTGTAAGGAAAAAGAATAATGAATAGAGAATGTGCGTTGACTACATCGATCTCAACAAGCATTGCCCAAAGGATCACTTCGGGCTACCGCGCATTGATCAAGTTGTCGACTCGATGGTGGGTTGTGTACTCCTCTGCTTCCTTGATTGCTATTCAGGGTATCACCAGATCGCGCTCAAGGAGGAAGATCAAATAAAAACCGCGTTCATCACCCCGTTCGGGACATACGCCTACAAAACTATGTCTTTCGGGTTGAAAAATGCAGAAGCAACCTATCAACGTGCAATTCAGATGTGCTTCGCTGATCAGCTGCATCGGAATGTTGAGGCCTACGTGGATGATGTGGTCATCAAAGCCAGGAATACCGATGACCTGATTGCAGACTTGGAAGAGACGTTCAGCAGCTTACGTAGGTTTCGGTGGAAGCTCAACCCAACTAAATGCATCTTCAGAGTACCATCAGGGAAATTGCTCAAGTTCATCATCAGTAACTGGGGAATTGAAGCTAATCCTGTGAAGATTACGGCCATCACTGACATGGGGGCTTCGGCCACAACCAAGGATGTGCAGAAGCTAACAGGATGTATGGCAGCCCTGAACAGGTTCATCTCCTGACTCGGAGAGAGAGAGGACTACCCTTCTTCAAGCTCCTGAAGCGCCAAGACAAGTTCCAGTGGATGGAGGAGGCCGAACAGGCTTTGCAAGACCTGAAACAACACCTTCAGTCACCTCCGGTCCTTATAGCACCACTGCCGGGAGAAGATCTACTACTCTACATTGCGGCGATAACTCATGTTGTCAGCAGTGCCATTGTAGTCGAGCGCAGCGAGGAGGGCCATGCGTTTGGAGTGCAGAGGCCCGTGTACTTTGTCAGCGGGGTACTCTCCAAATCGAAGGTACGATACCTAGCAGTTCAGAAACTTTTATATGCAATACTGATTACTTCGAGAAAGTTGCGCCATTACTTCGACGAGTACAAGATCACTATGATTACGCATTTCCCATTGGCGGATATTCTTCACAATCAAGACGCCACAGGGCGTATATCAAAGTGGGCAGTGGAACTGGGGGCTTTGTCAATCGACTTCAAGCCACGCACTGCAATCAAGTCTCAGGCTCTGGTCGATTTTATGGCTGAGTGGAGAGAGAATCAATTTCCAACCCTAGTCGACAAGCCAGAGTACTGGACCATGTATTTCGATGGGTCTCTTAAGCTTGACGGCGGCAGCGCTGGGGTCCTATTTATTTCTCCGAGAGGCGAACAATTGAAGTATGTCCTCCAGATCCTTTGGGAGGTATCCTTTTATACGGTGATTCACTTCTGGTCGTTCAGCAAGTCAACAAAGAGTGAGACTGCAACAAGGAGACAAGGGACACCTATGTACAAGAAGTTCGCAAGCTGGAAAATAAGTTTTCTGGCCTGGAGGTTCATCATGTGATACGGGAACATAATGTTGGCGTGGACATACTATCCAAGCTGGGATCCACCCGTGCACAAGTTCCAGCGGGAGTTTTCGTCCAGTAGCTGAAACAACCATCAATCAAGTCCTCACCTCAGCTAACCACCGATGCTGGCCTTCAATAGCCTGATCGGGAGGTTATGATGCTTGGAGAGGACTGGAGAGAGGCTTTTATCAACTTCATTTGGGACCAAAGACTACCAGCAGGGATGGACACAAGAAGCGCAGCGGCAACCCGTTGTCGGTGTTTTTACCGTCAGCTTACCTAGGGATACCCTAAGATAGGTGATTATTTGGTGAGGGATCGTCGGATCTGGAACTTGAAGGTGAACGCAAGGACACAAGACACAAATTTAGAAAGGTTCGGGCTGCTAGAGTAGCGTAATACCCTACGTCCTGTTTTGGGGTGTTGTATATTGTGCCCTGCGCTTGGGTGGCGAGTTGCTTGTTGGCTGCTCTCTGTTGGTTTTCCTTGTTGGTTCTCCCTATTGGTTCTTTGGCTATCTAGGTATCCTGCCCTCCTTTATATATCCTAGGGGATAGATTTCCTAGTAGGATTACAAGGTATCAGTCCTATTAGGATTACAAGGTATGAGTCCTAATAAGATTACAATGGAGTTCTAGTAGGAATCAGACTTCTTTTTCCTCACGGGTAGCTTCCTTGTGGTACCCAGGGAATCTATCCCTGACAAGCCCCCGAGCTCTTCATAGCCGAGTACCGCAGGCATTTCGAGTACTTCTGAAGTAGTCTTCGACTTCTTCTGAAACTCCATCTTGAAGGTGTTCTTCGAGTACTTCCTTGGTTGCATCGAGGCTATGAGGTGCTAATGCCCTGAATATCTTCAAATCTTCTTTTGTATGGGGTGCGATGGAAAATCGCACTCCATATGGAGTAGCCCCCGAGCCTTAGGTTGAATTGAAGAATCAGGCTGAGGGTCATATTAGTCTTAAATCTTCCTTTCTTACTCTTCGAATATATTTAAAAAATAAGTAGTCGATGACACGTATCCTGCAGCCCTCGAGGCTTGAATCCAAAACCCTTAGATTTGGAAAAAGGATCCAAGAATCGTGGCATTGGTGTTACTCTAAAATCCTGAGGAAAACTCTTCACATTTTGCATAGTGAAATTGAGCCTCATGCTGGTTTATTTAACCGCGCGGTGACTTAGGGTTTCTTCTTGTTATTGCCATAATTTGATTGGGCCAGAGGATGGGCCGAGAACAACGTGGGCTGAAGGAGATCATCGTGGCGGTTTGCGAATCGGCTTCTGTGTGAGCGTATTAAGGGCCAGGAAGGCCGTGTATCTAGTAAGAATAGTTTAAATATAGCAAGTTAGAGATTGTATCGTAATCAGCTAGGGTTAGTTAAAAAGATCAAGTCTCCGGACTATAAATATGTATCATAAGATTCAATAGGAAGAATCCAACATCCGCAACAAACTCTCGGTGTATCGCCATCCCTTTTCCTAAGGGTTTCTCCAGGTAACTAACATGCTGGTCCGATCATGCTCCGCATGGTCGGGGCAGCATCGCATTTATCCGCTTATCATTGTGTTTCTCATGCTGAAGCATTGTTGATGACGAGTAACACTAGTTATCTTGAACGATTATGATACTGCATCAGTTCTTAATAGTATATCCATGCCCTGCTTGCTATTCGTAATCGTTTAGCTACCCTTGTACGTGATCCCAGGTGCAAGGGCAGCACCTTGCTCTGTTCTTGCTTAGTAGATCTAATCTGTTATGGTAGTTCTTTGTACTACGAGAATTCGGTTTAATATCCGTATGATTAGGCCCTTCAAACGGGTTGAACGTTCCGGCTGCATGATTGGTGCTTTATGGTAATCTAAGGAGAGATTGTTCCGGGAATCGGCTTATTAGTTGGTTTTTAGGCCTCTTTCTAGGTTGACGTCTTGTTACCTTTCATGTTCGTTAGGCTTAATCACGCGTAGGATGTTCCGGTCTTACGGTGAAGACTTTTACTGTTGTAGATTGTATTAGCTTGGTAATTACAGAGCATGCTTTTATCTCTTGTACCGGATTTGTACAAGGCATTCGAGTATTAATAGATCCGATCTGTTAAACGGGTGCAATCAGCTTCTTTTAGCCGATTCTGAGGGTTACTCGAAGGTCCAACCTGGTACAAAGACAGGTCCGACTCAGTGCAAAGGCTCCATCGGCTCTTCTAGCCGATCTTGGGAGTCATTTTAAGAGCCGATTGCGGCTCGGACTAATGTTTGATGTGGCTGTGCATGCAGGAAAATAACTGATAACGACTTCTACACCTTCCTGATCAGGTAAAGGTCAGGTGGCACGCCTAGCATTTCACCAAGCCAGGGCGCGTGCCAGACTTCTGGGCCGTTGACCGAGGGACCGGGACCCACCAGCAGTCTCGGGAGCCTCCCGGCTCCTCGTGTTGCTTGTCGCTGCTCGCCGGTGGGTTTTGACCGACAACACATTCTAGCACGCCCAGTGGGATCTCATCGACTACATCGACTACTTCATCGACTACATCGACTACTTCCTTCGACTACATCGACTACAACCGACTGCTTCGTCTTCTTCGGCTACATCGACTTCCATTGTCAAGATGCTGAACGAGAACCCGATTACTTACGAAGAGTTGTCTGATGAACACAAGCAGAAGTATAATGAAATAAAGGCTACTTTTGAAGCTGATCTCATCGGCTCATTTGAAAGGACCCATCACCATGGCATCAAATGGAAGGGATTTTCATCTGAAGGTGCACTCGATGAAGTGGATCTGTCTACTCCTACGGAAGAACGCACGCAAGCTGTCCGCCAGGAAGTCAACTACATAGTGGCTCATTCATTACATCGACATTTTGAGAGTTTGGTGAACACCCTTGAGCGCATCGCGGTACGTGTGGTGCAAGAGATTATGAAACAACAGTATTCTCCAACAGGACCTGCTTTAGGAGTCACAGAGGGGAGTTGCCTTCTCAAGCCAGGCCACCAATGCCTTACACATTTGCAGCTCTAGAGCAACATAATTCTCTAGCATACGTCAGATACAAGGTGGGAGGTGACCCTGCTGATCACCAATTCTTTAGTGAACCCCCCAAGGAGGTACCGCATGGGTATGTTTGTGCGTATATACCAGATGGCGGCAACCAGGCGCAACCCACGCAGAGAACGACTGGGGAACATCTGTAGTCAATGTCGACAAACAGGCATGGCTGGCTACTTATGCGACAGGGCCGAGTCACGAAGGTACACACTCGGCCCTAGGAGTTCATACAGTGGATCAGATTAGTGCCATTTTGAGAGATCAATTTGGCATTCTCCCAAGAAGGCGAGCGATCGGCTACACCAAGCCATATCCAAGCGAGTACGACTTGATTCCTCTGCCACCCAAGTATCAGCTGCCTGAGTTCACCAAGTTCAGCGGAGTTGAAGGATCCAGCTCCATAGAGCACGTGAGCTGATATTTAGCACAGCTAGGGATGATTTCGGTGTCGGATCCATTGCGAGTGAGGTTTTTCTCGCAGTCTCTCATAGGGTTGGCTTTTGGATGGTACGCATCATTGGGTCCTGATTCTATCCGCACGTGAAAGCAGCTAGAGGAACAGTTCCATATACAATATCATTCAGAAGCTGCAGAGGCTGGGAATGCTGATTTGGCACAAGTCCGCCAGAAGCGAGGAGAAATGGTGGCGGAATACATCCAGCGTTTCGACTCGAATTTTAGAAAAAGAGGCAGTTGAATTGGCGTCTTTGGGATTGGTAAAACCGATCAGAGATCTGGTTTTCTAGCTGGAGTTCAACTCTTTGGCACATCTGTTACAAAAGATGACAGTATACGAGCAACGCCACCTAGAATTATACCAAGACAAGTTCAAACGTCAAGTAGTAATGGTTGACGTTGAAGACTCCGAAGATTCTGGGGATGACCAAGAGATAGCAGTTGTAGAGTGGGCACGGGGGGCAAAACCCGTGTCCTGCAAGTGGGTGAAACAACAGGGACCTTCGAAAGGATTTGATTTTGACGTGAGCAAGGTCGAACAAATATTTGATTTACTCTTGAAGGAGAAGTAGTTGAAGTTCCCTGATGGTTGCAAGATCCCAACAGCTCAGGAGCTCCAGGGAAGATCATACTGTAAGTGGCATAACTCTTTCACTCACGGTACCGGTGACTGCAAGGAACTCCGGCGACAGATACAATCGGCTATTGAGCAAGGCCGATTAATCTTGGGGCAGTACGCCATGAAGGTTGATACTCAACCATTCCCGAATGTAAACATGGTGGAAGGGTACGACCAATCAACATGTCGTCAGCTGGATTTTACGCTCGGTATTAACATGGCAGGACATACATCACGTCAGCATGCAAGGAAGCAGGAGGCCGATTGTGGCAGATCCAACCTGAATTATACCGACTCAAGTACATGAGTCCTCGCCGAGGGGCTACCTCGTACTTCAAACGGTATAATACTATTGGTCTGTCGGGTAACGTCCCGATAAACCACCGAACGCAGGATCCAACAAGGTACCTCACACGAAGGTGAGTCCAGAGATATAATGCCAATACATTTTACACCACAGGCAGTTATATTACAACAATATACAAAGTATTATTAGCTCCCACTGAGGAGAGATTATTACAAAACAGGTTTAAGTATTAAGTTAAAACAGCAGAGTTTGAAAAGCGTAAACATTGTACACGTCGTATTACAGATATCATGCTAGCCCTGGCATGATATCACTCGGCGGAATCTGTGTTGGCCGGGGACGGATCCCATTCCACGGACCAACCATCAGGCAAAGGGTAGGGCCACGGTGTAATGAAAGCTGGCTCATCAGGGAGATTACCTGGATTAAATCAACAAAAGCAAGGCTGAGTATACTAATACTCAGCAAGACTTACCCGGAATTGGGTATACCTTAGCCCATAACTAGACTCATGAAGGCTTTTAGCTGTGGGTAGAGTTTTCAGCTGAAAAGCAACAAAGAGTAGATCCTTATTTTCAATTTTTAGCTTTCCAGTTCTAGTTGATTAGCCATTCTAGGTAAGCACTTATAACTACTCAAAACATGGTAGAATTCTTAATCAAACATCATCTTTCATAATCACAAAGTTACTCTTGTTACTCTATGTGGTAAAGGGGGTAAGCAGTCTCATTCATCGTGAGAGGCGGACGATTCCTGAATCGAGATTCAAAACCTTGCAAGGATAAACCTAACACACACGCTTGGAACACCAAAGGGTCGTTCCGGAGCAACCGTTTGCCTTTCATTCCGACTCGTGGATCAGATCCACCACAAGCGACTGCAGGTCATACGCACTTCCAAAATGCAGGACGTACGTCTGTAGCGCGACTACAAAACCCGTACTCCTGGTTGCCCAGCAACACGTATGCCTACACGTCGAACAAAGTAACCAAAAGAAGCAAATACATGTGGTGGGAGGTATGTCCACTCCTCGGGCCGATCGGTTACTAGGCTTACCGCTTACCATATTTCACGGCATGTGGCTAGTACTTTCAAACACTTAACCACCGCTACCACACACTGCGACCTTACCAAGTTCATCAAAACAGACGGGGTATCATCTTGACCATGATACCACATAAAACTCCCGTCCGTCATCCTTATAATGATAACAGGAATGTAAACATCACAATTCCTATATCGCGCGAGTGACAGGAAATCACTCGACTTCTACCGGTCCTATAAGCATAGCGGCTATTCGGACTCGATTTCTAGTGTTCAATACATCAGTTCCTGGAATTATGCAACTAAGGTTTTCAAACAACTCTTAAGAACCTAATGCATAAAGATATACATAAATAATATAGGTTGCAGTGTAATAAAGTAGGGGTTATGTCCGGGGCTTGCCTTCGCTGGTGGGGCTGGGGTTAGTCAAATTATTTTCTTCCGAACCTTGGTTCGGGGCTTCAGAGAAATCCGCGACGAGATTCCCGGGGTCTTCAGAATAAATTCCTTCTGGTTCCGGAATCAACTGATAATCTCCGTCGGCAAGAGTGGTCGAATCTATATGATATGCAAGATGGAGTTTAATGAATGCATACACTTTTCATTTCAATTCACGATAAAGTGCAATCCAATTAAAGAAATATTACAATTCGACAATCAACCTAACTACCCTGTACTGGGCAGTCATTTATCGGGTAGTAACTAAACTAACTAGTCACGTTAAGCAACAGGGGGGGGGTTACCCTAAACATCCAACTAACTACATTAAGTAACACATCTGGTTACCATAAGCAACAACTAAACACACTTAACAATCTCCATTTATTTTATTAGTTAAACATTGTAATTAGAACAACCTTACTCCAAATATTTTATACAATAGATAATTAGAACAACTCACTTAATTTAAACAATATGTTTAACTTGAATAATTTTTACAGTGCAAGATAGTTCAAAACAGGAGCTACAAAATTTACTAAGCACAGATTGATATTTGATATATTTACTGTAGTTTTATTGGATTTTTATTCTAAAAGGAACTAAGTCACCAATTTAAACAAGATCTACATTGAAATTTCAAGATGCAATTATATCTGGGGTTTTACACTAAAACTAGAGTTCAAATTTTAAGGGCATCATAAACTACTCAAGACTAGTATTTCAGAAAAGTTTCATAATTTTTCATGCATAATAAATATTATTTATGAATTACCTTTGAATTTAAGCTTGAAACTTATAATTCAAGTTCTATTAGGTTTCCGATTCTTAAATTTTTATGATGGATCATACTCATAAAGATCAAGTTGTGGTAGAAATTTCATCCCTAAATATGCACAGGTGCTTTTGAAATTACTTTGTGAAGCTTTCATGAACACATAACAAAAGTAACCAAATACTCTAGCTAGAGGGCTGATCTATGCTTCAAAAATTTACACAGGTCTACTTACATCACCTACAACACATGCTCCAAAAACCAACAGTGGCAAGGCTATGGATCACGAGATTCAATTTAAGCATCCCTTTACTTGTATTTAAAATACAGAACAAGCTATGCACTTTCATGACATGGTTATGAAATAAAAGTTGTAGAATTCATCACAAGGATTCCAACGCAACAAATTTCATATTTTTGTGATTTTTCTACTGTTTTCTATGCATTTTTAAAGTTCACAGATTTAAAAGAGAGGGAGGGATTGAAACTTTGCATAAAGGACCCTAGAAGAATTAAAATGCTTGCAATGTGGCCCTTGGCCGGAGTCAGAGCGGGGGGGCACAGCTTTGACCGTCGATTCCGGCGAGGTTGGTCGCCGGCGGCGGGGGAAGAAGAGGGAATAAGCACGAGGGAGTCGGGGGCGACCTTCGGGTGGTTGTGGATGGGGTCGAGGAGGTCGGTGTAGGCCTGCCCACGGTGAGGCCGAGCCGGCGGCACGGAAGAACGGCGCGGCGGCGCTCCGGTGGCCGAGCGGGGAAAAAGGTTGGCTGGACAGCTGCGCGAGGACGCGTTGGAGCTAAAGGCAAGGTTGGTGCAGGCAGAGTAGCTGCGGTGGAGTGGGGCGACGGTGAGCTCGTGCTCGCCGGCGTTCGGGCGGCGATGGCGACGGCGTTCCAGGGGCTAAAGGCGAGGAAATGACGAACTGATGGCTGGAATAGGTTGAGGGGGTCCTAGTGGTTCTGATGCGCCCGCAAACACAGGAGTTGGGCACTTGCTTTGGAGCTCGCCATGGCGGCAGCTCGGTGGCGGCCGAACAGCGACGGCGTGCGCGTGGCAAGCGCAGGGGATGCCAGAAAGGGAGGGGCGCAGAAGTGGGAATGGCAAGGGGCGATGCGTGGAAGAGAAATCCAGCAGGAGGTGGTGCTCGGGGGACTGCACCGGCGGTGAGCGGCGGCGGCGGAAGCAGAGCAGAGGAGAAGCAGCGGTGCCAGAGGAGGGAGAAGGCAGACAGGAGTCAGAAGGACTCGTTTGCAATTCCCAAAAAGTCCAGGGACCCCTCTGAAAACTAAAATTTCCCATTGGTACAAAATCCTAATGAGAAAAATGTCAAAAGCAAAGTTGTAGAGAATTTCAAATCCTACAAGAATGCTTTAGGGTTCAAGTTCAGAATCTCAAAGGAGACAGTTTTATTTTGAATTTTTGAACACAATTCAAATTATAAACTTTGTGTTATAATTCAAACAAAATGCTCTAATGTTTGGGGTCACTTTGTAAGATTTTCTGCAGTAATCATGACTAGTTCTTTTTACACTTTAGCCCTTAGGTAAACTAAGTTTTACTTTTATCTTTCAACCATTTTATATGTAAGTCCTTATATCTTTGTATTAATCACGTAAAGGTCCTTAATTTCATATAAAGTCTATTTCCCTTAGGTTTATTTAACTTTTGCTCTTTTCTTTCTATAGCCATCTGAATTTGACACTCAAGAACATTTACACACACTTGCACACAAGAATTTATAAAACTCATAATTTACAAATATACCCCTATTGCTTTGTACAACTTGTATATATACCATATCATGCATACATACAATACATCCAAACTTACTATCTCATTGTCTAACTACCGGGATATTACAGCCTTCCCCCCTTAAAAAGAATCTCGTCCCGAGATTCCGAAGCTGAACAGAAATGGATAATTAGATTTGGGGATTGGCTTGCAGGAAGTCTGGGAAATTCTGTTGAAGATAGGACTCTGTTTCCCAAGTCGCTTCTTCTTCAGTGTGATGATCCCATAAAATCTTGTACATTTTAACTACCCTTCTTCTGGTAATTCTTTCCTTAGTATCCAAGATTTGAAGAGGTTGTTCAATGTACGATAGATCGGGTTCAATCTCAATGGCACATGTCTCAACGATTCCCGTGGGTACTTTGACACACTTCTTAAGTTGGGAGACATGGAAGACATCGTGAATCGCAGTCAATTGAGACGGAAGGCGAAGCTTGTAAGCCACTGGGCCACAAACATTGAGAATTTCGAAGGGTCCGACATACCGAGGTGCTAATTTCCCTTTTATGCCGAAACGTTGGACACCTTTGGTAGGAGATACTGGAGATAGACAAAATCTCCTATTTGAAATTGCAGAGGTTTCCTCCTCTTATCTGCGTAGCTCTTCTGTCTAGACTGAGCGGTTTTAAGATTAGTTTGTATAATCTTAACCTTATCTTCAGCTTCAACGACTAGGTCTGGTCTGAAGATTTTGCGTTCACCGGTCTCTGACCAACTCAAAGGAGTTCGGCATCTGCGACCATATAACGCTTCAAAAGGAGTCATTTGAAGACTAGCTTGATAACTGTTGTTATAAGAGAATTCAGCTAAAGCAAGGCACTTGTCCCAACTTGTACCATAGTGAATAATACAAGCTCGGAGCATGTCTTCAAGGATTTGGTTAACTCGCTCAGTCTGCCCATCAGTCTGGGGGTGATATGCAGAGCTTCGAATCAGTTTGGTCCCTAGAGCTGATTGCAATTGCTCCCAAAATCATGCAATAAATTGGGGTCCTCGATCAGAGATGATGGTTTTTGGAACCCCATGCAATCGAACGATTTGTTCCAGATAGACTTCGGCATACTTCTTAGCAGAGTAAGTGGTATGCACAGGAAGAAAATGAGCTGTTTTTGTGAGTCTATCAATGATTACCCATATGGAGTCATGCTTTTGAGATGTGTTGGGAAGACCGACAATAAAATCCATACTAATGTCTTCCCATTTCCATGACGGAATGGGTAATGGCTGAAGTGTACCAGAAGCCTTGAGATGACTGGCTTTGACTCTCTGGCACGTATAGCACTCAGACACATATTTGGCAATTTCTCTTTTCATTCTGGTCCACCAAAAATTTTGTCGTAGATCTTGATACATTTTGGTACTACCAGGATGAATAGAGAACTTGGATAAATGTGCTTCATCAAGGATTTGCTTGCGAAGCTGATGATCCTTAGGTACAACAATTCGATTGTTGAACCATAAAGTTCCTTGATGATCAGTGTGAAAACACTTATATTTAACTTCTCCCTGAGATAACTTTGATTTGATAATTTTGATACCCTCATTATGTAGTTGAGACTTGATAATTTTATCTCGAAGGGTATTCTCGATGGATAAATGATTCAGACTACCTTGAGGAATGATTTCTAAGTTGAGTTTCCTCATCTGATTGCAGAGAGTGTCACTGATGGTTGTTATGGGCAAATAGTGACAACGTGCCTTGCGGCTAAGGGCATCCGCAACCACATTGGCTTTGCCTGGATGGTAGTGTACCTCAAGGTCGTAGTCTTTAATCAATTCTAACCAACGCCTTTGCCTCAAATTTAGATCAGCTTGAGTGAAAATATACTTGAGGCTCTTATGGTCAGTGTAAATATTACACTTAGCACCCATAAGATGATGTCTCCAGATCTTGAGAGCATGAATAACTGCTGCCAATTCAAGATCATGTGTTGGATAGTTTTGCTCGTGAGTCCGGAGCGCTCGGGATGCATAAGCGATAACCCGGTTGTTTTGCATAAGGACACAACCAAGGCCAACTCCGGAAGCATCGCAATATACATCAAAGGGTTGAGTGCTATCTGGCTGAGCTAGTACTGGAGCAGTGGTCAGAAGCTTTCTCAAGGTATGAAATGCTTCCTCACATTTGTCATTCCAGCAGAATTTAACTTCTTTCTTAAGTAGCTCAGTCATGGGTTTAGCTATCTTGGAGAAGTCTGGAATGAATCGGCGATAATACCCCGCCAATCCGAGGAAACTTCAGATTTGATGGACTGAAGTTGGAGGTTTCCAGTCCATAACCTCTTGGACTTTAGTTGGATCAACCGATATGCCTTGACTAGAGATAGTATGTCCCAAAAATTTCACACTATCCAGCCAGAATTCACATTTCGAGAATTTGGCATAAAGGCGATGATCACGTAGTCGTTGAAGAACGACACGTAAATGATTAGCATGGTCTTCTTTGGTTTTGGAGTATATTAGAATGTCATCAATGAAGACCACGACGAATTTGTCAAGTTCCGGCATGAATACTGAATTCATGAGATACATGAAATATGCCGGTGCATTGGTAAGTCCAAATGATATAACCAGATATTCATAAAGTCCATATCTGGTTGAAAAAGCCATCTTTGGAATGTCGCAAGGCCTTATCTTGATCTGATGATAACCAGAGCGTAAGTCAATTTTTGAAAAGACCTTAGCCCCGGCTAGCTGATCAAACAAAATATCAATGCGGGGAAGAGGATACTTATTTTTGATAGTAACCGCATTGAGTGGACGGTAATCGACACATAGCCTTAGACTATCATCTTTCTTCTTGACAAAGAGAGCAGAACAACCCCAAGGTGAAGCACTGGGGCGTATATAACCCTTATCAAGAAGATCTTGGAGCTGGATTTTCAGTTCTGCTAATTCATTTGGAGGCATACGATACGGCCTCTTTGAAATCGGAGCAGTGCCCGGTTGAAGTTCAATGATAAACTCGATGTCTCTATCTGGTGGCATTCCAGGCAAATCGTCTGGAAAGACATCGGGATATTCACATACTATAGGAATATCCTTGACTTTGATATCTGTGATAGCATAAGTGCAAGGGTGTAGACATTCTGGCTGAGGCAGATAAAGAGTAATAGCCCCACGATATGGTGAATCAATTTCGATAACTCGGGAAGAAATATCTAGCCGGACTCGATGTTTAGTCATCCAGTCTGTCCCAAGTATAATATCAATACCCTCCAAACTTAGTAAAACCAAATCAGTTTTGATTTCTATACTACCAAACTGAATTGGCACACTTTTAACCATTTGGTTAGAGGTGATTTTTCCTCCAGGGGTAGAGATCATGTATGACCCCTGGATAGGACAAGAATCAAGTCCTAGTCGGGTACCACAGTTGTTACTAATAAAACTATGTGTTGCTCCAGAATCAAATAAAGTAACAACGGGTTTGTGATGAATAGAAAATGTACCCGACATGACGGGAGCTCCATCTGGAAGTTCTGCCAGAGTGGTGAAATTGATCCGTCCTTGTCGGACTTGCATCACCGGCTTCTTGCCCTTGTTCTGGTTACCCTGAGTAGAGCTTTGCCCTGGATTAGGTTTCTTGGGCCGCGGACAATCCCGGATGAAATGATCCGCGCTTCCGCAATTGAAACAGCGATAGTTGCTGCCTTTCTGTGGCACTTGTCGAACATTTGGCCGTGGGCCAGGTGATTGTGCTTGTTGCGGAGGAACGGGAGGTCTATACCTTCCCTGCTGTTGGGGCGGCCTAAAAACCAATCTACCCGTTGGGGCATTCCGCTGCGGTGCTCTGAATGGTGTATTGGGAACAACCCGATACCTCGGTGATTGAGCACTCGAGGGTCCAGTAGGAGTCTTCCTTTTCTTCTCAGCATGATGTGCTAAGATACAATCTTCTTGAGTTAAAGCCATATTAACCAGCTCGCTGAAAGTATTAGCCCTCACAAGATTCAGGCGTTCCTTGAGCTTGGTATTAAGGCCTCGACGGAAACGATCTTGTTTCTTGGCATCGTTATCCGCATGATATCCCGCATATTGACACAGATGATTGAAATTCTGTGCGTATTGCAGGACTGTACTGGTGCCTTGAGTAAGAGCCAGGAATTCATTCAGCTTTCGTTCCAGTAATCCTGCTGGGATATAATGTGCTCTGAAAGCTGTCCGAAACTCATCCCAAGTGATAACATGCCTTGCAGGTTGCATGGCATAGAAATTGTCCCACCAGATCCGAGCAGCACCACGGAGTTGTTGGGCAGCAAAGAAAGCTTTGCTAGTGTCCGCACATGGTATTGTCAGTAAAGCGAACTTCGATTCGATGATATGGAGCCAAGCATCAGCATCCAATGGTTCTTCGGCCTTACTGAAAAAGGGCGGCTGGGTACTGAGGAAATCTTGGTAACTAGCCACAGGAGGATTGCGATCATCACGGCCTCCTCGGAATTGATGCTGCTGATTCTGCTGTGCTTGAACCAGCAAATTAAGCAACTCCGTTTGCCGAGCCATGACTTCGGCAAGGTTGGGAGGAGGTGGTGGCGGTTGTTGAGAACCGCTGGCCTGATCAGCCCGGAAACCTTCCGGGGTTCCGCGTGTGGCTCCAACCATCTGAAACAAAGGAGATGTCCATCATTAACCATATAGCCTTACTCCCAATTTCAGAAGATATAAACAAAGCACATACTCCATTCAATCATCTCATTTCAAAATCATAAGGATAATGATCAAGATGATAAAACAGGAAACTTATATTACAATATTGTTTCTGTTTGTTCTCCGCATCGTACATCCGAAAGATCTCTATGCAGTCCATCTATGTTACAACAAATGGCATGAGATCTAGGTAAGTTACACACTCCCTAAGTTATTACACTCCCATAGATTACATCTAGCTAGTCGGCGATTTTCAACACTAGAAATCATCGAAGTTGCCTATTGACGACTAACTGCCAGAGGGAGAGTGAAAAGGACTAAGAACTGGGTCCCCATGCTCAGAGTCAATCTCTGAAACACCCTCAATCTCTTCTGGGTCTTCTTCTTCTTCTTCAGGCATTATGGGTATAGCGTGAAGTATCGGTTGCTGCTGTAATTCCTCAATGTGAGCCTGAGCATCATCAGCTGCAAGTATCAGATCATGAATTTGTGCCTGTAGAAACTCAATAACAGTATCACGCTGAGTGATAATATGATCACTCTCATTGATCTAATCTTCACGATGGAGGATTGTCTCATCTCTTGCTGCAATAATTTCATCCTTCTGAGTCACCAAAGCTTGTAACTCCACTATTTGGGTCACTTGGCGGTCAGCATTCCGATAGTGGCTTTGAGCCATACCAGTTATCTGATTCACACCGTGACGCAGTAGAATCTGGTAGTGATGTTGCACATCCATGAACCTGGTAAGGATACGGATGGTTTCTTCAGCCAGATCTCCTAGCATATGACCAAGATGCTCTGTCCGAAAATTCCATTCTGAATTATCAGGGTCAATGGTAGGAAATAACCCAATAGGATATGCAGCAACTTCCATCGGATGCTGAGTGCAGAAAAGTTTGATGGCTTCTAAGGTAGCAGTTTCAAGGGTATCAACCAGACGATATCCAACCACTTCCACTTCTATGGGATGCCATGAGGAGTGGAAAGGGTGTTGAGGAATTATCATCTTAACCCTGCACCGAGGAACTCCTTCCTCACGATATTCTACCCCATCGTATTGAGGAGGCTCTGTATAGTGGAACAGACTTAAGGATTCCCACAAGAGATGAGGAAACCCTTCCCAATATAAAGCATTGGTGTGGAAGTGCCCTTCCTGATCCCAAAAGGCATTGGAAGGAGCAGCCATCTGCGACAATAATGCAAATGGTAAGATATATTTACCCTGCGGAAAGTTCTCAAGGTAAATGGATTAAGATAGTTGATTCTGATAACAGCAAAGGCTGGAAATCAGATGGATACTTAAGAGCTAAAGATTGCTATCTAC
The DNA here is from genome assembly GCF_002211085.1 of Panicum hallii. Lineage (NCBI taxonomy): Eukaryota > Viridiplantae > Streptophyta > Magnoliopsida > Poales > Poaceae > Panicum > Panicum hallii. The sequence goes on along the minus strand of NC_038046.1, from coordinate 24,739,045 downwards.
CCCAATCTAAGAAGTACCAACATATTGCCTATTTCTTAAAAAGGCATCGAATTTAAGCATTCGTTTTGTTGATTAGTGTGTTATGCATGCACGCACTACGCGATCTCACAACCAAAAATAACTGCCAAGTAATCTTGGTCTTACGTGGTTAGTTTCGGTGGCATAATACATACGTCTCTCCTTAATAACTAGTCGATAAGCCCTATCCGTCCTAGTTTCGTAATCGTGGTTAGTGTACCTGCAGAAAACCACAATGCATATATATAGATATCCAATGAACCTTTCATGCCAGCATGCCATGAAAGCGTCCCCATTCATTACTGCTCACTATAGAAATAGCATCTTGTACAATTACCGCCGTACAGACAACGTTAACATACGTCATTGAATAACGTATTCACGGGGGTACCGCAAAATGCGGGGGTATGAACAGCGATCGCCATACCCTGCGCCGAACCATATACTCCCAATGTAGTCAACCGAAATTGGTACATTGGCAGCATCTCAAGTAGGCCACTGCTTGAGAAACAGCGTTCGGTTCGCATCACCGACAGGAAGGCCAAGCTCCCTCAGTTGGCTGAGGATCCTTACCTTCTTACCCCATCGTCGAAGATGTCGTTACAAAAAGTAAAGTTGGGGTTGTGCATGAATTTAAGTTTTGACAGAAAGGTAATGCTGGTAGTTAGAGTTATATATACATATATGTTACAGCCACCTCTAATTCCCATAATAACATTACCCTAGGGCTTACGTACTATGCAAAATCCTTAATGAACCAACGTAGTTCGCAAGTACTTGATTAATCAACTTTTATACTAAAAATTACTTTTTAAGGCTAATTATATCTCCAGAGTACACTTGTTAGCTCTGATACCAGCTGTGGCAGATCCAACCTGAATTATACCGACTCAAGTACGCGAGTCCTCGCCGAGGGGCTACCTCGTACTTCAAACGGTATAATACTATTGGTCTGTCGGGTAACGTCCCGATAAACCACCGAATGCAGGATCCAACAAGGTACCTCACACGAAGATGAGTCCAGAGATATAATGCCAATACATTTTACACCACAGGCAGTTATATTACAACAATATACAAAGTATTATTAGCTCCCACTGAGGAGAGATTATTACAAAACAGGTTTAAGTATTAAGTTAAAACTGCAGAGTTTGAAAAGCGTAAACATTGTACACGTCGTATTACAGATATCATGCTAGCCCTGGCATGATATCACTCGACGGAATCTGTGTTGGCCGGGGACGGATCCCATTCCACGGACCAACCATCAGGCAAAGGGTAGGGCCACGGTGTAATGAAAGCTGGCTCATCAGGGAGATTACCTGGATTAAATCAACAAAAGCAAGGCTGAGTATACTAATACTCAGCAAGACTTACCCGGAATTGGGTATACCTTAGCCCATAACTAGACTCATGAAGGCTTTTAGCTGTGGGTAGAGTTTTCAGCTGAAAAGCAACAAAGAGTAGATCCTTATTTTCAATTTTTAGCTTTCCAGTTCTAGTTGATTAGCCATTCTAGGTAAGCACTTATAACTACTCAAAACATGGTAGAATTCTTAATCAAACATCATCTTTCATAATCACAAAGTTACTCTTGTTACTCTATGTGGTAAAGGGGGTAAGCAGTCTCATTCATCGTGAGAGGCGGACGATTCCTGAATCGAGATTCAAAACCTTGCAAGGATAAACCTAACACACACGCTTGGAACACCAAAGGGTCGTTCCGGAGCAACCGTTTGCCTTTCATTCCGACTCGTGGATCAGATCCACCACAAGCGACTGCAGGTCATACGCACTTCCAAAATGCAGGACGTACGTCTGTAGCGCGACTACAAAACCCGTACTCCTGGTTGCCCAGCAACACGTGTGCCTACACGTCGAACAAAGTAACCAAAAGAAGCAAATACGTGTGGTGGGAGGTATGTCCACTCCTCGGGCCGATCGGTTACTAGGCTTACCGCTTACCATATTTCACGGCATGTGGCTAGTACTTTCAAACACTTAACCACCGCTACCACACACTGCGACCTTACCAAGTTCATCAAAACAGACGGGGTATCATCTTGACCATGATACCACATAAAACTCCCGTCTGTCATCCTTATAATGATAACAGGAATGTAAACATCACAATTCCTATATCGCGCGAGTGACAGGAAATCACTCGACTTCTACCGGTCCTATAAGCATAGCGGCTATTCGGACTCGATTTCTAGTGTTCAATACATCGGTTCCTGGAATTATGCAACTAAGGTTTTCAAACAACTCTTAAGAACCTAATGCATAAAGATATACATAAATAATATAGGTTGCAGTGTAATAAAGTAGGGGTTATGTCCGGGGCTTGCCTTCGCTGGTGGGGCTGGGGTTAGTCAAATTATTTTCTTCCGAACCTTGGTTCGGGGCTTCAGAGAAATCCGCGATGAGATTCCCGGGGTCTTCAGAATAAATTCCTTCTGGTTCCGGAATCAACTGATAATCTCCGTCGGCAAGAGTGGTCGAATCTATATGATATGCAAGATGGAGTTTAATGAATGCATACACTTTTCATTTCAATTCACGATAAAGTTGCAATCCAATTAAAGAAATATTACAATTCGACAATCAACCTAACTACCTTGTACTGGGCAGTCATTTATCGGGTAGTAACTAAACTAACTAGTCACGTTAAGCAACAGGGGGGGTTACCCTAAACATCCAACTAACTACATTAAGTAACACATCTGGTTACCATAAGCAACAACTAAACACACTTAACAATCTCCATTTATTTTATTAGTTAAACATTGTAATTAGCTTTAGGTTATTATTTAATTATGGTTGACCTTGAATTAATTTAGACAAATTGTAAATGGATTAATACTTATGAAAATTTCCCTAAGTGGGTTTAATTGCAATAACCTTACTCCAAATATTTTATACAATAGATAATTAGAACAACTCACTTAATTTAAACAATATGTTTAACTTGAATAATTTTTACAGTGCAAGATAGTTCAAAACAGGAGCTACAAAATTTACTAAGCACAGATTGATATTTGATATATTTACTGTAGTTTTATTGGATTTTTATTCTAAAAGGAACTAAGTCACCAATTTAAACAAGATCTACATTGAAATTTCAAGATGCAATTATATCTGGGGTTTTACACTAAAACTAGAGTTCAAATTTTAAGGGCATCATAAACTACTCAAGACTAGTATTTCAGAAAAGTTTCATAATTTTTCATGCATAATAAATATTATTTATGAATTACCTTTGAATTTAAGCTTGAAACTTATAATTCAAGTTCTATTAGGTTTCTGATTCTTAAATTTTTATGATGGATCATACTCATAAAGATCAAGTTGTGGTAGAAATTTCATCCCTAAATATGCACAGGTGCTTTTGAAATTACTTTGTGAAGCTTTCATGAACATATAACAAAAGTAACCAAATACTCTAGCTAGAGGGCTGATCTATGCTTCAAAAATTTACACAGGGCTACTTACATCACCTACAACACATGCTCCAAAAACCAACAGTCGCAAGGCTATGGATCACGAGATTCAATTTAAGCATCCCTTTACTTGTATTTAAAATACATAACAAGCTATGCACTTTCATGACATGGTTATGAAATAAAAGTTGTAGAATTCATCACAAGGATTCCAACGCAATAAGTTTCATATTTTTGTGATTTTTCTACTATTTTCTATGCATTTTTAAAGTTCACAGATTTAAAAGAGAGGGAGGGATTGAAACTTTGCATAAAGGACCCTAGAAGAATTAAAATGCTTGCAATGTGGCCCTTGGCCGGAGTCAGAGCGGGGGGGCACAGCTTTGACCGTCGATTCCGGCGAGGTTGGTCGCCGGCGGCGGGGGAAGAAGAGGGAATAAGCACGAGGGAGTCGGGGGCGACCTTCGGGTGGTTGTGGATGGGGTCGAGGAGGTCGGTGTAGGCCTGCCCACGGTGAGGCCGAGCCGGCGGCAGGGAAGAACGGCGCGGCGGCGCTCCGGTGGCCGAGCGGGGAAAAAGGTTGGCTGGACAGCTGCGCGAGGACGCGTTGGAGCTAAAGGCAAGGTTGGTGCAGGCGGAGCAGCTGCGGTGGAGTGGGGCGACGGTGAGCTCGTGCTCGCCGGCGTTCGGGCGGCGATGGCGACGGCGTTCCGGGGGCTAAAGGCGAGGAAATGATGAACTGATGGCTGGAATAGGTCGAGGGGGTCCTAGTGGTTCTGATGCGCCCACAAACACAGGAGTTGGGCACTTGCTTTGGAGCTCGCCACGGCGGCAGCTCGTTGGCGGCCGAACGGCGACGGCGTGCGCGTGGCAAGCGCAGGGGATGCCAGAAAGGGAGGGGCGCAGAAGTGGGAATGGCAAGGGGCGACGCGTGGAAGAGAAATCCAGCAGGAGGTGGTGCTCGGGGGACTGCACCGGCGGTGAGCGGCGGCGGCGGAAGCAGAGCAGAGGAGAAGCAGCGGTGCCAGAGGAGGGAGAAGGCAGACAGGAGTCAGAAGGACTCGTTTGCAATTCCCAAAAAGTCCAGGGACCCCTCTGAAAACTAAAATTTCCCATTGGTACAAAATCCTAATGAGAAAAATGTCAAAAGCAAAGTTGTAGAGAATTTCAAATCCTACAAGAATGCTTTAGGGTTCAAGTTCAGAATCTCAAAGGAGACAGTTTTATTTTGAATTTTTGAACACAATTCAAATTATAAACTTTGTGTTATAATTCAAACAAAATGCTCTAATGTTTGGGGTCACTTTGTAAGATTTTATGCAGTAATCATGACTAGTTCTTTTTACACTTTAGCCCTTAGGTAAACTAAGTTTTACTTTTATCTTTCAACCATTTTATATGTAAGTCCTTATATCTTTGTATTAATCACGTAAAGGTCCTTAATTTCATATAAAGTCTATTTCCCTTAGGTTTATTTAACTTTTGCTCTTTTCTTTTCTATAGCCATCTGAATTTGACACTCAAGAACATTTACACACACTTGCACACAAGAATTTATAAAACTCATAATTTACAAATATACCCCTATTGCTTTGTACAACTTGTATATATACCATATCATGCATACATACAATACATCCAAACTTACTATCTCATTGTCTAACTACCGGGATATTACATCGATTCCCGCGATCGGCCCCAAAAAGAAAAAAGGGACTATATGACCGAAGAGCAGGTGAGGCACGTCAGGAATCAACGATCGGTTTCCTCTCATCTTCTGAGAAAATACCAGTATCAGTATCAACAGCGTCTCCAGTGCGAGACTGAAGTAGAAGAATATGAGCGGCGCACTGGGAAACGCCTCAGGAAGCGAGAGGATATGCGAGATCATTGGCATTGCCCGTTCTTCAAGTACTGTTGGGATTCTGGTATGAAACGACTATCCACCCTTGAGGATTGCCCAGAGTGCAAGTCTCAGAAGCAAGATGCAAGAAGTGCCTCAGTTTTTCAGCGTTTAGGACCAGAGCAGTCCCGCCATGGACAAGCCGAGTCATAACGCACAGGGGGAAATTCAGAAGGTGAGGAAGACAAGTATCACCAACCACGCTGGTACCCTGATGGGCTTAACCGGTCCTAGAAGCGGAGGGTGCAGCGGTTGCGCAGCCTGGAAGAAGCCGAGGCCCAATATTTGGAAACACTGAGGAAGGCGCGACCGGATTTGGCTGAGAAAGTTCACCGCCCCAAAAAAGCAGAGGCACGTTCTTCCAAGAAAGTGTGGTGTCCCAAGAAGTCGAAAGCCGATGTAAAGACTCAGCTGATGCACACATGGTGTTTGTTCTTCCTGTAGAGTTTCATGCACCAGACCATGAGGAGGTGCCAGCGGCTCAGCTTGACTTGGGGCCACGGCTAGTTCTATTTGAGAAGCCCCGAGAGAGGAATTATAGGCACCTGAAGGCTTTATATCTCAAGGGTTACATAAACGGCCAGCCTGTCAGCAGGATGCTAATCGACACAGGAGCGGTGGTTAACATAATGCCGTACTCAGTGCTGCGCCGGTTGGGGCATTCTGTTGGGGATCTGATTAAAACCAACATCATGTTAAGTGACTTCAACGGACAAACTTCGGAGGCGCAAGGAGTCCTCAGCGTGGATTCGACGGTAGGAGGCAAGACCGTCCCTACTTTGTTTTTTGTTGTCAATAGCAAGGGCTCGTACACCGTCTTGCTTGGGAGAGATTGGATCCATGCCAATTGTTGTATTCCTTGTTGTCGGTTAAAACCCACCGGCGAGCAACGACAGGCAACACGAGGAGCCGGGAGGCTTCCGGGACTGCTGGTGGGCCCCGGTCCCTCGGTCAATGGCCCAAGAGTCCGGCACACGCCCTGGCTTGGTGAAGTGCTAGGCGTGCCACCTGACCTATACCTGATCAGGAAGGTGTAGCAGTCGTTTGTCAGCTATCTTCCTGCATGCACAGACATGTTAAACATTAGTCCGAGCCGTGATCGGCTCTTACAATGGCTCCCAAGATCAGCTAAAGAAGCCGACGGAGTCACTGTACTAGGTCGGACCTGTCTTCATACCAGGTTGGACCTTCGGGTACTTATCAGAATCAGCTAGAAGAAGCTAATTGCCATGTTTAACAGATCGGATCTACTAAACAAATGAACGTTTGCACAAATCCGATAGAAAGAATAGAAACATGCTCTGTAATTACCAAGCTAATTCAATCTGCGACGGTGAAAGCTTTCACCGTACAACCGGAACATCCTACGCGTGGTCAAGCCTAACGAACATGAAAGATAACAATACGCTAACCCAAAAAGAGGCCTAAAAACCAATTAACAAGTTGATTCCCGGAACAATCCCTCGTCAGGTTCTCATAAGGCACCAAACATGTAGCCGGAACATTTAACCCGTTTGAAGGGCCTAATCATACGGATATTAAACTAATTCTTTGTAACACAAAGAACTACCCTAACAGATTAGATCTACTAAGCAATAACGGAGCAAGGCGCTGCCCCTGCGCCCGAAATCAAACATAAGGACAGCTAAACGATTACAAGCAGCAAGCAAAGCATGGATTCACTGTTCGGAATCATTGCAGCATCATAATCGTTTAAGATAACTAGTGCTACTCGCCATCAAAAATGCTTCAGTACGAGCAACACAAGGATAAATAGATAAACGCAACGCTGCTCCGACCATGCAGGACATGATCGGAGCAGCATGTCGATTACCTGGAGAAATCCCTTGGGAAGGGGTGGCGATGCGCCGAGAGTTTGTTGTGAATGATTGATTCTTATTGATTATCACGATACATATTTATAGTTCGGAGACTTGATCTTAACTGACCCTAGCTGATTACGATTCAATCTCTAACTTACTATATTTAAACTATCCTTAGATACACGGCCATCTTGGCCCTTGACACGTTTGCACAGAGGCCGATTCGCAGACCATTACGATGATTTTCTTCAGCCCATGTTGCTCTCGGCCATCCCTTGGCCCAGCCAAATTATGGAGATAACACATGCCCCCCTGGTTTCGGCAATGATAATTCCGAAACCATTGCTTCTTCGACTTCCAAGATGTGCACATGCACATGCTGCTCCCAACGCTGTCAGATGCGACCCCTTCGGCTTCCAAGGGCTGCACGCGTGCGCTGCCTTCCAATACCATTGGACGCAACCCTTCGACTTCTCCTTTGGGAACCGCGACAGCGCCGCTTCGCCTTCCATCCTGCCTTTATAGGCTAGTACCAGCGGATTCACTCCTATTCATCTTCTTCCTCCACACATTAACCACACCGACATATTCCGCATCCCCCAACAATGGCTTCCTCTTCGTCCAATTCCTCTTCCTCTTCTTCCGTAATTTCCAGCACCTCTCTTGACTCCGAAACCTCCAGGGAGGCAACACCGGAGTTTGATCAAGTGTCTTCATATGAGGCTCTCGCTCCTCTTCATTAGGACGCAGAGGAGTGGGACTTCAGCACTTGGTCAGAGGATGACGAGTCCCTAACCGACGATGAGGACCTCCAAATCCTTCTCCACGGGGCTCTGCATGAAGACGACGACGACTCCTGGGATGGCGACTTCTTTTCTTCCTCGGCAGAAGATACCCAGAGTACTTCTACAGATGATGATTCGGCAACAGGAGGATACCTTCATGGCGGATCGTCATCTTCAGAAGACGATGAGGATTCCAGGGATGATGCCAGTCATAGCAGCGATGATGGCGACAACAGTAGCAGCACCGGCGGTGGCGATGGCAACAGCAACGACGACACCAGCGCCCCCCCCCCCGTACAACCGCCGCAAGACCCTAGGGACTTACTAGTGGTAGTTCATAGGATCTTCTGCCATTGCGCATAGAGCCGGTAGATCGGCTTCTTTTGTAATCACCTTTTGTAAATAAATCCTTTTATTTCGACATGCCGATATCTGACTTCTAATCTTAAAGTCCGATGGCATTGCATCGGCCCTTTCCCTTGAATTATCCAATCCAATCTCGAGTTTTTTCTTTTATTCCGGGTTGAAAAATCCCAAGAACTCGAGTACCTTTCAAATAATCCTGCTAATAACAAGAGTACTCTACAGTCGACTTCTTTCCTCGTTGTTGGATCCCATTCCCCAATTGGGTCAAACAATATGAGTACCAGGAAAACCCCGCGAAGAAGTTGAACCTATTCTTTTAAGATCAAGGGAATCCTGCAATCATCCTCTCTGTTTTTATCAAGACCCAGAATTGGCAAGGCCCAATTACTGCTTCTAAAGTCGATGGTTTAACATTGGCTGTTCAACCTTCAATTCTGTGTATGGACCGGCGCTGCTTTTTCTCTACATATCGGGCTTGCCCATCTCATTCCACCTTGCAGCCTGATGCATTGTACCGGCTTCCAAAGTACTCGATAGATGCTGTCCTGCAGCCTACAAGGTACCCGATTAGATCAACTCGATGTGCTGCAAAGTACTCGATTATATTCTTGCAAATACCCTGATTATACTAGTCCATAGCCTGATGCATTACATCGGCTTCATCACTTGTCTTCCCACATGCTCGGAAAATACTTCTTGAGATGTTGACCATTGACAGCCACCGGAAATTTAACACCATCTAATTCTTCAAGCATGTATGCATTCCCTGGCAAAACTTGATCAACTCTATAAGGCCCGTGCCAATTTGGAGACCATTTACCATACGCCGCATCCTTAGTCCCCAATGGTAACACCGCTTCCCATACTAAATCCCCAACTTCGAATTCCTTCGGTTTAACTTTCTTGTTGTACGCATGGGCTACCTTGGCCTTATTTTCCTTGATCTTTTCCAGCGACCAAAGCCTGAGTTCTGTAATGTCTTCCACATTGTCGCTCATTAGTTTTGCATATTCTTCAGCAGTCAACTCATTCTGAAACTCTATTCGTCTTGAACCGGCCATAATTTCCCATGGCAATACGGCCTCCTGCCCATATACGAGATGATATGGTGAAGTTCTTGTTGCCCCATAGCATGAAACACGATAAGCCCATAATGCTTCTGATAATACTTCATGCCAACACCGTGGGTATTCATCAATCTTCCTTTTGATCAGCTTGATCAAGCTCTGATTGGATGCTTCAGCTTGTCCGTTTGCTTGAGCATAGTACGGAGATGACCTGATCAATTTAATCCCCATGTCGGCAGCGAACTTTTTGAATTCATTAGATATAAACACCGACCCTCCATCTGTTGTAATGGTCTGAGGGATTCCAAACCTATGAATAACATGTTCTTTGACGAAATTGATAACGTCCCTTGATGTTACTGACTTCATAGGCACAGCCTCTACCCATTTGGTGAAATAATCTGTGATGGCCAAGATAAACTGATGGCCTTTACTTGATGGAGGATTAATCTTACCGATCATATCCATGCCTCAGCCCCTGAATGGCCAAGGTTTAATGATGGGATTCATTGCTGATGCTGGTACTATTTGTATCCTTCCAAACTTCTGACAGGCCTGGCATCCTTTATAATTCTTGAAGCAATCTTCCAGCATATCAGGCTAATAATATCCCGAGCGCCTGATCAACCATTTCATTTTATGGGCTGATTGATGAGTACCACACGTACCTTCATGGACTTCATATAAAAGCCGTTTGGATTCAATCGGCCCCAAGCACTTAAGTAATAGCCCTTCCAGAGTCCTGTAGAACAAGTCATCCCCTATCAGGACATACTTCATGGCTCTGTAACGTATCCTCTTATGTGCCCCCCGAGCCGGATCCTTCAAGTAATTGAAGATATCGGCTCTCCAATCTCCCTGCTCCAGCAGGTTTATTGGAAGATCGGCTTCATCCGCCGTGTCCTTGTAACCTGAAGCCATCTGGGCAAGATCATTGGCCTTAGAATTTTGTACCCTTGGTATCCAGTAGAAATTTATATACCTGAACTGGGCCATCAGCTCCTGGCATTGTCTCCACAAAGGAAACAACAACTCGCTTTCACATCGATATGTCTCCGTGAGCTGTGAGATGACCAGTTTTGAATCCCCAAAAACTTCTACTGCCTCTGCTCCAGCTTCGAGAAGTAACTCCATACCTATATGCACTGCTTCATACTCGGCTAGATTATTGGTGCAAGGTGTTGGCAATCTGATTGAAAAGGAATATGTCGCCCCCCGAGGCGAAACGAGCAAGATACCTATGCCAGAACCATCTCCACAGACCGACCCATCAAAATACATTGCCCATGCGTGGATGGAAAGCGCCGATATGTCTGAGCTGGTTCTTTCCACAACGAGATCGGCCAGCGCCTGCCCTTTGACTGCTTTCGCGGGCTGGTACCGGATGTCAAATTCTGACAGAGCAAACATCCATTTACCGAGTCGGCCTTTCAACACCGGGGCCGACAACATGTGCTTGATAACATCTGATTTGCAGATGACAATTGTCTCGGCGGAAAGCAGGATGTGGCGGAGCTTCGTACAAGTAAAGAATAGACAAAGGCATAGTTTCTCAATTTCAGGGTACCTTGTCTCTGCATCTAGCATCCTCCTACTGAGATAAAAAACAACTCTTTCCTTGCCATCCTGCACTTGTACGATGACTGAAGCAATGAAGGTGGCACCTACTGACAGATAAACATAGAATGGTTTACCCTGCTGGGGTGGGACCAACACAGGTGGTTTGGATAAATATTTCTTGATATCTTCAAACGCCTGTTGTTGCTCTGCCCCGCAACGGAACTCGTCATTGGCTTTAATCTTCACCAACTCCATGAATGGCTCGATTCTTCCTGACAGATTGGAAATGAATCTCCTAACAAAGTTGATCTTACCAATGAGTTGTTGGAGTTCCTTCTTCGTAGTAGGTGGTACCATTGTTTTTACAGCTTCTTGACTCTTCAGGCCGATCTCGATTCCCCGTTCATGAACCAGAAAACCCAGGAACTGACCGGCCGATACACCAAAAGCATATTTCTTAGGGATTCATTCTAAGCCCAAACTTCCTAGTTCGCTCCAGAACTCGCCGTAGATCTCCTAAATGTCCCTCAGCCGATGCAGATTTTACCACCACGTCATCAATATAGATTTCCACCAGCTTGCCGATCAAATCATGAAACATATAGTTCATGGCCCGTTGATATGTAGCACCAGCATTTTTGAGCCCAAAAGTCTTGACCACGTACTCGAATAATCCCACTGCACCTGGTACTCTGAATGCGGTCTTATGAATTTCTTCTGGAGCCATAAAAATCTGGTTATAACCAGCATTGCCATCCATGAAACTCAACATCTTATGACCAGCAGCCGCATTAATCAATGTTTCCGCAATCGGCATCGGGTACTCATCTTTTGGTGTTGCTCTGTTGAGATCTCTAAAGTCTACACAGACTCTCCACCGGCCATCCTTCTTCTGTAAAGGCACGACACTGGAAATCCATTCAGCATACCTGCAAGTCCTGATGAAGCCTGCTTCTATCATCTTTTCGACTTCTTTCTTGACTTCTTCCAGGATTTCGGCCTTCATTTGCCGCGCTCGTTGTTGGAACGGCCGAAATCCTGGCTTGAGAGGGAGTCGATGTTCAACAATACTCCTATCCAACCCGGGCATCTCTGTGTAATCCCAGGCAAAACAATCCGTATATTTTCTCAGTAGTGTTATCATCGCCTCTCGCAACTCCGGATTTAACTTCTTGCTGATGAATGTTGGCCGTGGCTTATCCTCAGGACCAATATCGACTTCTTCTAGCTCGTCAGCAGATGTAAACCCGTATCCTAGCTTCCCTTCATCCATCAAGTCGACACTGCAAATAAACAATGAATATGATGTAAAAGGATTTGGCTGATCGCAGGGATCGGCCGACTTATTTTTTTCATTAACTTGTGCTTCTTTACAATTAACACATGGCCGGTTACTTGAACGGGCCTCTTTGTGCACTGTATAATGTAACATGGATAATAAAAACAACTCGAGTCCTATTTTTTGGGGCCGATCTCGGGGATCGGCCTCTCCTGTTTCTCTGGTGCAAACTAACTTTGGACCCCATCTAATCTGTAAGGCCAGTGGATAAGACCAGCCTTACCCCATTTTTTGTAGCCTCCACACGGTCGCAGCCCTCCAAGCTGATCCCTGAGATTGGTTCCTGGTCCTCTGCATCCCAGACACTCATGGCGGCGTGCGAAACTTCAACAGAATCGTCTGCATGGACTACTTTTACTTCATCTCCATCCCATTGAATCAGACATTGGTGCAGATACAGCAATTGGCATGAATCCAATCTCTCCCAAGCAGAATGGTGTACGAGCCCTTGCTATTGACCACAAAAAACGATGTAGAGACAATTTTACCTCCCACCGTCTGATCCACGCTGAGAACTCCTTGCGCCTCTGATGTTTGTCCGTTGAAGTCGCTTAGCGTGATGTTGGTTTTGATTAAGTCCCGAACAGAATGCCCCAGCTTGCGCAGCACTGAGTACGGCATTATATTGACTGCTGCTCCTGTATCGACTAGCATCCTGCTGACAGGTTGGCCGTTGATGTACCCTTTGAGATATAAAGCTTTCAGGTGCCTGTAATTCTTGTCTCGGGGCTTCTCGAATATAACTGGTCGTGGCCCCAAGTCAAGCTGAGCCACTGGCACCTCCTCACGGCCTGGTGCATGAAACTCTGCAGGGAGAACAAACACCATATGTGCATCAGCCGATGTCTTCACATCGGCTTTCGACTTCTTGGGCCGCCATACCTTCTTGGAAGAGCTCTCAACTTTTCGAGGATTGTGGACCTTTTCTGCCAAATCTGGCCGCGCTTTCCTTAATGTTTCCAAGTATTGGGCCTCGGCTTCTTCCAGGCTGCGCAGCCGCTGTACCCTCCGCTTCTGGGACCGGTTGAGCCCATCAAGGCACCAGCGTGGTCGGTGATACTTTTCCTCCTCACCTTCTAAATCTCCCGCTGTATGTGTTGACTTGTTTTGTTCATGGCGGGGCTGCCCTGGTCCCAAACGCTGAAAAACTGAGGCGCTTCTCGTATCTTGCTTCTGAGAATTGCATTCTGGGCAATCTTCAAGGGTAGGTAGTCTTTTCATACCAGAATCCCAGCAGTATAGGAAGAACGGGAAATGCCAATGATCCCGTGTATCCTCCCGCCTTCTGAGGCGTTTCCCAGTGCGTCACTCATATTCTTCTTCTTCAGTTTCGCGTTGGAGACGCTGCTGATACTGATACTGGTATTTTTTTAGAAGATGAGAGGAAACTGGTCGTTGATTCCTGACGTGCCTGACCTGTTCCTCGGTGATATAGTCCCTTTCTTCTTTTTGGGGCCGATCGTAGGAATCGGCCTCTTGCCTCCTTGAATGTTGACGTGATGTATATCCTGCCATGTTAATACCAAGCGTGAAATCAAGCTGCCGACACGTTGAGCGGTCGTACCCTTCCACCATGTTTACGTTTGGGAACGGCTGAGTATCAACCTTCATGGCATATTGCCCCAAGATTAATTGGCCTTGCTCAATGGCCGATTGTATCTGTCGCCGGAGTTCCTTGCAGTTGCCGGTACCGTGGGTGAAAGAATTACGCCACTTGCAGTATAATCTCCCCTGAAGCTCCTGGGCTGTTGGGATCTTGAAACCTTCAGGGAACTTAAATTGCTTCTCTTTCAGGAGTAAGTCGAATATCTATTCGACCTTGTTTACATCAAAATCAAATCCTTTTAAAGGACCCTGTTGTTTCACCCACTTGTAGGACACAGGCTTTGCCCCCGTGCCCACTCCACTACTGCAATCTCTAGGTCATCCTCAGAGTCTTCAGAATCTTCAGCGTCAACCATTACCACTTGACGCTTGAACTTGTCTTGGTACAACTTTGGATGGCGTTGCTCATATACTGTCATCTTTTGTACTAGATGTGCCAAAGAGTTGAACTCCAGCTGGAAAACCAAATCCCTGACTAGTTTCACTAATCCCAAGATTGCCAATTCAACAGCTTCTTTCTCTGAAATTTGAATTGAGTAGCATCGATTCTTAACTTCTCTGAATCGCTGAATGTACTCCGCCATTGTTTCTCCTCGTTTCTGGCGGACCTGTGCCAAATCAGCAATCCCAGCTTCTGCAGCTTCTGAATGATATTGTACATGGAACTGTTCCTCTAGCTGCTTCCAAGTGCGAATAGAATCAGGATCCAATGATGTGTACCATCCAAAAGCCGGCCCTGTGAGAGACTGTGAGAAAAACCTCACCCGCAATGGATCTGACACCAAAATCATCCCTAGCTGTGCTAGATATCGGCTCACATGTTCTATGGAGCTGGATCCCTCTGTCCCGTTGAACTTGGTGAACTCAGGTAGCCGATACTTGGGCGGCAGGGGAATCAAATCGTATTCACTTGGATACGGCTTGGTGTAGCTGATCGCTCGCCTTCTTGGGAGAATGCCAAATTGATCGCTCAAAATAGCACTGATTTGATCTACTGTATGTGCTCTTGCGGCCGAGTGCGTACCTTCATGACTTGGCCTCGTTGCATAAGTAGCCAGCCATGCCTGTTTATCGTCATCGACTACGGATGTCCCTCCAGTAACTCTTTGCGCCGGGTGTCCACCATCTGGTATATACGCACAAACATATCCGTGCGGCACCTCCTTGGGGGGTTCGCTGAAGAACTGGTGATCAGCAGGGTCACCTTCCACCTTGTATATGACATATGCTAGAGAATTCTGTTGCTCTGGGGCAGCAAATGCATAGGGCATTGGTGCCTGGCTTGAGAAGGCAATTCCCCCTGTGACTCCCTAAAGCAGGTCCTGTTGGAGAGTACTGGTGTTTCATGATTTCCTGCACCACGCGCAGCGCAACGCGCTCAAGGGTGTTCACCAAACTCTCAGAATGTCGATGCAATGAGTGAGCCACCATGTAGTTGACTTCCTAGCGAAGAGCTCGCGTACGTTCTTCCATAGGAGTAGATAGATCTACTTCATCTAATGCACCCTCTGATGAAAATCCCTTCCATCTGATACCGTGGTGTCAAGTTCTTTCAAACGAGCCGATGAGATCGGCTTCAAAAGTAGCTTTTATTTTGTCATACCTCTGCTTATGCTCTTCAGATAACTCTTCATAAGTAATCGGGTTCTCACTCGGCATCTTGGCAATGGAAGTCGATGAAGCCAAAGAAGATGATGTAGCCGATTGCAGTCGAAGTAGTCACTGAAGTAGTCGATGTAATCGGTGAAGTCGATGAAGTAGTTGATGTGGTCCCACTGGGCGTGCCAGAATATGTTGTCGGTCAAAACCCACCGGTGAGCAACGACAGGCAACACGAGGAGCCGGGAGGCTTCCGGGACTGCTGGTGGGCCCCGGTCCCTCGGTCAACGGCCCAAGAGTCTGGCACACGCCCTGGCTTGGTGAAGTGCTAGGCGTGCCACCTGACCTATACCTGATCATGAAGGTGTAGAAGTCGTTTGTCAGCTATCTTCCTGCATGCACAGACATGTTAAACATTAGTCCGAGCCGTGATCGGCTCTTACAATGGCTCCCAAGATCAGCTAAAGAAGCCGACGGAGTCACTGTACTAGGTCGGACCTGTCTTTATACCAGGTTGGACCTTCGGGTACTTATCAGAATCGGCTAGAAGAATCTGATTGCCATGTTTGACAGATTGGATCTACTAAACAAATGAACGTTTGCACAAGTCCGATAGAATGAATAGAAACATGCTCTGTAATTATCAAGCTAATTCAATCTGCGCGGTGAAAGCTTTCACCATACAACCAGAACATCCACGCGTGGTCAAGCCTAACGAACATGAAAGATAACAATACGCTAACCCAAAAAGAGGCCTAAAAACCAACTAACAAGTCGATTCCCAGAACAATCCCTCGTCAGGTTATCATAAGGCACCAAACATGCAGCCGGAACATTTAACCCATTTGAAGAGCCTAATCATACGGATATTAAACTAATTCTTTGTAACACAAAGAACTACCCTAACAGATTAGATCTACTAAGTAATAACGGAGCAAGGCGCTGCCCCTGCGCTCGAAATCGAACATAAGGATAGCTAAACGATTACAAGCAGCAAGCAAAGCATGGATTCACTGTTCGGAATCATTGCAGCATCATAATCGTTTAAGATAACTAGTGCTACTCGCCATCAAAAACGCTTCAGTACGAGCAACACAAGGATAAACAGATAAACGCAACGCTGCTCCGACCATGCAGGACATGATCGGAGCAGCATGTCGATTACCTGGAGAAATCCCTTGGGAAGGTGTGGTGATGCGCCGAGAGTTTGTTGTGAATGATTGATTCTTATTGATTATCACGATACATATTTATAGTCCGGAGACTTGATCTTAACTAACCCTAGCTGATTACGATTCAATCTCTAACTTACTATATTTAAACTATCCTTAGATACACGGCCATCTTGGCCCTTGACACGTTTGCACAGAGGCCGATTCGCAGACCATTACGATGATTTTCTTCAGCCCATGTTGCTCTCGGCCCATCCCTTGGCCCAGCCAAATTATGGCGATAACACTTCTATAATTCATCAGTGTCTGATTCAATGGGATGGAGATGAAGTAGAAGTAGTCCATGCAGATGATTCTATTGAAGTTTCACGTGCTGCCATGAGTGTCTGGGACGCGGAAGACCAGGAGCCTATCTCAGGGATTAGCTTGGAAGGTTGCGACCGCGTGGAAGCTACAAAAAATGGGGTGAGGCTGGTCTTATCCACTGGCCTTACGGAGCAAACGGGGTGCCAAAGTTAGTTTGTACCAAGGCAACAGGAGAGGCCGATCCCTGTGATCGGCCCCAAAAAATAAGAAGTGAATTATTTTTGTCAACCATGTTACATCATTATAATGATCACAAAGAGGCCCGCTCGAGCAGCCGGCCATAAGTTGATTGTAAAGTGGCACAAATTAATGAAAAGAACAAGTCGGCTGGTCCCTGCGATCGGCCGAATCCTTTTACATCGTACTCATCGTTTATTTGCAGCATCGACTTAATGGATGAAGGGAAACTAGGATACAGGTTCACATCTGCTGACGAGCTGGAAGAAATCGACATTGGTCCTGGGGATAAGCTACAGCCAACATTTATCAGCAAGAAGTTGAATCCAGAGTTGCGAGAGCTGATGATAGTTCCGCTGAAAGAATATGCGGACTGTTTTGCCTGGGATTACATAGAGATGCCCGGGTTGGATAGAAGTATTGTTGAGCATCGGCTCCCTCTTAAGCCAGGATTTCGGCCGTTCCAGCAACGAGCGTGGAAAATGAATGCCGAAGTCCTGGAAGAAGTCAAGAAAGAAGTCGAAAAGATGTTAGCAGCAGGCTTCATCAAGCCATGCAGGTATGCTGAATGGATTTCCAGTGTTGTGTCTGTATAGAAGAAGGATGGCCGGTGGCGAGTCTGCGTGGATTTCAGAGATCTCAACAGAGCCACACCAAAGGATGAGTACCCGATGCCGGTTGCGGAGACATAGATTAATGCAGCTGCTGGTCACAAGATGTTAAGTTTCATGGATGGCAACGCTGGTTATAACCAAATTTTTATGGCTCCAGAGGATATCCACAAGACCGCATTCAGAGTACCAGGTGTAGTGGGATTATTCGAGTATGTAGTCATGACTTTTGGGCTGAAAAACGCTAGTGCTACATACCAACGGGCCATGAATTATATGTTCCATGTCTTGATCGGTAAGCTGGTGAAAATTTACCTTGATGATGTGGTGGTGAAATCTGCATCGGCTAAAGGGCATTTAGGAGATCTACGGCGAGTTTTGGAACGAACCATGAAGTTCGGGCTTAGAATGAATCCAAAAAAGTGCGCCTTTGGTGTATCAGCCGGTCAGTTCCTGGGTTTTCTAGTTCATGAACGAGAAATTGAGATCAGCCTAAAAAGTAAAGAAGCTGTAAGAACAATGGTGCCACCTACTACAAAGAAGGAACTCCAACAACTCATTGGCAAGATCAATTTTGTTAGGAGATTTATTTCCAATCTGTCAGGAAGAATAGAGCCATTCATGGAGTTGGTAAAAATCAAAGCCAATGACGAGTTCCGCTGGGGGCAGAGCAACAACAGGCGTTTGATGATATCAAAGAATATTTATCCAAACCGCCTGTGTTAGTACCACCCCAGCAGGGTAAGCCATTCCATAATTATCTGTCAGTAGGTGGCACTCCTATTGCTTCGGTCATCGTACAAGTGCATGATGGCAAGGAGAGAGTCATCTTTTACCTCAGCAAAAGGATGTTAGATGCAGAGACCAGGTACCCCGAAATTGAGAAGTTATGCCTTTGTCTATTCTTTACCTGTATGAAACTCCGCCACATCCTGCTTTCCGCCGAGACGATTGTCATCTGCAAATCAGATGTTATCAAGCACATGTTGTCGGCCCCAGTGTTGAAAGGCCGACTCGGTAAGTGGATGTTTGCCTTGTCAGAGTTTGATATTCGGTACCAGCCTGCGAAGGCAGTCAAAGGGCAGGCGCTGGCCAACCTCATTGCAGAAAGGACCAGCTCAGACATAGCATCGCTTTCCATCCGCGCATGGGCAATGTATTTTGATGGGTCGGTCTGTGGAGATGGTTCTGGCATAGGTATCCTGCTCGTTTCATCTCGGGGGGCAACATATTCCTTTTCAATCAGATTGCCAACACCTTGCACCAATAATCTAGCCGAGTATGAAGCGGTGCACAAAGGTATGGAATTACTTCTTGAGGCCGGAGCAGAAGCAGTAGAAGTTTTTGGGGATTCAAAACTGGTCATCTCTCAGCTCACGGAAATGTACCGATGTGAGAGTGAGTTGTTGTTTCCCTTGTGGAGACAATGCCAGGAGCTAATGGCCCGGTTCAGATGTATGAATTTCTATTGGATACCAAGAGTACAAAATTCGGAGGCTAATGATCTTGCCCAGATGGCTTCAGGTTACAAGGATACGGCGGATAAAGCTGATTTCCTAATAAACCTGCTGGATCAGGGGGATTGGAGAGCCGATATCTTCAATTACTTTAAGGATCTGGCTTGGGGGGCACCTAAGAAGACACGTTACAAAGCCATAAAGTATGTCTTGATAGGGGATGACTTGTTCTACAGGACTCTGAAAGGGCTACTGCTTAAGTGCTTGGGGCCAATTGAATCCAATCAGCTCTTACATGAAGTCCATGAAGGTACGTGTGGTACTCACCAATCAGCCCACAAGATGAAGTGGTTGATTAGACACTCAGGATATTATTGGCCTGATATGCTGGAAGATTGCTTCAAGTATTATAATGGATGCCAGGTCTGTCAAAGGTCTGGGAAAATACAAATAGTACCAGCATCAGCAATGAATCCTATCATCAAACCTTGGCCGTTCATAGGCTGGGGCATGGACATGATTGGTAAGATTAACCCTCCATCGAGTAAAGGCCATCAGTTTATTTTGGGCGTCAGAGATTATTTCACCAAGTGGGTAGAGGCTGTTCCTATGAAGTCAGTAACATCGAGGGACGTCATCAATTTCGTCAAAGAACACGTTATTCATAGGTTTGGGATTCCTCAGACCATTACAACAGATGGAGGGTCGGTGTTTATATCTGATGAATTCAAAAAGTTCGCTGCCGGCATGGGGATTAAATTGATCAGGTCATCTCCGTACTACGCTCAAGCGAACGGACAAGCCGAAGCATCCAATCAGAGCTTGATCAAGCTGATCAAAAGGAAGATTGATGAATACCCATGGTGTTGGCATGAAGTATTATCAGAAGCTTTATGGGCTTATCGTGTTTCATGCCACGGGGCAACAAGAACTTCACCATATCATTTGGTGTATGGGCAGGAGGCCGTATTACCATGGGAAATTACGGCCGGTTCAAGACGGATAGAGTTTCAGAATGATTTGACCGCTGAAGAATATGCCGCTCTAATGAGTGACACTGTGGAAGACATTATGGAACTCAGGCTTTGGTCGCTGGAAAAGATTAAGGAAAATAAGGCCAAGGTAGCCCGCGCATACAATAAGAAGGTTAAACCGAAGGAATTCCAAGTTGGAGATTTAGTATGGGAAGCGGTGCTACCATTGGGGACTAAGGATGCGACATATGATAAATGGTCTCCAAATTGGCATGGGCCTTGTAGAGTTGATCAAGTTCTACCAGGGAATGCGTACATGCTTGAAGAATTGGATGGAGTTAAATTTCTGGTAGCCGTCAATGGCCAACACCTCAAGAAATATTTCCCGAGCATGTGGGAAGACGAGTGATGAAGCCGATGTAATGCATCAGGCTATGGACCAACACAATCAGGGTATTTATGAGGAAAGCCGATATGATACATCGGGCTGCAAGTTGACATAATCGAGTACTTTGTGGTACATCAGGCTGCAAGTCGATATGATCGGGTACTTTGTGGTATATCAGGCTGCAGGTCAGTATCTATCGGGTACTTTAAAAGCCGGTGCAGTGGATCAGGCTGTAAGGTGGAACGAGATGAGCAAGTCAGATCTGTAAAAAAAGAACAGTGCAGGTCCGCGCCCGGAGCCAAAGATTGAATAGCCGATGTTAAGCCATCGACTTTAGAAGCAATAATCGGAACCTGCAAGTCCCGGGCTTCGATAACAAGCAAAGAAGTCGATTGCAGGTGTCTTATCAAGGTCGGCATAATGGATTCTGCAGCGTGACTCAAATCAGGCAAACTACAAGGGTCTCTTGATCTGGAAAGAAAAGGTTCGACTTCTTTGCGGGTTTTCTTGGTAATCATATTTTTCAACTTGATTTAGGCTCGGGGGGAAGCAGTGACAACAGGAGCACGTGTCAAAGCTAGTTTCAAGGAAGAGTCAGGGTACTCGAATTCTCGAAGATCTCTGAGATATCTGATCCGGAATAAAGGAAAAGCTTGGGATTGGATCGGACAATTCAAGGAGAAAGGCCGATGCGATGCCATCGGACTTTAGAAGATTGGATTTTCAGACCTTGGCTTACTGAAATGAAAGGGTTCATCTACGAAAAATTATTACAAAAGAAGCCGATCTACCGGCTCTATGCATAATGGCGGAAGACCCTACGAACTACCACCAGTGAGTTCCTAAGGACTTGCGGCGCTTGTATGGGGGAGACGCATTGGTGTCATCATCGCTACTGCCATCGCCGCCGCCGCCGTTGCTGCTGCTGTTGCCGCCGTCATCGCTGCTATGACCGGCATTATCGCTGGCGTCCCCGTCATCTTCTGAAGTCGATGATCCGCCGCGCAGGAACCCTCCTGCTGCCGAGTCATCGTCGGTTGAGGTGTCCTTGGTATCTTCTTCTGAGGAAAAGGAGTCATCGTCCCAGGAATCTTCGTCGCCTTCATCCAGATCCTCATGAAGGAGAATCTGGAGGTCCTCATCGTCGGTCAGGGACTCATCATCCTCTGACCAAATGCTGAAGTCCCACTCCTCTGTGTCCCAATGCAGAGGAGCGAGAGCCTCGTATGAAGCTACTAAATCGAACTCCGGCGTTGCCTCCCTGGAGGTTTCGGAGTCAGGAGAGGTGATGGAGATTATGGAAGAAGAGGAAGAGGAATTGGAGGAGGCAGAGGAAAAGGAAGCCATCGCCGGGGGATGCAGAATATGTTGGTGCGGTTAATGCATGGAGGAAGGAGATGAATAGAAGTAGATCCGCCAATGTCAGTTTATAAGGGCAGGAATGGAAGGCGAAGCAGCGCTACGACGATTTTCGAGGGAGAAGTCGAAGAGTCACGTCCGATGGTATTGGGAGGCAGCGCGCGCGTACAGGACCTGGAAGTCGAGGGGTCATGTCCGACGGCATTGGAAGCGGCATGTGCGTGTACAGGTCTTAGCAGTCGAAGAGGCGATGATTTTGAAATTATCATTGCCAAAACCAGGGGGGCATGTGTTATCGCCATAATTTGACTGAGCCAGAGGATGGGCCGAGAGCAACGTGGGCTGAAGGAGATCATCGTGGCGGTTTGCGAATCGGGTTCTGTGTGAGCGTATTAAGGGCCAGGAAGGCCGTGTATCTAGTAAGGATAGTTTAAATATAGTAAGTTAGAGATTGTATCATAATCAGCTAGGGTTTGTTAAAAAGATCAAGTCTCCGGACTATAAATATGTATCATAAGATTCAATAAGAAGAATCCAACATTTGCAACAAACTCTCGGCGTATCGCCATCCCTTTTCCCAAGGGTTTCTCCAGGTAACTAACATGCTGCTCCGATCATGCTCCGCATGGTCAGGGTAGCATTGCATTTATCTGCTTATCATTGTGTTTCTCATGCTGAAGCGTTGTTGATGACGAGTAACACTAGTTATCTTGAATGATTATAATAATGCATCAGTTCTTAATAGTATATCCATGCCCTGCTTGCTGTTCGTAATCGTTTAGCTGCCCTTGTACGTGATCCCAGGTGCAAGGGCAGCACCTTGCTCTGTTCTTGCTTAGTAGATCTAATCTGTTATGGTAGTTCTTTGTACTACGAGAAATCGGTTTAATATCCGTATGATTAGGCCCTTCAAACGGGTTGAACGTTCCGGCTGCATGATTGGTGCTTTATGGTAATCTAAGGAGAGATTGTTCTGGGAATAGGCTTATTAGTTGGTTTTTAGGCCTCTTTCTAGGTTGACGTCTTGTTACCTTTCATGTTCGTTAGGCTTAATCACGCGTAGGATGTTTCGGTCGTACGGTGAAGACTTTTACTGTCGTAGATTGTATTAGCTTGGTAATTACAGAGCATGCTTTTATCTCTTCTATTGGATTCGAAAAAGACATTCGAGTATTAATAGATCCGATCTATTAAACGGGTGCAATCGGCTTCCTTTAGCCGATTCTGAGGGTTACCCGAAGGTCCAACTTGGTACAAAGATAGATCCGACTCAGTGCAGAGGCTCCATCGGCTCTTCTAGCAGATCTTGGGAGTCATTTTAAGAGCCGATCACGGCTCGGACTAATGTTTGATGTGGCTGTGCATGCAGGAAAATAACTGATAACGACTTCTACCCCTTCTTGATTAGGTATAGGTCAGGTGGCACGCCTAGTATTTCACCAAGCCAGGGCGTGTGCCGGACTTCTGGGCCGTTGACTGAGGGACCGGGACACACCAGCAGTCTCGGAAGCCTCCCGGCTCCTCGTGTTGCCTGTCGCAGCTCGCCGGTGGGTTTTGACCGACAACACTTCTGCACTCTCAGTCTTCATATGAGTCATCTTCGAGTAGTTTTGCGGCGTCCAGCCCCCGAGCTTACGAGCCAGGAGAGCCGAAGGAGCCATGTTGAGTCGTGTGCATTGCCCAGCCTCCGAGCCTGGGAACTAGCAGAACTGTGATGGCACGCCGTGCTACCTGGAGGGTTGTTGCCGAAGCTTGATCTGGAAAAAGACAATGCATATATTATGTAGCATAATACGAAGATACCGAGTAGTACTCAGTAATAATGTGAAGACACCAAAATTTATTCGGTGTAAAAATAAACTTGTTGTGTCAAGCTCTTGTTTAGCCATGTAAATCTCCCGAGTAGTATGCCTGTTATGTTTAAGCACCTAGTCCTGTTTTAGCCATTGCTCATAGCGTGTATGAGATCTTTGTCTCGTGTACACGTAAAGGCATTAGGCATGACAAAAGAGCCGAGGTTTCAAGGATTAAGGCATGTGCTACCCGAGTTGATTAGCGATCGTTAAGAGGAGACAACGAGCAGAAAGTAGTCATCATGCGACAAAGAGGATGCGTAGTGTGTAAAAGTAGTCGACTCTGGAGGGTTTCAATGCCCATCGAGAGTCGAACACGGATAAGTAGTCGGCAAAGTGTAGCTCTCGAGGGTTTCAATGCCAATCGAGAGTCGTACACGGATAAGTAGTCGATCATGGTGTAGCCCCCGAGGGTTTCATCCCCGTCGAGAGGCGTACCCAAAAAGGTAGCCGATCATGGTGTAGCCCCCGAGGGTTTCATGCCCGTCGAGAGGCGTACCCAAAAAGGTAGCCGATCTTGTGAAGAACAAGCCGGAAAAGGTATAAGTCACTTAGCTTGATTCGTGGGCTAATGTCGATGAAGCCGTGGAGCTAGTTGATGGAGCTGCGATGGTTTGTTGATGAAGCTTGACTAGTCGGAGTCGATTCCGACTAGTTTTCAAGTCGAGACGAGTAGTTGATGTAGTCGTTGTTGTGAGGCTCGCCCTCGACTAGTTTCTAGTCGAGATGAGTAGTCGAAGTAGTCATCGGCGGGCCGCCGATCGTCCTCATGAAGTCGAAGTGATCGCTGGCGGGCTGCCGAGCCTTCTCGCGAAGTCAAAGTAGTCACTGGCGGGCCGCCGAGCTTCGTCGCGAAGTCGAAGTAGTCACTGGCGAGCCGCCGAGCCTCCTCGCGAAGTCGAAGTAGTCGAACTCATCGCTGCTGCGCACGGACATTGCGGCACAAGCCGAAGTTGAACCGGGTCGTCGAGGTCGGCGGCCGCGGTGCATCAATGTTGCAGCGTGAGGTGAAGTCGAGCTGAGTAGTCGAGGTCGATGTAGCCGTTCGCTGAAGGATCCGATCTCGAGCTCGATTAATCGATCCGCCGATGCATTTGTACGAAGTAGCAATCTGCCACCTTGAGTGGATTGATGTTGATGAAGAGGTCCTTCAAATTCGCCCAATGATCGCGACGATCGGCCCCACGGTGGGCGTGTCACACCCAATTTATAAAGACATAAACCGAGCAATCATATATGCGCTAGGATCAAGTCACACATATATACAACAGAATTATCAAGATATCACAACACATATCACGAAATAAAAGCGTATAAATTGTAAATGAATTCTTTATTACAACCGAATCAAGAATCGGTTCAAGGAATGCGGAAGCGTAAAATAAATACATGAAGAGCAGGGCGCCACAGGGACGTCGGCTGGGAGACAAACGCCTAGAAGTCGTCGAGTCCGCTGATGTAATCCTCCATGTCGCCTGGTAGTAAGCAATAGTCGAAGATATCCCAAAGAGAACAGAAGAGTAGAGAAGACAAGTGTGAGTACACAACTTGCACTCAACAAGTATAACACGAATTATGAGGCTCTATGGTTAGCTGACTCAACTGCATTAGCTTTTAATCTGGGCAAATTTTATTAAAGCTATTTACTATAAGTGGATGAATTACCATAACCCAAGTTATTGAATAATTAATTAAAATTACTCATAAGTCTACTGAAATTCAAGCCAAACCACCAAAGATAAACCCCACTAATCAGATGGAGGATCTGGGCCGCTCATGACCGTGAGCACGGCTAGTATACCAGTTTTACACTCTCGAGAGGTTGCACAACTTTACCCACAAGTCGTGAGCTACGCTAGTTTTTCATCACACTTCCTTAGGTAAGATGACTAGCAAGCACACTACGAGGCCGTTACAAAGAACACGTTGGTAAGGTGTAACCGCTAAGGATTCTGGATCAGCAACTATGGAGCAAACCTCAAGGGGGTACAAGCACATAGCACAGACCAAGCCTCGTAGTGCGAGGGCCATAGAAGCTTACCACCCCTCTTGCCCCGCAGGTAAGTTACTCCCAAACCAAAATGACCTAATTAATAAGCCAAGACCATCCCATTCTAGTCTTGTGGTTGCGCGGTTGTCCCAGGTTGTCGCTCTATGAACCGGTCCTTATGGAGAGTGGCCAACCAAGCACTAAGCACCGTGCTGGCCCCTCGAACCATGTTTCTATAAAAACATATTTTAACGAGACGTGAGCCACTCAAGCACACAGCACAGAGGGCCACACTCAGAATTAAGTTGCATATAACCATTAATCAAATTTAATTAAAAAGGACCATAATGTGTGAGAGCGCAGCACCTAGCACAACTTAACTAAAATGCAACCCCAGGTATTTATATATAAAGGATAAAAGTGGCTAGTAAATCCTTATAGGCATACAGTATTAAAATGCAGTATGAAATTGTATTTAAAAGTGATAGGATGTTCATGTTATATTTGCCTTCCTCAAAGTTCTCCTGCTGCTGCTCAAAGGGCTCTGAAGAAGGTGGCTCCTGGTACTCCTCCGGTGGCTCAACGTCTACTCACGATCATAACGTCAAAACATGGTCCACACATACACATACATGCAAACAACGACAAAAGATAATAAATAGTACAACAATACAATAAAAAAGCACACAAACTGAGCTAAAGCTATTCTACGCGTTACAACGATCGCGTGGGCGCGAAAACCACTCAAAACGGAGCTAAGACGCGTAAACTAGGGCTAAAACAAGATCTAGGGGCTTGACTGCGAGAAAACTGAAGTTCCAGGGGGTTCTGCACAAAAAACCAGGGGCCTAAACATAATTAAAGGTTAGATCGAGGGTCTAACACGCAAAAACACAGGGGCTGGACGGCGGACCCAAAATCTAGAAAGCTCAGGAGCTTCGGTGCAAAAACAGGGGCTCAACTGGAATTATTTTTGAACTAACATGGACTGCGGGTTGATTTCAAGGAAACTCAGGGGTTCTTTAGCAAAACCGCACGGCTGAAGCGGTACCTTCTAATCTAGGCCGTCAGATCTGGATCGGACGGTTCGGACCCGATCTGGATCGGACGGTCTGATCTGGCAGCGGGGGGGTTCGGATGGTCCTATCTGAACGATGTAATCTGGTCCGCTGGATCTGGATCTAACGGTTAGGATTTAAAAAAAACAAGGACAAACCGGTACGCGTGGATCTGATCCGTTGGATCACGATCCAGCGGCTCAAATCTAAACGAACCGCGATCTAATCGTGGGCGTTGGCTCTTGTAACGCCCACTAAATCACACGCTAGAATGCCTCATTTAAAAGTCATTCGTCGTCAAAACCCTAACCCTAACCCTTCCTGATCAACAGCAGACTTGACCGCCGTTCCATCCCGCACTGCTCGCGCGCGACCGCCTTTCCCGCAATCGGTGCCGGCGCGATGCTGTTCTTCTCGCGCAGCATGCGGACGATGCACGCGCGTGGCCGACCGACCGCGGTCGCCGCCGCGATCGGCGCCGACGCACCCCTCCCTTTTTCCCTCTCTCCCCTTTCTCTTTTCTCCTTTTCTCCCCCCTATTTCTTTTCTCTTCTTTCCCTTTTTCCCTCTCTTTCTTTTCTTTCTCCCTTCCTTTCTTCTTTTCCCTCCTCTCTTCTCCTCCTTCCCCTCTCCCCTGCCCCGAGCACTGCTCAACCCGCGCCGCCCCCCCTGCTTGGCCCCTGAGCCACGGCCTCCTCCCACCCTCACACGCGCGCACCTGCTCCCGGCCAAACGTGCCCGTGCCGCGCACGCGCACACGCCCGAGCACTCCCGCGCGCTCGCCCCGGCCGCGCGCGAGCCCCTGCCGCGCCGCGCGCGGGCCCCTGCCCCGGCCGTGCCGCGACGTGTGCGCACGCGCACCGCGTGGCCGCGCGCCGCGCCGTGCCGGCCGCCGCTCGCGCTCTGCCCCTGGCCCGAGCCACGCCGCACGCACATGAGCGCTTCCCCGCGCGTGCCGCGCCGCCCGTCGCCAACGCCCCGCCCCGCCGCGCGCGCCGTCGTTCCCTTGCTCCTGTACCGGCACAGCCCCACGTACGGCACCTCGGCGCCCTCGCCGCACACCGCATCGCGACGTAAGCAAATGGCCGAGCGCCATTAATGGCGCTCCGCGCCGCTCGCCGGCCCCCCCTCACCGGTCACCGCCGCCCACCACCCCGGCCGCCTATAAAAGGGGCCGAGGGGCACCCCCAGCTCCCCACGAACGCCGCTGCACGCCTGGCCCCTTCCATCCTAGCCTTCACCGCCGCCACGCCGAGCCGCCTTGCGCCGCCGCCTCTGCTCCCGTGGGCGCGCCTCCTCGCTCCACCTCAGCCCGAGGTGAGGCCGGGAACAGTTCCCCTTGCTCCCCTGCCTCTTTTCCCTCCTGCCCCGGGCCACCCTTGGGCCCTGGCCGGCCGGCGCCGCCCGCCGCCGCCGCCCCTGCCCCTCCTCTGTTTCGGTCACAGGGGAGGAGAGGAGGAAGAGGGGGCAGTTTTGCCCATAACCCCCCCCTTCCCTGTATATTTCTCAAAAGAGACCCCCCCCCCACTTACTCCCCTTTGCAGAAAAGGCCCTGCTCTTTCCGTTATTTCAAAATAAACCCTTCATTACACGAACCTAATTATACTCGACATCCTTTAGCGTGCCCTGCGTATTTCTAGAAATTGCAAATAGGCCCTTGCCCCCTCCAGATACTTACGAATAAATTCCTGGAGCCCTGTTTAACCACCCGAACCCTCTTTAGCTCGTCATTTTATGTGCGAAACGACCTCCGATCAACCCGAAACTTTACCACGCCCTTTCTAGTATAGTTTTAGCCATGCCATTAAGAAACCACCCAAAGATATCACCCCTAACTCCGTAACTAAATTATTTCCGATTCAAGCCCAACGATAAAAGCTTTTAGTTCTTTCGCTTGATTGTATGTCTGTTTGTTTGCGTCGTAGGACACGGAGTGAACGAAGGAGTTCCCGACTGCGACCAAGCAACCGAGGACCAGTTTTGCGACCCCGAACCCGAGGGACAGTGCTTCGATCAGGACCTCCCGCAAGGGTTTGATGATGGCAAGTTCAATTCCGCCCTTTGATGCATGTTTCTGTCCTAGTTTTTATAAACACAACCCAGAGACCTGTTTTATAAAATTGCATGGTTTTGTGTGCCGAAAACATGGTAGGATAGCCACCCCTACTTGTGATAACCATACCTTGACCACCTGGTTTTGCAAAGAAAGTGTGTGTGCGTGTAGGAAGGGATAAAATGTGGTTTTGAAAAGTGAGTTAGATGGGATGGATGGCATTTCTGTGTGAATTGCCGTTGGTGTGCTCGTACCTGTGTGGTTGAGCGTGGAAGGGAGATATCCATCTTGTCACCCCTAAGGACCGAGTTGATGTGTCGTCTCACCTAGCTTCCTGTCGTGCAAACCACTTGACCGTTGTATGGGCAACGGCTTGGTCTAACCCTACTAGTTAGTCTGATAGCCATCAGGAGAGCTGGGAGCAACAGGTGATCAAGGAGACGGGATAAGCTCTGTGTGACTTATACCCCGGTTAAACCTCGGTGATAGGTCGAATGACCCCTTGATAGATCCCGTGGTGGCTAGTCAGGCCTAGCTAAGGTGGGTAAGGGCTTTGTTGGGATCTGCACCGGCACTAAGGTGTTCGTGCTGTGGTACCCCACCTGTGGGTAAAGTTGCACACCTCTGCAGAGTTAAAATCTATTCGAATAGCCGTGCCCATGGTATTGGGCAAGTTATGGTGTGGTCACATAACTAGTGTTTCTCTCCGGGAATGGTTGAACTGGTGTGAGTCGTTTGGAAAGTGTCCGGCAGTTGTGCCGTGTGCTACGCCGGACGGGGAGCCCGGTAGCAGTTTAAAACCTGGATCCGTGTGGATCAACGCTGCGTGCTCCTTGGTACTGGAAAACTCGTTTTGAAAATGCTTTTAAAACAAATCCCTGCATATAACCGAGTTTTTCCGTAAACGAACCATAACCTTATCCTTGGAATACCTTGTGCATTAAATTCTGTTATACCCCCCCTCCGTGGGTGTGATTGGACTTGCTGAGTACGTTTGTACTCACCCCTTTCTTACTTTTACAGTGGAAGACCCAGACTACATCCCCGAAGACAACGAGTAGGGTTTCGTCCTGCACCCAGTCTTGCCTGTGGTTGAGGCCACTGTTGGATTCCGCATGGCGCAAGACTCTGATGATCCTCTTTTCGTAGCTAGTGTAGTAGTGTGGGTTTTAGTTGTAATCCTCGCGATAGTGGCGCTTCACTGCCCATTACCGCGAAGAGTTGTACGGTGATGTACCATCTGATGTAATAAAAGTGTTATCAGCCTCCTGGGACTGATAAAGCAACACTTTTAAATCTTCCCTGATGGGGGGACGCTTCAGGTGGTATCAGAGCCGTAGACTGGCCGTAGGACGTGACCCTAGGAGTGAGACCCCTTTTAGGCCCTAGAACTTGTCCCGATTTAGAAATTTTCTGCACAAACATTCACCACTGATCTTTGCCTTGTTCCAGATGGCTGGCAATGGATGGGTTAACGGAATCTGCCACGCAGAGCCCGGCCTCCCCAAGTTACTATTGCTCAGCCTGGAACGCGTTGGGATTATGGAACCACCGGAGTATGCCTACCGTGAGTATATCGCCGGAGGCACCCTTCGGTGCGACATGATGGTTTTTGTGGAGAGAAGCACCCGCTACCCTGATGTGGACCCTTGGTTCATCTCCACCGTTGGTTTCCGTTTCCCCGACACCTATCGAAAGGCCGCCCGTAAAGCCCTGCGCCGGCTGCGTGTGCTCTACAGGCGACACCTTCAGCAGACTCCTATGGGATTTTTCCCACCCGCTGAGGGAAGAGGACGCACTTGGATTGCCCGGATGAGGGGAATTGGACGAGAAGAAGAAGACCTAGAAGATACGGTCTCCCACCTGTCCATCTATCTTACTGGCTTGGATGCACTCTACCGCGAACAGGCGGCACAAATGAAGCAGCTAATCCCTGGGATTGAAAAGATAACCCAGGAGCTGGACGAACAACGGACAAGAGCCGCAAGCGTCGAGTATTCCTTAGCCGCCCTCCAAGCCCAGATGCAAGAATACGAGAACCGCCACGGGATAGGTGGATGGATAGAGGAAGAAGAAGAAGAACCCATGGAAACCCATTGGGATAAGGGTACTCAGACCGAAAATGAGATGGATCGGTTCCTTCCAATAAAGAAGCGCCCAATCAGGACCGAGGAGGAATCCCCGTGATAGGATTAGTACTCTGAACTAGAACTCTACCCTAATAAGCCACGTAGCCCGGAAACTGTACCCCCCCATGTTGCAATAATAAATGTCATCTACTCCCTTGTTGTACCTATGCAAAATTGTTTACCCTGTTCATGTTTCAGATGGCTGAGGAAGGATGGACCCAGGGCGATTGCCAAGCAGCACCTGGCTTTCCCGGCCTCTTAATCAACACCCTGGAAGACCTTGGCGTTACGGAACGCCCAAGGTACTACAGCCGAGAGTACGAGCACCATGGTACCCTCCGCTGCAGGGTGATCCTGGTCATCGCCAGGAGCAACCGCTACCCCGACATTCAGCCTTGGCGAGCGACCGCCACGGGGTTTAGACACCAAGACACCTACCCCTTGGCCATCAGAAAAGCACTCCGTTATTTGTGCCGGATTTTTGAAGAACACCTCGCCCCCACACCAGCGAAGTTCTTCCCGCCGGCCATCAGAACCCCAGTCTGGGAAGCACGCATGAGAAACCTGGAACGACGTCGCCACGAAGAAGGCCCCCTGTTCCAAGTGGCTACTTACCTAGCCGCCCTGGACCAACTCTTTGATGAGCAAGCCAACCTTCTAAGGGGGCAGACCCATCGAGCCGAGCAAGCGGAGCTCGCGGTAAGGCTACAACAGATCCGAGCCGCCCACGCCGAGGCAAGAGCCACAGCCGCGGTCAGTAGCGAAGCAGTCGCCCAAGAGAGCCTCAGGCAGGCCCGAGACCGGCGTATGCAAGATTGGACCCAAAGCGGAACACCAGTCCCGGCAATTGGGGAGGACCATGTTTTACTCGGAACACCCGTCATAGGGTGGGGAACACTTTTTGGGAACACACCAGCTCCACCTGAGAACCCTGAAAGTTCTGCCGCCGCCGTCAGAGGGGATGCTACAACTCGACCCTTAACAGATGGGAACCCAGAGGACGGCGAGCGAGGATTGCTCACACTTCCCACCCCGGAAGAAGGCACGCCTCGCGAATAGAATAACCGACGCCGTCCCAGTGATGCACCCCCCCAGCCTAAGACGAGCCCTTAGACGAGACCCTGGCCGAGAAGCACGAGACCTAGTCGTACTCCCAAGTTGTACCCCCCTTGCAATAATAAAATGGTTGTGCTTGTTGTTTGTGATGTGTGTGCTGATTGTTTATATGAGTACCGGCAGAGGGTAGATTCTGCCTTATATATATACGAATTAAACAACTTAAACATCACCTAATCGTAACCCCACTCTACCCAATCAACAGATGGTTCCCCGGAGCGTCACGAGGGCCTCCCGTAGCCGGAACCCCGCAGCCGCTGGTGCCGGAGCATAGCCTGCTGGACAAAATCCTCCTCAGGCAGAACAAGAAGTAAGCCAGAACCGAGGAGAAGATCAAGGAGGAGAGCAACTACCGCCACCCCCACCTCTCGGAGACCTGGCGCAGATAATTCACAACCAGACCCTCATACTGGAGACTCTGGCCAATGCCCTCATTAACCGGCAGCCACGAGGACAGAATATGAACGACAAGCTAACGGCCTTCCTAAGGACCAAGCCACCCACTTTTGCCGGGTCCTGCAACCCGTTGGATGCTGACGACTGGTTACGAGTGATTCAGAGGAAGCTCGAACCATTCGAATGCCAGGACCGGGACAAAGTCCTCCTGGCAGCCCACCAGCTCACCGGGACAGCATTATCCTGGTGGGAAAACTACTGTGCCGCAGCCGAAGATGCTTCTACCATCACCTGGGGAGAATTTGTAAGGGAGTTCCACCGCTACCACATCCCTTCGGCCACCATGAAGCGCAAGGCGGATGAATTTCGCGCACTACAACAAGGAAGCATGACAGTGGAAGAATACACTCACCGGTTTATAGAATTGGCCCGGTACGCGCCGGAAGAAGTGAGCGACGACGATAAGAAGCAAGACATGTTCAAGAAGGGATTAAGCCCAGAACTCCGG
The DNA here is from genome assembly GCF_002211085.1 of Panicum hallii. NCBI lineage: Eukaryota > Viridiplantae > Streptophyta > Magnoliopsida > Poales > Poaceae > Panicum > Panicum hallii. The sequence continues at coordinate 24,705,933 of NC_038046.1, read as the reverse complement.
ACCTTGCTTACCCCACAGATCTATCTGGACTTCAACACCCTGATGAACAAAGCCATCCTCACGGAGAGGGCTAAAGCCGAAGAGAGGAAAGATAATAAACGCAAATTCCTGGAAAGTAAGGCCCGCCAACAGGACCGCTTCCAAAGGCCGAGAAACTCCAGCTACACTGCACCAAGATCTCAGGCCCCAATGCAGTATAGGACTCAGTCCCAAGTGACAGGACCACGGGCCCCTGACACACAGCCTAGAAGCCAGAATACCATGAGGGCCCCACAGAGCAATGCAAGTCTGGCCGCCTCCGACAACAACAATGTTAGGGCCTGCTTCAACTGCCGCGAGATAGGGCATTATATTGCCAATTGCCCTTACGCCAAGAATAAGCCGGCCACATCAGCCTTCTCCAACTCGGTGAATGGACCCAGACCAGCCCTGACCGGTGCCAACCGAGTGCCTATCCGCAACAACGACAACAGCCAGCAGACGAAGCAGCCCCAGCAATCATTTGGACGAGCCCGCGTCAATCACATCGACGCGCAGGAGGCTCAAGAGGCCCAAGGCGTAGTGCTCGGTGAGTACCTAGTCAACTCGGCTCTGGCGGCAGTATTATTTGATTCTGGAGCATCACACTCATTTATATCCTCGAGCTATGTGGAGAAACACAAAATACCTACAGTACTACTTAAAACGCCCCTATTAACCCGGACGCCGGGAGGCGACATCAAGTGTCAATTAGGTTGTCCACGGGTAAGGATCAATTTAAGTGGGGTAGACTTTCTAGCAGATTTGGTAGTACTTAAGCCTGGGGGAATAGACGTGATCCTTGGAATGGACTGGCTAAGCCGGCACAATGGTCTCATAGGCTGTACCGACAAAGTGGTACACCTAACAAACCACGAAGGAATACAAGTGATCTGCCATACCCGGGATAGTAAGTTTGACCCAATAATGTTTAGCATGGAAGCCAAGCCCTTAGAAGGAGTCCCGGTAGTAAACGAATACCCGGATGTATTCCCCGAAGAGCTTCCCGGAATGCCGCCAGATAGGGATATAGAGTTTGTCATAGACCTTATCCCCGGAACATCCCCTATAGCCAAAAGACCTTATAGGATGGCGGCTTCTGAGTTAACAGAATTAAAGAAACAACTGGAAGAACTGCAACGAATTGGCTTCATTAGACCAAGCTCGTCACCATGGGGAGCCCCAGTGCTGTTTGTCAAAAAGAAGGATGGGAGTATGAGGTTGTGTGTGGATTACCGAGCACTGAACGAGGTTACCATTAAGAACAAGTACCCCCTCCCCAGGATTGATGACCTTTTCGATCAGCTAAAAGGAGCCAAGTACTTTTCCAAGATCGATCTAAGGTCAGGATATTTCCAGCTCAAGATTAAGGAAAGTGACATCCCTAAGACAGCTTTTGTCACCCGCTACGGGCAGTTCGAGTTCACCGTAATGTCCTTCGGACTAACCAATGCCCCTGCCTATTTTATGAATCTTATGAACAAAGTATTCATGGACGAGCTGGATAAGTTTGTCGTAGTCTTTATCGACGACATACTTATCTACTCCAAGAGTATTCAGGAACATGAGCAACATCTGCGGGTAGTATTGGAGAAGCTGAGGACACATAGGCTCTATGCTAAGTTTAGCAAGTGCGAATTCTGGCTGGAAAGAGTAGCTTTCCTTGGTCACATCCTGACCGCGGAAGGCGTAGCTGTGGACCCGGAGAAGGTCGAAGCGGTTTCCAACTGGCAGCAACCAACTAACGTCAGTGAAATCAGGAGCTTCCTTGGGTTAGCCGGGTACTATCGGAGATTTATCGAGGGATTCTCCAAGATAGCCCGACCCATGACGGAACTTCTTAAGAAGGAGAAGAAGTTCGCCTGGACGGAAAATTGTGAAAGAAGTTTTCAAGAATTGAAGCAAAGGTTGACAACCGCCCCAGTGCTGACCCTACCAGATATTCATCGGGACTTTGTCATTTATTGTGACGCATCCCGACAAGGATTAGGGTGTGTACTGATGCAAGATGGGAGAGTCGTCGCATATGCTTCCCGCCAACTCAGGACTCATGAGCAGAATTATCCGACCCATGATTTGGAACTAGCAGCCGTAGTGCATGCCCTTAAGATTTGGAGACATTATTTGATTGGAAATAAGTGTGAAATTTACACCGACCATAAGAGTTTGAAATATATCTTCACCCAACCGGATTTGAACCTAAGGCAGAGGAGATGGCTGGTGTTGGTTAAGGACTACAATTTAGAAATCCATTACCACCCCGGAAAGGCAAATGTGGTAGCCGACGCCTTAAGCCGGAAATCCTATGGACCCAAGGATGACAATCTACGCGAGGAAATGGCACGATTAAATGTGCACATTGTTCCTCGAGGTTCCAGCCATGTGCTAAGCGTCCAACCAACACTAGAGGATAGAATTAGAGAGGCTCAAAGCTCGGATCAGGAGTTAATGAAGATCTGCAAACAAACTGGAGAAAACAAAGCGCCGGGTTTCAGAGTAGACGATAAGGGGACATTATGGTACGAGGATAGGATTTGTGTGCCCCAGAATGGAGACTTCCGGCAGATGATCATGGACGAAGCCCATAACTCGGTCTACTCCATCCACCCAGGATCCACCAAAATGTATATGGACATAAGGCAAAAATATTGGTGGAATGGGATGAAGGCGGATATTGCACGGTTTGTGGCACATTGCGATACCTGCCAAAGGATCAAGGCCGAACATCAAAAGCCGGCAGGATTATTGCAACCCTTGCCTATCCCGGTTTGGAAATGGGATGAAATAGGAATGGACTTCATAGTGGGTCTACCCAGGACGCAGAAGGGACACGATTCCATATGGGTAATAGTGGATCGACTCACTAAATCGGCTCATTTCATACCCGTACGAACCACTTACGGTGGAGAAAAGCTGGCAAAGCTTTATGTGGAAAACATAGTAAAATTACATGGAGTGCCTAGCAGAATTGTCTCAGATAGAGGAACCCAATTCACCTCTAGATTCTGGAAGAGCTTGCATCAAGCCATGGGCACCAAATTAGATTTCAGCTCCGCATATCACCCGCAGACAGATGGCCAGACCGAAAGGGTGAATCAGATTATGGAAGATATGCTGAGAGCATGCGTCCTGACCTATGGACAGGACTGGGAGCAGAGTCTGCCTTATGCAGAATTTTCGTACAACAATAGCTACCAAGCCAGCCTGGGCATGTAGCCGTTCGAAGCCCTCTATGGAAGAAAGTGCAAAACTCCCCTGATGTGGTCAGAAGTTGGAGAACGCGCCCTAGTAGGACCCGCACTCATAAAAGAAGCAGAAGAAAAGGTAGCGGAGGTCCGCGAGAAATTGAAAGCAGCCCAGTCGCGACAAAAGAGCTACGCAGACAAGAAGAGGCGAGAAATAAGTTTCAACCCAGGCGATTTTGTCTATCTTAAGGTCTCACCTATTCGAGGGACGCGAAGATTTCAAGTACAAGGAAAGTTGGCTCCTCGGTACATTGGACCGTATCGGGTTCTAAAGAAAGTCGGAGCAGTAGCATACCAACTTGAGTTACCAGAAGAAATGTCGGATATACATCCAGTGTTTCACGTCTCGCAAATAAGGAGATGCTTGAGAGTACCCGAGGGAGAACATGTGCCGGTGGAAACTATAGATCTACAGCCGGACCTGCGATACCAGGAAGTGCCGGTTAAAATTTTGGACACTGTCACTAGGAGGACACGAAACTCCGAAGTACGGATATGCAGGGTTCAATGGAGCAGACACGGAGTAGAGGAAGCAACCTGGGAACGCGAGGAGGCTCTAAAGAAGGAATTTCCCCATCTGTTTAGGAGCCAGCCGAATCTCGAGGACGAGATTCATTTAAGTGGGGTAGGTTTGTAACGCCCTGAAAATTCATCGAACTAAATCACGCGCTAGAATGCCTCATTTAAAAGTCATTCGTCGTCAAAACCCTAACCCTAACCCTTCCTGATCAACAGCAGACTTGACCGCCGTTCCATCCCGCACTGCTCGCGCGCGACCGCCTTTCCCGCAATCGGTGCCGGCGCGATGCTGTTCTTCTCGCGCAGCGTGCAGACGATGCACGCGCGTGGCCGACCGACCGCAGTCGCCGCCGCGATCGGCGCCGACGCACCCCTCCCTTTTTCCCTCTCTCCCCTTTCTCTTTTCTCCTTTTCTCCCCCCTATTTCTTTTCTCTTCTTTCCCTTTTTCCCTCTCTTTCTTTTCTTTCTCCCTTCCTTTCTTCTTTTCCCTCCTCTCTTCTCCTCCTTCCCCTCTCCCCTGCCCCGAGCACTGCTCAACCCGCGCCGCCCCCCCTGCTTGGCCCCTGAGCCACGGCCTCCTCCCACCCTCACACGCGCGCACCTGCTCCCGGCCAAACGCGCCCGTGCCGCGCACGCGCACACGCCCGAGCACTCCCGCGCGCTCGCCCAGGCCGCGCGCGAGCCCCTGCCGCGCCGCGCGCGGGCCCCTGCCCCGGCCGTGCCGCGACGCGTGCGCACGCGCACCGCGTGGCCGCGCGCCGCGCCGTGCCGGCCACCGCTCGCGCTCTGCCCCTGGCCCGAGCCACGCCGCACGCACATGAGCGCTTCCCCGCGCGTGCCGCGCAGCCCGTCGCCAACGCCCCGCCCCGCCGCGCGCGCCGTCATCCCCTTGCTCCTGTACCGGCACAGCCCCACGTACGGCACCTCGGCACCCTCGCCGCACACCGCGTCGCGACGTAAGCAAATGGCCGAGCGCCATTAATGGCGCTCCGCGCCGCTCGCCGGCCCCCCCTCACCGGTCACCGCCGCCCACCACCCCGGCCGCCTATAAAAGGGGCCGAGGGGCACCCCCAGCTCCCCACGAACGCCGCTGCACGCCTGGCCCCTTCCATCCTAGCCTTCACCGCCACCACGCCGAGCCGCCTTGCGCCGCCGCCTCCACTCCCGTGGGCGCGCCTCCTCGCTCCACCTCAGCCCGAGGTGAGGCCGGGGAACAGTTCCCCTTGCTCCCCTGCCTCTTTTCCCTCCTGCCCCGGGCCACCCTTGGGCCCTGGCCGGCCGGCGCCGCCCGCCGCCGCCGCCCCTGCCCCTCCTCTGTTTCGGTCACAGGGGAGGAGAGGAGGAAGAGGGGGCAGTTTTGCCCATAACCCCCCCGCCTTCCCTGTATATTTCTCAAAAGAAACCCCCCCCACTTACTCCCCTTTGCAGAAAAGGCCCTGCTCTTTCCGTTATTTCAAAATAAACCCTTCATTACACGAACCTAATTATACTCGACATCCTTTAGCGTACCCTGCGTATTTCTAGAAATTGCAAATAGGCCCTTGCCCCCTCCAGATACTTATGAATAAATTCCTGGAGCCCTGTTTAACCACCCGAACCCTCTTTAGCTCGTCATTTTATGTGCGAAACGACCTCCGATCAACCCGAAACTTTACCACGCCCTTTCTAGTATAGTTTTAGCCATGCCATTAAGAAACCACCCAAAGATATCACCCCTAACTCCGTAACTAAATTATTTCCGATTCAAGCCCAACGATAAAAGCTTTTAGTTCTTTCGCTTGATTGTATGTCTGTTTGTTTGCGTCGTAGGACACGGAGTGAACGAAGGAGTTCCCGACTGCGACCAAGCAACCGAGGACCAGTTCTGCGACCCCGAACCCGAGGGACAGTGCTTCGATCAGGACCTCCCGCAAGGGTTTGACGATGGCAAGTTCAATTCCGCCCTTTGATGCATGTTTCTGTCCTAGTTTTTATAAACACAACCCAGAGACCTGTTTTATAAAATTGCATGGTTTTGTGTGCCGAAAACCTGGTAGGATAGCTACCCCTACTTGTGATAACCATACCTTGACCACCTGGTTTTGCAAAGAAAGTGTGTGTGCGTGTGGGAAGGGATAAAATGTGGTTTTGAAAAGTGAGTTAGATGGGATGGATGGCATTTCTGTGTGAATTGCCGTTGGTGTGCTCGTACCTGTGTGGTTGAGCGTGGAAGGGAGATATCCATCTTGTCACCCCTAAGGACCGAGTTGATGTGTCGTCTCACTAGCTTCCTGTCGTGCAAACCACTTGACCGTTGTATGGGCAACGGCTTGGTCTAACCCCACTAGTTAGTCTGATAGCCATCAGGAGAGCTGGGAGCAACGGGTGATCAAGGAGACGGGATAAGCTCTGTGTGACTTATACCCCGGTTAAACCTCGGTGATAGGTCGAATGACCCCTTGATAGATCCCGTGGTGGCTAGTCAGGCCTAGCTAAGGTGGGTAAGGGCTTTGTTGGGATCTGCACCGGCACTAAGGTGTTCGTGCTGTGGTACCCCACCTGTGGGTAAAGTTGCACACCTCTGCAGAGTTAAAATCTATTCGAATAGCCGTGCCCACGGTATTGGGCAAGTTATGGTGTGGTCACATAACTAGTGTTTCTGTTCGGGAATGGTTGAACTGGTGTGAGTCGTTTGGAAAGTGTCCGGCAGTTGTGCCGTGTGCTACGCCGGCCGGGGAGCCCGGTAGCAGTTTAAAACCTGGATCCGTGTGGATCAACGCTGCGTGCTCCTTGGTACTGGAAAACTCGTTTTGAAAATGCTTTTAAAACAAATCCCTGCATATAACCGAGTTTTTCCGTAAACGAACCATAACCTTATCCTTGGAATACCTTGTGCATTAAATTCTGTTATACCCCCCCTCCGTGGGTGTGATTGGACTTGCTGAGTACGTTTGTACTCACCCCTTTCTTACTTTTACAGTGGAAGACCCAGACTACGTCCCCGAAGACAACGAGTAGGGTTTCGTCCTGCACCCAGTCTTGCCTGTGGTTGAGGCCACTGTTGGATTCCGCATGGCGCAAGACTCTGATGATCCTCTTTTCGTAGCTAGTGTAGTAGTGTGGGTTTTAGTTGTAATCCTCGCGATAGTGGCACTTCACTGCCCATTACCGCGAAGAGTTGTACGGTGATGTACCATCTGATGTAATAAAAGTGTTATCAGCCTCCTGGGACTGATAAAGCAACACTTTTAAGTCTTCCCTGATGGGGGGACGCTTCAGCTCTGGATCAGACGGCCGACACTTAACGCGAGTGAGGGACGGCGGCGTTGGTCACCTGAGACGGGTTCCCGTGGTGGCGCGCGGCTCGGGCTCGCCGGACTTCACCAATTCCGGCGCTCCGGTGGCCAAATCGAGTGGGGCTTGGGTCTATCGTGATCAGCGTGACACGCATGATCCACCTGGGGGCTTGGCGGGGCTCGGCGAGGCTCGGGGACGCGATTGCGACGGTGGCGGCGGCTCTGCACCGGAGCTCGCCGGCGTGCGCGCGTGTGTGCTGTTCTGGGCACAGGAAAGGGCGCAAACGGGGTCGCACGCATGCGCGGTGCAAAGGCAAGCCAAAACAGGGCAATGTGGCGGCAATGCAGTGCTGCAGAGAGCTTGCCCCTGGTGGAGCTGCGGCGGCGGAACGCCGGCGTGCGGTGCTCCGGCTGCAGGAACGGGCTAAGGTCCATGACATCTAGCGCAAAAGGACCAAGTGTGACAATCAGGTAAATAGAGACATAGACACTAGGTTTTAGTGTGATATATGTAGGCTTGCTATGGTATATGTGGGTAGTACAAAAGACTAGGGGTGTAATTGTAATTTCTATAAAATATAGGTTCTTGAGTGTAAATTGGATGAAATGGAAGATAGCAATAAAACCTAGGAGAAATTAAATACTAGGTGTCAAATTTATATTACTATGAGAAAGAAAGTGTAAAAGGTAGATTAAAATCTAAGGAATTAAGCCTTTAAGAACAGGGACCTAAAAGCAAATAAAACAAAAACCATAGGGTCTTTTATGTAAAATAGTTGATGTGTAAAAGTAATTTTCATGTTTACTTGAGGGCTAACATGTAAGAGTACAAGTCATCATGACATTCCATGAAAATTTGCAAATGTATCTAAAATTTGATCAAATCCACTTTGGTAAGGACAAAGGTAATTCAAATTTCACCTTTATTCAAAACTTAACATGTAAAGCTGCAAACTTGGAGTTTTTGAACTTGATCCCTAAAGCAATTTTGTAGAGCTTGAAAAACTCTACAACTTTTATTTTGGGCTTTTTCTCAGAAAACCTCTAGATCAGTGGGAAATCTTTCATTACTGTGGGTCCCTGAAGTTTTTGGTTTTCACAAACCGGTCCTCCGGACCTCCTCCCTCTCTTCTTCTTCCTCTGAACCCCCTCTGCCCTTTGCTCCTCTGCTTCTCCTGCTCTGCCGCCGATGCCGCTCCCCCTCCGACCGCCGCTGTGCAGGCCGCCGCCGTCCACCTCCTGCTTCCCTTCCTTCCACGCGTCGTCCTCTCCATGCCCTTGACCTCTTTTCCCTCCTCGCTGTCCTGCCATGCGCGCACCACGGACTCCCCGAGCACCCGCCGGCCGCCACCTTGCCGCCGCGGTAATTTCCGTGCAAGCTTGCCTTATTTCCCTCTCTCTTTTGCCCAGCAACACCAGTAGCTTGTGCTCGCTCCAATTGCACCGCTAGTCCCCCTGCTGCAAGCACCCCGAGCTCCCAACGCCCCCGCCGCTGCTCTTTCCCTCCGGTGAACCACGGGTCACCGTGGGTAGCAACCATCAGCCATCCATTGCCCCCCTAGCTCCTCCGCAAGCTTTCCCGACCTCCATTCGTGCTCCCTAGCCCCCGGCCATCTCCCAATTTCAACCGAGGCATCCTCACCGATGATCACCGTCCGCCGCCGCCTCCTGCTCATCGTGGGAAGCTCACTCCGAGCCTTTCCGCGCCACCACGATCCCTCAGCCAGCACTACATCAACCCTGCAAAGCTCTCCGATCCCTCAATTGGTTCTCCAGAGCACCCCACGGTGCCCCGACGAGCTCCCGATGATCTTCACCGCCGCCGCCTTCTGTTCACCGTGGGACACCTGCCTCCGGCCCTCCCCGACCTCAATTGTTTCTACCCCGAGCATCCCCACCTCGCCCTGAAACTCCTCGACTACTTTTCTGCCCCTCCCAACCACCGGAGCACGTTTCCCACCGTTCTTCCCCATCGCCGGCCACACTGTCTCCGTCGAGCCACCGCCACAGCTCGCCCCGACCTGATTCCAGCCACCCACAGGTGCGCCCTGACGTGGTCGTGCTTCTCCACCCTTCCACCCTCGCCGCCGGCGATCGCCGTCGCCGGAACAGATCGGTCAAACCCGGGTTCCCCTCTCTAACCAAGGCCGAGGACCTCGGGTTAGAAGATACAAAAGTCCAGGGGGGTTTCTGCAAGGGCTGTGACTCATAGGAATAGTGCTCTAAGGACCTCGTGATGTAATTTATGCTGTCCACTTTGAAAATCCATATCAAATCAAGGAAAAATCAAAAAAATGCCAACTAAAATTTGTTGGAATCCTCTTTTTAGGATCTGCAACTTTCTTTAAGGGGTGAATTTCAGTTTTTGTATATTTTGTGCTCTAATTTAAATGTTAATTTTAGTTAGTTGTAGGCTTAGGAAATGCATAGTAATTGATAGAAAAATGATAAAATTATGAAACCAATTGTATTAATCCTGTGTTATTATGTAGTACTTTGGAAAAATAATTAACCTACTATTTATATAATATTTTCTTAATGTAGGAGTTAATTATGAATAATGCATGGTTAACCTTGTATACTTAATATCTATGGTTTTAAATGTTCAAAAATCATGAAAATATTTTTGTGGTACTGTTCTTGAGTGATATAATCTGTCACTAAATCCTCACCCTAGGATTAGGTGTAAAACCACCAAAACCAATAAAACATGCTATGATAAAGATTATGCCTTATCTAAATAGAATAAGTCAATAGTTAAGTGATAACCTAGAGTTAGTATCAATAATTAGTTAAGCAAATAAATGAAGTTAGTAGTTATAATTAGTTTAAATGTTTAAAGCTAACCCAACCTGCTACCTAATGCTATTAGTTCAAGGTTTAAGGTAATCAACCCTGTTACTTCATATAACTACATAAAATGATGAGTACTCGATAAATGACTGCCCAGTAGGAAAAATAAAAGATATGTTCAATAATGAAGTTATACTTTCTTGAATTGCAACTTTATCGTGAAATAAAATAAAAGAGTATGCAATCTTTAATTTACATCTTTGCATATCATATAGACTCGACTACTCTCGCCGACGGTGACTACCAACTGATCTCAGATCAAGCCGTAGAAGTTTCTGAAGACCCTGAGAGCGCCGTCGAAGGTCTAACTGAAGCTCCGAACCAAAGTTCGGAAAACTTTGACACTATTATCCCCAACCCTACGCAAGAAGGCAAGCCCCGGACATAACCCCTACTAGCCGCATGCCGCGAAATATGGTAAGCGGTAAGCCTAGTAACCAATCGGCCCGAGGAGTGGACATACCTCCCACCACTCGTATTTTGGTTCTTCTTGTTACTCAATTCAACGTGTAGGAATACGTGTTGCAGGGCAACTAGGAGTACGGCCGTGTAGTCGCTCTACAGGCGTACGTCCTGCACATTGGATGTGCGTATGGTCCTGCAGTCGCTTGTGGTGGATCTGATCCACGAGTCGGAATGAAAGGCAAACGGTTGCTTCGGAACAATTTCTGATATTCCAAGCGTGTGAGTTAGGTTTACCCTTGCAAGGCTGAAATTCGATTCAGGATTCATCCGTTTCTCGCGGAGATTGAGACTGCTTAATCCCTTTACCACATAGAGTAACAAGAGCAATTATATGGTTTGTAAAGATGATGTTTGACCAAAAGGTTCTACCATGCTTGATTAGTTATAGATGCTTATCTAGAATGGATAATCACATAGAAATGAAAAGCTAAAAGTTGAAATTAAGGATCTACTCTTTGTTGCTTTTCAGCTGAAAACCCTACCCAAAATGTGAAAAAGCCTTCATAAGTCTAGTTATATGGCTATGTATGCCATGAACGGGTAAGCCTTGCTGAGTTTTAGAATACTTAGTCTTGCCTTGTAACTTTTGCTCAGGTAATCTCCCGGACGACTCAGCTCTGCCTGTACCGTGGCCCTACCCTCTGCCTGATGGTTGGTCCGTGGAGTGGGACCTGTCCCCGGCCAACGCCGACCCCTCCGAATGATATCATGCCAGGGCTAGCATGATATCCGAACTGATGACGTGTACAGGGCCCATGTTTAAAAACTCCGCTGCGTGACTTGAAACGTAAGACTGTTTTGTAATAATTTCCATCAGTTGGAAACTGATGTCACTTTTGAACTCTCATGTAATATACTTGCTGTGATGTAAAATGTGATGGCTCTTGTATCTCTGGACTCGTCTTCGTGCGAGTTACCTTGTTTGATCCTGCATTCGGTGGTTTATCGGGACGTTACCCGACAGGCCAAGGGATTATACCGTTTGAAGCATGTTGGAGCCCCCAGGAGTGGACTCGCGTACTTGAGCCGGTGTAATTCAGGTTGGTTCTGCCACAGCTGGTATCAGAGCTAACAAGTATACACTGGAGATATGAAACGCCTTAAAAAATACTTTTAGTATAAAATTTGACTAACCAAGTATTTGTAAAACTGCGTTGGTTTCGTTAAGGATTGTGCTTAGTACGTAAAGCCCTAGGGTGATGTTTAAGGGAATTAGAGGTGGCTATAGTATATATATATATATATAACTCTAACTACCAGCATTACTTTTCTGTCAAAACTTAAATTCATGCACAACTCAACTTTACTTCCTATAATGACACCTTCGATGGTGAGGTAAGGAGGTAAGGATCCTCAGCTAACTGGGGAGTTAGCCTTCTCGTCGGTGATGCGAACCGAACGCTATTTTTCAAGCAGTGGCCTACTTGAGATGCTGCCAATATACCAACTTCGGTTGATTATATTGGGAGTATATGGTTCGGTGCAGGGTATGGCGATCGCTGTTCATACCCCGCATGTTGCGGTACCCCCGTGAATATGTTGTTTCGACGACGTATGTTAACATTGTCTGTACGGCGGTAATGGTATAGATGCTGTTTCTATAGTGGACAGTAATGATTGGGGACGCTTTTATGACATGTTGGCATGAAAGGTCCATTGGATATATATCGTGATTTTTTGCAGGTACACTAACCATGATTACGAAATTAGGACGTATAGGATTTAACGGCTAGTTATTAGTGAGAGACGTATGTGTTATGCCACCGAAACTAATTGCGTAAGTCTGAAGCTATTCGGCAGTTGTTTTAGTTGCGAGGTTGAATAGAACGTGCATGCATAATTCATCATCAAATATATGAATACAATGTATGTTTTATTTTTTTAAGGATATGTATTAGTTTGTTTATCTCTAGAATTGGGTTAATGGGATTCTTGTGGTAATATTGGTCGAGTACCTTAAGTATCCATCTTTTTCCAGCCTTTGCTGTTACCAGAATCGTTATCTCATTTTATTTACCTTGTAAGTTCTCAGCAGGATAAACATATCTCACCATTTGCATTCTTGTTGCAGATGGCAGCCCCTCCTAACATCTCTTGGGATCCGGCCGGGCATCTCCATACAAATGCCCTGCACTGGGAGAGATTTCCTCGACTTCTCTGGGAATCATTGAGAACGTTTCTCTATATAGAACCTCCATAATATGATGCAGTAGAGTATCAGGAAGAAGGCGTTCATCGAGCTAGAGTTAGAATGACTATTCCTCAACATCCTTTTCGTTCTCAATGGCAGCCCATTGAAGTTGACGTGATGGGCTATCGAATAGTTGACACCATCGAAGGAGCAGCACTGGAAGCCATTTATCTTTTCTGTAATCAACATCCGAGAGAAGTTGCAGGACAGCCGATCGGTATATTTATTTACTACAGATCCCAATGATCCAGACTGGAACCTCAGGATAGTCCCTGAAGGTCACAGGTTAGAAGGTTCCATAGAGGAATTACTTCGGGGTACTATGCGATTTATGAAAGTGCAGCATCACTATCAACTGCTACTATGCCGCGAGATGGGTCAGTTGATCAATATTGTGCGAGATCACTATAGGGAGGCTGATAGACAAGTCACTCAAGTTGACCAACTTCGAGCCTTGGTGACTCAGAAGGATGAGATAATCACAGCACGGGATGAGACCATCCTTCATCGTGAAGATCAGATCAACGAGAGTGATCACATAATCACTCAGCGCAATACCATTATTGAGTTCCTTCAGGAACAAATCCATGATCTGATCCTTGAGGCTGATGATGCCCAGGCTTACCTTGAAGAACTGCAGCAGCAACCAATACCTCCCGCCGCACCCGCAGTACCCGAGGCCTAAGAAGAAGACCCAGAGGAAATTGAAGGGATCTCAGAGCTTGACTCCGAGCATGGGGACCCTGTTCTTAGTCCCCACCATTCTTCTTCTGGCAGTCAGTCTTCTGTAGGCAACTTCGACGATTTCTAGTTGTCAAATCATCAACTTTTAGATGTAACCTATGAGAAGTGTAATGCCTTAGATAGTGCATAGTTTACTTAGACTTTGCACCATTTGTTGTAACATAGATGGCTTGTGAATGGATCCTTCGGATGTATGATGTGGAAAACCATCAAAATCTGCGTTGTAATATAAGCCTTGTGTTTTATCTTCTTGTTCCCTATCTTTATGTTCTGAAATGAGATGATTGAATGGAATATGTGCATTATTACTTGAGTAATGTATCTTCTGAAATTGGGAGTAAGGTCATGTGGTTAATAACAGATGTCTCCCTTGTTTCAGATGGTTGGAGCCACGCGTGGAACCTCGGAAGGATTCCGGGCAGATCAGGCCAGCGGTTCTCAACAACCGCCACCGCCACCTCCAAATCCAGCCGAGGTGATAGCTCGGCAGACCGAACTCCTTAATCTGCTGGTACAAGCACAGCAGAACCAGCAACGTCAACAGTTCCGAGGAGGTCGTGACGACCTCAATCCTCAAGAGGCAAGCTATCAGGACTTTCTTAGTACCCAACCTCCATTTTTCAGTAAGGCTGAAGAACCTTTGGACGCTGATGCCTGGCTTCATATCATTGAATCGAAGTTCGCTCTTTTGACTATACCTTGTGCTGACTCGAGTAAAGCTTATTATGCCGCCCAGCAACTTCGCGGTGCTGCCCGTATATGGTGGGATAATTTCTATGCCATACAGCCCGCGGGACATGTTGTCTCCTGGGATGAATTTTGGACTGCCTTCAGGGCACATTACATTCCCGAAGGATTGCTGGAGCGAAAGTTGAACGAGTTCTTGGCACTTACCCAAGGTTCTAATATGGTATTGCAGTATGCACAGACTTTTAATCATCTGTGCCAATATGCAGGCTATCATGCAGACAATGACGCCAAGAAACAAGATCGTTTTCATCGTGGCCTTAATACCAAGCTCAAGGAGCACCTGAATCTTATTAGGGCTAATAATTTCAGCAAGCTGGTTAATATGGCCTTGACCCAGGAGGAATGCATCATGGCACAACATGCTGAGAAGAGGAGAAAGATCCCTACTGGACCCTCAAGTGCTCAATCACCGAGATATCGGGTTGTTCCCAACACACAAATCAGAGCGCCACAGCGGAGTGCCCCGTTTAGCAGACTAGTTTACAGGCCGCCCCAACAACAAGGAAGGTATAGACCTCCCGTACCTCCGCAACAACCACAGCAATCTGACCCAAGGCCAAATGTGCAACAAGTACCACAGAAAGGCAGCAATTATCGCTGTTTCAATTACGGGAGTACGGATCATTTTATCAGAGATTGTCCACGGCCCAAGAAACCTAATCAAGGGCAGAATTCCAGTCACGGTAACCAGAACAAGGGCAAGAGGCCGATGATGCAAGTTCGGCAAGGGTGAATTAACTTCACTACCCTTGCAGAACTTCCAGATGAAGCCCCCGTTATGTCGGGTACATTCTCTATTCACCATAAACCAGTTGTTACATTATTTGATTCAGGAGCAACTCATAGTTTTATTAGTAACAACTGTGGTGCCCGAATAGGACTTGATCTTTGTCCTACCCAGGGGTCATATATGATTTCCACCCCTGGAGGAAAGATTACCTCTAACCAAGTGGTTAAAAGTGTGCCAATTCAGTTAGGCAGCCAAGTAATTAAAACTGATTTGGTGTTGCTAAACCTAGAGGGTATTGATGTTATACTTGGGACAAATTGGATGACTGAACATAGAGTGCTGTTAGACATCTCTTCCCGAGTTATTGAGATTAACTTACCATATCAAGGAGTCATTACCCTCTATCTGCCCTAGCAAGAATATCTGCATTCTTGCACTTATGCTATCACAGATATCAAAGTAAAAGATATACCTGTGGTCTGTGAGTATCCCGATGTTTTTCCCGATGACTTGCCTGGAATGCCACCAGATAGAGACATCGAGTTTATTATTGAACATCAACCGGCACTGCTCCTATTTCTAAGAGGCCATATCGTATGCCTCCAAATGAATTAGCCGAGCTAAAGATCCAACTTCAAGATCTTCTTGATAAAGGTTTCATATGCCCAAGCGCTTCACCTTGGGGTTGTCCTGCTCTCTTCGTTAAGAAAAAGGACAATAGCCTAAGGTTATGTGTTGACTATCGACCACTCAATGCGGTCACTATCAAAAACAAGTATCCTCTTCCCCGCATTGATATCTTGTTCGATCAGTTAGCTGGAGCTAAGGTCTTTTCCAAGATTGACTTATGCTTTGGTTATCACCAGATCAAAATCAAGCCTTGTGATATTCCAAAAACGGCTTTCTCGACCAGGTATGGGCTATATGAATATCTGGTTATGTCATTTGGGCTTACTAACGCACCGGCATATTTCATGTATCTCATGAATTCAGTCTTTATGCCGGAACTCGATAAATTCGTCGTGGTCTTCATCGTTGATATTCTAATAAATTCGTCGTGGTCTTCATGAATACCTGGTTATGTCATTTGGGCTTGCTAATATATTCTAATATACGCCAAATTCTCGAAATGTGAATTTTGGCTGGATAGTGTGAAATTCTTGGGATACACTATCTCTAGTAAAGGCATATCGGTTGATCCAACCAAAGTTCAGGAAGTTATGGATTGGAAGCCTCCAACTTCAGTCCATCAAATCCGAAGTTTTCTTGGATTGGCGGGATACTATCACCGATTCATTCCAGACTTCTCCAAGATAGCCAAACCTATGACTAAGCTACTTAAGAAAGAAGTTAAATATTGATGGGACGATAAGTGTGACGAAGCATTCCACACCTTGAGAAAACTCCTAACAACCGCTCCAGTGCTAGCTCAGCCAGATAACACCCAACCTTTTGATGTTTACTGTGATGCCTCTGGGACTGGCCTTGGTTGCGTTCTAATGCAAAGCAACCGGGTCATTGCTTATGCATCCAGAGCACTCCGGAACCACGAGCAAAACTATCCAACTCATGATCTAGAATTGGCAGCAGTTATTCATGCTCTCAAAATCTGGAGACATCATCTTATGGGTGCTAAGAGTAACATTTACACTGACCATAAGAACATCAAATATATCTTTACCCAAGCTGACCTGAATATGAGGTAAAGACGTTGGTTAGAATTGATCAAAGACTACGACCTTGAAGTATACTACCATCCTGGCAAAGCCAATGTGGTTGCGGATGCACTTAGCCGCAAGGCACAATATCATTGCTTATCCATAGCAGCTTTTAGTGACACTCTCTGCAATCAGATGAGAAAACTCAATCTAGCGATCGTTCCTTAAGGAAATCTAAATCTATTATCTATCGAGTCTACTCTTCAAGATAGAATCATCATGTCACAACTAAGTAATGAGGGTATCAAAATTATCAAGCTAAAGCTATCTCAGGGAGAAGCTAAATACAAGTGTTTTCGCACTGATCATCAAGGAGTCTTGTGGTTCAACAATCGTATCGTTGTACCAAAAGATCATCAACTTCGAAAACAAATCCTTGATGAAGCACATCTATCTAAATTCTCTATTCATCCTGGTAGCACCAAAATGTATCAAGATCTTCGACAAAATTTTTGGTGGACCAGAATGAAAAGAGAAATTGCTAAATATGTATCCGAGTGTGATATGTGTCAGAGAGTTAAAGCCAGCCATCTAAAGGTCTCTGGTACACTTCAACCATTACACATTCCGTCATGGAAGTGGGAAGACATTAGTATGGTTTTCATTGTTGGTCTTCCTAACATGTCTCAAAAACATGACTCCATATGGGTAATCATTGATAGACTCACAAAAACGGCTCATTTTCTTCCTGTGCATACCACTTACTCTGTTAAGAAGTATGCCGAAATCTATCTTGATCAAATTGTACGGTTGCATGGTGTTCCCAAAACCATCATCTCTGATCGAGGAGCCCAATTCATTGCACGCTTCTGGGAACAGTTGCAGTCTACTCTTGGAACCACACAGATTTGAAGCTCTGCATACCATCCCCAGACTGATGGGCAGACTAAGCGAGTCAACCAAATTCTTGAAGACATGCTCCGAGCTTTTATTATTCACTATGGTACGAGCTGGGACAAATGTCTTGCCTTGGCTGAATTTTCTTACAACAACAGTTACCAATCCAGTCTTCAAATGGCACCTTTCGAAGCGTTATACGGTCGTAGATGTCGAACTCCCTTGAGTTGGTCTGAGACCGGTGAACGCAAAATCCTTGGACCGGACCTAGTTATCAAAGCCGAAGATAAGGTCAAGGTTATTCAAGCCAATCTTAAAACCGCTCAGTCTAGACAAAAAAGTTATGCAGATCGAAGGAGGAAACCTTTGCAGTTCCAAGTAGGCGATTTTGTCTATCTTCGAGTATCTCCTACTAAAGGCGTTCAGCGTTTCGGCATAAAAGGGAAATTAGCACCCTGATATGTCGGACCCTTTGAGATCCTTAAAGTTTGTGGCCCAATGGCTTACAAAGTTCGCTTTCCATCTCAAATGGCTGCCATTCACAATGTTTTCCATGTTTCTCAACTTAAGAAGTGTATCAAAGTACCCACGGAAATCGTGGAGACCCGTGCCATTGAGATCGAACCCGATCTATCTTACACCAAACAACCTATCCAAATCTTAGATACCAAAGAAAGGGTCACCAGAAGGAAGAAGATCAAAATGTACAAGATCTTATGGGATCATCACACCGAAGAAGAAGCGACTTGGGAAACGGAATCTTATCTTCAACGAAACTTCCCGGACTTTATTCAAGCCAATCCCCAAGTTTAATCATCCAACTTCAATCTACATCGGAATCTCGGGATGAGATTCTTTTTAGGGGGGAAGGCTGTGACAATCAGGTAAATAGAGACATAGACACTAGGTTTTAGTGTGATATATGTAGGCTTGCTATGGTATATGTGGGTAGTACAAAAGACTAGGGGTGTAATTGTAATTTCTATAAAATATAGGTCCTTGAGTGTAAATTGGACGAAATGGAAGATAGCAATAAAACCTAGGAGAAATTAAATACTAGGTGTCAAATTTATATTACTATGAGAAAGAAAGTGTAAAAGGTAGATTAAAATCTAAGGAATTAAGCCTTTAAGTAAGAACAGGGACCTAAAAGCAAATAAAACAAAAACCATAGGGTCTTTTATGTAAAATAGTTGATGTGTAAAAGTATTTTCATGTTTACTTGAGGGCTAACATGTAAGAGTACAAGTCATCATGACATTCCATGAACATTTGCAAATGTATCTAAAATTTGATCAAATCCACTTTGGTAAGGACAAAGGTAATTCAAATTTCACCTTTATTCAAAACTTAACATGTAAAGCTGCAAACTTGGAGTTTTTGAACTTGATCCCTATAGCAATTTTGTAGAGCTTGAAAAACTTTACAACTTTTATTTAGGGCTTTTTCTCAGAAAACCTCTAGATCGGAACTTTCTTTACTGTGGGGTCCCTGAAGTTTTTGGTTTTCACAAACCGGTCCTCCGGACCTCCTCCCTCTCTTCTTCTTCCTCAGAACCCCCTCTGCCCTCTGCTCCTCTGCTTGTCCTGCTCTGCCGTCGATGCAGCTCCCCCTCCGCCCGCCGCTGTGCAGGCCGCCGCCGTCCACCTCCTGCTTCCCTTCCTTCCACGCGTCGTCCTCTCCATGCCCTTGACCTCTTTTCCCTCCTCGCTGTCCTGCCATGCGCGCACCACGGCCTCCCCGAGCACCCGCCGGCCGCCACCTCACCACCGCGGTAATTTCCATGCGAGCTTGCCTTATTTCCCTCTCTCTTCTGCTCAGCAACACCAGTAGCTTGTGCTCGCTCCAATTGCACCGCTAGTCCCCCTGCTGCAAGCACCCCGAGCTCCCAACGCCCCCGCCGCCGCTCTTTCCCTTCGGTTAACCACGGGTCACCGTGGGCAGCAACCATCAGCCACCATTGCCCCCGCTAGCTCCTCCGCAAGCTTTCCCGACCTCCATTCGTGCTCCCTAGCCCCCGGCCATCTC
Source organism: Panicum hallii (assembly GCF_002211085.1). Taxonomy (NCBI): domain Eukaryota; kingdom Viridiplantae; phylum Streptophyta; class Magnoliopsida; order Poales; family Poaceae; genus Panicum; species Panicum hallii. The sequence goes on along the minus strand of NC_038046.1, from coordinate 24,686,559 downwards.
CCAATTTCAACCGAGGCATCCTCCCCGACGATCACCGTCCACCGCCGCCTCCTGCTCATCGTGGGCAGCTCACTCCGAGCCTTTCCGCGCCACCACGATCCCTCAGCCAGCACTACATCAACCCTGCAAAGCTCTCCGACACCTCAATTGGTTCTCTAGAGCACCCCACCGGCGCCCCGATGAGCTCCCGACGATCTTCACCGCCACCGCCTTCTGTTCACCGTGGGACACCTGCCTCTGGCCCTCCCCAACCTCAATTGTTTCCACCCCGAGCATCCCCACCTCGCCCTGAAGCTCCTCGACTACTTTTCTACCCCTCCCAACCACCGGAGCACCTTTCCCGCCATTCTTCCCCATCGCCGGCCACACTGTCTCCGTCGAGCCACCGCCACAGCTCGCCCCGACCTGATTCCAGCCACCCACAGGTACGCCCTGACGTGGTCGTGCTTCTCCACCCTTCCACCCTCGCCGCCGGCGATCGCCGTTGCCGGAACAGATCGGTCAAACCCGGGTTCCCCTCTCTGACCAAGGCCGAGGACCTCGGGTTAGAAGATACAAAAGTCCAGGGGGGTTTCTGAAAGGCCTGTGACTCATAGCAATAATGCTCTAAGGACCTCCTGTTGTAATTTATGCTGTCCACTTTGAAAATCCATATCGAATCAAGGAAAAATCATAAAAATGCCAACTAAAATTTGTTGGAATCAACTTTTTAAGATCTGCAACTTTATTTAAGGGATGAATTTCAGTTTCTGTATATTTTGTGCTCTAATTTAAATGTTAATTTTAGTTAGTTGTAGGATTAGGAAATGCATAGTAATTGATAGAAAAATGATAAAATTATGAAACCAATTGTATTAATCCTATGTTATTATGTAGTACTATTTATATAATATTTATATAATATTTTCTTAATGTAGGAGTTGATTATGAATAATGCATGGTTAACCTTGTATACTTAATATCTATGGTTTTAAATGTTCAAAAATCATGAAAATATTTTTGTGGTACTATTCTTGAGTGATATTATCTGTCACTAAATCCTCACCCTAGGATTAGGTGTAAAACCACCAAAACCAATAAAACATGCTATGATAAAGATTATGCCTTATCTAAATAGAATAAGTCAATAGTTAAGTGATAACCTAGAGTTAGTATCAATAATTAGTTAAGCAAATAAATGAAGTTAGTAGTTATAATTAGTATAAATGATTAAAGCTAACCCAACCTGCTACCTAATGCTATTAGTTCAAGGTTTAAGGTAATCAACCCTGTTACTTCATATAACTACATAAAATGATGAGTACTCGATAAATGACTGCCCAGTAGGAAAAATAAAAGATATGTTCAATAATGAAGTTATACTTTCTTGAATTGCAACTTTATCGTGAAATAAAATAAAAGAGTATGCATTCTTTAATTTACATCTTTGCATATCATATAGACTCGACTACTCTCGCCGACGATGACTACCAACTGATCTCAGATCAAGCCGTAGAAGTTTCTGAAGACCCTGAGAGCGCCGTCGAAGGTCTAATTGAAGCTCCAAACCAAAGTTCGGATAACTTTGACACTACTATCACCAACCCTACGAAAGAAGGCAAGCCCCGGACATAACCCCTACTTTATTTACACTGCAACATATATTATTTATATCTATCTTTGCATTACGTTCTTAGGAATTGTATGAGATACCCTAGTCACATTTTCTTAGGAACCAATGTATTGGATACTAGCACTTGAGTCCGAATAGCTGCTCTGCTAATAGGATCGGTAGAAGTCGGGTGATTTCCTGTCACTCGCGCGATATAGGAGTTGTAACGTTTCCATTCCTGTAATCACTAGAAGGATGACGGACAGGAATTATGTGAGGTATCATGGTTGAGATGATACCCCGTCTGTGTTGTTAAAATTTGATAAGGTCGCAGTGTGTGGTAGCGGTGGTTAAGCATTTGAAAGTACTAGCCGCATGCCGCGAAATATGGTAAGCGGTAAGCCTAGTAACCAATCGGCCCGAGGAGTGGACATACCTCCCACCACTCATATTTTGGTTCTTCCTGTTACTCGATTCGACGTGTAGGAATACGTGTTGCAGGGCAACCAGGAGTACGGCCGTGTAGTCGCTCTACAGGCGTACGTCCTGCACATTGGATGTGCGTATGGTCCTGCAGTCGCTTGTGGTGGATCTGATCCACGAGTCGGAATGAAAGGCAAACGGTTGCTTCAGAACAATTTCTGATATTCCAAGCGTGTGAGTTAGGTTTACCCTTGTAAGGCTGAAATTCAATTCAGGAATCATTCATTTCTCGCGGAGATTGAGACTGCTTGATCCCTTTACCACATAGAGTAACAAGAGCAATTATATGGTTAGTAAAGATGATGTTTGACCAAAAGGTTCTACCATGCTTGATTAGTTATAGATGCTTATCTAGAATGGATAATCACATAGAAATGGAAAGCTAAAAGTTGAAATTAAGGATCTACTCTTTGTTGCTTTTCAGCTGAAAACCCTACCCAAAACCTGAAAAGCCTTCATAAGTCTAGTTACATGGCTATGTATACCATGAATGGGTAAGCCTTGCTGAGTATTAGAATACTCAGTCTTGCCTTGTAACTTTTGCTCAGGTAATCTCCCTGACGACTCAGCTCTGGCTGTACCGTGGCCCTACCCTCTGCCTAATGGTTAGTCCGTGGAGTGGGACCCGTCCCCGGCCAACGCCAACCCCTCCGAATGATATCATTCCAGGGCTAGCATGATATCCGAACTGACGACGTGTACAGGGCCCGTGTTTTAAAACTTCGCTGCGTGACTTGAAACGTAAGACTGTTTTGTAATAATTGCCATCAGTTGGAAACTGATGTCACTTTTGAACTCTCATGTTATACTTGCCTGTGATGTAAAATGTGATGGCTCTTGTATCTCTGGACTCGTCTTCGTGCGAGGTACCTTGTTTGATCCTGCATTCGGTGGTTTATCGGGACGTTACCCGATAGGCCAAGCGATTATACCGTTTGAAGCACATTGGAGCCTGCAGGAGTGGACTCGCGTACTTGAGCCGGTGTAATTCAGGTTGGTTCTGCCACCTCAAGGGGACGTGCTGATGCTCACCGAGGGCTCGGATTGACCGGAGAGGCAGCGCAGGATGACCGGCAGCGAGGTTCGAGCGGTGGGTTGGCATGGAGCTCGTGGAGGAGGTCGATGCAGGGCATCTCCGGGCTCCTGGACTCCACGGGACGACTCGTGAAGCTCCTGCGGAGATGCTACGGGGGTTAAGAAGGTCGGGGAACCACCGGCGGCGAGGAATTCGAGGTGGCGGAGCAAATTACCGGCGGCAACGTCTGGTGCAATTCCGGCCGTTGCACGGGTCGGGGTCACGGGTGAAGGCCTCGGGAAGCTTCCTGGCAGTGAGGTGAAGCTGATGCGGGCCTTGGCCGGGGCTGGGGTGTAGCGGGGCGGCCGGTCCATGGTGGAGCAGGGAGCTTAGGGCGGCGGAGGCAACGAGCAGAGGCTTAGGGTTTGGGGGTGGCGGCCACGGGTAGATGATAAGGGCGCAGGAGGTTTGCGGGTGCGTTTAAAGGGGAAAGCCGGGGATCTCGAGGGGGCGCGCTCGGGGAAGGCCGGCGAGGATCGCGGGCCGGACGTTGCGCGGCCGGTGGAGTGGGGAGGAAGAAAGGAAGGAGGAGGCCGCGCGCCTACAGGAGGGGTCGGGGTGTCAGAGGAAGAGAGGGGGAGAGCGCGGGCTGGGCTGATGGGGAGGCGGGGTGAGGGAGTTGGGCTGCACGAGCTGGGTCGAGCGCTGTAAGGAAAGGGGAGTGGGCCGCAGGGAAAGGGAGCCGGCCCGAGGGGGAGGAGAGGAGCAGGCCGGGCTGGGCTGGAAGCTAGGGTTGCTTTCCTATTTCCTTTCCTTTTTCTTTTTCAAACCAACTCAAATCTATTTGATTTCAAATCAAATTTGAATTCAACTCCTATGCACTCAACCAAATAAAACTTATGCACCAGCATGAATGCACAAACATGTTGAACCTAAAATAAATTTTAATTCTTTATGAAATTTAATTAAATTAAATGCAAACTAAGCAAAATAAATCCTTAGAAAATTACTGGAGCCAAATTAAATTCATTATAATTCTCAGAATTTTCATTAGGGTGTTACAGGGCGCTAGCTGTCAGTGTTTTTACCGTCAGCCTACCTAAGGATACCCTAAGGTAGGTGATTATTTGGTGAGGGATCGCCGGATCTGGAACTTGAAGGTGAACGCAAGGACATAAGACACAAATTAAGACAAGTTCGGGCCGCTAGAGTAGTGTAATACCCTACGTCTTGTTTTGGGGTGTTGTATATTGCACTCTACGCTTGGGTGGTGAGTTGCCTATTTGCTGCTTTCTATTGGTTCTCCCTGTTGGTTCTCCCTATTGGTTCTCTGCCTATCTAGGTATCCCAGCCCTCCTTTATATATCCCAGGGGATAGGGTTCCTAGTAGGATTACAAGGTATGAGTCCTAATAGGATTACAGTGGAATTCTATTAGGAATCAGACTTCTTTTTCCTCACGGGTAGCTTCCTTGCGGTACCAGGAGATCTATCCCTGACACCCGTGTCATGCGCAGAAGCAAAGGTTTCGTCCTAGTTGACAATAAACTCTACCGGCGTGGCGCCCGGTTAGAGGTACTCATGAAGTGCGTCACGGAGAAGAAGGCTACAACATACTGCGGGAGATTCATGAGGGCATTTGCGGGAACCACGCAGCTTCAAGAACGCTGGTGGGGAAAGCATATATACAGAGCTGGTTTCTGGTGGCCCACCGTAGTGTCCAATGCTGAGGACCTCGTGCGGAGATGCCAAAACTGTCAATTCTTTGGCAAGCAACCTCACGTCCCATCTCACAATCTTATCACCATACCGCCATCCTGGCCGTTTGCTTGCTGGAGCCTTGATATGATTGGGCCCTTCACAACGGCGCCAGGTGGTTTCACTCATGTATTGGTGGCTATCGCCAAGTGGATCGAGTACAAGCCGATAGCCAAGCTCACACCAGATAGAGTCATTGATTTCATCTCCGACATCTTGCATCGCTTCGGCTTCCCGAACACCATCATCACGGACTTGGGATCAAATTTCAAGGCTAACCAGTTCTGGAAGTTCTGTGAAAATGCATGCATCGAGGTCAAGTATGTCTCTGTTGCACACCCAAGGGCCAATGATCAAATCGAGAGGGTGAACGGCATGATAATTGAGGGCCTCAAGAAAAGACTCTATGATGAAAATAGCAAGAAAGGAGGAAAGTGGATACACGAGTTGCCACATGTCGTCTGGGGGCTCAGGACTCAGCCGTCCAAAGCCACAGGCAAACACCGTTCTTTCTTGTATACGGCTCCGAAGCAATCTTACTGGCCGACATCATGTGGAAATCCCCAAGGGTTGAAATGTATAATGAAGGCGAGGCGGACGAAGCAAGGCAGCTAGAGCTTGACTCTGTTGAAGAGGCTCGCTATACCGCTCTTGTTCAGTCAGCACGATACCTATAGGGGATCCGGCGATATCACGACCGCAACGTGAGAGAACGATCGTTCAGTATAGGCAATTTGGTCCTACATCGCATCCAAGATGAGTCTGGCTTACACAAGCTCAACTCGAGATGGGAAGGACCGTTCATCATCAAGCAGATTACAAGACCGGGGTCTTATCGACTGCAATACCCCGAGGGCCAAGACGTCCCAAATTCTTGGGATGTTCAGAACCTGCGCAAGTTTTACCCATAAAGACGACGTGTAGGGATAGCTATTCTCCGAGCGCCTAGATGTTTTTCTTCTGAAATTCAATTTGGAGGCTATGTGCCACAGAGTTCGGAATGTAAATTTTCTATTAAGATACGAAGGCTATAGCCACGTTCATGTTTTTTATGGATCGACTTCTTGCCATGAGCTTTGATGGTCGTTAAATACGGAGGCTACAGCCACGTTCATGTTCTACATGACTCGACTTCTTGCCATGAGCATCACAGTCGTTGCGATGATGATCGCGTTTTTTCCTAACAGGTTAGATCCGCTTGATAGGATTCTATCTAACTTGTTGGACGGGCTCACATGAGGAGCTATATTGACTACTCCCAGATTCGCTGCACTCAGGGTAGTTTCGACTTCTTGCCATGAGCATAACAGTCATACGATGATGCTCGCATTCTTTCCTAACTGGTTAGATCTGCTCGATCGGGTTATATCTAACTTGTTGGACAGGTTCCTATGAGGAGCTACTATGATTACTTCTAGGGTCGTTGCACCCGGGATAGTGTCTACTACTTAGCCTATGAACATGGATGACAATCCAGAAGTTACAAGTCAAATACAAGTGGAGACATCAATAACAGATATATACAAGGAGAAGAGTACTTGTTTTTACAATATATCACTCCTATATTACACTTTCCACTATTTTTTCCACTACAGGTCGGGCTTCTAGGAGGTACTCGCTGAATTGCTCTTCGGAGCACTCTGCAGCCACACCCTATGCAAATACTTCTAGTCGAGCCTCAGGCCAAAAGGATTTTACAAAACTAGGCGCATGGCTAACACACGTGATGGGGGCCTCGGTGAGGAAGCTGAGGACTTTGTGCGGTGCTCCGAGGAGTCGTTCCAGCAAGGATCGCCCGTCTGCTTCGTCGTCTTCTTGTAGATCCACCATGTCAACAATTTGTTGGGCGGCCCCCTTGAGGTCCTCCAGCTCCTTCTAGCGCTGTTCTAGCTCCTTCTGGCGTTGCTCCTTCTCTTTGCCTAGCGTCTTGATCTGCTGAAGGCAGTCGGCGAACTGTTGTTCAATATCGGCGATCACCTTCTGCAGCCTCTTGATGTCATCTATACGGTGATATAGCATATTCTTCACATCAATAAGCAACTCTTTATATGTTAAGATTTTTCTAAGCTCTGCGGTGAAGACAGTTTTCAGAACTCAAGATAAATTGTTAAGAGAAAGTACTCGAGGGAAGAAAGGGCTTGCCTTGGTGCGCCTTTTTCTGCTCTTTGAGTTGTTCCTGGAGCTTGGAGTTGGCCTTCTCAAGGTTGCGGAGATCGTTCTTGAGCAGCCACGTTTCTCACGTCCGCTCCAGCTTTAGCTTGTCGAGCTCTCTCTGAAGATATATGTTCTTCGTCTGCTCTTCCAATATGCCTTGCTCCTTTGCTTGGAGTTCCTGGAGGCCACTCACTAGTGCTTTTAGCTTGTCGTATTTTTGTTGTGAGAGTTTGGCCACATCCTGCATAAGGGGAAGGATTAAGACAAAGCAACTTATCAAACTCCAGTTGAATTAATTTAATTAAATGGCACACGAGTAATCATGCCTTACCACGGTATATTGGTACATCTCCTTGGAGATCTTCTGGAAATATCGCATATTGTTGACCGTCAGGAGTGGATCATCCACTAGATCTGTGGTGAGTCGGGCAGTGTCGTGTCCTCCTCGGGGGCTGGCGGTTCGGGGGCTGGAGTAGCCGAGACAGGCTTTGGCTTAAACCTCATGGTAGTCAGAGACCTAATGAAGCAGAATCAGTTATATTATTACACAAGTCGAAAAGAACAGGATATGCATTATGCAAAAAGGATTTACACTTACAGCGAAGATTTCTTCATGACAGCTTTCTTTGGTCTCAGTGTCCGTGGTTTTTCAACCACGGTACTCGTTGCTGGTGGCGGGGTCACACCAGCTGGTTGTGAGGTACTCACCACGGTAATGGTTACCAGCCCTGCTGAGGTAGTCGATGGGTCCGTCCCAGCAGTTTCTGCGGCGCCACCTGCTGGAACATCATCCCCAGCGAATTCGGTCCCGGTCACCTTTTGGCGCTTGGGGTCGGGTGGAGAAGCCGCGAGACTGCAAAATAGACAATGTCAGCATGCAACAACTTTGCTATTTGACAATTTCACAGGACAGTAACTTCATACCTGGAGGGTTCGACTACATGCGCACTACCCGACGATCCCGAGGGATCACTGGCAAAGCTTCGGCCAACTCCATGGATGATCTGGGGGGGTTGTTCTTCTTCGCCTTCCCTTCAGCCGCTCTCTCCATCAGGGGGCTCTCGCTCTCGGTCGTTTCGTCGCTGGGTAGAGCTTTGGCTGCTTGAGCCTTTTTTGCTTCGGCTGCGGCGCTCGGGAGAAGGTGGTCCGGTCGGGGGATATCGGGTTGTGGTGGATAGCTCCAGTACAACTCTGTGTGTCCCTGCAGAGGATTTTCCGTTAGCGGTGGCAGAACAACAGAACTTATTCCAAAAGTAGTCGAATACTTACCGGTTTTGGAGGATTTTGCGCAGAAAACAATTCCGGGATGTAGGGAACTGCGTTCGCGTTCAGCAGCACTCGCTTGACCTGGATGAACGTGGTGTCGTCAGTCACTCCTCTACGCACATCCGAGATGGATCTTCAGCACCTATGTACTCGAAGCCTAGTGTATGGCATTGTTGGATTGGCTGGATCCGGCATTTGAAGAAGGAAAACATCACGGACGCGCTGGTCACTCCTATTTCCTTATGGGCTGCTATGATGGTTAGTAACTCGTCGACTTGATCCATGTCCCCTCTAGAGAGTTCGGTGTTCCACTCTGGCCTCACGATAGGGGGTTTTCCGGACCTTTTAGGAAGTTGGGGGACATGGTTTCCGATGAAGAACCAATGGTTTTTCCATCCAGAAATGTTAGAGGGGAATTTGTAGGAAATGTACCTATTGCCGGCTTGTTGTCTAAGCTGGATGCCGGCGCCCCTACAAAGGATGGATTTTTGGAGGTGGGCTGCGGTTTTACTCGGAAAAGAAAGCGGAAAAGATCCCAATAGGGTTCGATTCCAAGAAAAGCTTCACAAAAATGGATGAAGATAGCAATGTGGCAGATTGAATTCTGGGTTGAGGTGATAGAGCTCAAGCCCGTAGAAATAAAGAAGGCCCCGGAAGAAAGAGCAAGAGGGGAGAGCCAAACCCCATTCAGAAAAATGGTAAAATGAGACGATTTCGTTCACATTTTCCATAGGAAGAAGTTCACGAAAAGAGGGGTGCCATTTGACAAGAGTTTTCTCCTAAAGCAAACCCTCGGAAACAAGATTCATGAGTTCATTGTTGAAGCACTTACTGTAAGTCCCCAGATGGCGGCTGTGACTCCTTCCCCTTCCCATCCTTCTCGCTAGATCTCTTGGGTGCCGTTTCTAGATCCGTTTGCCACGAGTAGCTTGGGGGCTGCAAAGAAAGGGGCGAAGAGATTTGGCTAGTTTGGGGCTCCTCAAAGGGGATGAAGGCGAAGCGCGGATCTAATTGGGGATTCGGAAATTTCTTGGCGGATTGAAAATTGGACGCATGGATTTTACCAGGAGTTACCATGGGGTTAAATAACCAGCAGCCGGATACAGTTTTACTGTTTTGAAGTTGAAGAGTCGTCTCAGGGAATATTCAGAAGATGAGGGGTCATTTGATGGATTTTTTAGGTAAAATATTCGATTAATCATTTTTTCAAGGTTAATTGTCCCGAAAAAAGGGGTTTTTTGAATTCCAAATCTAACTTCCATCATCTTCACCATCACACCAATTATTTATCATGGAAATATTTTTTCACTGCATGCCACGACCTTTGGATCCTTATTTCCAAACCTGGGAGATTTGGATTCAAGGCTTGGGGGCTGCGGGATACGTGGCATCGACTACTTATTTTTCGAATTTATTCAAAAAGTAAGAAAGGAAGATTCAAGACTAATGTGACCCTTAGCCTGATTCTCCGATTCAACCTAAGGCTCGGGGGCTACTCCATATGGAGTGCGATTTTTCAATTGCACACTATACCGAAGAAGTAATTCGGGGCATGAGCACCTCATAGCTTCGATGCAGCCAAGAAAGTACTCGAAGAAGAACTTAAAGACGGAGCTTCAAAAGAAGCCGAAGACTACTTTGAAAGTACTCGAGGAGCCTGCAGTACTCAGCTACGAAGAACTTGGGGGCTTGTCAGACCCGGGGCTACGGGACAGTGTACATAACGTAGTTCATACAGGATTAGGGGATAGGACATATCCTATATCTTATCTATGTTGTACTCTACTCGCATGCGAAGTAGGACTAGCCGGTACAGAAGGAAACTACTCGAGTTGTACTCGAGTACGATTCCTAGGCTAGTGTCAGACTAGGATTCATGTAACCCTGTCCTCCCAGATATATAAGGGCGGGCAGGGACCCCCTCAAAACATCAATTAACACCCAAGGCAATACAAACCACCAAACAGGAAATAGGGTATTACGCACATCGTGGCCCGAACCTGTCTAAACCTTGTGTTGCTTGCACCTTCAAGTTCCTGATCTCGGCGTCACCCTACCTAAAACTTACCACCTCGGGTATACCCCTCGGTGGGCAGGCGGTAAAACACCGACAGGTTGACCCCAAGGGATAGGTATTTGCCAATGAAGTCAAGGGTGATGGTCATCACGCTCGTCGGCACGAAGCAGGACGAACCTCTGGAGCTACGTGCCGTCCGAGGGTTACATCACAAATGCTGCTGAACAAGTACAAGCATCAGCAGGAGAAGGACCAGAGGTGCCGTGATGCAGAATGATGAGATCAGGAGTCGCACTGGCACTGACCTTTATTTGCTCATTGCTGGAACAAAGGCTTGAGGCTGCCCTCGGTCCAAGATTGCCCAGAATGCAACGAGCGTCAAGGAGATTACGACGGCTACAAGAGGCAACGTCACTTTGTCCATGATCAAATTGAATACCGATCTCAGGAATGAGAAAGGCCGATGCATGACAGTTGGTTAGAAGATTATGATCATCATGATCGGCCTCAAAAAAGAGTTCCGATAGATGAAAGATTAAGATTCCCACAAGAGCAGTCGGCTAAGCAAGGCTGTACCGAAGAATTGGATGAAACCGCATACCGCCGCGAGTTTATTCTAGAATTTGTTTCGCAATGGTGTCCTGGAGGTTTGACCAGGTCACAGAATAGAAGGGTACAACGCTCAAGGCAAAACGAACAGGTCGAGATGGAGGCTGAGGCTGCTAAGATCTGGCACCCTAAGAAAAAGGCCGATAAGCCCGGAACATCGATCAATATAAATTTGGTCTTCTTCTTGCCTGTAGAATATCGGAGTTAGCTAGATGAAGGGGAGGAAGAAGAAGCCTCTGCACACTTTGTTTTGCACCCTCAACAAGCACGATTCGGCAAGCCAGAGGGGGAGAAGCATCGACATCTCAAAGCTTTGTACCTGAAGGGCTTTGTTGATGGGAAACCAATGACCAAGATGCTGATAGACGGGGGCGCTGCTGTCAACCTAATGTCGTACGCCACATATTGGAAGCTTGGGAAGACTCAAGAAGATTTAATCAAGACTGATATGACACTCAAGGACTTCATTGGGAATTCCTCACAAGCTAGAGGGGTTCTGAACATGGAGCTCACCATTGGCAATAAGACTTTACTTACGACTTTCTTTGTTATTGATGGAAAACGTTCTCACAGCTTGCTCCACGGATGCGATTGGATTCATGCAAATTGTTGTGTCTCTTCCATCATACGTCAATGTCTCATCCAATGGCAAGGTGATGATGTCAAAGTACTATCAGCTAATACAACCGTTAGCGTTGCTACAACCGATGCACCAACTTGGGAGGTCAACGGGACAGAGTGCCTATCAGGAAAAGCATGGGAAGGAGAGTTCTTGCAGATGTCCGATTTGGAATTGAAGCCGATCCAAGCCATCGGCTCGGATAGTTTGTTTTAACAAATAATGATTTTAGCAAAGAAGGCCAGGCAGGATGCGAGGCGGTACCGGCTAGTGAGTTTAAAAGGAGAAAGAATCGGCCTAATTTTAACATTGCCCCGGGGGACAAGTTTGAATTTGTTGGTTTGGTTTGGCTAGGATATGCAAGGAAGCTAGTTTAGCGTTAGGATTTTCTCGGGAATAAGTGAGGAGGTGAATGCTGATGTAAGTAACAAAAGCATCAAATAAGAAATATCCGATACTACAAGTATCGCCTTTAGAGCAAAAATATTTACATCTAGTGTTTTGTTTCTCGCCGCGATGGGCATGTCGTACCAAAGTATCAAATTGCCACGTAGGGCACAAAAGTATTAAGCATTTAAAGCCGATGTACAGCTGATTGTCTTACAACAATCTAGGGCCTTCTGGATTGTTTCTACCACTCGCAGGCGGATGCCATCAACGTCGGCTATGTGTGTTTTAGGTCTTCCTCGTCTGATCTAGGGATTGACTTAGAAGCATTGTAGCGAAGTTTGGCCTGGCAGGTGAAAGCAGAGTATTCGTCCTTGATTTGGTTAACGAGAGTTGGGACACGTTCCAACCTGGCTGTTTTGGCTGCAATGGTGTCCCGTGTTTTCTGAAGTTCCCTCAATTGTTTGCCTTCTTTGGTTTTTAGCCGATCAATCTATGAAGAAATCATGGCTGATGAGGCTTCTGTATCAGAGAGTTTTTGCTTAATCACCTTGGCATGAGCCGTGTCCTTTTCTTTCTGGTTCTAGCGAGCGGCTGGATTGGCTTTGCATCTTTTTGCTTCCAAAATGAGGGGTTGAGAGCCTTCGATGTAAGCTATCAGGGCCAAAACCAGTGCCCAGTCAGGAGTTAGTGAGTCTTTCACCTCAGTGTGGTTGGATTAGATCAGCTCCGCATTTTGCACCAAGACATCTATGTCTTGCTCAAGGAGTTGGAGCATGCCTTGGAGTTTGAATTTGTCGCTATCAGGGATGTTGTGGTATTGTTCAGAAGTGATTTCTTCGGTGCTGGGTTCTTCCTCTGTGTCCGATGAGAACAAACCGCTTGAAGGTTGTGACACCCTGGGTGTCTAAAAGGCTAAATAAAGATCCATAACATGAAATCAGGCATAAAAGAGCAAGAAAAGTATAAAACAACCTATCAAAATAAACCTTTCAAGCAAAGGAATATGTGTATATGTATATATGCATACCCATGTGAACCGTTGCAAACAAACCCTTGTAACTTTCGAAGTTGATCATAAATGATCCTAAAAATTTAATGGCATCTCTGTCATAACAAGAGCAACAAAAGTCTAGTTGAACTCAAGGGCTAAAGGTGCAAAAATTCACATGAAATGACGTGTCATTTCAATACTAGTTTTTGGAATTTCAAAATAACTTTTTATACATTGCTCACATGAACATAGTCATGAAAGAGAAAATGTATACCTTGAAAATTTGAGCAAAAATGGTATTCAAATTTCCTTGATTTGCCCTTGGGAGGACTGAGTTTTAGCTTCCTTTTTCACCTAGGCCCCTGCTATTTTTGCTTTTTGCGCTTAAGTCCCTCGCCTTCTCTCTCCTCTCTCCTCCTCACCCCCTGCCTCCCTGTCGCACGAGCGCGGCGCCACTTGACCACTGGCACCACTTGGCCTCACCTAGCTTGACCGCTTGATCCCCAAATCCTCCCCTTCCTAGTTCGCACTGGCCACGCGACAGACTGCCCCAATCACGTGCCACGAGGACCGCCGGCCGACCGAGCCACTACCGTGCGTCCCCTCCGCCCGACCGGCCCTTCCCTTTGCCCTTAAGGCAGCGCCAGCTGCGCAGCTCATTTCCCCTCCCCTCGCCCTGCCTATAAAAGGGGTAGCTAAGCCCCTTTCCTACACACACGCCCGAACAACCCGCCATTGCCGCTAGCAAGCTCGAGTTCATTGTGGAGCTCCCACCCCCGACCTCCCTCCGCCCAAATTAACCCTCCATCGAGCTTCCCCACCTCCCACTGGAGCTTCCAAGCACGGCCACGCCATCCCTGCCTCGCCGGAACAGTGCCAGCGCCGCTACCAACCACCGCCGCCTACTGTCCACCATGGAGGACCCTGCTCCGGCCGTCCCCGAGCCCCACCAACGCCACAAATCGGTGTGCCCTGGCCCCCTCTCTGTTTCCCCCACCTTCCTCCTCACCGCTGACTAGTTTCCTTGATGGATTTTGGCTGAAAACAGCCCAGCCCCGCCTAGGGACTTGTCACACCCAGTTTAAGAACGGAAACCGAATGCATCTCATATGTGCGTCGGGATCAAGTTCCACACATATGATAGACTATACAATCGAAACAATGCTATAACAAAAGAGAGTATCATAGTACTTTATTACATGACTGACAGTCTAAATCTTAAGCGAATAAATAAATGTTAATAACTAGCAGCGGTCTTCAACTTCACAGGCAGATGACTGGGAGACATACGCCTAGTTTTCTTCAAAATCTTCAGGGAACTCCAGACAATTTTCTTGTTCTAAGCAGCATTGGTTTTAATAAAGCAAGCGTGAGTATGCTTATGGTTGGTACTCAGCAAGTGGAGTAAATTATATGACATGCAAGGCCAAAATCAAGAAATAGCTGACATAGTTTGACTGTGATAAGCATTTTTAGTTGATCAAGTTTTATTTAGCAAGCATTAACTAAGTATAAGTATATACCAAACCTTAAATGAATAAAAGATATATGATAACAATAATAAGTAAAGAACATCAATTTAGATCAACTTTAAGTTCAATTATCATGTGAGGGTCCAAACCGCTCTTAACTGTGAGCACGGCTGATATATTAGTTTTTGTTCTGCAGAGGTTGTACACTTTACCTACAATTCGTGTTTACATTGATGCCCGGGTTTGCAAGGCCCTTAAACCCTTCCAAGGTGAGTGGCAGGGATTCACTATGAGGCCTTTACAAAGATTCCCTAACTTATGACAATCAGCTAAGATTTCAAGTAATAGCGTTCATAACCCTCCCTAATGAGGTAGTGCCTTAGCCAAGGACCACATATCATAAAGCCTCGAGAGGACCGAGCTATACCCCGATGATGCAACCCCTCTTGCCCTTTCGGTAAGATTATCATAAGCTAAAGTTTCTAATTAATTAGCCAAGATTAGAGCCATGTAGTATTGTGGTTACACTATTTTTCTGGGTGGTTCTCCATGTTCCAATTAATGCAATGATCTTAATTATCACCATAAAAGTATTCAGAACATGAGTAAACCAGTGTAGCATAATTTTCAAGTTATCCAACCAAGTCTAAGTAATAGCAACTAGTGTAGCTACAACATAAATATAATAACCCAGATTTAATGAAGCAAGTTCAATAGAAACTAGGCACATCCTTAGTAGGCGTGCGGGCTCGGGGCTCCGCACGATGTGGGATGGTGTCGGTGTAACACCCTAATGTAAATTTTCTACTTTATACTAAATTTTAATTGGCTTTCATAAAGTTTCTAAGGTTTTTCTTTGTTTAGCTTGCATTTAATCATAATTTATTTCACAAAGAATTAAAATTTATTTTAGGTTCAACATGTTTGTGCATTCATGCTGGTGCATAGGTTTTATTTGAATGAGTGCATAGGGTTTGAATTCAAAAAATTCATTTGAATTCAAATAGATTTGAGTTTCAAAGAACCAGAAAAAGAAAAGGAAAAGAAATAGGAAAGCACACCTAGCTTTTAGCCCAGCCCGGCCTGCCCCTCTCTCTTCCCCCCCCCTCGAGCCGGCTCCCTTCCCCGCAGCCCATTCCCCTTTCCTTCCCCGCGGCACACCTCCCCCCCCCCCCCCGCGCGGACCGTTTTCCTTTTCCTCTCAGCCGCGGCCCAACTCCTCTTTCTCCCCGCCTCCCTTAGCCCAGCAACCCGAGCCGCTCCCTCTCTCTGCCACCCTGACCCCACTTGTCGGCCCCTTCTTCCTCCTCACTCCACCGGCCGCGCAACGACCCGCCCGAGATCTCCGGCGAGCCTCTGCGCTAGGCCCGCACGCTGAGGATGCCCCACCACCCCACAAATAGAATCCCCAACCACCTTGCGCCCTTATCCCCTACCCCGTGGCAGACGCCCAAATCCTAGCGCCACTCCCACCTTGCTCCGCCGCGTAGATCCCTGCTCCGCTGTTGTCTCGCTGCACCGCTGCACCCCAGTCCCGGCCAAACCCCGCAGTGGCTCTGCCTCAACCCTGGGAAGCTTCTCGAGCCCTGCAATCGAGCCCCCGACCCGTGCCTCACCGGAATTCTGCCCGGAAGCTGCCGCTGGTGAGTAGCCCCGCCCGTGCAATTCCTCGCCGCCGGTAACGCTCTGGCCTCCCTGACCCCTGTTGCACCATAACAGAAGCACCTCGAGTCGACTTGTGGAGTGCAGGAGCCCGGAGACGCCCTGCATCGACCCCCTCCACAAGCTCCACGCCGACCCGCCGCTCGGACCTCGCCGCCGGCCACCCTGCGCTGCTTCTCCGGCCAATTCGAGCCCTCGGTGAGCACCAGCACTCTCTCCTGCCCCTTTTGTGCTAGATGTCGTAGACCATAGCCCGCTCCTGCAGCCGGAACACCGCACGCCGGCGACCTTTGCCGCGCAGACCTGCTGCCGCCACAGCTCTCGCCGCCCTGAGCCTTGCCGGACCTTGATGTAGCCCCAGGTTGACTACGCATGATGCGGTGATCCTCCCTGACCCAATCCCCATTTGAATCCCGGCCTGGAGCACCGAGTTCCGTGCACTCCGGCGACGCGCCGCCGCGGGAAGTCACTCCGACGACCCAGCGCCACTGTCCCTCGCCTGCATCAACCCTGAACCGTCCGATCCACCGTGATCAGATCGGACCGTCCAACCTATCGTTCAGATCGGACCGTCCGAATCACCACCGCCAGATCGGACCGTCCGATCTAGATCGGGTCCGAACCGTCCGATCCAGATCCGACGGCACAGATAAGGAGATACCGCTTCAACCGTGCAGATTTGTTAAAGAGCCCCTGAGCTTTCCCGAAACCAACCCGCAGTCCACGTTAGTTCAAAAGTAATTTCATTTAAGTCCTGTTTTTAGCGTCTAGGCCCCTGAGCTTCTTAGATATAGAAATCGCCATCCAGCCCCTATGTTTTGTGTGTTAGACCCTAGATCTAACCTTTAATTATGTTTAAGTCCCTAGTTTTTGCGCAGAACCCCCTTGGAACTTTCTATTTTCTTACAGAAAAGCCCCTGGACCCTATTTTAACCCTAGTTTTCGCGTCCTAGCTCCGTTTTAGTTGGTTTCCGCGCTCACGCGATCGTTGTAACGCGTAGGATAGCTTTAGCTCAGTTTTGTGTGCTGTTTTATTGTATTGTTGTACTATTTCTTATCTTTTGTTGTTGTTTGCATGTATGTGTATGTGTGGACCATGTTTTGACGTTACGATCGTGAGCAGACGTTGAGCCACCGGAGGAGTACCAGGAGCCACCTTCTTCAGAGCCCTTTGAGCAACAGCAGGAGAACTTTGAGGAAGGCAAGTATAACATGAACATCCTATCACTTTTAAATACAATTTCATACTGCATTTTAATACTGTATCCCTATAAGGATTTACTAGCCACTTTTATCCTTTATATATAAATACCTGGGGTTGCTTTTTGGTTAAGTTGTGCTAGGTGCTGCACTCTCACACATTATGGTCCTTTTTAACTAAATTTGATTAATGGTTATATGCAACTTAATTCTGAGAGTGGCCCTCTGTGTTGTGTGCTTGAGTGGCTCACATCTTGTTAAAATATGTTTTTATAGAAACATGGTTCAGGGGGCCAGCACGGTGCTTAGTGCTTGGTTGGCCACTCTCCATAAGGACCGGTTCATAGAGCGACAACCTGGGACAACCGCGCAACCACAAGACTGGAATGGGACGGTCTTGACTTATTAATTAGGTCATTTTTGTTTGGGAGTAACTTACCTGTGGGGCAAGAGGGGTGGTAAGCTTCTATGGCCCTCGTGCTACGAGACTTGGTCTGTGCTATGTGCTTGTACCCCCTCGAGGCTTGCTCCATAGTTGCTGATCCAGAATCCTTAGCGGTTACACCTTACCAACGTGTTCTTTGTAACGGCCTCGTAGTGTGCTTACTAGTCATCTCACCTAAGGAAGTGTGATGAATAACTAGCGTAGCTCATGACTTGTGGGTAAAGATGTGCAACCTCTCGAGAGTTTAAAACTGGTATACTAGCCGTGCTCACGGTCATGAGCGGCCCAGATCCTCCGTCTGATTAGTGGGGTTTATCTTTGGTGGTTTGGCTTGGATTTCGTAGACTCATGAGTAATTTTAATTAATTATTCAGTAACTTGGGTTATGGTAATTCATCCACTTGTAGTAAATAGCTTTAACAAAATTTGCCCAGATTAAAAGCTAACGCAGTTGAGTCAGCTAACCGTAGAGCCTCATAGTTTGTGTTATACTTATTGAGTACAAGTTGTGTACTCACACTTGCCTTCTCTACTCTTCTGTTCTCTTTGGGATATCTTCGATTGCTGCTTAGTACCAAGCGACGTGGAGGACTACATCAGTGGACTTGACGATTTCTAGGCATTTGTCTCCCAGCCGACGTCCCTGTGGCACCCAGTTCTTCATGTATTCATTTTACGCTTCCGCACTCCTTGAACCGATTCTTGATTTGGTTGTAATAAAGAATTCATTTACAATTTATATGCTTTTATTACGTGATATGTGTTGTGATATCTTGATAATTCTGTTGTATATATGCATAACTTGATCCTAGCGCATATAGGATTGCTCGGTTTATGTCCTTGTAAATCGGGTGTGACAGTCGGGAGCCGGCCGGACTCGGACTTGAGTCCGAGCCTGGCTTGGGGAAGGAGACGGCCCGACAAGTGGTCCGCCTGTCAGCGAGCAAAAGGGGGCGGGGAAGGGAAGCAGGCTGTGCGCCCGAAGTTGGGCCGAGGAGAAGCAGCAGACTGGGCCGCATGGAGAGAAGGAGAAAGAAAAAGGATGGGCCGCTGGGCTGGGCCGAGCGGGAGGGAGAAGGGAAGGAGAATGGCCAGGTTGGGCTGGGCTGCAAGGAGAAAAAGAGAGAGGAAAAAAAAAGAGGGAGTGGGCCGGGTGTAACACCCTAAGGTAATTTCCTTAAATTTTAATGAATTTATTATGGGCTTAAATAAATTTTCCAGGATTTTCTCTAATTTATCTCGCATTTAAAGTAAATTATAACACAAGAAAATAAAATTTACCATAGGGTTAAAATGTTTGTGCATTCATGCTGCAGCTTTGTTTTATTTGTGTTGAGTTTATAGAGTTTGAATTCAAATTTATTTGAATTCAAAAGGAATTGTTTGAATGCTTAGAGTATAGAAAAGAAAAGAAAAGAAGAAGTAAAGGAAATAAAGCCCAGCAGCCCAACTCCCTTTCCCTCTCGGGCTCCTTTCCCTCTCCTTCTCCCGCATGGGCCACGGCGGCCCAGCTCCTCTTTCCCCCGCGAGCCCTCTCTCCCTCTCTTTCTTTCCCCAACCCGAGGCCCGCTTCCTCCCTCAGCCCAGCTCGCACGCGCGCAGCTTCCCTGGGCCACTCGCTGCCGCTCGCTCGACCCAGCCCGTGCGCTCGCTCCTTCCCCGCTCTCCCTCTCTCTTTCCTGTCGCTGACCGCCCTACCCCACCCGTCATCCCCTTCCTCCCGCACCCCTGCTCCCGCAACGACCGCGCCGCGGCACGGCCGAGATCCCCGGCTCCCCCCCGCCGCAACCGCACCCGAAATCCCTGGCCCGCCCTTCTTATTCCCTTGCGCCGTCCCTTGGACCCCCCTCATCCCAAGCGCGCCGCCCCTAAGCCCTAACCGCGCCGCCGCCTTGCCTCCGCTCGGGCAGAGCGCCGCCGCCGCGAATCCACCGCTCCGGTGCCCTTCAGCTCCAGCCAAGGGCCGTAATAGCTCCACCTTGCCACCCAGGAGCTTCCCAGGCCCAATAATTGGGTCTTACGCCTCTGCATCGTCACTTCCCGCGAGGACTCGATCCCCTCCGCCACGGAAGCTCGTCGCCGGCCACCCTCCACCGCAGCACCGGCTACCACAGGCCCCTGGTGAGCACCACCTGTTTCCCCCGCATCTTATGCACTAGATGTCGAAGCCCGGGACCCCTCCTAGCCCCCGGAACGCACGCACGCCGGAGTTGGTAGCCACCCCGAGCCGCCCTCTCCGTCGACACACCCTAACCGTGCTCAAATTCGCCGCCTTGAGTGCATAGATGGGTTTCCCATGCCATGTTCCACCCCTAGGGCTTGATTTCATCCCGAGCCGAGCCCGGAGCACCAAGATGCGCTACGCGCCGGCGAAGCGCCGCCGCGGGGAGCGCGTCTCCGGCGACCCCCACCGCCACCCGAGCCTCCGGGGCATCCCAGCCGTCTGATCTGTCTCCAACGCGTAGGATTTGATCATGCGTACCCGTTCGCTCCGAGCCGCTCGATCTGTAGTGGAGGTGTAGGATTAGATCTCGCTTGCCTCTTGGACCAACACCCTCCGATCGAGATCCAAGCGTCCAGATCCGCGCGTACCCCTTCGCGTCAGGGATCTAATCCGAGCCACCAGATCAGGATCCAACGCACCGGATTAAAACATACCGCTTCAGCCTATTAGATTTGCTAAAGAGCCCCTGCCTTTTGGGGAAATCAACCCGCGGTCCTATTTAGTTCAAAAATAATTACAGACAGGTCCTTTCCTTCCCGTTTGACCCCCTGCGCTTCTTGGAATTCGAACCCGCAGTCCATGTTTGGTGTTTTCACGAGCTAGCCCCTGAGTCTATGCTTTAATTACGTTTAAGTCCTCGGTTTTTGCGCAGAACCCCTTAGAACCTCCAGTTTTCTTACAAATAGGTCCCTGGATCTTGTTTTAAGCGTAGTTTTCGCGTTTTAGCTCCGTTTTAGGTGTTCTTTATACCCACGCGATCGTTGTAACGCGTAGAACAGTTCTAGACCAGTTTTATGTGCTGTTCTAATGTACTGGTGTACTGTTTCTTATATTTTGCTATTGTTTGCATGTGTGTGTATGTGTGGCCCATGTATTGCTGTTACGATCGTGAATAGACGTCGAGCCACAGGAGCAGTACCAGGAGCAGCCGTTTTCCGAGCAGTTCGAGCAGCAGCCGGGAGAGTACGAGGAAGGCAAGTATAACATGAACCTCCTATCACTTTTTAATACAATTTCATACTGCATTTAAATTCTGTATGCCTATAAGGACTTTCCTAGCCACTTTATATCCTATATATATCCTGTGGGTTGCATTTTGGTTAGTTGTGCTAGGTTGCTGCGCTATAACATATGTTGGTCCTTTTTTAATTAATCTGATTAATGGTCTTATGCAACTAAATCCTGAGAGTGGCCCTCTGTGCTGTGTGCTTGAGTGGCTCACGTCTCCTTAAAATTTGTTTTGTTAGAAACTTGGTTTAGGGGGCCAGCACGGTGCTTAGTGCTTGGTTGGCCACTCTCCATAAGGACCGGTTCATAGAGCGACAACCTGGGACAACCGCGCAACCACAAGACTGGAATGGGACGGTCTTGACTTACTAATTAGGTCATTTTGGTTCGGGAGTAACTTACCTGCGTGGGCAAGAGGGGTGGTAGGCTTCAATGGTCCCTGCTCCTCCGGCTTGGTCTGTGCTGTGTGTCTTGTACCCCCGGAGGTGGGCCCCATCGTCGCTGATCCAGAATCCTTAGCGGTTACACCTTACCAACATGATCCTTTGTAACGGTCTCGTAGTGTGCTTGCTAGCCATCTCACCTAAGGAAGTGTGATGAACCACTAGCGTAGCTCACGACTTGTGGGTAAAGTTGTGCAACCTCTCGAGAGTGTAAAACTGATATATCAGCTGTGCTCACAGTCATGAGCGGCCCAGATCCTCCGTCTGATTAGTGGGGTTATCAACCTTTGACGAGGGAGATTTCCCCGGGTGGTTTTGGTTTGGATGGTTCTCAGTAGTTCTTAATTAATATTGATTAATTATGCAATTGGGTTTATGGTAATTCATCCACTTGTAGTAATTAGCTTTAATAAAATTTGCCAAGACTAAAAGCTAATGCAGTTGAGTCAGCTAACCTTAGAGCCTCATGCTCGTGTTATACTTGTTGAGTACGAGTTTGTACTCACACTTGCCTCTCTACTCTTCTGTTCTATTTTGGACATCTTCGACTGCTGCTCAGTGCCCGGCAACGTGGGGGATTACGTCAGCGGCTTCGACGACTTCTAGGCGTTTGTCTCCCAGTCGACGTCTCTGTGGCGCCCAGCTCTTCATGTATCTCTTTTACGCTTCCGCAACTCTTGAACCGATTCTTGATTCGGTTGTAATAAAATAATTCATTTATGATTCGTTTACGATTTATATTAATGTTATTCCTGACATGTGTTGTGATATCTTGATGATCTGTTGTATATATGCGTGACTTGATCCTGGCGCATATATGATTGCTCGATTTATGTTCTTATAAATCGGGTGTGACACCGGGCCCAATTAGGAAAAGAGGGTGAAAAAAATTGCACTCAAATGCATTTGAATTTGAATTTGAAACTTAAATTCAAATGGAAGACAAATAATAAAATAATGCAATAGGGCATGAAATGCACAAAAACCTATATTTCCTTATATTTCTTTTTATTGTTGAGTAAATTACTATTAATTCACGGTAAATGCTCTAAAATCAAAATGATGGAATGAAAACCTTATGGATCCTAAGAGAATTCTAGCAAAATTTATTTTGGCTTCTAATTTGAAAATTAGGGTGTTACAGGACTACATTGCAGTCGCCAAGTTCTTGTTAGGTTTCTTTCTACTAGATCCAGGGACTTATTTGCGAGAATCCAAGTACTTTTTGTTTCAAGAGGCTGTCACTTGTAAAATCAGTCTAAAATCCTAGAAAAATCTGAAAAATGCAAACAAAAATTTGTTGTGACCCTCTTGATGAATCCGACTACTTTTGCATAGATGGATGGCTAGTTACAAACAAAAACTTGATCTAAAATTAATCTTGTTTAAAATAGCCCATAAATGTATCTATTGATCTAGGACAGTACCATGAATGATTTTGGACTGTAAGCTAGTCTCATCTTGTTGAGACTTGTGTAAAAATCTCAAGGCTAGAACCTATCCCTATGAGTAGTTTTTGTTGGATCTTGTTTGATGTGCTATTTTGCTACAGTTATTTGGTTCATGCTGTTTTACGGACATGTTAGGGTTAAAACTTTTACAGTAGAGTAACTTTGATGCATAAAAGCTATGGACAAAGTTTGTAACCTTTTACTTCCGTCTAGCCTGCTCATATGTTTTTAGTTAAGAAAACTATATTAAATCAAAGTAACTAGTCCTGGTGCTTAGAAAAATATGAAATTTTGACCAGGATCTACCTTTGAGTAGATTATCATGTTGGAAAAGTTTGAGACACAGAAACCTTGTGGAACTACCTATAGAAACAAATCTTGATTAATGTAGATGTATCTTGACTTATTTTCTATGCTCTGAATCTTGCACACTAAAACGTGAAACATTTACAGTAGGCTCACTATAAATTTAGGAGCACTCAGTAAAATTTTGAGCTCTAGTCCTTACAAGAGTTGTTAGTACAAAATGATCTTGATTCCAGAAGTAGCTCTTTAATATATTTTTCATGATTAATATGCTGAATAAAAATATCTGGAAATTTTATAGTAAGTTTAATTCTAAGTAAAGTACTCTGCATAAAAATCTCAACACCAAAAACTATCTTAAACAGCAATTATGAATCATCCATGTTTGATCTTGAAAAATAGCACTTTTGAAATAATAAAAACCCCACTTACTTATTGAAGTTAATTACCTGAACTTGTACTCTATAAAGGATTGCCCAAGGATTTGTAAAATATGTGCTTCACAACAAAAAATTTTTTATTGGATTGCAACTTTATCGTGAAGTTGTTAAATCTTTACCATCGCAATAAAGCAAACATGTGCATTTCATATAGATTCGACTACTCTCGCGGACGGAATGCACGAGCTGGTGCTCGAGTCTGTAAAGGAGCAGCAAGAAGCTCAAGCTATTCTAACTGAAGCCGCCGAAGACCCGAACCAACATTCGTAAGAGCCCAAGCTATTCAATGTTGTTACATTATGTATTTATGCATTAAGTTTTAGGAGTTGAATGAAACCTTAGATGCATGATCCTAGATACCCATGCTATGAATACTAGTTGAAAGGTACGATAGTTGTCATGCTAATAGGTTCGATAAAAGTCGAGTGATTGCCTATCACTCGTGAGAAATAGGAGTTGCTTGTTTACTTTATGTTCGAATCATAAGGTCGATGGGCGGGGCAATGTTATGAGATTCATGTTCATGTTGAGGCCCTACTGTATAGTGAAAAAGGCTAAGGTCGTAGTGTGTGGTAGTGGTGGTTAAGCGTTTGAACGTACTAACTACATGCCGAGAATATGATAATTGGTAAGCTTAAGTACCTCATTGAACCGGTGCGTGGACATACCTCCCACCATCTTGACGCTGTTCCCATGGGCCCATGGTGAGTGCAAGAGCAGCCATGGCCTAGCGTCATCCGTGGTTCGTGGACCTCTTGTACTCAAGGACGGTGGCCCTGATCCATGAAACGGGAATAAAGGGGAAAAGTTGCACGTGTGACTCTGGGAGTAACCACGTGATGTGTGTTTAGGTTTCCCTTGAAAGGTTAAGAAACAAATCATCCATTTCTCGCAGCCATTGAGACTGCTTAACCATTCTGCCACATAGAGTAAGAAGAGGAAAATTGATGATGATTAATCTGGTTGGATGCTCAGTTAATTTTTTCAGCATGTGCGATTTGGATAGTTTTTTACCTAGAATGGTTAATCAACTAGAACTTGATGCTAAAATGTGAAAGTAAGGACTCACTCTTAAATGCTTTTTGGCAAAAATAACCCTCAGCCAAAAGCCTTGCATATCTAGGAGTCGGTTAAGTATATATCACTAGTCGGGTAAGCCTTGCTGAGTATTAGTATACTTAGCCTTGCTTGTGGCTTTGTTTTCAGGTGAGACCTTTGAGGACATGGCTGTTAGTTTGACTTGGCTGTGTACTCTTCCTGCTGGTTGGTCGGTGGAATGGGATTCATCCCCGGCCAACATGATAACGCTGAATGATGTCATGTACGAGCTTCATCATGACATCTTATAACGTCGTTAAAACTATCGTTTATTTCCGCTGCACTATTAACTCTGAAAGTACTTGTTATGCATGTTTTCAACCCTGGCTTGTAATAATAAACTTGTTATGCATGTTTTCAACCCTGGCTTGTAATAATAAATCTTGTTGAACTCTGTGATATAAAATTTGTGGATTGTTGTAATTTCTGGGCTCACCTTCGTGTGGGTCGTATGTATGCATTATTTCGATCGAAATTCCAGTGGTTGCATCAGGATGTTACCCGACAGACTGCCGTTTTACTCCATTTTAAGTGCGTGTTAGCTGGGATTGCCGCTATGGTCATAGTTAGTGCACTTAAGCCGGATTAATTTGGGCGGTTCTGTCACAAAGGGGTATCTTGTTCCTATAAGAATAGAATAAGTCTGGGTCATAAAAGAAATTTTGACAAGACACAAAAAGGTCAGGGAGGTACTTGTTTCCATCGAAGTTCCACCTCAGGGTTGAAGACTGGAGATGGCAGTCCGAGGGGCATTATGGCCGATGAAGAAGGAATGTCTGATAAGGTTGCTGCATCAGTCGATAGTTGGGGGTTCCTTCCTTTCTCTGCATTATTAATGGTACATTTCTTGTTGGAGGGGGTTCCTTCCTTTCTCTGCATTATTAATGGTACATTTCTTGTTGGAGAAAGAGTTGGGGATAGATCAAACACCCTCGGGATCATTTGATAACCAGACGAACAAAATCAAAGAAAAGGGTTTCGTACATACAGAAATAAGTTTAAGGGGAATCGGATGACTTAGTGCTTCATCAAAGGTTGGATTGTTCTCAGGAGTAGCCACAGCGTCGTCCTCTATGTTAAATAGTGCGTCCTGATCGGCAGAAGGGATATTGCTGGGCGCCAACACCGGTGCCTATTCAGTTGATTTAGCGTGGAGATATTTTGCAAAGGCTTGGTGTATTCTTTCTTAGGACTTTTTTAGTTCAGTTGCTATGAATACCTCTTTCTCTACATTGGATGCCAGAGTTGGAGATGGAACGCGCTCTTTTGAGACCGGTGGAAGGTGCATCAAAAGCATGAATGACAGCTGCTAGCTCGAGTCATGTGTTGGATAATTCTGTTCATGAGGTCGAAGAGCTCGTGAAGCCTAGGTAATGACTCAGTTATCTTGCATAAGCACACAACCAAGACTAGTGCCAGATGCATCACAATAAACAACGAATGGCTTGGTGGTATCGGGTTGAGCCAAGACTGGGGCTGTAGTCAAGTGTTCATGAAGAGTGTGGAAAGCTTTTTCATATTTCTAGCTCCACACAAACTTCACTCCTTTCTTCAATAGTTCAGTCATAGGCTTAGCAATTCTTGAGAAGTCTGGAATAACCAGCTAAACCAAGAAAACTGCAAATCTGATGGACTGAGGTGGGAGGTTTCCATTCCATCACCTCTTGTACTTTGCTAGGATCAACGGCTATGCCTTCGTTGGAAATAGTGTGTCCCAAAAAATTTACACTATCTGTCAATGTTTTACCACAACGCTCACCAAGGGATGCCCCCGAGGTGGTGAGTTTGTAGCTAGAGTGTCACCGAGATCAGGAACTCAAAGGTGCAAGAAACACAAGGTTTAGACAGGTTTGGGCCACCGAGAGCGTAATACCCTACGTCCTGTGTGGTTTGTATTTGCTTAGGTGGTGATTGGGTGATCTTCTATTTAGAGAGGGTCCCTATCCATCCTTATATATTATGGGGGGACTCGTTTACATGGAAGTCCTGGTCAGGTACAAGCCCAGCAGTCCTACCTGAGTACTTTTAGGGTAGTTTCCTACCGTGTCCGACTAGTTTTACTATTGTATGAGTAGTCCAACTACACTACGAGTAGTTACAACAGATGTAGGGCGTGGGCCATGTCCCATCCCTTATCCTAGGAAAAGTACGCCACGTGCACAGTCCCGTGTACCCGGGTCTGACAAGCCCTCGAGCTCTTCGTAGTCGAGTACTGCAGGCATCCGAGTACTTCTGAAGGTGTCTTCGAGTTCTCCCGAACTTCATCTTGAAGGTGTCCTCTAAGTGCTTCCTTGGTTGCATCGAGGCTGTGAGGTGCTCATGCCCCAAGTAGTTGTCAAGTCTTATTTTATATGGTGGGGGTGCGATTAAACTCGCACTCCATATGGAGTAGCCCCCGAGCCTTAGGTTGACTCTTAGAATCACGCTGAGGGTCAATTTAATCTTGAGTCTTCTATCCTTATCTTCCAACAGATTTGAAAAATAAGTCGCTGATGACACGTGTCCCCCGAGCCCCCGAGGTGCTCATCCCGCAGTCCCCAAGGTTTCTAATAAAGGACCCAAAGAATCATGCCATGCAATATGTGACAGTAAAGATTTGATGGTTAAGATGGGCAAATCGGTTCAGTAAATTTGAAAACCTCTTTTTTGGGAAGAATTCCCTGAAAAAATGGTTAAGCAGATAACTTCTCCAAAAAACGCCCAAAGTTACCTCTCAAATCAGATCCTATTCCCTAAGTCAATGACTAAATAAGACCTCTTGGTAATAATCTGAAAAAACCCTTATTTAGGAATAAAATCCCTAAAATAATGGTTAACAATCATCTTCCCAAGATAAATCTTCAGAAGCCTCTTGAATCGGGAACTTCTGAGTAGTTTTATAGCGTTCAGCATTAAAGCATGAGAGCTACCACTGAAGGCACGCTCAGTGCCTTGTCACATCCAATCCCCGAGCCAGGGAGCTAGATGAGTAGTCGAATAGGTGTAGAACTAATCGTAAACTAGTAAAACGCCTTGTTATGGGAGCGAGGCCCCTTCAGTAACATAGGATACTAGTCGGAAACTAGTAATCTGTTACTGAAAGTATGGGAACAAGGTCCGTTCAGCAAACTTGCACGTAATACCAGTCGTAAACTAGTGAAATGGAATTATACTGGAAGTATGTGTCAGACCCGGGGCCACCGGCCTGGGCACATTATGTAGTCTAAGAGATTAAGCCCGTCTTATCTCTTATTCATTTTCTTTATCTCTTGTTTATCCCGTTTAAATAGAAGATAGAGCTAACCAACATGGAGAGGATCTACTCGAGATATGCTCTGGTATGATCCCTCGACGGAGGTTGGTTAGCATCTTTGCAACTCTGACCTCTCGGATATATAAGGGAGGTCAGGGACCCCCCTAGAAAAAGAAGATTATTAGGTCATTCTACACCAAAGGGAATAGAAACCACCATACAGGACGTAGGGTGTTAAGCTCCGTGCGGCCCGAACCTGTCTAAAAGTCTTGTGTTCCTTGCACCTTCGAGTTCCTGATCTCGGCGTCTCCTCACCCAAAACTTACCACCTTGGGTATATCCCTCGGTGGGCAGCCGGTTAAACACCGACAGTATGAGCACGAGGCCCTTCAGTAACATAAGATACTAGTCGGAAACTAGTAATCTGTTACTAGAAGTATGGGAGCGAGGCCCCTTCATCAAACTTGCATGTAATACCAATCGTAAACTAGTAAAATGGAGTTATACTGGAAATATGAGCACGAGGCCCCTTCAGTTGGAAACTAGTAATCTGTTACTGGAAGTATGGGAGCGAGGCCCCTTCAGCAAACTTGCGCATAATACCAGTCATAAACTAGCAAAACGTAGTTATACTGGAAGTATGAGCGCAAGGCCCTTTCAGTAACATAAGATACTAGTCGAAAACTATCTTATAGTCGGAAACTAGTAATCTATTACTGGAAGTATGGGAGCGAGGCCCCTTCAGCAAACTTGCGTGTAATACCAGTCATAAACCAGTAAAACGGAGTTATACTAGAAGTATGAGCGTGAGGCCCCTTCAGTAACATAGGATACTAGTCAGAAACTAGTAATCTGTTACTTGAAGTATGGGAGCGAGGCCCCTTTAGCAAACTTGAGCATAATACCAGTCGTAAACCAGTAAAATGGAGTTATACTGGAAGTATTAATCTCCAGGCACCGTCAGAAGATGTCTTGGTTGATTAAGGATGAAAATGGCGTAGATGCTCGATATTCCAGGAATTAGGAACCTCCTGGCTATCAAGGTACTATAAGCGATACCACCTAGGGCCTGTAACCTTGTGCACGATGAAAGACCCTTCCCATCGTGAGTTAAGCTTGTGTAACCCGGTGTCATCCTGGATTCATTGAAGAACCATATCTCCAACATTGAAAGAGCGTGTTGAACATTCCGGTCGTGGTA
The DNA here is from genome assembly GCF_002211085.1 of Panicum hallii. Lineage (NCBI taxonomy): Eukaryota > Viridiplantae > Streptophyta > Magnoliopsida > Poales > Poaceae > Panicum > Panicum hallii. The sequence goes on along the minus strand of NC_038046.1, from coordinate 24,657,485 downwards.
ACAAGGACTCCTTGTAAGTAGCGGGCCGACAGGAACAAGACGTTGCATCTGATTTCCTCAGCTAAGTTGAGCTTGAGATGTCTTGCTATGTCAGCCTAGCCTTCTTCAAACATCTCTAGTTGAGGAGACTTCCATATCATGTTAGCTGGTAATATAGCTTCAGACTCGTATACGAGGAAGAAAGGTGATTGTCCTGTGGCTTTGCTTGGTTGTGTGCGAAGCCCTCAGACTACTAATGAAATCTCGTCGATCCACTTGCCGCCCTTTTTGCTGTTCTCGCCATAGAGTCTTTTCTTCAATCCATCAAGAATCAAGCCATTGGCACTCTCAACCTGGCCGTTGGCCCATGGGTGAGCCGCTAAAACAAATTTGACTTCAATGGAACTACGTTCACAGAAATCCCAGAACTGATGTGAGTGGAAATTGGATCCCAGGTCCGTAATGATGGTGCTGTGGAAGCCAAAATGGTGTAGGATGTCACAGATGAAGGTAACCACTTGATCTGCAGAGAGCGTTGTGATTGGCTTGTACTCAATCCACTTGGTAAATTTGTCGATAGCCACCAACACGTGTGTAAAACCACCCGGCACAAGTAGTCAGGGGCCCTATCATGTCCAGGCCCTAGCATGCAAACGGCCATGAAGGTGGTATGGTGATGAGGTTGTGAGCCAAGACATGGGGTTGTTTGTTGAAGAACTGGCAGTTTGTACACCGGCGAATGAGTGCTTCAGCATCTGACAAAGCAGTTAATCAGTAGAAACCAGATCTAAAAGCCTTGCCGACTAGTGTGCGAGAGGCCGCATGGTTCCCGCACATGCCTTCATGAATCTCTTGGAGTATCTCTCTGCCCTCCTCTATGCAGACACACTTCATGAGTATGCCTAACGCGGATCCATGCTTGTACAGGTTACCCCCGACTAGAATGTACCCTTTACTGCGCCTTAGGATGCGAGTAGCTTCAGCGCTTTTTGGGTTGACGCCGGGGGGTAGTTTGTGCTCCTAGAAGTTGATGAAGGTCACCCTCCAGTCGACCTCGATCATCAAGACCTCTCAGTCGGGTTCCTTTGGACCCTAAGCGATGGAACTTGAGTCTGGTGCCTTGCTAAAAGGGTGATGCAACTCATGAACAAAAACTCCCGGTGGGACGTTAGCTTGATCAGAACCTAGTTTGGAGAGGACATCCGCTCCCACATTATTATCGCGAATTACATGGTGGATTTCCAACCCCGAGAACTTGTTCTCGAGCTTGAGTATCTCCGTAACGTACACGTCCATGGTGTCCTTGTTGATGTCCCACTCCTTGTTGACTCGTTGGACCACCAGTAAGGAGTCACCGTAGTTTAGTAGTCGCTTGATGCCTGTGACTGCCAGGCATAGCCCGTGCAATAGTGCCTCGTACTCGGCTTCGTTATTAGAGACCTCAAATAGTATTTGGAACACGTCTTTGATTTGTTTACCTCTCAGACTGATGAAAAGTACTCCCGCACCACCCCCACTGAGCTTGAGTGAGCCATCAAAGTACATGATCCAAATGCTCTGGCTGGTTGGCTGGGGCTTCCACTTGGTTTTCACACCACTCCACCATGAAATCGACTAGTGCGTGCGACTTGATGGCCGTCCAGAGCTTGAAGTCAAGGGTGAGGGCATCCAATTCCACTACCCACTTGGAGATGCGCCTGGTGGCATCCCGACTGTGGAGGATATCCGCTAATGGGAAGACGGTGACCACCAAGATGTTGTATGCGTTGAAATAATGGTGAAGCTTCATGGAGGTGATGAGTATACTGTAAAGTAGTTTCTAAATTGTCGGGTAATGAACCTTGGATTCAGAAAGGACTTCGCTAATGAAGTAGACTAGTCACTGCACCCCGAAGGCGTGGCCTTCCTCCTAGCGTTCCACCACTATTGTCGTACTGACGACGTGAGTAGTCATGGCGATGTAGAGTAGCAGGTTCTCGCCTGGTTGGGGAGCCGTCAGGATAGGGGGTGACTGCAAATGGTGCTTGAGATCTTGTAGCACCTGCTTTGCCTCCTCGGTCCACTTGAACATGTCATGTCACTTGAGCAATTTGCAGAAGGCTAGTCCTTGTTCTCCAAGTCGGGAGATGAATATGTTCAAGGGTACCATGCAGCCTGTGAGCTTCTAGACATCTTTGATCGTCCGTGGAGCATCCATGGCTATGATGGCGGTAATCTTCTCCTGTTTGCTTCAATTCCTTGGTGACTAACGATGAAACCGAGTAGTTTTCCTTGTGGCACGCGGAAGACGCACTTCGTTGGGTTAAGCTTCCATCGAAACTTCCGCAAGCTGTTGAATGTTTCCTCAAGATTAGGGATGAACTCGTCGTGGGATCTAGTCTTGATGATCACATCATCCACATCAGCTTCAATGTTGCAATGTAGCTGGTCCGAAAGGCACAGTTGAATGGCCCGTTGATAGGTGGCTCATACGTTCTTCAACTCGAATAACAATATTGTGTATACATATGCTCCAAAAGGGGTGATGAATGCCGTTTTTGATCTGATCTTCTTCCTTGATAGCTATCTGGTGGTAGCCCGAGTAGCAGTCAAAGGAGAGCAGGACGCAGCCAGCCGTAGAGTCGATGACCCGGTCGATGCGTGGGAGCGTGAAGGGATCCTTCGAGCAGTGTTTGTTGAGATCATTATGATCCACACACATCCTCCATTCATTATAATTCTTTTTTAAGTCTAGTATAGGGTTAGCTAACCACTTGGGGTGGTACATTTCATTAATAAAACCAGCTGCAAGTAGTTTTGCTAGCTCCTTCTTGATAGCCTCCCTCTTGTCGGGGGTGAAGCGTCGTAGTCGTTGCTTCTTCGGAGTGGCTTTAGGGTCAACTTTTAGGCAATTCTCAATCAACTCCTTGGGCACCCGTAGCATATCCGCTGGCTTCCATGCGAATATATCTCGATTAGCCCTAAGGAAGCTGACGAGCGCGCTTTCCTATTTATCACTCAAGCTGCCTCCGATCAAAGCAGTCTTGGACAGGTCGCCTTCTTGCAGCTAGATGGCCTTGATGCTGACATCGCTGGGGTTGGGTTTGACCCTCGACTGGCTAGGCCGCTGGTTGGAGATCTCCATCTCTGAGTTGATGAGCTTTTGCACGGCCATGAGTACTTCTGTAGATGGCTCTAGCACGTGTGATGTTGTGGCGTACTCGATCGCCTCCTAGTCACCATGGAGCGTGAGTACGCCTGTCTTGCGTGGCATCTTGAGTAGCAGGTAGACGTAGTGGGTCACGGCCATGAACTTGGCCAGTGCTGGTCTGCCGAGGATGGCATGGTATGATGAGTTGATGTCAGCCACCTCGAACTTAATGTACTCGATGCGGTAGTTATCCTTCATTCCAAAGGTAACTGGCAGGACCACTGAGCCGAGTGGTGTAGCCGCATTTCCTGGGATGATAGCATAGAACGGAGCTCTGCTAGGGGTGAGCATCTTGGAGATGTCCAGGCCCATCTTCTTCAGAGTACTCATGAAAAGCAGGTTGAGGCCGCTCCCGCCATCGATGAGTACTCGGGTCAGCTGTGAGCCTGCCACGACAGGATCTAGAACGAGCGTGAATTTTCCCGGCTCGTAGAAGCTGGTCCATTGATCATCCCTAGAGAAGGAGATCGGGACCTCGCTGTATCTCAGAGGCTTTTGCGAGGCCGGCTCTACAGAGAGGATTTCGCGCAGGGTCAACTTCTCCGCCGAAGATGACGTTGATGATGTTCTTCAGATCCTGGAAGTCCTGAGCCCCCGACTTGTCACCCTCGTCATCATCCTCCTGGTCCTTTCGCTTTCCTGCTTGGGGAAGGGGTGGGGCATTGAGAGACTTGCGGAGGCTGACGCACTCGAAGAGCGTGTGTCGTGACTTCAGGTGCATCGAGCATTATTTGTGCAAGACTTTCTCAAATTGCATGTCATTATTCCCCGACTTCTTGCCACGTGGATTGCGCTCAATAGCCATGACTTCTTAGTCTGGCTTGCGCTTTCGGGGTGTGGTAGAACCGTCTGAATTATTCCGGCTCAAGCACGCTAGTCATCGCTATACAGGCGATCCTAACTCAACGCGCTTCAAACGGAACAACCCATTGGTCTGTCGGGTCACCGCCCGATACAACCACGGTTCAACAGGATCGAAGCAGGTTTACCTCGCACGAAGTCGAGTTTACAATCGTACAATAGCACACCAACTTTTAATTCACAGAATATTAAACATTATTACAAACCATTTCAAACTTAAGTATACTTATACAAACATTGTTTAAAAACCACAAGCTATGCAAGCTTGTGTAGAGTTACAGCGGAAGAAATAAACATGCGACTACACACATCGCGAAAGTTGACATCAAGTTCAGCCCGAAATATGGTGTCATTCCGGAGGGTCACTGCCAGCTGGGGACGGATCCCACTCCACGGACCAGCCAAACGGATCAGGGATTGGCCATGCTGGAGCATCCGTGGGGTTCTCAAGGGTCATACCTGAAAAGTAGACTAGCAAGACTGAGTATACTAATACTCAGCAAGACTTAACCGGAATTGGGTATACCTAGCCCATAACTAGATCATAAAAGGTTGGGTGGCTCTGGTTTTCTTTTGCTGAAAAGCAACAAAGAGTATGATCTACTTTCATGTTTTAGCTTTCATATTCTAGTTCCATTAACCATTCTAGGTAAGCACCTATACTAAGCAGGCATGGTAGACATTAACATCCATCAAGATTGTTCCAATAATAGTTACTGTTCTTACTCTATGTGGCAGAAGGAATAAGTAGTCTCAATCTCCACGAGAAACGGACGATTCTGAATCGAATTTCCAAAACCTTGCAAGGCAAACCTAACTCACACGCTTGGAACATCCAACGATCGTTCTGAAGCAACCGTTTGCCTTTCATTCCGACTCATGGAACATGGCCACCACAAGCGACTGTAGGACCATACGCACATCCAATTGTGCAGGACATACATTTGTAGTGCGACTACATGACTGTACTCCTGTCCGCTGTGCGGAACATACTCCCGCACATCGGTGCATGTGAAAAATCAAATTACTAGTGGTGGGAGGTATGAACACTCCTCGGGCCGATTGGTTACTAGGCTTACCGCTTACCATATTTCACGGCATGTGGCTAGTACTTTCAAATGCTTAGCCACCACTACCACACACTGTGACCTTATCAACTTTTATCCACACAGACGGGGTAACCTTCTAAGTCATGATACTGCACATGACCCCGTCCATCATCCTTATAGTGATTGCAGAATAGTAAACATTCAACTCCTATATCGCGCGAGTGACAGGAAATCACCCGACTTCTACCGGTCTATTAGCAAAGCATCTATCCGATAAGGACTCAGGCACAATACATAGGTTCCTAGTATCAATGCATCTAGGGTTCCATTTCAACTCCTAGACTTAATGCAAGATATAATATATACATATAGGATTGCATAAATGTAGTAATTTGAAATACTGGGTTATGCACCGGGCTTGCCTTCTTGAGCGGGGCTGGGGGCAGGAGTGTCAAAGACTTCTGAACTTTGGTTTGGAGCTTCAGTTAGAGTCTCGACGACGCTCACTGGGTCTTCAGAAAATCCCTGTTCTTGTTGCGAGACTAGCTCGTAGTCTCCGTCATCGAGTGTCGTTGAGTCTACATGATATGCAATAATTTGACTTAGATGGTTCTCGAGTTAAGAGTTTTATTTCACGATAAAGTTGCAATCCAACCCATTGATAATTACAACTTCATAAAACAGGAGATTTGAAATCAAATTTATTAAGTATACTTTAATTCAATATCAAATTACTTGATTTAATAGAATTAGGTTAACAAATTTGATTTTTATTTTGAAATTCACAAAGACTCTAGCCTTGAATTTTTGTGGTTGAGCTCTCTTCTAGTGGTTGAGATTAGTGTGAATTTTTCATAATTTTCTGAAAATAGACACTAGGGTATTTGAATTTAGTTCAAATGTCAAGTGTAAATTTAAATATTATGTAAAATAGTGCCATAAATTCTTGAAATATTTATTATGAACTACTCAAATACAGATCATCACATGGTAAAAAGATCTAATGCATGAAAACCTTAGCAATAGGCTTAATTGAATTTAAAACCTTTCAAGCTTGATTTGTACAAGTTTAAATTAATTCAAGATAGGGTTCAGTATTATAAGTGAAATTTTCATACAAGATCACTTGTATTCTAAACAAGTTACTCACCAAAATTCACAGGTAATAAAGTTCATATGCAAAAGTCACACTTAAGCTACCCTTTTGCTAGACTTTAAAATAACTCTAAAAATATTTGGTTTCTGTGGCAGAACCAACCTGAATTATACCGGCTCAAGTACGCGAGTCCATTTCCGAGGGCTCCAACGTGCTTCAAACGGTATAATCCCTTGGCCTGTCGGGTAACGTCCCGATAAACCACCGATACACAGGATCAAATAAGGTTACCTCACACGAAGGTGAGTCCAGAGATACAATCACCATCACATTTTACATTACAAGGAAATTACTTTACAAGAGTTTCCAACAATAGTGCAAAGTTCCAAATTTAGAAAAGTTATTACAAACTGTTAGAGTTATGGTTTTTAGCAGCGGAAAACATACGCGATGACTTACGACACGTCGTCAAGATGGATGTCATGCTAAGCCCGGGCACGACATCACTCGGTATCATCAGTGTTGGCCGGGCACGGATCCCATTCCACGGACCAATCTTCTGGAAGAGCACAGGGCCAAGGCAAGGAAGAGTAGGGTCTTCAAAGACTTTACTTGAAAAACATATAACTAGCAAGGCTGAGTATACTAATACTCAGCAAGGCTTACCCGGTGATGGTATACTTAGCCATGTAACTAGACTCATGAAGGCTTTTAGCTCTGGGTAGAGTTTTCAGCTGAAAAGCATCAAAGAGTAGATCCTTAATGTCAACTTTTAGCTTTCAAGTTCTATGTGATTATCCATTCTAAATGAGCACCTATAGCTATTCAATTATGGTAGAATCTGTGGTCAAACATCATCTTTGATAATCATATGATTGCTCTTATTACTCAATGTGGAAAAGGGGGTAAGCAGTCTCATGCATCGTGAGAGGCGGACGATTCCTGAATCGAAATTCAACCTTGCAAGGTAAACCTAACTCACACGCTTGGAACACCACAGGGTCGTTCCGAAGCAACCGTTTACCTTTCATTCCGACTTGTGGATCAGATCCACCACAAGCGACTGCAGGACCATACGCACTTCCAAAGTGCAGGACGTACGTCTGTAGCGCGACTACAAAACCCGTACTCCTGGTTGCCCTTGCAACACGTATTCCCCAGCTGAATCAAGTAACCAGAAGAACCAAATACATGTGGTGGGAGGTATGTCCACTCCTCGGGCCGATTGGTTACTAGGCTTACCGCTTACCATATTTCGCGGCATGTGGTTAGTACTTTCAAACACTTAACCCGCACTTCCACACGCTGCGACCTTAACAGATTCAACAACACAGACGGGGTATCACCTCAACCATGATACCTCACAAAACTCCCGTCCGTCATCCTTATTGTGATAACAGGAATGTAAACATTACAACTCCTATATCGCGCGAGTGACAGGAAATCACCCGACTTCTACCGGTCCCATTTAGCATAGCAGCTAGTCGGACTCAAGTGCTATTATTCAATACATTGGTTCCTAGGATTCATGCATCTAGGGTTTCAAGCAATTCCTAAGAACTTAATGCATAGATTACGTAAATAGATATAGATTGCAGCGTAATAAAAATAGTAGGTTATGTCCGGGGCTTGCCTTTATTGGTGGGTCTGAAGTCAGAAATGTTAACATCTTCCGAACTTTGGTTCGGGGCTTGCGATATTCCTTGGTGACGTTCACTTGATCTTCAGACATATCCTTCGTAAACTCCTGGGAAAACTTGTAGGTACCGTCGCAGAAGTAGTCGTATCTACATGCAATGCAGCATTACACTCAAAGTGTGTATATAAAACTATTTCATTTCACAACAACGTTGCAATTCAACATCCATTTAACATATTACTCACATAACATCCAGAAAGACCTGAGCTAAACTTAGACCGAGCTTAAGAGGGACAACTAATTAGAATCGGTTGCTCGTTGAAGATCACAATACAGCCGATTGGAAACAACGAGGGTTTAGCCGATGGAAAGGTGCATCGGTTGTGCTTAACAGAGGTGTGTCTACTGTACTATCCTACTGATCTAGGGTTGTGTATTTTGACCTGTGTAGCTAATTGAAGTGTGGTTAAGGGTATGTGATCGATAGATATATAGCCGATTTCTTAGCCGATGAATCGGCTGATGGAAGTGTGTGGACAAGGATGAGGAAACTAAGGATTGATCGGCCATATTTGACCGATACGGAAAATGACTAGAATCGGCTTGGATCGGCCGATAGCAAGAACCCTAAGATTGTGTGTGCACCTCAACTTGATCGGCTATGTGATAGCCGATATAGGACGGAACAACAGAATGTTACCGGCAGTAGCCGATACTAGAAAGATAACAACCGTTTCAGCTAACCAGCCGATGGTAGAAGCATCGACTGACAGCTGTTACACAGGAACATTATATACTTAAAGAAAACAGATGCTAAGTGGCTGGGTTGATAACCTGCCACTGAAGTATAACTGTCAAGACGTATTAGCTAAGCAGTAGATGCACACAGACTGACAAGGATCTATATACGACAAGGAACTTAAGGAAACAGCAATCAAGACGAGGACAATGTCTTGATGGTAGGGACATGAGCTCTAGGGTGATAGGATTAACTAACTGTCACACTTCTCCACTTTAAACATACACCCTATAATTTATCTTCCAGCTACAACACATGCATACAATATAAGGTACAAACAAAGTATTCATTTCTTAGTATTCAACCTAGATCACAATTCAAAGACTTTCACTCAAGATCATAACATAAAACTTGCAGATTTCAACCTAGGATTTCAAACAAAACTGATTTTGTACTTTTATGAACTTCTTACGGAAATCTATAAAATGTAGAAGTTCATTGACTGAAAATAAAGAAGACTCTGCAAATCTTACAGAAAACACCCTAGAACTTTTCTAAAACGAAGCAATTTAAGTCCCTGGTCCGGGAAACAGATAACAGGAAATTAACGACGATATTTCGGTAAAGGAGTCGCCGGCATTAAGAAGATTCAATGAATCAGGGCAAACTTTGGGGTAGCCTTGGTTATGAAGAAGAACACGCGAAAAGTAAATTCCCGCGGTGAATAGGATCGGCGACGAGAAGAGCTCGACGATGACGAGATTCCATGAGTGACGAAGAAGCTCGCCGGGGGTTGTAGTGGTTAGAGAATGGTCGAAGAAGTAGTCTTCGCGGTGACTCGTGGTTTTGCTCGGCGATCGACGAAGAATAGGAGCTGCTGGATGTCGTGGATCCCTGGGACCAAACGACAAAGCCGAATTGGTTCGTTGGGACAACTCCGCTGCGAACCTCAAGGGCCCAACTGCTCACGAGCTAAGCCTTCTTTTGCTCACGCACGTGTGTCGCTGAGACACGGTCGGCACACCCGCGCAGTTGCTCCTTTCGAATTCGCCGCGCTATAAGCGCTTCCCCGCCTCCGCTAGGATCGAGGTCTACTCGCACCTGGCCACCTCCAAACTCTCCACGAGTAGTCCGCAGTGCCGCCGGACTTCGCCCGTTGCCTTCTCCTCGACGGCCTCCAGCGTCCATCACGCGCGACCCTCCTGCACACCAACTCGGTCGCGGCCTGAGCTCGCCCAGCGAGAACACCACCACGCGTTGCATGGCGCCACCCTGCACGTCGTCGCTCGGCACGTCGTTACCCTGCACGGTTACTCCTCTTCTCTTGTTGTCGGACCCGCGCTTGCTCCGGTCTTGCCGAATCGCTTCCGCGCACGGCCGAACCGCGTGCGTTCTTGGCCCGCGTCATGTCTTGCTTACACCGTCCGTCTTCTGCTCGCACGCCGCCATGCCGGTCCTCTTCTGCTCGCGCGCTGTCATGCCGCGAGCTTCGCTCCAGCGCCACCTAGCTTGCGTGCCGCTCACGCGTTTGAATCCGCCCTGCGCGCCAACACCACGCGCTCACGCGTGCCATTGCTTCCTCGGGCCACCTGTTCCAGTGCCGCCAATATCTGTGCCCGCTCTGCTCTGCCGCGCACGCGTTCGCCCTGCACTCCAGCGCCTGGGGCCACTCGCGTCCGCGCCATCCTCTCCCATACGCCGCCGCGTGCACGCTCGCGCCGTACCTGCACAGCGCCCGCGTTCACGAGTCCATACTTCAACGCCACCCGAACCGCCCCCGCGCCGGCTCGTTCCCGCGCGCCTCCACACCTGCTCGCGCGCCAGGGCCTGTCCGTGCCGTGCGCTCACGCTCAGCGCCTGCACTGCCCGCGCACGCGCCCCACACGTTCCTGCCCAGCTTCACGTCCGCCGCCAGCACCATGCCTGAGCCGTTCCTGCTCCGTTCACCACCGTGCGCCAGCTCGCGAGCCACCGCGCCGCGCCTGCCTCCGCGTGCTGCCGGCCTGCCGCCCGCGCGCTCCACCAGAGCCGCGCCACCGCCTGGGCCCTGCGTCAGCCGCGGCCCGCGCTCCCTGGCCAGCCTCCGCCTGCGCCAGTGCCTACCGCAGCCTACCCAGCGCCTGCCGAGCCGCCGCCACTCCTCCAACTTCCGCTCGCCTCGCGCCTGGGCTGCGCGCCGCCCCTGGGCCCGCCCGCTCCGCTCTCCTGCGCGCTGAGCCGAGCCGCGGCGCCCTCCGCCCCAGCACGCCTCCGCCTGGATCTGCAGCCGCCAGCCGCACAGCTCGCCTGCCGCCACAGCTGCTGGACGCGCCCGGCCGAGCCCTGCGCCTGCTGCTCCCTGCGTCTGTGGATGAGAGAGAGAGGGAGGGGAAAAAGCAGAGAAAGAGAGAGATGGGTGGCCGGGTGAAAAGAATCAGGAGGAGCGCCAGGATAAGGGAGAGCAGAGAGGAAGGACAAGTGGGATTCTCCAAGGGCATATACGCAAAATCAGAGAACTACAGGGGCCTATTTGTAAAACAAAATTTCCCGTTGATTTAAAACCCAAATGAAGAAATGCCCAAAACGAAAGTTGGAGAGTTTTTCAAACTCTACAACATTGCTTTAGTCCTCAAATTCAAAAACTCAAAACTTATATTTTTACACGTGAATCTTTGAACAAAAGTCAGATTTGAATTGTGTTTGTCCTAAAGAATGAAATTTTATAAAATTCAGGACCTAAATGCAAGCATTTATGACACCTCATGATGACAGGATAGACTCGTCATAATGATTGGATAGACATGTCATGATGACTTGCATCTTTTACACTTTAGTCCTAAGTAATTTTGAAAGTTACTTTTGTAAATCAAACATTTGCATAAAAGGACTTGTACTTTTATAAAATTACATAAACACCCTTACTTTTACCATTTTACCCCAAACTTTTTACACACTTCACCACACACATTTCAAATTAAACTTTTGAATAAATATATATTTTTACAAGACATAAAGTAAGAAAAACACATTTCACTTATTTTGAAATTACCCTAATCCAAATACATTTTGCAAAAACAACCCTAGGTTTTTCTGTAATTACAAAAATACCCTTTTTACTTGTACTTTTAGATTTTCAAAAGTTTCACATAAACATACACAAGATTTACACTTAACAAACATATATTTCACACTAACAAAATATATGCCTAGCATTACAAATACACGAACTGTCACATCCTCCCCCCCTAAAAAGAATCTCGTCCCGAGATTCGGACGAAAGACTCTTGAGGGAAGAAAAGCAAATCACCCATCAAAAGTAGCAGGAAACAATCATACTAGAAAAGATTGATGTTGATGGTAAAAACCGTTGGAGTATAACGAGATGAGTATAGCGAGAGCATGGATAGATTGTACATGGATGAGTTTGACGAGAGAAGAGAGAGAAAGGTGATCAAATTCTCATAGAGTTTAGACCACATCATGAGGACGATAAATGTCGGTGGCATTTATCACAAAACTTAGGGATAGCAAGGGAGAATAATACGGGAGATAGATAAGTGATATGTGAAACATTCCTGCTCAGAGTTTATTACCTGAATAATTTTAAATGATGTTGATTGCGAAACATGCCTATTTAGACCGATGTAATCAAGGGATAACGATAAAATGCTGCAACTCAGAGTGCAATGCTCGATATATAACCATGAACATGATGCACTGTTGAGATGTATGATTACAATGATGGTGCAACATGAGGATGAGGGATCCCATGCACAACCAAAATGATGCATATGACACAATGCAATTTCCATGATATTGACCAAACGATGCATACACCATGATGCAAGGATGATGATACTTGCAATGTATGCACGTATGAAATGCATGAAATATGATGCATACCCTCATGAGTTGATGATGCATATGACTTGCATCCTACAACCATTCTCTCGGGATTAACACCTGGGTAGTTCTATATCCTTAAGCAAGGATCAAAAGTTAGGACACTAGTAAGGTTGCATAAGAAGAGATTGCAGTGTTGTTACATCACATGTACCTAGTCACCAGTGCGCTCCTAATGGCTCAATCATGTGACTGCAGTGCACATGTGGCCTTAGGTCCTGACACGGCATCATGGTCATGTGATTAAACACCACTACAAAAGAGGAATAGCAACCCTATAGTGCCAACAGCAACAAGATAGACTTAAGAACCCAAAGATAACCCAAAGTTGTACCGGAGGCACACCCGTTAGTCAGTCTATGGATTTTCGCTGATGATGCAACACCATGCACTGACCAAAATGGTATGCGTTATGATGCATGACTTTTGCTGGGAGAATTGTATTCAAAAAGTAATTATTGTTATACATCTTTTTAATTTATCCAAAATCATCTGAGCAAAAATCGAAGATACAAATTTTCAGATGTTGTAACCAGAATAGCCAACAAGATAAGGTACAACATCAGGAGAGGATAGATGGATCACTAAATGATGGATTGAAGAATTTGATGATAGTTATCAAGGTTCAATCATCAAAGGGGAAGCTTAATGTTTCTACCGAAACGGATTTAAAGCAAAATCAAGGATTTGATTTGGCTGTCAAGCTAAGAGCGGTGATTGGGTTCAAACATAACCCCAATTCATTTGATTCACAAAAGACCTTCTCACTCCAGGTTAGCCTAGCAGATTACGTTGGCTCCTACCACACAAAGTCAAAACAGGCATTCAGATACAAGCACATATTTCAGTACATCAACGTAACAACCAAGGCAATCAGGTCAATCCAAGATGTCATGATGCATGCACGTACTACACGTCCTCACAATCCAAAATAACTGCCAAATATCTTTGGACTTACGTGGTTAATTTCGGTGGCATTATACATACGTCTCTCACTATTAACTAGTCGATAAACCCTAGCCGTCCTAGTTTCGTATTCGTGGTTACTGTACCTGCAGAAAACCACCATACATATATCCAATGAACCTTTCATGCCAGCATGTCATGAAAGCATCCCCAATCATTACTGTTCACTATAAAAACAGCATCTGTACAATTACCGCCGTACAGACAACGTTAGCATACGTTATTGAGATAACGTATTCACGGGGGTACCGCAAAATGCGGGTATATGAACTGCGATCGCCATACCCTGCGCCGAACCTTATACTCCCAATGTAGTCAACCGAAGTTGGTACATTGGCAGCATCTCAAGTAGGCCACTGCTTGAGAAACAGCGTTCGGTTCGCATCACCGACACGAAGGCCAAGCTCCCTCAGTTGGCTGAGGATCCTTACCTCCTTACCTCATCATCGAAGGTGTCATTACAGAATATAAGGTTGAGTTGTGCATGAATTTAAGTTTTAACAGAAAAGTAATGCTGGTAGTTAGGGTTATATATACATATATTATAGCCACCTCTATTTCCCTTATAAGCATTACCCTAGGGCTTTACGTACTAAATACAATCCTTAACGAATCCAACGTAGTTTTGCCAAATACTTTGTTGGTTAAACTTTTATACTGAAAGCATTTTTAAGGTAGAATGTATCTCCAGAGTAACCTTATAGCTCTGATACCAGCTGTGGCAGAACCAACCTAAATTATACCGGCACAAGTACGCGAGTCCATTTCCGAGGGCTCCAACGTGCTTCAAACGGTATAGTCCCTTGGCCTGTCGGGTAACGTCCCGATAAACCATCGATACACAGGATCAAATAAGGTTAGCTCACACAAAGGTGAGTCCAGAGATACAATCACCATCACATTTTACATTATAAGGAAATTACTTTACAAGAGTTTCCAACAATAGTGCAAAGTTCCAAATTTAGAAAAGTTATTACAAACTGTTAGAGTTATGGTTTTTAGCAGCGGAAAACATACGCGATGACTTACGACACGTCGTCAAGATGGATGTCATGCTAAGCCCGGGCACGACATCACTCGGTATCATCAGTGTTGGCCGGGGACGGATCCCATTCCACGGACCAATCTTCTGGAAGAGCACAGGGCCAAGGCAAGGAAGAGTAGGGACTTCAAAGACTTTACCTGAAAAACATATAACTAGCAAGGCTGAGTATACTAATACTCAGCAAGGCTTACCCGGTGATGGTATACTGAGCCATGTAACTAGACTCATGAAGGCTTTTAGCTCTGGGTAGAGTTTTCAGCTGAAAAGCATCAAAGAGTAGATCCTTAATGTCAACTTTTAGCTTTCAAGTTCTATGTGATTATCCATTCTAAATGAGCACCTATAGCTATTCAATTATGGTAGAATCTTTGGTCAAACATCATCTTTGATAATCATATGATTGCTCTTATTACTCAATGTGGAAAAGGGGGTAAGCAGTCTCATGCATCGTGAGAGGCGGACGATTCCTGAATCAAAATTCAACCTTGCAAGGTAAACCTAACTCACACGCTTGGAACACCACAGGGTCGTTCCGAAGTAACCGTTTACCTTTCATTCCGACTCGTGGATCAGATCCACCACAAGCGACTGCAGGACCATACGCACTTCCAAAGTGCAGGACGTACGTCTGTAGCGCGACTACAAAACCCGTACTCCTGGTTGCCCTTACAACACGTATTCCCCAGCCGAATCAAGTAACCAGAAGAACCAAATACATGTGGTGGGAGGTATGTCCACTCCTCGGGCCGATTGGTTACTAGGCTTACCGCTTACCATATTTCGCGGCATGTGGTTAGTACTTTCAAACACTTAACCCGCACTTCCACACGCTGCGACCTTAACAGATTCAACAACACAGACGGGGTATCACCTCAACCATGATACCTCACAAAACTCCCGTCCGTCATCCTTATTGTGATAACAGGAATGTAAACATTACAACTCCTATATCGCGCGAGTGACAGGAAATCACCCGACTTCTACCGGTCCTATTTAGCATAGCAGCTAGTCGGACTCAAGTGCTATTATTCAATACATTGGTTCCTAGGATTCATGCATCTAGGGTTTTAAGCAATTCCTAAGAACTTAATGCATAGATTACGTAAATAGATATAGATTGCAGCGTAATAAAAATAGTAGGTTATGTCCGGGGCTTGCCTTTATTAGTGGGTCTGAAGTCAGAAATGTTAACATCTTCCGAACTTTGGTTCGGGGCTTGCGATATTCCTTGGTGACGTTCACTTGATCTTCAGACATATCCTTCGTAAACTCCTGGGAAAACTTGTAGGTACCATCGCAGAAGTAGTCATATCTACATGCAATGCAGCATTACACTCAAAGTGTGTATATAAAACTATTTCACTTCACAACAACGTTGCAATTCAACATCCATTTAACATATTACTCACATAACATCCAGAAAGACCTGAGCTAAACTTAGACCGAGCTTAAGAGGGACAACTAATTAGAATCGGTTGCTCGTTGAAGATCACAATAGAGCCGATTGGAAACAACGGGGGTTTAGCCGATGGAAAGGTGCATCGGTTGTGCTTAACAGAGGCATGTCTACTGTACTATCCTACTGATCTAGGGTTGTGTATTTTGACCTGTGTAGCTAATTGAAGTGTGGTTAAGGGTATGTGATCGATAGATATATAGCCGATTTCTTAGCCGATGAATCGGCTGATGGAAGTGTGTGGACAAGGATGAGGAAACTAAGGATTGATCGGCCATATTTGACCGATACGGAAAACGACTAGAATCGGCTTGGATCGGCCGATTGCAAGAACCCTAAGATCGTGTGTGCACCTCAACTTGATCGGCTATGTGATAGCTGATATAGGACGGAACAACAGAATGTTACCGGCAGTAGCCGATACTAGAAAGATAACAACCGTTTCAGCTAACCAGCCGATGGTAGAAGCATCGACTGACAGCTGTTACACAGGAACATTATATACTTAAAGAAAACAGATGCTAAGTGGCTGGGTTGATAACCTGCCACTGAAGTATAACTGTCAAGACGTATTAGCTAAGCAGTAGATGCACACAGACTGACAAGGATCTATATACGACAAGGAACTTAAGGAAACAGCAATCAAGACGAGGACAATGTCTTGATGGTAGGGACATGAGCTCTAGGGTGATAGGATTAACTAACTGTCACACTTCTCCACTTTAAACATAACCCCTATAATTTATCTTCCAGCTACAACACATGCATACAATATAAGGTACAAACAAAGTATTCATTTCTTAGTATTCAACCTAGATCACAATTCAAAGACTTTCACTCAAGATCATAACATAAAACTTGCAGATTTTGACCTAGGATTTCAAACAAAACTGATTTTGTACTTTTATGAACTTCTTACGGAAATCTATAAAATGTAGAAGTTCATTGATTGAAAATAAAGAAGACTCTGGAAATCTTACAGAAAACACCCTAGAACTTTTCTAAAACGAAGCAATTTAAGTCCCTGGTCCGGGAAACAGATAACAGGAAATTAACGACGATATTTCGGTAAAGGAGTCGCCGGCATTAAGAAGATTCAATGAATCAGGGCAAACCTTGGGGTAGCCTTGGTTATGAAGAAGAACACGCGGAAAGTAAATTCCCGCGGTGAATAGGATCGGCGACGAGAAGAGCTCGACGATGACGAGATTCCATGAGTGACGAAGAAGCTCGCCGGGGTTGTAGTGGTTAGAGAATGGTCGAAGAAGTAGTCTTCGCGGTGACTCGTGGTTTTGCTCGGCGATCGACGAAGAATAGGAGCTGCTGGATGTCGTGGATCCCTGGGACCAAACGACAGAGCCGAATTGGTTCGTTGGGACAACTCCGCTGCGAACCTCAAGGGTCCAACTGCTCACGAGCTAAGCCTTCTTTTGCTCACGCACGTGTGTCGCTGAGACACGGTCGGCACACCCGCGCAGTTGCTCCTTTCGAATTCGCCGCGCTATAAGCGCTTCCCCGTCTCCGCTAGGATCGAGGTCTACTCGCACCTGGCCACCTCCAAACTCTCCACGAGTAGTCCGCAGTGCCGCCGGACTTCGCCCGTTGCCTTCTCCTCGACGGCCTCCAGCGTCCATCACGCGCGACCCTCCTGCACACCAACTCGGTCGCGGCCTGAGCTCGCCCAGCGAGAACACCACCACGCGTTGCATGGCGCCACCCTGCACGTCGTCACTCGGCACGTTGTTACCCTGCACAGTTACTCCTCTTCTTTTGTTGTCGGACCCACGCTTGCTCCGGTCTTGCCGAATCGCTTCTGCACACGGCCGAACCGCGTGCGTTCTTGGCCCGCGTCATGTCTTGCTTACACCGTCCGTCTTCTGCTCGCACGCCGCCATGCCGGTCCTCTTCTGCTCGCGCGCTGTCACGCCGCGAGCTTCGCTCCAGCGCCGCCTAGCTTGCGTGCCGCTCACGAGTTTGAATCCGCCCTGCGCGCCAACACCAAGCGCTCACGCGTGCCATTGCTTCCTCGGGCCACCTGTTCCAGTGCCGCCAATATCTGTGCCCGCTCTGCTCTGCCGCGCACGCGTTCGCCCTGCACTCCAGCGCCTGGGGCCACTCGCGTCCGCGCCGTCCTCTCCCATACGCCGCCGCGTGCACGCTCGCGCCGTACCTGCACAGCACCCGCGTTCACGAGTCCATACTTCAACGCCACCCGAACCGCCCCCGCGTCGGCTCGTTCCCGCGCGCCTCCACACCTGCTCGCGCGCCAGGGCCTGTCCGTGCCGTGCGCTCACGCTCAGCGCCTGCACTGCCCGCGCACGTGCCCCACACGTTCCTGCCAAGCTTCACGTCCGCCGCCAGCACCATGCCTGAGCCGTTCCTGCTCCGTTCACCACCGTGCGCCAGCTCGCGAGCCACCGCGCCGCGCCTGCCTCCGCGTGCTGCCGGCCTGCCGCCCGCGCGCTCCACCAGAGCCGCGCCACCGCCTGGGCCCTGCGTCAGCCGCGGCCCACGCTCCCTGGCCAGCCTCCGCCTGCGCCAGTGCCTACCGCGGCCTACCCAGCGCCTGCTGAGCCACCGCCACTCCTCCAACTTCCGCTCGCCTCGCGCCTGGGCTGCGCGCCGCCCCTGGGCCCGCCCGCTCCGCTCTCCCGCGCGCTGAGCCGAGCCGCGGCGCCCTCCGCCCCAGCGCGCCTCCGCCTGGATCTGCAGCCGCCAGCCGCACAGCTCGCCTGCCGCCACAGCTTCTGGACGCGCCCGGCCAAGCCCTGCACCTGCTGCTCCCTGCGTCTGTGGATGAGAGAGAGAGGGAGGGGAAAAAGCAGAGAAAGAGAGAGATGGGTGGCCGGGTGAAAAGAATCAGGAGGAGCGCCAGGATAAGGGAGAGCAGAGAGGAAGGACAAGTGGGATTCTCCAAGGGCATATATGCAAAATCAGAGAACTGCAGGGGCCTATTTGTAAAACAAAATTTCCCGTTGATTTAAAACCCAAATGAAGAAATGCCCAAAACGAAAGTTGGAGAGTTTTTCAAACTCTACAACATTGCTTTAGGCCTCAAATTCAAAAACTCAAAACTTATATTTTTACACGTGAATCTTTGAACAAAAGTCAGATTTGAATTGTGTTTGTCCTAAAGAATGAAATTTTATAAAATTCAGGACCTAAATGCAAGCATTTATGACACCTCATGATGACAGGATAGACTCGTCATAATGATTGGATAGACATGTCATGATGACTTGCATCTTTTACACTTTAGTCCTAAGTAATTTTAAAAGTTACTTTTGTAAATCAAACATTTGCATAAAAGGACTTGTACTTTTATAAAATTACATAAACACCCTTACTTTTACCATTTTACCCTAAACTTTTTACACACTTCACCACACACATTTCAAATTAAACTTTTGAATAAATATATATTTTTACAAGACATAAAGTAAGAAAAACACATTTCACTTATTTTGAAATTACCCTAATCCAAATACATTTTGCAAAAACAACCCTAGGTTTTTCTATAATTACAAAAATACCCTTTTTACTTGTACTTTTAGATTTTCAAAAGTTTCACATAAACATACACAAGCTTTACACTTAACAAACATATATTTCACACTAACAAAATATATGCCTAGCATTACAAATACACGAACTGTCACAGTTTCAAACTGAACTTCATTAATAAAAGTTGTAGAGCTAGATTTCAGGAGTACAACAAAATTGGTTTGACCACGTTTTGATTTTTCTACAATTTTCTATGGATTTTACAGGTTGGCCGATTTGAATAGGGGCCTTCTGATTTCCTACAGATAGGCCCCTGGAAAGTTTTGAATCGTTGCAATTGGATCCTTGGCCGGGCTACACAGGAAACTCGATCGGTGCCGATCAAATTTTGGCGAGGAGGCTCACCGGCGGCGAGGGGCAAGTGGGGGAAAAAGTTCAGGGACTTACGGCGGTCATGGGGTGGTCGGTGTTGGGGAAGAGAGGGGCCGAGGCGGTGTATCGACTGCGAGCAGGGGTGGGCGGCGGAGGTCCGAGGGATGTCGACGGTTTTCCGGTGGCCGGAGTGCCGGAGGGCGGCGGGGAAGTGGCCAGAGAGCTTCCACGCGATGATGTGGTGCTGATGGTGTGCTTGGCCGGGGCTAAGAGGCGGTGGATGAACGGGACGACGGCGAGGCCGAGCGGTGGCGGAAGCTCGAGCTCACCGGCGTAGTGGTCCGGTCGTTCCGGTGCATGAGAGCAAAATTGGGCAGGTTGGGGAGCACCAGTGGGTCACGGCGGTGCTCTAGGAGCACTGGATCGGGGATGGGAGGTGGCGGTGGCGGCTGTCAACGACGAGCAGGAGCTTCGGCGGAGGTCCTGCGAGGTGGAGAGCTCGGGAAGAGGAAAAGCAGTGCAAATGTGGGTGCGAAAATGCGAGAGGGAGGGCACTAGCAGCTCAAGGATGCACTTCAAGTCAAGGAGAGGGCATAGCGAGTGAGAGCTGGTGCGGGCGGCCGACGGCGTGCATGGCGGCCGCGGGCGGAGCTCGGGCAGAGGTGGAGCAACATGGCTCGTGCGGAAGAAGACAGCGAGGAGAACCAGGATGGCGACCGGCCGGGGAGCAACGCGTGGGGGCTGCCAGGAACAGGAGATGGCACCGGTCATACTGCAATGACGGTGAGCGGCGGCGGAGAGCAGCTCGGGCGGGTGGCAGAGCGGCGTGGCAAGGCGAGGAGAGGCCAGCGCGGTCGGGTGAGCGGCGGGTGGGGTGTGGAAGCAGCACGTGGCATGCAGAGGGGTGGCGCGGGGCAGTTAAGGCTCGGGACATGGCCGGCGAGGGCGGCGGGGCGGCGTAGAGAAAAACAGAGGAGGAGGGAGCTAGAGGTAGATGATGGGGACTAATGTGTAATTCTCCAAAAGCATAGGGACTCCACTGTAAAGCCTAGATAACTTTCAAACCATAGCTCAAATGAAAATGTGCCCTAGAGAAAAAGTGTAGAGTTCAACAAGATCCACAACTTTGCTTTAAGGTTCAGTGGCAAAAGAGCTAAGGTTTTGAATCTACTTTAAAACTTGGCAAAAGTTTTAAACTTTAAAGAAATCCTATTTAAAATCTACACTACACTTGCATCCTAGGGGTAGTTTCACCTCTATTTGCGGTTTAAAAGTAAGTTCTTGACTATTTGCAAAATAACCTTCATATATTTTGATTTTTACCTCCCATGTTCACCCACTTAGCACTAAAGGACCTAAGTTTCTTATAATTACACAAATACCCTTTTCCCTTTGCATGTGGCGCGCAGGGGGCGGCGCGGGGCAGTTAAGGCTCGGCACATGGCCGGCGAGGGTGGCGCAGAGAAAAACAGAGGAGGAGGGAGCTGGAGGTAGACGATGGGGACTAATGTGTAATTCTCCAAAAGCACAAGGACTCCACTATAAAGCCTAGATAACTTTCAAACCATAGCTCAAATGAAAATATGCCCAAAAGCAAAAGTGTAGAGTTCAACAAGATCCACAACTTTGCTTTAAGGTTCAGTGGCAAAAGAGCTAAGGTTTTGAATCTACTTTAAAACTTGGCAAAAGTTTTAAACTTTAAAGAAATCCTATTTAAAATCTACACTACACTTGCATCCTAGGGGTAGTTTCACCTCTATTTGCGGTTTAAAAGTAAGTTCTTGACTATTTGCAAAATAACCTTCATATGTTTTGATTTTTACCTCCCATGTTCACCCACTTAACACTAAAGGACCTAAGTTTCTTATAATTACACAAATACCCTTTTCCCTTTGCATGTGGCGCGCAGGGGGGCGGCGCGGGGCAGTTAAGGCTCGGCACATGGCCGGCGAGGGTGGCGCTGAGAAAAACAGAGGAGGAGGGAGCTGGAGGTAGACGATGGGGACTAATGTGTAATTCTCCAAAAGCACAAGGACTCCACTATAAAGCCTAGATAACTTTCAAACCATAGCTCAAATGAAAATGTGCCCAAAAGCAAAAGTGTAGAGTTCAACAAGATCCACAACTTTGCTTTAAGGTTCAGTGGCAAAAGAGCTAAGGTTTTTAATCTACTTTAAAACTTGGCAAAAGTTTTAAACTTTAAAGAAATCCTATTTAAAATCTACACTACACTTGCATCCTAGGGGTAGTTTCACCTCTATTTGCGGTTTAAAAGTAAGTTCTTGACTATTTGCAAAATAACCTTCATATGTTTTGATTTTTACCTCCCATGTTCACCCACTTAACACTAAAGGACCTAAGTTTCTTATAATTACACAAATACCCTTTTCCCTTTGCATGTGGCGCGCAGGGGGGCGGCGCGGGGCAGTTAAGGCTCGGCACATGGCCGGCGAGGGTGGCGCTGAGAAAAACAGAGGAGGAGGGAGCTGGAGGTAGACGATGGGGACAAATGTGTAATTCTCCAAAAGCACAAGGACTCCACTATAAAGCCTAGATAACTTTCAAACCATAGCTCAAATGAAAATGTGCCCAAAAGCAAAAGTGTAGAGTTCAACAAGATCCACAACTTTGCTTTAAGGTTCAGTGGCAAAAGAGCTAAGGTTTTTAATCTACTTTAAAACTTGGCAAAAGTTTTAAACTTTAAAGAAATCCTATTTAAAATCTACACTACACTTGCATCTTAGGGGTAGTTTCACCTCTATTTGCGGTTTAAAAGTAAGTTCTTGACTATTTGCAAAAGCAACCTTCATATGTATTGATTTTTATCTCCCATGTTCACCCATTTAACACTAAAGGACCTAAATTTCTTATAATTACACAAATACCCTTTTCCCTTTGCATTCAAATTTTAGCATACATACACAAACTCAAACATACACACTTTAGACTAGAATCTAGTGTGTTTGAATCCTAAATACCTGAATGTCACAGCCTTCCCCCCTAAAAAGAATCTCGTACCGAGATTCCGGAATAGAATGGAATTAGACGATCAGATTTGGGGAGTTGGCTAGTAGGAAATCTGAAAAGTTTTTCTAAAGGTATGATTCAGTTTCCCAAGCCGCTTCTTCTTCAGTGTGATGATCCCACTGAATTTTGAACATCTTAATGGTTTCTCTTCTAGTACTTCTCTCTTTAATGTCTAGCACTCTGATTGGATGTTCGGTATAGGTCAGATCAGATTCGATTTTGATGGTTTGGGGATCTATGATCTCGGTAGGAATTTTGACACACTTCCTAAGTCTAGACACATGGAAGATATCATGAATGGCTGCTAGTTGAGGAGGAAGTTGAAGACGATATGCTACGGGTCAAGCCATACATGCACACGCCATATATATATTACAACAAATGGCCTTGGGTCCAGATAGACTACTCACTACCTATGTCACAATATTCTACACTAGTTATATCTGAAAGATCGATGATAAGGAGGAACTAGAAATCGTCGAGGTCGCCTACGGAGGACTGACTGCCAGAAGAGGAGTGATCTGACTGAGGATTGGGCTCTGGGTTTCCGTGCTCGGAGTCGAGATCAGAAACTCCCTCAATTTACTCTGGGTCTTCTTCTTCGCCTTCAGGTACTACAGGTACAGCAGGAGGTACTGGTTGTTGCTGAAGTTCATCGATGTGAGCATGGGCGTCGTCAACCTCAAGAATAAGGTCGTGGATTTGCTCCTGGAGGAACTTGATAATTGTGTTATGTTGAGTGATTATTGCATCACTCTCATTGATCTGATCCTCCTGATGAAGAATGGTCTCCTCACGCGCTACGATAATTTCCTCCTTCTCTGTGACCAAGGCTTGAAACTCTTCTATCTGAGTGACCTGTCGATCGGTATTTCGATAGTGACCTTGAGCTATACCAGTCAACTGACCCATACCGTGGCGTAGCAGAATCTGATAGTGGTGCTGGACATTCATGAACCTGATGGTACCACGGAGCATTTCTTCGGCTGAATCTCCCAGCATATGACCATAATGGGCTATCCTGAAATTCCACTCAGGATCACTGGAATCTATTGCAGGGAATAGGCCGATAGGATGCTCTGCAACTTCCATAGGATGTAGGTTGCAGAAGATGTGGATACCCTCAAGAGCTGCAGTCTCAATGGTATCGACGAGACGATAGCCAACCACATCGACCTCGATGGGCTGCCACTGAGAACGAAAAGGGTGCAAAGGAATAGTCATCTTGACTCTGCACCGAGGAACACCTTCCTCTCTATACTCCACTGCATCATACTGTGGGGGCTCGGTGTAGAAGAATAGACTAAGTGATTCCCATAAGAGATGGGGAAAACGCTCCCAATGCAAGGCATTGGTACGGAGATGCCCTGCATGATCCCAAAAGATGTTTGAAGGAGCTGCCATCTGAAGCAAGAATTCAAATGGTGAGATTCATTTACCCTGCTGAGAACTCACAAGGTAAATGGAACAAGACAATCGATTCTGGTAACAGCAAAGGCTGGAAATCAGATGGATGTTTAAGATACTCAACTAAGGCTACCACAAGAATTCTATTGAAACCACACTAGAGATAAACAACACTCTACTTGTCCTTAAAAGAACAACACATTCAATGTACTCACTTTGCTTATCGATGGATTATGCATGCACATACTATTCGACCTCACAACCAAAACAATTGCCAATATTTTTGGACTTACGTGGTTAATTTTGGTGGCATGACACATACGTCTCTCACTAATAACTAATCGATAAGTCCTATCCATTTTAACCTCTTAATCATGGTTAGTGTACCTACAGAAGACCACATTTATATAACATGAACCTTTCATGGCAGCATGACATGAAAGCGTCCCCAAACAGTACTGTTCACTATGGAAACAACATCTGTACCATTACCGCCGTACAGACAACGTTAACATACGTCAGCGAAACAATGTATTCACGGGGGTACCGCAAAATGTGGGGGAATGAACAGCGATCGCCATACCTTGCGCCGAACCACATACTCCCAATATATTCAACCTAAGTTGATATATTGGCAGCATCTCAAGTAGGCCACTGCTTGAGAAACAGCGTTCGGTTCGCATCACCGACGGGAAGGCCAATCTCCCTCAGTTGGCTGAGGATCCTTACCTTCTTACCTTACTATCGAAGGTGTCGTTACAAATAGTAAAGTTGGGTTATGCATGAATTTAAGTTTTAACAGAAAGTAGTGCTGCAAGTTAGAGCTGTACTATATATATGTACATATTAGTAGCCACCTGATTATGCCCATATAATTCCCTAGGGCTTTACGATCTAAGCACCCACCTTAACGAATCCAACGCACTTTGCAATTTCTTTTGTTAAGCAAATTTTATCCTGAAAACATTTTTAATAGCTGCTGCGGTGTAATACCGATTGTAAGAGTAAACCTACAGCTCTGATACCAGTTATGGCAGAACCACCTGAATTATTCCGGCTCAAGCACGCTAGTCATCGCTATACAGGCGATCCTAACTCAACGCACTTCAAACGGAACAACCCATTGGTCTGTCGGGTCACCGCCCGATACAACCACGGTTCAACAGGATCGAAGAAGGTTTACCTCGCACGAAGGCGAGTTTACAATCGCACAACAGCTCACCAACTTTTAATTCATAGAATATTAAACATTATTACAAACCATTTCAAACTTAAGTATACTTATACAAACATTGTTTAAAAACCATAAGCTATGCAAGCTTGTGTAGAGTTACAGCGGAAGAAATAAACATGCGACTACACACGTCGCGAAAGTTGACATCAAGTTCAGCCCGAAACATGGTGTCATTCCGGAGGGTCACTGCCAGCCGGGGATGGATCCCACTCCACGGACCAGCCAAACGGAACAGGGATTGGCCATGCTGGACCATCCGTGGGGTTCTCAAGGGTCATATCTGAAAAGTAGACTAGCAAGACTGAGTATACTAATAGTCAGCCCATAACTAGATCATGAAAGGTTGGGTGGCTCTGGTTTTCTTTTGCTGAAAAGCAACAAAGAGTATGATCTACTTTCATGTTTTAGCTTTCAGATTCTAGTTCCATTAATCATTCTAGGTAAGCACCTATACTAAGCAGGCATGGTAGACATTAACATCCATCAAGATTGTTCCAACAATAGTTACTGTTCTTACTCTATGTGGCAGAAGGAATAAGCAGTCTCAATCTCCGCGAGAAACGGACGATTCTGAATCGAATTTCCAGAACCTTGCAAGGCAAACCTAACTCACACGCATGGAACATCCAACGATCGTTCCGAAGCAACCGTTTGCCTTTCATTCCGACTCGTGGAACAGGGCCACCACAAGCGACTGTAGGACCATACGCACATCCAATTGTGCAGGACATACGTCTGTAGCGCGACTACATGACCATACTCCTATCCGCTATGCGGAACATACTCCCGCACATCGGTGCGTGTGAAAAACCAAATTACGAGTGGTGGGAGGTATGTCTGCTCCTCGGGCCGATTGGTTACTAGGCTTACCGCTTACCATATTTCGCGGCATGTAGCTAGTACTTTCAAACGCTTAGCCACCACTACCACACACTGCGACATTATCAACTTTTATCAACACAGACAGGGTAAATTTCTAAGTCATGATACTGCACATGACCCCGTCCATCATTCTTATAGTGATTGTAGAATAGTAAACATTCAACTCCTATATCGCGCGAGTGACAGGAAATAACCCGACTTCTACCGGTCCTATTAGCAAAGCATCTATCCGATAAGGACTCAGGCATAATACATAGGTTCCTAGTATCAATGCATCTAGGGTTCCATTTCAACTCCTAGACTTAATGCAAGATATAATATATACATATAAGATTGCATAAATGTAGTAATTTGAAATACTGGGTTATGCACCGGGGCTTGCCTTCTTGAGCGGGGCGAGGGAGCTCATCGGCGGCAAGGGGCAAGTGGGTGAAAAAGTTCAGGGACTCACGGCAGTCACGGGGGTGGCCGGTGTTGGGGAAGAGAGGGGCCGAGGCGGCGTATCGACGGCGAACAGGGGCGGGCGGCGGAGGTCCGAGGGATGTCGACGGTGTTCTGGTGGCCGGAGTGCCGGAGGGCGGCGGGGAAGTGGCCAGAGAGCTTCCACGCGATGATGTGGTGCTGATGGTGTGCTTGGCTGAGGCTAAGAGGCGGTGGATCGACGGGATGACGGCGAGGGCGAGCGGCGGCGGAAGCTCGAGCTCACCGGCGTAGTGGTCCGGTCGTTCCGGTGCACGAGAGCAAATTTGGGCAGGTTGGGGAGCACCAGTGGGTCGCGGCGGTGAGGCGGTAGCGGCGGCTGTCGACGACGAGCAGGAGCTGCGGCGGAGGTCCGGCGATGTGGAGAGCTCGGGAAGAGGAAAAGCAGTGCAAATGTGGGTGCGGAAATGCGAGAGGGAGGGCACTGGGAGCTCAAGGATGCACTTCAAGTCAAGGAGAGGGCACAACGAGCGAGAGCTGGTGCTGGCGGCCGACGGCGTGCGTGGCGGCTGCGGGCGGAGCTCGGGCAGAGGTGGAGCAGCGTGGCGCGTGCGGAAGAAGACAGCAGGGAGAACCAGGACGGCGACTGGCCGGGGAGCAATGTGTGGGGGCTGCCAGGAACAGGAGGTGGTGCCGGTCGTGCTGCAACGACGGTGAGCGGCGGCGGAGAGCAGCTCGGGCGGGTGGCAGAGCGGCGTGGCAAGGCGAGGAGAGGCTAGCGCGGTCGGGTGAGTGGTGGGCGGGGTGTGGCAGCAGCATGTGGCGCAGGGGGGCGGCGCGGGGCAGTTAAGGCTTAGCACATGGCCGGCGAGGGTGGCGCAGAGAAAAACAGAGGAGGAGGGAGCTGGAGGTAGACGATGGGGACTAATGTGTAATTCTCCAAAAGCACAAGGACTCCACTATAAAGCCTAGATAACTTTCAAACCATAGCTCAAATGAAAATATGCCCAAAAGCAAAAGTGTAGAGTTCAACAAGATCCACAACTTTGCTTTAAGGTTCAGTGGCAAAAGAGCTAAGGTTTTGAATCTACATTAAAACTTGGCAAAAGTTTTAAACTTTAAAGAAATCCTCTTTAAAATCTACACTACACTTGCATCTTAGGGGTAGTTTCACCTCTATTTGTGGTTTAAAAGTAAGTTCTTGACTATTTGCAAAAGCAACCTTCATATGTTTTGATTTTTACCTCCCATGTTCACTCATTTAACACTAAAGGACCTAAATTTCTTATAATTACACAAATACCCTTTTCCCTTTGCATTCAAATTTTAGCACACATACACAAACTCAAACATACACACTTTAGACTAGAATCTAGTGTGTTTGAATCCTAAATACCTGAATGTCACACGGGGGTTCCTCGAGTGGTTCCGCTGGCCCTTGTCGAAGTGGCCGTTGTCGTTGCCCTGCTTATCGCTATTGCGCTTGGGGAAGCGGTCGTTCTCCTCATCCTCCTGGTTAGCCCACCATGCCATCATGTCACATAGCTCCACGGCAGTAGTCGGGCGATTGCGTCCGAAGTCGTGGTACATGTGCTTCGAGAAGAGCCTGTTCTGGAAGCAGCGGATGACGTCCTCATCGGTGATGTCGGCGATGGAGGCGCACATCTTGAAGAAACACCGGGTGTAGGACCTTAAGGTCTCGTTCATCTCTTGCTTCACCTAGGACGGATCATGGCGAGTGCCCGCTCTGATCATGGATCCTTGGAAGTTGTCGACGAAGGCTCGCTTGAGGTTGTCCCAGGAGTCGATGGAGTTTGGCTTGAGGCTTTCAACCCAAGTGAGGGGCGCGGACTCCAAAGCTATCAGGAAGTGGAGAGCTTTGGTGGAGTTGGATCCCCTTGAAACCTCAATGGCAACAGAGTAACATCGGATCCACAGACGCAGGTCCTGCTTCTGTCGGTACGGACCCTTCTCCTTGCTTCGATCCTGGGAGCATCATGAAGGCTGGCCTCGAGTGGAGCTTGGCCTTGAGGCCTTGCACCAAGCTGGTTGCGAGGTTGGCGAGTAGATTGTTGTACTTCTTGTTCATCATTGCCACGTGTGGATGGGTGGCCCTAGTTTTGCTGGCGACTGTCATTCCTCCAGTTCCCGGGGCCTCCTCTGGGGGTGCGACTGATCAGCGCAGTTTCACCATGGTGATCAGACCTTGAGGGCAGATTCCGAGTGGAAGACACTGGATGTTGCCCATCGAGTTGCACGAGCATGTGCTGGGTCAGATACTACATCCTTTGTATCTGATGGTTGGGTGGTAGTTGTTGGGCTAGTAGAGGTGCTTCTGCGATGGCGCCAATCGGTGTACGATATTCTAGATCCGCGGCTGCTGCAAAAGCGTTGTTGAGGTTCCTTTAGTACATTGGATTGCAAGCATGATTTTTCGCATTCCGCCTGCTCTAGGCAGGATTGGCTTTCTTCACCCGCCGAATCCTTCGGTGCTCCTCGTTCTCGTCCTAGGGGGCCTCAGCTATGCGCCCATCGGCAGAGACGTCCGCGAGTTGCTCGTCACCATAATCGGGACCTAGCTCGTCATCATCCGCGTTGCGAAGGGAGGCCATGTAGACTTGACGATCCGGTGAATTGTTAGACGTATGGCTGTACTCGAGTAGCTCTGTGCTACTGTCTCCCTCTTCCGCGATGGGAGAGAGAGGTTTGCCCTCCTGGAAGGGTAGTTCCTGCGTGAAGCCCACAAGGTGGGACTCGTAGTCGAGTAGTTCGGAGGGCTCTAAGCCCTTCCAATACACGAAATGGCCTTGCGGCCTAGATGTTATGGTTAAACCCAGATGGTTGATCAAAAATGATTCAGGGCAGCCATCGGGTTGTGAGTGGTTTTCAGCAGCGGGGGCCCCTAGACTGTGGCAGAACCGCCTGAATTATTCCGGCTCAAGCGCGCAAGTCATCGCTATACAGGCGATCCTAACTCAACACACTTCAAACGGAACAACCCATTGGTCTGTCGGGTCACCGCCCGATACAACCACGCTTCAACAGGATCGAAGCAGGTTTACCTCGCACGAAGGCAAGTTTACAACCGCACAACAGCTCACCAACTTTTAATTCACAGAATATTAAACATTATTACAAACCATTTCAAACTTAAGTATACTTATACAAACATTGTTTAAAAAAACCACAACTATGCAAACTTGTGTAAAGTCACGGCGGAAGAAAATTTACGCGCGACTAAACACGTCGCGAGAGTTGACACCATGTTCAGCCCGAAATCTGGTGTCATTCTGGAGGGTCACTGCCAGCCGGGGATGGATCCCATTCCACGGACCAGCCAAACGGAACAGAGGTTGGCCATGCTGGACCATCCGTGGGGTCCTCAAAGGTCATCCTTGAAAAATAGACTGGCAAGACTGAGTATACTAATACTTAGCAAGACTTAACCGGTGTCAGGTATCCTTAACCCATAACTAGACCATGGAGGATTTGAGAGGCTCTGGTTTTCTTTTGCTGAAAAGCAACAAAGAGTATGATCTAACTTTCATGTTTCAGCTTTCAAATTCGAGTTTTATTAACCATTCTAGATAAGCACCTATACTAGACAAGCAAGGTAGAGATTACATCCATCAAGATTGTTCCAGCAATAGTTATTGTTCTTACTCTATGTGGCAGAAGGAATAAGCAGTCTCAATCTCCGCGAGAAATGGATGATTCTGAATCGAATTTCCAAACCTTGCAAGGGTAAACGTAACTCACACGCTTGGAACATCCAAAGATCATTCCGAAGCAACCATTTGCCTTTCATTCCGACTCGTGGAACAGGGCCACCACAAGCGACTGTAGGACCATACGCACACCAATTGTGCAGGACATACGTCTGTAGCACGACTACATGACCGTACTCCTATCCGCTATGCGGAATGTACTCCCGCACGTCGGTGCGTGTGAAAAACCAAATTACGAGTGGTGGAAGGATGTCCACTCCTTGGGCCGATAGGTTACTAGGCTTACCGCTTTCCATATTTCACGGCATGTGGCTAGTACTTTCAAACGCTTAGCCACCACTACCACACACTGCGACCTTATCAACTTTTATTGACATAGACGGGGCAACCCTTCATGTCATGATACTGCACATGACCCCGTCCATCATCCTTACAGTGATTGCAGAATAGTAAACATTCAACTCCTATATCGCGCGAGTGACAGGAAATCAACCGACTTCTGCCGGTCCTATTAGCAGAGCATCTATTCGATAAGGACTCAGGCACAATACAAGAGTTCCTAGTATCCATGCATCTAGGGTTCCATTTCAACTCCTAGACTTAATGCAAAATATAATATATACATATGGAATTGCATAAATGTAGTAATTTGAAATACTGGGTTATGCACGGAGGCTTGCCTTCTTGAGCGGGGCTGGGGGCAGGAGTGTCAAGGATTTCCGAACTTTGGTTTGGAGCTTCAGTTAGAGTCTCGACGACGCTCACTAGGTCTTCAGAAAACCCTTGCTCTTATTCCGGGACTAGCTCATAGTCTCCGTCGTCGAGTGTCGTTGACTCTACATGATATGCAATAATTTGAATTAGTTAGTTCTCGAGTTAAGAGTTTTATTTCATGATAAATTTGCAATCTAATAGATTAAGACACACAATTTCATAAAGCAAGAGGTTTAAATATAAACCTACTATTGGTATCCTAACTCAATTATCCTAATTAGTTGAATTAATTGAATTCGGTTGGCAAGTTTGATTTTTAATTTGAAATCCCTAAAGGTTATGGTCTTGAATTTTTGTGGATAAGTTTATTCCTAATGGATGAGTTTACTATGAATTTCTCATAATTTTCTGAAAACAACTACCAAACCATTTGAATTTAGTTCAAATGTCAAGTTTAAATTCAAAGCTTAGGTAAAACAGTGCTATAAATTCTTGAAATATTTATTATGAGCTACTCAAATATAGATCATCTCACGGTAAAAAGATCTAAGCATGAAAATCTGAGCAACATGCTTAATTAAATTTAAACCCTTTCAAGCTTGGTTTGTATAAGTTTAATTTAATTTAAGCTAGGGTTCAGTATAATAGGTGAAGTTTTTACACAAGATCACTTGTATTCTAAAGAAGCTACTCACAAAAATTCACAGGAAATAAAGTTAATATGCAAAAGTTATACCCAAGATACCGTTTTGCTAGACTTTAAAATAACTCTAAAAATATTTAGTTTCAAACTGAACATCATTAATAAAAGTTGTAGAGTTCGATTTTGGGAGTACAACAAAATTAGTTTGGCTATTTTTGGATTTTTCAACAATTTCCTATGGATTTTACAAGTTGGCTGATTTGAATAGAGGGTTTCTGATTTCCTACAGATAGGCCCCTGGAAAGTTTTGAATCGTTGCAATTGGGTCCTTGGCCGGGCTACACAGGAAACTCGATGGGTGCCGATCAAATTCCGGCGAGGGGGCTCACCGGCGGCGAGAGGCAAGTGGGGGAAAAAGTTCAAGGACTCACGGCGGTCATGGGGGTGGCCGGTGTTGGGGAAGAGAAGGGCCGAGGCGGCGTATCGACGGCGAACAGGGGCGGGCGGTGGAGGTCCGAGGGACGTCGTGGGCGTTTCGGTGGCCGGAGGGCAGGAGAGCGGCGGGGAAGTGGCTAAATAGCTTCTACATGATGATGTGGTGTTGATGGTGTGCTTGTCCGGGGCTAAGAGGCGGTGGATCGACGGGACGACGGCGAGGCCAAGCGGCGGCGGAAGCTCGAGCTCACCGGCGTAGTGGTCCGGTCGTTCCAATGCACAAGAGCGAAATTGGGCAGGCTGGGGAGCACTAGTGGGTCGCGGCGGTGCTCTAGGAGCACTGGATCGGGGATGGGAGACGGCAGCGGCGGCTGTCGACGGTGAGCCGAGGCAGCGGCGGTGCTCCGGCGGGGTGTGGTGGCCGGGAAAGAGAAATTCAGTGCAAATGCACTTGTGTGAGCGCAAGAGGGAGTCCGTGGGAAGCTCCAGGATGTGCTTAAGGCCTAGAAGAAGGCACAACCGAGCGAGAGCAGGTGCTGGCGGCCGGCGGGGTGCGTGGCGGCTCGGGCGTTGACGGCGCAACGTGGAGAGGCAGGAGCAGGCCAGCGCGGGCCGGGGAAGCGGCGGCGCGGGTGCTAGGGCGGCACGTGGCGCGAAGAGGGGCAGCGCGGGGGGTTGTGGATGCTCGGCACAAGGCCGGCGAGGGCGGCGGGGCGTCGGGCAGAGAGGAAACAGAGAAGAGGGGCTGCAGGTAGATGAAGGGGGACCTAGCTGCAATTTCCCAAAAGTGCAGGGACTCCACTGTAAAGCCTAGTTAACTTTCAAACCATAGCTCAAATGGAAATATGCCCAAAAGCAAAAGTGTAGAGTTCAACAAGATCTACAACTTTGCTTTAAGGTTCAGTGGCAAAAGAGCTAAGAGTTTGAAATTAACTTAAAACTTGGCAAAGTTTTAAACTTTAATGAAATCCTATTTAAAATCTACACCACATTTGCATCCTTTGGGTAGTTTCACCTATATTTGCGGTTTAAAAGCAAGTTCTTGACTTTTGCAGATCAACCTACATATGTTTTGATTTTACATCCCATTCTCACCCATTTAACACTAAAGGACCTAACTTTTTCAGAATTACATAAATATCCTTTTCCCTTTTGCATTCAAATTTGAACACACATACCCAAGATCAAACATGCACACTTTATACTAGAATCTAGTGTGTTTATAATCCTAAATACCTGAATGTCACAGCCTTCCTCCCTAAAAAGAATCTCGTCCTGAGATTCCGGAATAGAATGGAATTGGACGATCAGATTTGGGAGTTGGTTTGAAGGAAGTCTGGGAAATTTTGCTGAAGATAGGATTCGGTTTCCCAAGTCGCTTCTTCTTCAGTGTGATGATCCCACTGAATTTTGAACATCTTGATAGTTTCTCTTCTAGTGCTTCTTTCTTCAGTGTCTGGCACTTTGATTGGATGTTCGGAATAGGTTAGATCAGCTTTGAGTTTGATAGTTTGGGGATTGATGATCTCAGTAGGAACTTTAACACACTTCCTAACTTGAGATATATGGAAGATATCATGAATAGCCGCTAGTTGAGGAGGAAGTTGAAGACGATATGCTACGGGTCCACAGATTTCTATAATCTCAAAGGGTCCGATGTATCGAGGAGCATGCTTCCCTTTTACGCCGAACCGTTGAATACCTCGAGTAGGAGATACTCGAAGGTACACGAAATCCCCAATCTGGAATTGTAATGGTCTCCATCGTATGTCAGCGTAGCTTTTCTATCGAGATTGGGCTGCCTTTAGATTGTTTTGAATAGTCTTCACCTTTTTCTCTGCTTCAGTGACAAGGTCCGGTCCAAAGATTTTACGTTCGCCGGTTTGTGACCAACTCAAAGGAGTTCGGCATCGGCGACCATACAATGCTTCGAACAGGGCCATCTTGAGACTTGTTTGATAACTGTTGTTGTACGAAAATTCTGCCAATGACAAGCATTTGTCCCAATTCTTGTCCTACTGAAGTACGCAGGCTCTAAGCATATCTTCCAGAATCTGATTTACCCTTTCAGTTTGTCCGTCTGTCTGAGGATGATATGTGGAGCTTCGGATTAACTTAGTTCCAAGAGCATGTTAAAGTTGCTCCCAGAACCGGGCAATGAACTATGCTCCATGATCAGAAATGATCGTCTTAGGCATGCCATGGAGACGAACGATTTGATCTAGATAGATTTCAGCATACTTTTTGGCATTATATGTAGTGTGCACAGGAAGGAAATGGGCAGTCTTGGTTAATCGATCAATGATTACCCAAATAGAGAGGTGTTGGGTAAGCCAACAATAAAATCCATGCTGATATCCTCCCACTTCCAAGAGGGAATAGGTAGAAGTTGAAGAATACCAGCAGTCTTTAGATGACCGGCCTTAACTCTTTGACAAGTATCACACTCCGAGACATACTTTGCAATTTCTCGCTTCATGCGAGTCCACCAAAAATTCTGTTTCAGATCCTGGTACATCTTGGTACTGCTGGGGTGCATAGAGAATTTGGACAAATGGGCTTCGTCCAATATCTGCTTATGAAGCTTATGGTCCTTGGGTACAACGATACGCTCGTTGAACCATAGAACCCCTTCGTGATCAATTCGAAAGCACTTGTACTTTCCTTCTCCTTGTGCTAACTTCTGCTTAATGTTTCTGATCCCTTTATTATGCTGTTGTGCCAGAACAATATTATCCCAAAGTATAGCTTCAATTGAGAGATGATTCAGACTGCCTTGAGGAATGATCTCAAGATTGAGCTTCCTCATCTCCCAACAAAGTGTTTCATTAAAACACTCTACTGACAAGCAAGAGCAATGTGCCTTGCGACTAAGTGCATCTGCAACGATGTTGGCCTTGCCTGGATGATAGTGTACGTCCAGATCATAATCCTTGATAAGCTCTAGCCAGCGTCTTTGCCTCATATTTAGATCTGCTTGCGTGAAGATGTACTTGAGGCTTTTATGATCAGTATAGATATGGCACTTTGTACCCATCAGATGATGTCTCCAAATTTTAAGTGCATGGATGACAGCTGCGAGTTCAATATCATGGGTAGGATAGTTTTGCTCATGAGTCCTGAGTGCTCGCGATGCATACGCAATGACTCGGTTCTCCTGCATAAGCACACAACCAAGTCCGATTCCCGAAGCATCACAATAGATGTCAAATGGTTTTGAAACATCTGGTTGAGCCAGAACTGGGGCAGTAGTGAGATTTGCTCTGAGGGTGTGGAATGCATCTTCACATTTCTGATCCTAGGAGAATTTAACTCCTTTCTTTAGCAGTTCAGTCATAGACTTAGCTATTCTTGAGAAGTCAGGAATGAAACGTCGATAATAGCCAGGTAAACCAAGGAAACTACGGATTTGATGGACTGACGTAGGTGATTTCCAGTCCAATACTTCTTGAACTTTACTGGGATCAACGGATATACCGTCACTGGAGATGGTATGTCCTAGAAATTTAATGGTATCTAGCCAAAACTCGCATTTGGAGAATTTAGCGTACAAGTGGTGGTTTCTCAATCTCTGAAGGACAACATGCAGATGTTTCGCATGATCTTCCGGATTTTTAGAGTAGATCAGAATGTCATCAATGAAGACCACTACGAATTTATCGAGTTCTTGCATGAAGACAGAGTTCATAAGATACATGAAATATGCTGGAGCATTGGTAAGACCAAACGACATGACCACATATTCATAGAGTCCATATCTAGTAGAAAAGGCTATTTTTGGAATGTCACTTGGCCTGATCTTGATTTGATGATAGCCGGAACGAAGATCAATCTTAGAGAATACTTTAGCTCCGGCTAACTGGTCGAATAGAATGTCAATGCGGGGTAAAGGATACTTATTTTTGATGGTTACCGCATTGAGGGGACGATAATCTACACATAACCTTAAGCTATTATCCTTTTTCTTCACGAATAGGGCTGGACAACCCCATGGTGAAGAACTCGGTCGAATGAAACCCTTATCAAGGAGGTCTTGGAGTTGGATTTTTAACTCGGCCAGCTCATTGGGTGGCATATGATAGGGCCTCTTAGAGATGGGGGCTGTACCGGGTTGCAGTTCTATGATAAACTCAATATCCCTATCCGGGGGCATTCCAGGCAAATCATCTAGAAAGACATTTGGATATTCGCAAACAATAGGAATGTCCTTTAACTTAATCCCTTCTACCGCATAGGTACAAGAGTTTCTGTACCCCCGGTGTGGAAGATAGAGAATAGTAGTTTTCTGATCAGGTGAATCTATCTCCACAGCTCGGAAAGAGATATCTAATGACACTCTGTGCCTAGTCATCCAATCCATGCCTAGGAGAACATCCATTCCTTCTAGGTCCAATAACAGTAAATCTATTTTTGTCAAGTTGCTACCCAACTGAATTGGTACCTTCCTATAGATTTGATTTGAGGAAATTTTACCGCCAGGAGTTGCTATCATATAGGCTCCATTAGTAGGATAGTAATCCAAGCCTACTTTTGTTCCACACTTTGGACTGATAAAACTATGGGTTGCACCAGAATCGAAAATTATAATCACGGGTTGATGGTTTATAGAGAAAGTACTCGTCATTATTGGCGCACCCTCGGGAAGTTCGGAGAGAGTTGTGAAATTCACCCTCCCCTGGCGGACTTGTACCACCTGCTTCTTGCCCTTGCCCTTGTTGTTCGGATTGGATGTTTGTCCTTGGAAAGATCTTCTGGGTTGGGGGCAATCCTTAATGAAATGGAATGGGCTGCCGCAATTGAAACAACAATAGTTGTTGTTTCCTTGATTGGATGGCGGAAAGCTCGGCCGTGGGCCTTGCTGCTGTTGCTGCTGGGGTTGTGGTGTCGGTGGCCGATTGAATCGAGCTTGCTGAGGTGGCCTAGCTACCCATCTGCCTGGCAAATTATTTCGGGGTGGGGCTCGGGTAGCAGTGTTCTGGACCAACCGATACCTTGGCTGCTGCATATTCGAGGGTCCAGTGGGTGTCTTCTATTTCTTTTCTGCCCGGTGGGCTGAGATGCAATCCTCTTGGGTAATGGCCATATTGACCAATTCGTTGAAGTTGTCGGTCCTTACCAGATTTAGACCTTCCTTAAGCTTGGTGTTAAGGCCTCGATGGAAGCGATCTAATTTGCGGGCGTCAATGTCCGCATGATACCCCGCATACTGGCACAGGTGATTGAAAACTTGTGCATATTGCATGACAGTGCGGGGTCCCTGAGTCAAATTCAAAAATTCATTGAGCTTTCGCTCAATGAGTCCTTCTGGAATGTGGTGCACTCTGAAAGCGGTCCGGAATTCATCCCATGTGATAACATGACCAGCCGGCTGCATGGCATGGTAATGGTCCCACCATATGCGGGCGGTGCCGCGAAGTTGCTGAGCTGCGAAGAGTACCTTGTTCTCGTCTGAGCATCGCATAGACAACAATGCGAACTTAGACTCCATAGTACGGAGCCATGCGTTAGCGTCGATGGGCTCGTCTGCTTTATGGAACAGTGGGGGCTGGGTGCTAAGAAAATCTTGGTAACTAGCCGATGGGGGTTCATCACGACCTCGGGACTGGTGATGAAATTGGCCCATCTGAGCCTGCACTAGCTGGTTCAGAAGTTCCGTCTGTCGGGCCATGACTT
Organism: Panicum hallii; assembly: GCF_002211085.1. Lineage (NCBI taxonomy): Eukaryota > Viridiplantae > Streptophyta > Magnoliopsida > Poales > Poaceae > Panicum > Panicum hallii. The sequence continues at coordinate 24,619,544 of NC_038046.1, read as the reverse complement.
CTGCCAGATTTTGCAGGGCTGGTGGCGGTTGTTGGGAACCGCTAGCTTGGTCTGCCCGGAAACCTTCCAGGGTTCCACGAGTAGCTCCAACCATCTGAAACAAAGGAGATATCCATTATCAACTATATTCTTACTCCTATTTTTATATGATATACTACCATTAAACAGATATGTAAGTCACATATTTTGTTTAACCAACTCAAATAGAAAGGCAAGATTTTGATATGAACCACAAGACTCAAGCTTAGATGTCAAGCAGAAATGGGTTATCCTTAATATATTACATTAGGGCGACGGGTCAAGCCATACATACACATGCCATAAATATATTACAGCAAATGGCCTTGGGTCCAGATAGACTACTCACTACCTATGTCACAAAATTCTACACTAGGTACATCTGAAAGATCGATGATTTAGGTGGACTAAAAATCATCGAGGTCGCCTATGGAGGACTGGCTGCCGGAAGAGGAATGATCTGGCTGAGGATTAGGCTCTGGGTTTCCGTGCTCGGAATCGAGATCAGAAACTCCCTCGATTTCCTCTGGGTCTTCTTCTTCGCCTTCAGGTACTACAGGTACAGCAGGAGGTATTGGCTGTTGCTGAAGTTCATCGATGTGAGCATGGGCGTTGTCAACCTCAAGAATAAGGTCGTGGATTTGCTCCTGGAGGAACTCGATAATCATGTTATGTTGAGTGATTATTGCATCACTCTCATTGATCTGATCCTCCCGATGAAGAATGGTCTCCTCATGTGCTGTGATAATTTCCTCCTTCTCTGTGACCAAGGCTTGAAGCTCTTCTATCTGAGTGACCTGTCGATCAGTATTTCGATAGTGACCTTGAGCTATACCAGTCAACTGACCCATACCGCGGCGTAGCAGAATCTGATAGTGGTGCTGGACATTCATGAACCTGATGGTACCACGGAGCGTTTCTTCGGCTGAATCTCCCAGCATATGAGCATAATGGGCTATCCTGAAATTCCACTCGGGATCACTGGAATCTATTGCAGGGAATAGGCCGATAGGATGCCCTGCAACTTCCATGGGATGCTGGTTGCAGAAGATGTGGATGGCCTCAAGAGCTGCAGTCTCAATGGTGTCAACGAGACGATAGCCAACCACATCGACCTCGATGGGCTGCCACTGAGAATGAAAGGGGTGCTGAGGAATAGTCATCTTGACTCTGCACCGGGGAACACCCTCCTCTCTATACTCCACTCCGTCATACTGGGGAGGCTCGGTTTAGAAGAATAGACTAAGTGATTCCCATAAAAGACGGGGAAAACCCTCCCAGTGCAAGGCATTGGTATGGAGATGCCATACGTGATCCCAAAAGATGTTTGAAGGAGCCGCCATCTGAAGGAAGAATTCAAATGGTGAGATTTTGAAGGATGCTGAAAACCCAACTAAGACTACCACAAGAATCCCATTGAAACCACACTAATATAGACAGCACTCTATTTGTCCTTAAAAGAACAACACATTTAATGCACTCATTTAAATTATTGATGGATTATGCATGCACGTACTATTCGACCTCACAACCCAAACAATTGCCGATATTTTCGGGCTTACGTGATTAATTTCGGTGGCATCACACTTACGTCTCTCACTAATAACTAATCGATAAGTCCTATCTGTTTTAAGGTCTTAATCATGGTTAATGTACCTGCAGAAAACCATATGTATATAATATGAACCTTTCATGGCAGCACGACATGAAAGCATCCCCAGACAGTACTGTTCACTATAGAAACAGCATCTGTACCACTACCGCCGTACAGACAACGTTAACATACGTCATCAAAACAACATATTTACGGGGGTACCGCAAAATGCGGGGGTATGAACAGCGATCGCCATACCCTGCGCCGAACCATATACTCCCAATATATTCAACCTAAGTTGATATATTGGCAGCAGCTCAAGTAGGCCACTGCTTGAGAAACAGCGTTCGGTTCGCATCACCGACGGGAAGGCCAATCTCCCTCAGTTGGCTGAGGATCCTTACCTTCTTACCTTACCATCGAAGGTGTCGTTACCAATAGTAAAGTTGGGTTATGCATGAATTTAAGTTTTAACAGAAAGTAGTGCTGCAAGTTAGAGCTGTACTATATATATGTACATACTAGTACGGTTCAACAGGATCGAAGCAGGTTTACCTCGCACGAAGGCGAGTTTACAATCGCACAACAGCTCACCAACTTTTAATTCACAGAATATTAAACATTATTACAAACCATTTCAAACTTAAGTATACTTACACAAAAATTGTTTAAAAAAACCACAAGCTATGCAAACTTGTGTAAAGTCACAGTGGCAGAAAATTTACGCGCGACTACACACGTCGCGAGAGTTGACACCACGGTCAGCCCGAAACCTGGTGTCATTCTGGAGGGTCACTGCCAGCCGGGGATGGATCCCATTCCGCGGACCAGCCATAACTAGACCATGGAGGATTTGAGAGGCTCTGGTTTTCTTTTGCTGAAAAGCAACAAAGAGTATGATCAAACTTTCATGTTTTAGCTTTCAAATTTGAGTTTCATTAACCATTCTAGGTAAGCACCTATACTAGACAAGCAAGGTAGAGATTACACATCAAGATTGTTCCAACAATAGTTATTGTTCTTACTCTATGTGGCAGAAGGAATAAGCAGTCTCAATCTCCGCGAGAAATGGACGATTCTGATTTGAATTTCCAAACCTCGCAAGGTTAAACCTAACTCACACGCTTGGAACATCCAAAGATCATTCCGAAGCAACCGTTTGCCTTTCATTCCGACTCGTGGAACAAGGCCACCACAAGCAAATGTAGGACCATACGCACACCAATTGTGCAGGACATACGTCTGTAGCGCGACTACAAGACCGTACTCCTGTTCGCTATGCGGAACGTACTCCGTCGGTGCGTGTGAAAAACCAAATTATGAGTGGTGGGAGGTATGTCCACTCCTCGGGCCGATTGGTTACTAGGCTTACCGCTTTCCATATTTCACAGCATGTGGCTAGTACTTTCAAATGCTTAGCCACCACTACCACACACTGCGACCTTATCAACTTTTATCGACACAGACGGGGTAACCCTTCATGTCATGATACTGCACATGACCCCGTCCATCATCCTTATAGTGATTGCAGAATAGTAAACATTCAACTCCTATATCGCGCGAGTGACAGGAAATCACCCGACTTCTGCCGGTCCTATTAGCAGAGCATCTATTCGATAAGGACTCAGGCACAATACAAGGGTTCCTAGTATCCATGCATCTAGGGTTCCATTTCAACTCCTAGACTTAATGCAAGATATAATATATACATATGGAATTGCATAAATGTAGTAATTTGAAATACTGGGTTATGCACCGAGGCTTGCCTTCTTGAGTGGGGCTGGGGGCAAGAGTGTCAAGGATTTCTGGACTTTGGTTCGGAGCTTCAGTTAGAGTCTCGACGACGCTCGCTGGGTCTTTAGAAAACCCTTGCTCTTGTTCCGGGACTAGCTCGTAGTCTCCATCGTCGAGTGTTGTTGACTCTACATGATATGCAATGATTTGAATTAGTTGGTTCTCAAGTTAAGAGTTTTATTTCACGATAAAGTTGCAATCTAAAAGATTAAGACACACAATTTCATAAAGCAAGAGGTTTAAATATAAACCAACTCTTGCTATCCTAACTCAATTATCCTAATTAGTTGAATTAATTGAATTAGGTTGGCAAGTTTGATTTTTAATTTGAAATCCCTAAAGGTTATGGTCTTGAATTTTTGTGTATAAGCTTATTCCTAATGGATGAATTTACTAAGAATTTGTCATAATTTTCTGAAAACAACTGCCAAACCATTTGAATTTAGTTCAAATGTCAAGTTTAAATTCAAAGCTTAGGTAAAATAGTGCTATAAATTCTTGAAATATTTATTATGAGCTACTCAAATACAGATCATCACATGGTAAAAATATCTAAGCATGAAAACCTTAGCAATATGCTTAATTAAATTTAAACCCTTTCAAACTTGGTTTGTATAAGTTTAATTTAATTCAAGCTAGGGTTCAGTATTATAGGTGAATTTTTCACATAAGATAACTTGTATTCTAAAAAAGCTACTCACCATAATTCACAGGAAATAAAGTTAATATGCAAAAGTTATACCCAAGATACCCTTTTACTAGACTTTAAAATAACTCTAAAAATATTTAGTTTCAAACTGAAGTTCATTAATAAAAGTTGTAGAGTTAGATTTCAGGAGTACAAAAGAATTAGTTTGGCCATTTTTGGATTTTTCTACAATTTCGTGTGGATTTTACAAGTTGGCTGATTTGAATAGGGGGGTTCTGATTTCCTACAGATAGGCCCCTGGAAAGTTTTGAATCGTTGCAATTGGGTCCTTGGCCGGGCTACACAGGAAACTCGATGGGTGCCGATCAAATTCCAGCGAGGGGGCTCACCGGCGGCGAGGGGCAAGTGGGGGAAAAAGTTCTGGGACTCACGGCAGTCACGGGGGTGGCCGGTGTTGGGGAAGAGAAGGGCCAAGGCGGCGTATCGACGGCGAACAGGGGCGGGTGGCGGAGGTCCGAGGGACGTCATCGGCATTCCGCGCAGGGTAGGAGAGTGGCGGGGAAGTGGCTAAATAGCTTCTACGTGATGATGTGGTGCTGATGGTGTGCTTGGCCGGGGCTAAGAGGCGGTGGATCGACGGGACGACGGCGAGGCCGAGCGGCGGCGGAAGCTGGAGCTCACCGGCGTAGTGGTCCGGTCGTTCCGGTGCACAAGAGCGAAATTGGGTAGGCTGGGGAGCACCAGTGGGTCGCGGCGGTGCTCTAGGAGCATTGGATCGGGGATGGGAGGTGGCAGCAGTGGCTGTCGACGGTGAGCCGAGGCAGCGGCGGTGCTCCGGCGGGGTGTGGTGGTCGGGAAAGGGAAATTCAGTGCAAATGCACTTGTGTGAGCGCAAGATGGAGTCCGTGGGAAGCTCCAGGACGTGCTTAAGGCCTAGAAGAAGGCACAACTGAGCAAGAGGAAGTGGTGGCGGCCGGCGGGGTGCGTGGCGGCTCGGGCGTCGGTGGCACAACATGGAGAGCCAGGAGCAGGCCAGCGCGGGCCGGGGAAGCGGCGGCGCGGGTGCTGGGGGCACGTGGCGCGAAGAGGGGCGACGCGGGGCAGTGGGTGCTCGGCACATGGCCGGCGAGGGCGGCGGGGCGTTGGGCAGAGAGGAAACGGAGCAAAGGGGCTGGAGTTAGATGAAGGGGGACCTAGCTGCAATTTTCCAAAAGTGCAGGGACTCCACTGTAAAACCTAGTTAACTTTCAAACCATAGCTCAAATGGAAATATGCCCAAAAGTAAAAGTGTAGAGTTCAACAAGATCTACAACTTTTATTTAAGGTTTAGTGGCAAAAGAGCTAAGGGTTTGAAATTAACTTAAAACTTGGCAAAGTTTTAAACTTTAATTAAATCCTATTTAAAATCTACACCACATTTGCATCCTTTGGGTAGTTTCACCTATATTTGTGGTTTAAAAGCAAGTTCTTGACTTTTGCAAATCAACCTTCATATGTTTTGATTTTACCTCCCATTGTCACCCATTTAACACTAAAGGACCTAACTTTTTCAGAATTACATAAATATCCTTTTCCCTTTTGCATTCAAATTTGAATACACATACCCAAGATCAAACATGCACACTTTATAGTAGAATCTAGTGTGTTTATAATCCTAAATACCTGAATGTCACACAGACGGGGGGTGGCTCCCTCATCTCTGAGTCCTCCTCAGCTCTAGCTTGAAGGTGTAGTACTAAGTGATGAGTACTCTTCATTGGAGTCCGAGTAGTTGTCGAAAACGGGGGCCGCCTGGCAAGCGGTGGGTCCCACATCCTTGAACTTGAGTAGCAAATCTAAGTCCTCCTCCAAGTCGAAGAGGTATATAGATGTGTGGTCCCCTCAGATCGGTTTGGGTCCGATCAGACTAGTTCTGGTGCATCATGAGTGTAAGTCGCGTCAAAAAATGGATATCTTTTCGATCAGCAGGACTAGATTGGGGAGCAGCAACTCGTCGAGATTGTCGATGAACTCATCGAGGTCGCTGCTTCGAGTAGATGAGGAGGTCTCCGGCTCCCTGGAGTTTACTAGGTGGCTGTTGAAGCCACGCAAGCCATTGGCAACGCAGATCCAGGAGCCGAAGATGAAAGTTGTGCCCTCGTTGAGCACGGCGCTGGTGAAGTTGAATTGCGCCATCGAGTTCTCCGGTGGATGCTCGATGAACACACCTACCTAGCGCATCGGCTATCAGTGTTTTACTACCACGCCCACCGAGGGATACCCCCGAGGTGGTGAGTTTGTACGTAGGGTGTCGCCGAGATCAGGAACTCGAAGGTGCAAGGAACATAAGATTTAGATAGGTTTGGGCCACCGAGAGCATAATACCCTATGTCCTGTGTGGTTTGTATTTCCTTAGGTGGTGATTTGGTGATCTCCTATTTGGAGGGGGCCGTATCCGCCCTTATATAGTCTGGGGGGGACAGGTTTACATGAAAGTCCTAGTTAGGTACAAGCCTAGGAGTCCTACCCGAGAACTTTTCAGGTAGTTTCCTACTGTGTCCGACTAGTTTCACTACTATATGAGTAGTCCTACTACACTACGAGTAGTTACAACAGAAGTAGTGCGTGGGCCATGTCCTATCCTGTCACACCCGGTTTGGAAAAGGTAACCGAATGCATCCCTTATGTGCGCGAGGATCAAGTTCCGCATATATAGTAGACATCACAAGTGTTTACCTGAAACAATGCATTAACGAAATAAAGTAATATAGTACTTTATTACAGGACCGACAGTCTTATTCTTAAGCGAATAAATAAAAATTTATGATTAGCAGCGGACTTCGACTTCACAAGCAGATGACTGGGAGACATACACCTAGTACTCTTCGAAATTTTCATGGAACTCCGGTCAATTATCTTGTTCTGAGCAGCATTGTTTTTAATAAAGCAAATATGAGTACACTTATGGTTGGTACTCAGCAAGTGGAGTAAATTATATGACATGCAAGGCTATAATCAAGAAAAAGTTGACATGGTTTGACTGCGATAAGCATTTTTAGTTGGTCTAGTTTTATTAAGCAAGTATTAACTTAATGTAAGTATATACCAACCCTAAAATAAATAAGAGATAAGATACAAAAAAATAAGTAAATAAAGGACATCAATTTAGATCATCTTTAAGTTCAATTATCATGTGAGTGTCCAAGCCGCTCTTAACCATGAGCACGGCTGATATATCAGTTTTCACTCTGTAGAGGTTGTACACTTTACCCACAATTCGTGTTTCCCTTGACGCCTGGGTTTGCAAGGCCCTTAAACACTTCCAAGGTGAGTGGCAGGGATTCACTATGAGGCCTTTACAAAGATTCCCTAACTTATGACAATCCGCTAAGGTTTCAAGTCAAAGCGGTCATAACCCTCCCTAATGAGGTAATGCGTTAGCCAAGGACCACATATATCAATATGCCTCAAGAGGACCGAGCTATACCCCGACGATGCAACCCCTCTTGCCCTTTCGGTAAGATAATCATAAGTTAAAGTTTCTAATTAATTAGTCAAGACCAGAGCCATGTAGTATCATGGTTGCACTATTTCCTGGGTGGTTCTTCATGTTCCAATTTATGCAATGATCTTAATTATCATCAATAAAGTATTCCATAACATGTGTAAACCAGTGTAACATGATTTCCAAGTTATCCCACCAAAATCTAAGTAAAAGCAACTAGCGTAGCTACAACATAAATATAATAAACCAGGTTTAATCAAGAAAGTTCAAAAGAATCTAGGGTACGTCTTCAAAGCTTGACTCTTGTGGACCCTTCGAACTACGTACCGTCTATCATAACACACAAGTACACACAAGCAAACAAATACAATAAATAAGAAACAGTACACCAATCAATATAAATAGAGCAAAATAATGTAATAAAGCTACTGCATATGTCGCAAGGGTCGCGTGAGCGCAAGAATCGTTGAAAACGGAGTTAAAACTGAGAAGTTGTGGCTATTTGTAGGGGCTTATTTGTAGAAGTTTTGAAACTAGAAGGGCTCTGACCAAAGAAATCGAGGGCTAGATCATAATTAAACCTTAGATCTAGGGTCTAGATTGTAAAATAGAAGGGTCTAGGACTACGGGTTCTTTTTGTGGGAAAGACAGGGGCCTAAACAGAAGAAAAAGGATCTACTCGTGAATACTTTTGAACTACCGTGGACTACGGGTTAACCGATATCTGACTCTATTGACTCGGGATAGATCTAATCTATCCCGTTGGATCAAGATCTAACGGCTGTGATGCGGGGGTGGCGGCACAAAGCGCCGGCGGCGGGGCGGTGCGGCGGCAAGCGGCGGCGCTTCACGGGGGTAATGCGTAAATGCGTTCCCGGCCTCGATTTCGAGCGCGGGTTGCACTGGGAGGTAGTGGGAGTCATGGTAATTCATCTAGGGGCTCTGGAGGCGGCGGTAGCGGCCGTAGATGGCAGCCGATGGCGAGGGCGGCTTGGCATCGACGGCGAGGTCGCGTGGACGCGAGAAGGCAGAGGGGAAGAGGGAAAACAGCTGGTGAGCATCCTTACCCCACTACGGTGCTCCTATGGTGACTTGCGGAGGGGAAGAAGCGGCGGAGAGGCGGCGCAACGGGCAGCCGAAGCTTGGCAATGGCGGGCGGCGGCGGAGCTTGGTGCGTTAGGGCTTTTCGGGCGGAAGGCGGCGGCTGCAGCTTGGGGGGGGGAAGAGCTAGGGCACGGGGCTTAAATAAGGCGGTCCACGGGGACTTGGCGTGCTGTCACACCCGATTTATAAGAACATAAATCGAGCAATCATATATGCGCCAGGATCAAGTCACACATATATACAACAGATTATCAAGATATCACAACACATGTCACGAATAAAAGCGTATAAATTATAAAATGAATATCTTTATTACAACTGAATCAAGAATCAATTCAAGGAATGCGGAAGCATAAAATAAATACATGAAGAGCAGGGCGCCACAGGGACGTCGGCTGAGAGACAACGCCTAGAAATCGTCGAGTCCGCTGATGTAGTCCTCCACGTCGTCTGGTACTGAGCAGCAGTCAAAGATGTCCCAAAGAGAACAGAAGAGAGGAAGAGGCAAGCGTGAGTACACAACTTGTACTCAACAAGTATAACACAAGTTATGAGGCTCTAGGGTTAGCTGACTCAACTGCATTAGCTTTTAATCTTGGCAAATTTTATTAAAGCTAATTACTACAAGTGGATGAATTACCATAACCCAAGTTACATAATAATTAATCAAAATTAATCATGAGACTACTGAAAACCAAGCCAAAACCACCAAAGATACAACCCACTAATCAGACGGAGGATCTAGGCCGCTCATGACTATGAGCACAGCTGATATATCAGTTTTACACTCTCGAGAGGTTGCACAACTTTACCCACAAGTCGTGAGCTACGCTAGTTGTTCATCACACTTCCTTAGGTGAGATGGCTAGCAAGCACACTATGAGACCGTTACAAAGGATCACGTTGGTAAGGTGTAACCGCTAAGGATTCTGGATCAGCGACGATGGGGCCCACCTCCGGGGGTACAAGACACACAGCACAGACCAAGCCGGAGGAGCAGGGACCATTGAAGCTTACCACCCCTCTTGCCCACGCAGGTAAGTTACTCCCGAACCAACACGACCTAATTAGTAAGTCAAGACCGTCCCATTCCAGTCTTGTGGTTGCGCGGTTGTCCCAGGTTGTCGCTCTATGAACCGGTCCTTATGGAGAGTGGCCAACCAAGCACTAAGCACCGTGCTGGCCCCCTAAACCATGTTTGTATCAAAAACATCTTTTAAGGAGACGTGAGCCACTCAAGCACATAGCACAGAGGGCCACTCTCAGAATTAAGTTGCATATAACCATTAATCAAATTAATTAAAAAGGACCGAGGGGTGTGAGAGCGCAGCACCTAGCAAAACTAACCACAATGCAACCCAAGGATGTATATATATAAGGATAAAGGTGGCTAGGAAATCCTTATAGGCGTGCAGAGTTAAAATGCAGTATGAAATTATATTTAAAAGTGATAGGACATTCATCAAGCATGGTCGTACTCTCCCGGCTGCTGCTCGAACTGCTCGGAAGATGGTTGCTCCTGGTACTGCTCCGAAGGCTCGACGTCTACTCACGATCATCAAGCATGGTCCACACATACACACATGCACAAATAATAGCAACTATAAGAAAACAGTACATCAATACAATAGAACAGCACACAAAACTGGCCTAGAACTATTCTACGCATTATCACGATCGCGTGAGCGCAAGAATCACCTAAAATGGAGCTAAGACGCGGAATCTAGGGCTAAAACAAGGTCCAGGGACTAAACTGTAAGAAAAACAGAGCTACAGGGGGTTCTGGGCAAAAACCAGGGGCTTACACGTAAAAACTAAAAAGTGTGGCAGAACCAACCTGAATTACACCGGCTCAAGTACGCGAGTCTTCTCTGGAGGGCTACCTCGTGCTTCAAACGGTATAATCCTATTGGCCTGTCGGGTAACGTCCCGATAAACCACCGAACGCAGGATCCAACAAGGTACCTCACACGAAGGTGAGTCCAGAGATATAAATGCCAATACATTTTACACCACAGGCAGATATATTACAAAAATTTTACAAAGCATCAGTAGCTCCCACTGAGGGGAGATTATTACAAAACAGGTTTAAGTTATAAGTCAAGCAGCGGAGTTTAAAAGCGTAAACATTGTACACGTCGTTATTACAGATATTATGCTAGCCCTGGCATAATATCATTCGGCGGAATCTGTGTTGACTGGGGACGGATCCCACTCCACGGACCAACCATCAGGTAGGGGGTAGGGCCACGGTGTAATGAAAGCTGGCTCATCAGGGAGATTACCTGAAGTAGATCAACAAAAGCAAGGCTGAGTATACTAATACTCAGCAAGACTTCCCCGGAATTGGGTATACCTTAGCCCATAGCTAGACTCATGAAGGCTTTTAGCTTTAGGTAGAGTTTTTAGCTGAAAAGCAACATAGAGTAGATCCTTATTTTCAACTTTTAGCTTTCAGGTTCTAGTGGATTAACCATTCTAGGTAAGCATCTATAACTATTCAAACTTGGTAGAATCTTTAATCAAACACCATCTTTGATAATCACAAAGTTGCTCTTGTTACTCTATGTGGTAAAGGGATCAAGCAGTCTCAATCTCCGCGAGAAACGGACGATTGTGAATCGAATTTCAAACCTTGCAAGGGTAAACCTAACACACACGCTTGGAACACCAAAGGGTCGTTCCGAAGCAACCGTTTGCCTTTCATTCCGACTTGAGGATCAGTGCCACCACAAGCGACTGCAGGACCATACGCACTTCCAAAGTGCAGGATGTACGTCTGTAGCGCGACTACAAAACCCGTACTCCTGGTTGCCCAGCAACACGTATTCCTGCACGTCGAACTAAGTAACCAAAAGAAGCAAATACATGTGGTGGGGGGTATGTCCACTCCTCGGGCCGATCGGTTACTAGGCTTACCGCTTACCATATTTCACGGCATGTGGCTAGTACTTTCAAACACTTAACCACCGCTACCACACACTGCGACCTTATTGAGTTCCACAACACAGACGGGGTATCATCTCAACCATGATACCTCACAAAACTCCCGTCCGTCATCCTTATAGTGACAACAGGAATGTAAACATTACAACTCCTATATATCGCGCGAGTGATAGGGAATCACTCGACTTCTACCGGTCCTATAAGCAAAGCAGCTATTCGGACTCAAGTTCTAGTGTTCAATACATAGGTTCCTGGAATTATGTAACTAAGGTTTACAAACAACTCCTAAGAACCTAATGCATAAAGACATATATAAATAGTATAGTTTGCAGTGTAATAAAGTAGGGGTTATGTCCGGGGCTTGCCTTCGCTGGTGGGGCTGGGGTTAGTCAAATTATTTTCTTCCGAACCTTGGTTCGGGGCTTCAGAGAAATCCGCGACGAGATTCCCGGGGTCTTCAGAACAAACTCCTTCTGGTTCCGAAATCAGCTGATAATCCCCGTCAGCGAGAGTGCTCGAGTCTATACGAGATGCAAAGTTACAAGTTATGGAATGCATATACTTTTATGTTATTTCACAATAAAGTTGCAATCCAAACAAAAGAACATTACATTTCGACAAATAACCTAACTACCCTGCACTGGGCAGTCATTTATCGAGTACTAACTAAACTAACTAGTCTCGTTAGGCAACAGGGTGGGTTATCCTAAACATCCGATTAACTACAATAGGTAGCATATCTGATTACTATAAGCAACACTAAATACACCTACCAATCTCCATTTATTTTATTAGCTAAACATTGTAATTAACCTTAGGTTATTACTTAATTATGGCTAACTTTGGATTAATTAAGCAATCTTATATTAGGAAAAGTAAATTAATATTCATGAAACTTATCCTAAGTGGGTTTAATTGAAATAATATTACTCTAAATATTTTATACAATAGATAATTAGAACAATTCACTTAATTAAATAATATGTTTAACTTGAATAATTTTTACAGAGCAAGATATTTCAAAACAGGAGCTACAAACTTTACTGAACATAGATTGGTATTGGATCTAATTACTGTAGTTTTATTGGAATTTTATTCTAAAAGGAACTAAGCCACAAAATTAAACAAGATCAAGATTGAAATTTCAAGATGAAATTATATCGGGAGTTTTACACTAAAACTAGGGTTCAAAACTTAAGGACACCATAAACTACTCATGACTAGTATTCCAGAAAAGTTTCATAAGTTTTCATGCATAATAATTATTATTTATGAATTACCTTTGAATTTAAGCTTAAAATTTATAACTCAAGTTATATTAGGTTTCTGATTCTCAAATTTTTATGATGGATCATACTTATAAAGATCAAGTTATGGTAGAAATTTCATCCCTAAATATGCACAGATGCTTTTGAAATTAATTTATGAAGCTTTCATGAACATATAACAAAAGTAACAAAATACTCTAGCTAAAGGGCTGATCTATGCCTCAAAAATTTACAAAAGCCTACTCAAATCATATGCAACATATGCACCAAAAATCAACAGCAGCAAAGCTATAGATCATAAGATTCAATTAAAACATCCCTTTACTTGTATTTAAAATACAGAACAAACTATGCATTTTCATAACTTGACTGTGAAATAAAAGTTGTAGAACTCATCATAAGGATTCTAACCCAACAAGTTTGGTATTTTTCTGATTTTTCTATGAATTCCTACACATTTTGGAACTTCACTGATTTGAAATAGAGGAAGGGACTGAAACTTTGCATAAAGGACCCTAGAAGAATTGGAATGCTTGCAATGTAGCCCTTGGCCGGAGTCAGAGCGGGGAGGACATCTTTGACCGTCGATTCCGGCGAGGCTCGTCGCCGGCAGCGGGGAAGAAGAGGGGGAACAGCATGAGGGAGTTGAGGGCAACCTTCTGAGAGTTTTGGATGGGGTCGGGGAGGACTGTACGGGCCTGCCCACGGCGAGGCCGAGGCGGCGGCCGGGAAGAGCGGCGTGGCGGCGCTCCAGTGCCTGAGCGGGGAAGGAGATTGGTCGGACAACTGCGCGGGGATGCGGTGGAGCTAAAGACGGGACCAGTGCAGGCGGAGCGGCCGTGGAGGGGTGGGGCGACGGTGAGCTCGAGCTCGCCGGTGTTCGGGCGGCGATGGCGACGGCGTTCCGAGGCGTGGGAGTGGAGAAAGAGGAGAAGAATGCGACCAACAGCTCGGCGGGGTAGAGGTAGTACTCATGCACGCGCAAACACAGGGGCTGGGCACTCGATTTGGGGCTCGCCACGGCGGCGGCTCGGTGGCGGCCGAGCGGCGGTGGTGCATGCGTGGCGAGTGCAGGAGATGCCAGGGAGGGAGGGGAGCAGAAGTGGGGAAGGCAAGGGGCGACGCGTGGAAGGGAAATCCAGCAGGAGGTGGCGCTCGGGGGACTGCGCCGGCGGTGAGCGGCGGTGGCAGAACGGCAGCAGAGGAGAAGCGAGGGTGACAGAGGAGGAAGAAGGCAGACAGGAGTCAGAAGGACCCCTTTGCAAAATGAAAAACTTCCAGGGACTCCTCTGTAAAGAAAGATTTCCCATTGATAGAAAACCCTAGTGAGAAAAATGTCTAAAGCAAAGTTGTGAAGAATTTCAAACCCTACAATAATGCTTTAGGGTTCCAGTTCAAAATCTCAAAGGATACAGTTTTATTTTAAACTTTTAAACAAAATTCAAATTATAAACTTTTTGTTATAATTCAAACACAATGCTTTAATGATTAGGGTCTTTTTGTAAGATTGCCTGCAGTAATCATGACTAGCTCTTTTTACACTTTAGCCCTTAAGTAAATCTGAGTTTTACTTTTATCTTTCAACCATTTCACATGTAAACCCTTATACCTTTGTGTTAATTACACCTAAGTCCTTAGTTTCCAATAAAAGTCTATTTTTCTTAGGTTTATTTAACTTTTGCACTTTTCTTTTCTATAATCATTTAGGTTTACCACTTAAGAGTACTTTTACACAATTACACTCAAGTACTTACATAATTCCTAAATTACAATTATACCCCTAGTGCTTTGTACAACGTATATACACCATATCATGCATACATATAATACATCCAAACTTAGTATCCCATTGTCTAACTACCTGGATATTACAGCCTTCCCCCCCTTAAAAAGAATCTCGTCCCGAGATTCCGAAGCTTGAACAGAATAGAATGATTAGATTTCGGGATTGGCTTGAAGGAAGTCTGGGAAATTCCGTTGAAGATAAGACTCTGTTTCCCAAGTCGCTTCTTCCTCAGTGTGATGATCCCATAAAATTTTGTACATCTTAACTGCCCTTCTTCTGGTGAATCTTTCCTTGGTATCCAGGATTCGAAGAGGTTGTTCGATGTACGATAGATCGGGTTCAATCTCAATGGCACATGTCTCAACGATTTCCGTGGGTACTTTGACACACATCTTAAGTTGGGAGACATGGAAGACATCGTGAATAGCAGCCAATTGAGACGGAAGGCGAAGCTTGTAAGCCACTGGGCCACAAACATTGAGAATTTCGAAGGGTCCGACATACCGAGGTGCTAACTTCCCCTTTATGCCAAAACGTTGGACACCTTTGGTAGGAGATACTCGAAGATAAACAAAATCTCCTATTTGAAATTGCAAAGGTTTCCTCCTTTTATCTGCGTAGCTTTTCTGTCTGGACTGAGCGGTTTTAAGATTAGATTGAATAACCTTAACCTTATCTTTGGCTTCAACGACTAGGTCTGGTCCGAAGATTTTGCGTTCACCGGTCTCAGACCAACTCAAAGGAGTTCGACATCTGCGACCATATAACGCTTCAAAAGGAGCCATCTGAAGACTAGCTTGATAACTGTTGTTGTAAGCAAATTCAGCTAGAGCAAGGCACTTGTTCCAACTTGTACCATAATGAATAATATAAGCTCGGAGCATGTCTTCAAGGATTTGGTTAACTCGCTCAGTCTGCCCATCAGTCTGGGGATGATACGCAGAGCTTCGAATCAATTTGGTCCCTAGAGCTGATTGCAATTGCTCCCAAAACTGTGCAATAAATTGGGGCCCTCGATAAGAGATGATGGTTTTTGGAACCCCATGTAATCGAACGATTTGGTCCAGATAGACTTCGGCATACTTCTTAGCAGAGTAAGTGGTATGCACAGGAAGAAAATGAGCTGTTTTTGTGAGTCTATCAATGATTACCCATATGGAGTCATGCTTTTGAAATGTGTTGGGAAGACCGACAATAAAATCCATGCTAATGTCTTCCCATTTCCATGATGGAATGGGTAATGGTTGAAGTGTACCAGATGTCTTAAGATGACTGGCTTTGACTCTCTGGCACGTATCGCACTCGGATACATATTTAGCAATTTCTCTTTTCATTCTGGTCCACCAAAAATGTTGCCGCAGATCTTGATACATCTTGGTGCTACCAGGATGAATAGAGAACTTGGATAAATGTGCTTCATCAAGGATTTGCTTGCGAAGCTGGTGATCTTTAGGTACAACAATTCGATTGTTGAACCACAGGATTCCTTGATGGTCAGTGCGAAAACACTTATATTTGGCTTCTCCTATAGATAGCTTGGATTTGATAATTTTGATACCCTCATCACGTAGTTGCGACATGATGATTCTATCTTGAAGAGTAGACTCAATGGATAACAGATTCAGACTACCTTGAGGAATGATCTCTAAATTGAGCTTTCTCATTTGATGGCAGAGAGTGTCACTGCAAGTTGTTATGGATAAACAATGACAGTGTGCTTTGCGGCTAAGGGCATCCGCAACCACATTGGCCTTGCTAGGATGGTAATGTACCTCAAGATCGTAGTCTTTAATCAGTTCTAACCAACGCCTTTGCCTCATATTTAAGTCAGCTTGAGTGAAGATATACTTGAGGCTCTTATGGTCAGTGTAGATGTTACACTTAGCGCCCATAAGATGATGTCTCCAGATCTTGAGAGCATGGATAACTGATGCTAATTCAAGATCATGCGTTGGATAGTTTTGCTCATGAGTCCGGAGTGCTCGGGATGCATAAGCAATAACCCGGTTGTTTTGCATAAGGACACAACCAAGGCCAATTCCGGAAGCATCGCAATAGACATCAAAAGGCTGAGTGTTATTTGGCTGAGCTAATACAGGAGCAGTCGTCAGAAGTTGTCTCAAGGTATGGAATGCTTCCTCACACCTATCATCCCAACGGAACTTAACTTCTTTCTTAAGTAGCTCAGTCATTGGTTTGGCTATCTTGGAGAAGTCTGGAATGAATCGGCGATAGTATCCTGCCAATCCAAGAAAACTTCTAATTTGATGGACTGAAGTCGGAGGTTTCCAGTCCATAACCTCTTGGACTTTGGTTGGATCAACCGATATGCCTTGACTAGAGATAGTATGTCCCAAAAATTTCACACTATCCAGCCAGAATTCACATTTCTAGAATTTGGCATAAAGGCGATGATCACGTAGTCGTTGAAGAACGACACGTAAATGATTAGCATGGTCTTCTTTAGTTTTGGAGTATATTAGAATGTCATCAATGAAGACCACGACGAATTTGTCGAGTTCCGGCATGAATACTGAATTCATGAGATACATAAAGTATGCCGGTGCATTGGTAAGTCCAAATGACATAACCAGATATTCATAAAGTCCATATCTAGTTGAAAAGGCCGTTTTTGGAATATCACAAGGCCTAATCTTGATCTGATGATAACCAGAGCGTAAGTCAATCTTAGAGAAGACCTTAGCTCCGGCTAGCTGATCGAACAAAATGTCAATGCGGGGAAGAGGGTACTTATTTTTGATGGTAACCGCATTGAGTGGATGGTAATCATAGCCTTAGGCTATCGTCTTTCTTTTTGACAAAGAGAGCAGAACAACCCCAAGGTGAGGCACTTGGACGTATATAACCCTAATCAAGAAGATCTTGGAGCTGAATTTTCAGTTCTGCTAATTCATTTGGAGGCATGCGATACGGCCTCTTTGAAATAGGAGCGGTGCCCGGTTGAAGTTCAATGATGAACTTGATGTCTCTATCTGGTGGCATTCCAGGCAAGTCGTCTGGAAATACATCGGGGTATTCACATACTATAGGAATATCCTTGACTTTGATATTTGCGATGGCATAAGTGCAAGGATGCAGACATTCTGGCTGAGGCAGAATAAGGGTGGTGATCCGATAGTATGGTGAATCAATTTCAACAACTCGGGAAGAAATATCTAACCGCACTTGATGTTTAGTCATCCAGTCTGTCCCAAGTATAATATCAATACCCTCCAAACTTAGTAAAACCAAATCAGTTTTGATTTCTTTACTACCTAACTGAATTGGCACATATCTACTCACTTGGTTGGAGGTAATTTTTCCTCCAGGGGTAGAGATCATATATGACCCTTGAGTGAAACAAGAATCAAGTCCTATCCGGGTACCACAGTTGTTACTAATAAAGCTATGTGTTGCTCCAGAATCAACTAAAGTAACAACTGGTTTGTGATGAATAGAAAATGTACCCGACATGACGGGAGCTCCATCCGGAAGTTCTGTCAGAGTGGTGAAATTAATCCGTCCTTGCCGGACTTGCATCACCGGCTTCTTGCCCTTGTTCTGGTTACCCTGAGTAGAGCTCTGTCCTTGATTAGGTTTCTTGGGCCGCGGACAATCTCTGATGAAATGATCCGCGCTTCCGCAATTGAAACAGCGATAATTGCTGCTTTTCTATGGCACTTGTTGAACATTTGGCCGTGGGCCAGATGGTTGTGATTGTTGCTGAGGAACGGGAGGTCTATACCTTCCTTGCTGTTGGGGCGGCCTGAAAACCAATCTACCAGTTGGGGCATTCCGTTGTGGTGCTCTGAACGATGTATTGGGAACAACCCGATACCTCAGTGATTGAGCACTCGAGGGTCCAGTAGGAGTCTTCCTCTTCTTCTCGGCATGATGTGCTATGATGCAATCTTCTTGAGTTAAGGCCATATTAACCAGCTCGCTGAAAGTATTTGCCCTCACAAGATTCAGGCGTTCCTTGAGCTTGGTATTAAGGCCTCGACGGAAATGATCTTGTTTCTTGGCATCATTATCCGCATGATATCCCGCATATTGACACAGATGATTGAAATTCTGTGCGTACTGCAGGACTGTACTGGTGCCTTGAGTAAGAGCCAGGAATTCATTCAATTTTCGCTCCAGCAATCCCTCCGGAATATAATGTGCTCTAAAGGCTGCCCGAAATTCATCCCAGGCGATAACATGCCATGCAGGTTGCATGGCATAGAAATTGTCCCACCAGATCCGAGCAGCACCACGGAGTTGCTGGGCGGCAAAGGAAGCTTTGCTTGAGTCCGCACAAGGTATTGTCAATAGAGCGAACTTCGATTCAATAATATGGAGCCAAGCATCGGCATCCAAGGGTTCTTCAGCTTTACTGAAGAATGGAGGCTGGGTACTGATGAAATCCTGGTAACTGGCCACGGGAGGATTGCGGTCATCACGACCTCCGCGGAACTGTTGATGTTGCTGGTTCAGTTGTGCTTGAACCAGCAAGTTGAGCAGCTCAGTTTGCCGATCCATAACCTCGGCAAGGTTAGGAGGTGGTGGTGGCAGTTGTTGAGAACCGCTAGCCTGATCTGCCTGGAAACCTTCCGGGGTTCTGCGTGTGGCTCCAACCATCTGAAACAAAGGAGATGTCCATCATTAACCATATAGCCTTACTCCCAATTTCAGAAGATATATGACTTAGATAAACAATGCACATACTCCATTCAATCATCTCATTTCAGAATCATAAGGATAATGAACAGGATGATAAAATAGGAAACTTATATTACAACACTGGTTCTGATTGTTCTCCGCATCACACATCCGAAAGTTCCCTACTCAGGCCATCTATGTTACAACAAATGGCATAAGATCTAGCTAAGTTACATACTACCTAAGTTATTACACTCCCCACAAGTTACATCTAGCTAGTCGACGATTTACGAAACTAGAAATCGTCGAAGTTGCCTATAGACGATTGACTGCCAGAGGGAGAGTGATAAGGACTAAGAACAGGATCCCCATGCTCAGAGTCAATCTCTGAAACACCCTCAATCTCTTCTGGATCTTCTTCTTCTGCTTCAGGCATTATGGGTATAGCGGGAAGTATCGGTTGCTGCTGCAGTTCCTCAATGTGAGCCTGGGCATCATCAGCCACAAGTATCAGATCATGAATTTGTGCCTGTAGGAACTCAATAACAGTGTCACGCTGAGTGATAATATGATCACTCTCATTGATCTAATCTTCACGATGGAGGATTGTCTCATCCCTTGCTGCAATGATTTCATCTTTCTGAGTCACCAAAGCTTGTAATTCCACTATTTGGGTCACTTGGCGGTCAGCATTCCGATAGTGGCTTTGAGCCACACCTGTTATCTGATTCATACCGTGACGCACTAGAATCTGGTAATGATGTTGCACATCCATGAACCTGGTAATGATACGAACGGTTTCTTCAGCCAGATCTCCTAGCATATGACCAAGATGCTCTGTCCGAAAATTCCATTCCGAATTATCAGGGTCAATGGTAGGAAATAAACCAATAGGATATGTGGCAACTTCCATCGGATGCTGATTACAGAAAAGTTTGATTGCTTCCAAGGCAGCAGTTTCAAGGGTATCAACCAGACGATATCCAACCACTTCCACTTCTATGGGACGCCATGAGGAGCAGAAAGGGTGTTGAGGAATTATCATCTTAACCCGGCACCGAGGAACTCCTTCTTCACGATATTCTACCCCATCGTATTGAGGAGGCTCTGTATAATGAAACAGACTTAAGGATTCCCACAAGAGACGAGGAAACCCTTCCCAATGTAAAGCATTGGTGTGGAAGTGCCCTTCCTGATCCCAAAAGGCATTGGCAGGAGCAGCCATCTGCGACAACATTGCAAATGGTAAGATATATTTACCCTGCGGAAAGCTCACAAGGTAAATGGATTAAGAAAGTTGATTCTGATAACAGCAAAGGCTGGAAATCAGATGGATACTTAAGAGCTAAAGATTGTTATTTACCCAAACTAGGAAATACCAACATGTTACTTATTTCTTAAAACAACAAAATTAAGCATTCATTGGATTAAGGAATTATGCATGCACGCACTAATCGATCTCACAACCAAAATAACTGCTAAGTAATCTTGGTCTTACGTGGTTAGTCTCGGTGGCATAATATAAATACGTCTCTCTCTATTAACTAGTCGATAAGTTCTATCTGTCCTAGTTGCGTAATCGTGGTTAGTGTACCTGCAGAAAACCACAATACATATATATATCCAATGAACCTTTCATGCCAGCATGCCATGAAAGCGTCCCCATTCATTACTGCTCACTATAGAAATAGCATCTGTACTATTACCGTCGTACAGACAACGTTAGCATACGTCGGCGAAACAACGTATTCACGGGGGTACCGCAAAATGCGGGGGTATGAACAACGATCGCCATACCCTGCGCCGAACCATATACTCCCAATGTAGTCAACCAAAGTTGGTACATTGGCAGCATCTCAAGTAAGCCACTGCTTGAGAAACAGCGTTCGGTTCGCATCACCGACAGGAAGGCCAAGCTCCCTCAGTTGGCTGAGGATCCTTACCTTCTTACCTCACGATCGAAGATGTCGTTACAGAAAGTAAGGTTGGGTTGTGCATAAATTTAAGTTTCAACAGAAAAGTAATGCTGGAAGTTAGATTTATATATATATAGTACAGCCACCTCTAATTTTCCCTTATAAC
This sequence comes from Panicum hallii, assembly GCF_002211085.1. Classification (NCBI taxonomy): domain Eukaryota; kingdom Viridiplantae; phylum Streptophyta; class Magnoliopsida; order Poales; family Poaceae; genus Panicum; species Panicum hallii. The sequence goes on along the minus strand of NC_038046.1, from coordinate 24,598,175 downwards.
ATTACCCTAGGGCTTTACGTACTATACATAAACCTTAACGAACTCAACGTAGTTCGCAAATACTTGATTAATCAAATTTTATACTATAAATTACTTTTAGGGCTAATTATATCTCCAGGGTACACTTGTTAGCTCTGATACCAGCTGTGGCAGAACCAAACTGAATTACACCGGCTCAAGTACGCGAGTCCTCTCTGGAGGGCTACCTCGTGCTTCAAACGGTATAATCCTATTGGCCTATCGGGTAACATCCCGATAAACCACCGAACGCAGGATCCAACAAGGTACCTCACACGAAGGTGAGTCCAGAGATATAAATGCCAATACATTTTACACCACAGGCAGATATATTACAAAAATTTTACAAAGCATCAGTAGCTCCCACTGAGGGGAGATTATTACAAAATAGGTTTAAGTTATAAGTCAAGCAGCGGAGTTTAAAAGCGTAAACATTGTACACGTCGTTATTACAGATATTATGCTAGCCCTAGCATAATATCATTTGGCGGAATCTGTGTTGGCCGGGGACGGATCCCACTCCACGGACCAACCATCAGGTAGGGGGTAGGGCCACGGTGTAATGAAAGCTGGCTCATCAGGGAGATTACCTGAAGTAGATCAACAAAAGCAAGGCTGAGTATACTAATACTCAGCAAGACTTACCCGGAATTGGGTATACCTTAGCCCATAGCTAGACTCATGAAGGCTTTTAGCTTTAGGTAGAGTTTTTAGCTGAAAAGCAACAAAGAGTAGATCCTTATTTTCAACTTTTAGCTTTCAGGTTCTAGTGGATTAACCATTCTAGGTAAGCATCTATAACTATTCAAACTTGTTAGAATCTTTAATCAAACACCATCTTTGATAATCATAAAGTTGCTCTTGTTACTCTATGTGGTAAAGGGATCAAGCAGTCTCAATCTCCGCGAGAAACGGACGATTCTGAATCGAATTTCAAACCTTGCAAGGGTAAACTTAACACACACGCTTGGAACACCAAAGGGTCGTTCCGAAGCAACCGTTTGCCTTTCATTCCGACTTGTGGATCAGTGCCACCACAAGCAACTGCAGGACCATACGCACTTCCAAAGTGCAGGATGTACGTCTGTAGCGCGACTACAAAACCCGTACTCCTGGTTGCCCAGCAACACGTATTCCTGCACGTCGAACTAAGTAACCAAAAGAAGCAAATACATGTGGTGGGGGGTATGTCCACTCCTCGGGCCGATCGGTTACTAGGCTTACCGCTTACCATATTTCACGGCATGTGGCTAGTACTTTCAAACGCTTAACCACCGCTACCACACACTGCGACCTTATTGAGTTCCACAACACAGACGGGGTATCATCTCAACCATGATACCTCACAAAACTCCCGTCCGTCATCCTTATAGTGATAATAGGAATGTAAACATTACAACTCCTATATATCGCGCGAGTGACAGGGAATCACTCGACTTCTACCGGTCCTATAAGCAAAGCAGCTATTCGGACTCAAGTTCTAGTGTTCAATACATAGGTTCCTGGAATTATGTAACTAAGGTTTACAAATAACTCGTAAGAACCTAATGCATAAAGACATATATAAATAGTATAGTTTGTAGTGTAATAAAGTAGGGGTTATGTCCGGGGCTTGCCTTCGCTGGTGGGGCTGGGGTTAGTCAAATTATTTTCTTCCGAACCTTGGTTCGGGGCTTCAGAGAAATCCGCGACGAGATTCCCGGGGTCTTCAGAACAAACTCCTTCTGGTTCTGGAATTAGCTGATAATCCCCGTCAGCGAGAGTGCTCGAGTCTATACGAGATGCAAAGTTACAAGTTATGGAATGCATATACTTTTATGTTATTTCACAATAAAGTTGCAATCCAAACAAAAGAACATTACATTTTGACAAATAACCTAACTACCCTGCACTGGGCAGTCATTTATCGAGTACTAACTAAACTAACTAGTCTCGTTAGGCAACAGGGTGGGTTATCCTAAACATCCGATTAACTACAATAGGTAGCATATCTGATTACTATAAGCAACACTAAATACACCTAGCAATCTCCATTTATTTTATTAGCTAAACATTGTAATTAACCTTAGGTTATTACTTAATTATGGCTAACTTTGGATTAATTAAGCAATCTTATATTAGGAAAAGTAAATTAATATTCATGAAACTTATCCTAAGTGGGTTTAATTGAAATAATATTACTCTAAATATTTTATACAATAGATAATTAGAACAATTCACTTAATTAAATAATATGTTTAACTTGAATAAGTTTTACAGAGCAAGATATTTCAAAACAGGAGCTACAAACTTTACTGAATATAGACTGGTATTGGATCTAATTACTGTAGTTTTATTGGAATTTTATTCTAAAAGGAACTAAGCCACAAAATTAAACAAGATCAAGATTGAAATTTCAAGATGGAATTATATCGGGAGTTTTACACTAAAAATAGGGTTCAAAACTTAAGGACACCATAAACTACTCATGACTAGTATTCCAGAAAAGTTTCATAAGTTTTCATGCATAATAATTATTATTTATGAATTACCTTTGAATTTAAGCTTGAAATTTATAACTCAAGTTATATTAGGTTTCTGATTCTCAAATTTTTATGATGGATCATACTTATAAAGATCAAGTTATGGTAGAAATTTCATCCCTAAATATGCACAGATGCTTTTGAAATTAATTTATGAAGCTTTCATGAACATATAACAAAAGTAACAAAATACTCTAGCTAAAAGGCTGATCTATGCCTCAAAAATATACACAAGCCTACCCAAATCATATACAACATATGCTCCAAAAATCAACAGCAGCAAAGCTATAGATCATAAGATTCAATTAAAACATCCCTTTACTTGTATTTAAAATACAGAACAAACTATGCATTTTCATAACTTGACTGTGAAATAAAAGTTGTAGAACTCATCATAAGGATTCTAACCCAACAAGTTTGGTATTTTTCTGATTTTTCTATGAATTCCTACACATTTTTGAACTTCACTGATTTGAAATAGAGGAAGGGACTGAAACTTTGCATAAAGGACCCTAGAAGAATTGGAATGCTTGCAATGTAGCCCTTGGCCGGAGTCAGAGCGGGGAGGATGACTTTGACCGTCGATTCCGGCGGGGCTTGTCGCCGGCGGCGGGGAAGAACAGGGGAACAGCATGAGGGAGTTGAGGGCAACCTTCTGAGAGTTTTGGATGGGGTCGGGGAGGACTGTACGGGCCTGCCCACGGCGAGGCCGAGGCGGCGGCCGGGAAGAACGGCGTGGCGGCGCTCCGGTGCCAGAGCGGGGAAGGAGATTGGTCGGACAACTGCGCGGGGATGCGGTGGAGCTAAAGACGGGACCAGTGCAGGCGGAGCGGCCGTGGAGGGGTGGGGCGACGGTGAGCTCGAGCTCGCCGGTGTTCGGGCGGCGATGGCGACGGCGTTCCGAGGCGTGGGAGTGGAGAAAGAGGAGAAGAATGCGACCAACAGCTCGGCGGGGTAGCGGTAGTACTCATGCGCGCGCAAACACAGGGGCTGGGCACTCGATTTGGGGCTCGCCACGGTGGCGGCTCGGTGGCGGCCGAGCGGCGGTGGTGCGTGCGTGGCGAGTGCAGGAGATGCCAGGGAGGGAGGGGAGCAGAAGTGGGGAAGGCAAGGGGCGACGCGTGGAAGGGAAATCCAGCAGGAGGTGGCACTCGGGGGACTGCGCCGGCGGTGAGCGGCGGTGGCAGAACGGCAGCAGAGGAGAAGCGAGGGTGACAGAGGAGGAAGAAGGCAGACAGGAGTCAGAAGGACCCCTTTGCAAAATGAAAAACTTCCAGGGACTCCTCTATAAAGAAAGATTTCCCATTGATAGAAAACCCTAGTGAGAAAAATGTCTAAAGCAAAGTTGTGAAGAATTTCAAACCCTACAATAATGCTTTAGGGTTCCAGTTCAAAATCTCAAAGGATACAGTTTTATTTTAAACTTTTAAACAAAATTCAAATTATAAACTTTTTGTTATAATTCAAACACAATGCTTTAATGATTAGGGTCTTTTTGTAAGATTGCCTGCAGTAATCATGACTAGCTCTTTTTACACTTTAGCCCTTAAGTAAATCTGAGTTTTACTTTTATCTTTCAACCATTTCACATGTAAACCCTTATACCTTTGTGTTAATTACACCTAAGTCCTTAGTTTCCAATAAAAGTCTATTTTTCTTAGGTTTATTTAACTTTTGCACTTTTCTTTTCTATAATCATTTAGGTTTACCACTTAAGAGTACTTTTACACAATTACACTCAAGTACTTACATAATTCCTAAATTACAATTATACCCCTAGTGCTTTGTACAACGTATATACACCATATCATGCATACATATAATACATCCAAACTTAGTATCCCATTGTCTAACTACCTGGATATTACAAAAAGATCTGAGGGCTAACGCATTAAAACAGCTAGGCTGGACTGCGGGTTCTAATTCTATAAAGATCAGGGGCTTCGGTGCAAAGAAAACTGGACTTCGGACCTGAAATTTGGAAAGCTCAAGGGGGTCCGTGCAAGAAACAGGGCTAAACTGCAAATATTCTAGAACTGAAGTGGACCGCGGGTTTATTCGAGAAAAACTCAGGGGCTCTTTAGAAAGATCGCCAGGATGAACCGGTATGGGCAACGCTCGGCCGTTGGATCGTGATCGGAGGGCTCTGGTCGAAGGGGTACGCGGGATCTAATCTTACGCGTCCATCACAGATCGGGCGGCCAGGACTATACGGCGCACAGGCGGAGTGCCGGTCGTGCAGCGTTCCAGGTCCTAGGGCGCGCGACGGGCCAAAACAACCAGCGTAGCGGAGAGGGGAGGTGGGGGGGTGGCTCACCGAGGCCGGGATTAACCGGACGCGCGGCGAAGCAGGGTCGGTGGCGAGCTCCAGGTGATGATCGCGGCGGCGCTCGAGCAGAGCTTGCGGTTCGGGTGGTGGCGTGTTCCTCCGGTGCCTGGATCTCCACTGGCGGCTTGAAGGTCGTGCGGTGGCGGGTCTCCGTAGAATTCCAACTACTGCGTAGGCCGGAGTCGAAGAAGGCGGCCTCGGGGAGGTTCCTGGTGCTCGGACGAACCTCCTGCGGGGTCCGGTCGGGGCTAGAGTGCAGCGGAGCGGCGTGCCCGCGGCGGCAGGGGCTCTGCTCCGAGCAGAGGCAAGGCAGCGGCCGCAACTAGGGTTTTGGGGCGGTGCTGGTGGGATGAGGTGGGTCCAAGGGGTGGCGTAGGGGAATAAGAAGGGTAGGGCCAGGGATCTCGGGGTATGGTTGTGGCGGAGAAGAGCCGGAGATCACGGCCGTGCATCGGCGCGGCCGTTGCGGGAACGGGGGTGCGGGAGGAGGGGGATGACAGGTGGGTCCGGTTCGTTGGAGAGGGAAGGGGCAATGCGTGTGACAGTTCATGTGTTTGTAAGCTAGGCTTATAATTTGATAGTGTGAAGTGTACGCTTGTTAAGTGTTAAACTTTTGTGTGTTTGTGTGAAATTTTCAAAAATTTAAAGTGCAAGTAAGAAGGGCATTTTTGTAATTACAAAAAAAACTAGGGTTGTTTCTGTAAAATGTATTTGAATAGGAGGAAATTTCAAAATAAAGGAAATATATTTTTTCTTACTTTATGTCTTGTAAAAATATATATTTATCCAAAAGTTTCATTAGAAATGCGTGTGTTGAAGTATGTAAAAAGTTTGGGTAAAATGGTGATAATAAGGGTATTTATGTAATTTTATAAAAGAACAAGTCCTTTTATGCAAAATAGGTGATTTTACAAGAGTAACTTTCCAAAATTACTAGAAGTAAAAAGGTAATAATGTAACCAATCATGACTTACATAGCAACTTGCAAATAGGCCCAAGGTTATATGTAATTTACACTAACAATGACAAAGATTTTGTAAAATTCAAAGTTAGTCCAAGTCTTAAAATAAAATTTCATATTTTGAGTTTTGGAGTTCAAACCCTAAAACAAAGTTGTAGAACTTGAAAAGTTGTACAACTTTCATTTTGGTCACATTTATGTTTGAGCCCTAGAACAGTGGTTAAATTTGTTTTTACCAAGAGGTCCCCGTAATTTTCTAAAATTACAAACAAGTCCTCGGGAATTTCCCTTTCTCTTCTTCCTCCTCTCGCGCTGCTCTGTTTCACTGCTCTGCAACTCACCGCTGTTCCGATTGCCACCTCCTGCTGCAAAAATTCCACGCGCCACTATCTCCTCAGCTCCTTCTCCTCTGTTCTCTTATCACTGGCGTCTCCTTCCTTCCTCCTTTCACTGGCAGCACCATCCCAATCCTCATCCACTCCCTCTGCCTTATCTGTTCCCTGGCGTCTCCTCTCTTCTTCCTCCACCAGATGGTGCTCCTTTTCCCTGCCTCTGTTTTTCTTCTCCACACGGCACCAAGTCAGGCAAGCAGCAGCGGCCAAGCAGCGGCCGGCGCTGGGGCAGCGCGCGCAGGCGGCAGCGCAGAGCAGGGGAGCGCGCGCGGCTGCGGCCCACGCGAGCGGCGTGTGCGCGCAGCAGGCGCACAGGGGCGGTGCAGGCCCGGGCGGGGCGGCGGCCCACGGCAAGAGGCGCTCGGCGTGGGGGCAAGCAGGCCCAGGCGCGCGGGCGGCGCGGCCAGGAGCGCGCACAGGAGCCGGAGGCGCGCGGCTGGAGGTGAGCTTGGGCGGATCGGTGGCCCAGGCGAGCGCAGGGAGCAGCGGGCCAGCCGCGGCAGGCGGCTGCGCGGGCTGGCGGCGGCTCGGCTGGGCGCTGCGCGTGCGCGAGAGCCAGCGGCCAGGCGAGCCGATGCAGGCGCGCGGAGCGGCGGGGCCGAGGCCGCACAGGCGCGCGGTGCTCGGTTCGGCTCAGGAGCGAGCGGAGGCAGGTGCTGGCGGCGCGCTGGTGGAGCGAGCGGCAGCACAGGCGGGCGAGCAGCAGGCCCAGGAGCGGCTCGCGGGCATGCAGGTGCGCGTGGCGCGAGCAAGCGGAGGCCGAGCAGGCGCGGTTCGGTACGGCCGCAGGTGTGAGCGCGGCTGCGGCAGGCGGCCGTAGCCCAAGCGGCAGGCGGGCCGGTGGTGACCCAAGGCGGAGAGCGCTGGCGCGCAGAACAGCAGTGGTGAGAGCGAGCAGCGCAGCCAAGGGCGCTGATGCGGCTCAGGCGCGCGGATGCGCAGGAGCACACGCGAGCCGATGGCACGGCGCAAGCGCGCGAGGTGCGGGAGTGGGCGCGAAGGCTGTGGTGCACGTGCCGGGCGAGTTGGTGGCGGCGTGTGCTGGCGTAGCACAGTGTGGATGCGCATAGGCGCGGTGCAAGAGCGGGTCCGGCAGTGCGGGTCATAGCGCGCTGGTGGACCGGATCGTGCGTGAGCTGCAGGGAAGCTTCAGCGGCCATGGTTGAAGTTAGTTAGGGAAGTGGTGCGTGGCGCTGATCTGCATGGGTGAGGCCGTGTTGCCTGGACGAGCGATTGGCTCATGGCGACGTCGAGCGGGTCTTGCGGATCATGGCGTGGAGGCCAGCTCTTGGCCGTCGTTGCGACCGGGGCGTTCGTCGCTGGAATTACTGTGCATCTCTTTCCTTGCGTTCGTGCGCGAGTGATCCGGAGAGGGAAAGTTCCTGGCTGTGTCAACATGTTCCCTCACGCAAGCACAACCGCAGCACAATAACGACGACGACGACCCCACAGTCGGCGATCCCGTCATGTCCCTCGCCACAACTGCAATGAGCTGCAGCGGATGGAACTCGCCGTTACCGCCGGTGAGAAACTGAGGGCCTCTCTGTGAAATTCTTTTATTATTTCATGTGAGCAAAGCAGCTAACTTATAAAATTTGTAGGAAATGATATAAAAATCGTAAAATGTCAAATGAAGATGTCATGGAATCCTTGTGAGTAGATTTATGCAGTATGTGTATACTTTTGTATGTGTTAGTAGAAAAATCTTGCTTTAGACTTTTGCCTATACTTGTTAGGGTTAAATTCGTATCTGTAGTTGTACTGCTCCAATTGCAATGAATTACAATTCATTTATATAATCTTTCCAAGTTGTTGAAGAACAACATCCTTGGTAGGTTAGACATTTAGGTATGAATTTCTGAAGTTACCCGTCAGGTTTTGCTCATGTGCTGTGTAGTCCTTAATGTTTGTGATGTTTGGTTAACCTTTATTCATATAGATGCTCATGCCTTTACTTCAGTCTTGATTGCAATATTGTTAGAGCCCCTTCCTATACAAAGGTCCTAGTCTACCTCGTGTATCGACTACTTAGTTAATATACCTTTGTAACTAGGCTTAGCAATCGGCTACTAGTTCAGCCGATTTTCGATAGGCGTAACCCCATCGGCCATAAGCCTTTTGACTTCTTCCCTTTTGGCAAAAGTCCTTCGGCCCAATGTTAACCACCTTATCGGTCCGATCCGATGTTAATGCCCTGACCGACCTGGTCCGATTTAGACAACCACGCCGGTTATGCATTAATCAGTTATTTGTTAATATCATCAAACCACTTAAACACTGATTACTTTGGTTAACACTCCAGTCAAGAATCGGATAGGCACATCCAATAGAGAACGTATTTATCGGCTAAGCACAGCCAGTACAGCATAGGGGATCGGCTACTTGTGCCGACTCACAAATCTAACACATGCGCACATATTAGCTCAGCCAACGTTCACTCTCAACTAGTTTACCAATGCACAATCAAATTGTTACATACCCTGATCGGCTAGTATGCTGATGTTTACAAATCGACTAAATTGCTAAAAACATAAATCAGCTATGCCGATGTGCACAGTGATCAACTAACCCTCCGATTTAGATAACGTATCGGCTGCACATAGTCGACGTATCGGAGATACACACATGATCTTAGAGTTCTATTATCCACTGACCTAAGCCAATTCCAGTTGTTTCCCATAGCGGTCAAATATGACCGGTCAATCCTTAGTTTTCCTATCCTTATCCACACACTGTTATCAGCCGATTTATCGGCTGAGAGATCGGCTATATGCTTACCGGTTACATACCCTCAACCACATCCTCTTTAGTCTAATTCCACACTTATGGTCTCACCAACCTAGTTAAATATTAGTGTTCTGTTACACTTAATTCTTGAAATAGGTCTAACTTAGATAATCCCATCGGCTGTACGGCACTCAATTGTTGTGTTGACATAATCCAGCCGATGCAACCACATCTAATTACCTAAGATAACACTTAAGCACATCGTAGTTAGGCACAGCCAGTGCAGAGTAGGACAATCAGCTACACAGCTGATATGCCCCAGTAGATATAAGAGAACGTTAAGGATGAAAACCGGCTACACAGCTAATTCACCAATCGGCTGAATACGCTGAGACACAGACCGTACGGTTACATAGTTCGACTAGTCTATCAATACACCATCGGCTAGTTACTTGCTTTAGTCAACTAGCTATGCCGATACATCACTCGACTAATTCTACCCGATGTATAAATCGGCGAATGTGCCGATACACTAAATCGGCTAGAAGGTCAAATCACTGATCGACTAGTTTTGCTAAAGCATGGATCCGCTATACTGATACGCACGCGATCAGTTAAGTACGCTGATGCTCACACAGATTAGCTAGGACACAGCCGCTTTAGGAAACATCCCTCTACTAAAGTGATCGATGTTTTCATCGATCAATTAGAAAACCAGTGCACCTGTCAATCGGCTACCCAGACCAAAGTACACAACCCTAGATCAATAAGATTGTACAGTAGACACGCCTCTATTAGACACGACCAAAGCACATCAGTCAGCTAAACCTGATTCATCCTCATCGGGTAAGGCCAAGACCTATACACCAACCAATTAGATAACCAAACATACTACCTAATGAAGTTAGTATAAATGTTTAGGGTAACCCACCCCGTTGCTTAACGTAACTAGTTAGTTTGGTTGATACCCGATAAATGACTGCCCAGTACAGGGTAGTTAGGTTATTTGTCGAAATGTAATGTTCTTTTATTTGGATTGCAACTATATTGTGAGTTGAAATAAAAATGTATGCATTCATTGAACTCCATCGTGCATATCATATAGACTCGACCACTCTCGCCGATGGAGATTATCAACTGATTTCGGAACCAGAAGGAATTTGTTCTGAAGATTCCGAGAACTTCGTCGCGGAATTATCTGAAGCCCTGAACCAAAGTTCAGAAGATCTTAACTTTATTGACTTCAGCCCCACCAGTAAAGGCAAGCCCCGGACATAACCCCTACTTTATTACACTGCAACCTATATTATTTATATATCTTTATGCATTAGGTTCTTAGGAGTTGTTTGGAAACTTTAGTTGCATTGTTCCAGGAACCAATGTATTGAACACTAGAACTCGAGTCCGACTAGCTGCTATGCTAATAGGGCCGGTAGAAGTCGGGTGATTTCCTGTCACTCGCGCGATATAGGAGTTGTAATGTTTACATTCCTGTTATCACTATAAGGATGACGGACGGGAGTTTGCGAGGTATCATGGTTGAGATGATACCCCGTCTGTGTTATTGAATTGGATAAGTTCGCGGTGTGTGGTAGCGGTGGTTAAGCGTTTGAAAGTACTAGCCACATGCCGTGAAATATGGTAAGCGGTAAGACTAGTAACCGATCGGCCCGAGGAGTGGACATACCCCCCACCACATGTATTTGCTTCTTTGGGTTACTTTGTTCGACGTGTAGGCATACGTGTTGCTGGGCAACCAGGAGTACGGGTTTTGTAGTCGCGCTACAGACGTACGTCCTGCACTTTGGAAGTGCGTATGACCTGCAGTCGCTTGTGGTGGATCTGATCCACGAGTCGGAATGAAAGGTAAATGGTTGCTTCGGAACGACCCCGTGGTGTTCCAAGAGTGTGTGTTAGGTTTACCCTTGCAAGGTTGAATCTCGATTCAGGAATCGTCCGCCTCTCACGATGAATGAGACTGCTTACCCCCTTTATCACATAGAGTAACAAGAGCAACTTTGTGATTATGAAAGATGATGTTTGGTTAAAGATTCTACCATGTTTGAGTAGTTATAGGTGCTTACCTAGAATGGTTAATCCACTAGAATCTGAAAGCTAAAAGTTGAAAATAAGGATCTACTCTTTGTTGCTTTTCAGCTGAAAACTCTACCCAAAGCTAAAAGCCTTCATAAGTCTAGTTACATGGCTAAGTATACCATGAGACGGGTAAGCCTTGCTGAGTATTAGTATACTCAGCCTTGCTAGTTGAATGTTTTTCAGGTGATATCTGTGAAGACCCTACTCTTTCCTTGCCTTGGCCCTGTGCTCTTCCAGATGATTGGTCCGTGGAATGGGATCCATCCCCGACCAGCACTGGTGATATCGAGTGATGTCATGCCCGGGCTTAGCATGACATCCGTCTTGTCAACGTGCTGTAGATCATCATGTATGTTTTTCCGCTGCTAAAAATCATAGCTTAAAGAGTTGTATTGTTTTCTCTAAGTTTGAAACTTTGTACTACTTTTATAAACTCATGTAATGTAATTCCCTGTTATGTAAAATGTGATGGTGATTGTATCTCTGGACTTACCTTCGTGTGAGGTAACCTTATTTGATCCTGTGTATCGGTGGTTTATCGGGACGTTACCCGACAGGCCAAGGGATTATACCGTTTGAAGCACGTTGGAGCCCTCGGAAGTGGACTCGCGTACTTGAGCTGGTATAATTCAGATTGGTTCTGCCACAATGCGCTCGCGGGCTGAGCGAGGGAGAGGTTGCGTGCGCTGGGCCGACTGGACTGAGCGCAGCAAGAGCTGGGCTGGGTGAGAGAGAAAGAAAAGAGGGGAGGGGCCGGCTGGGCTGGGACAGGGGGAGAGAAAGAGAAGTAGGCCGGGTTGGGCTGGGTTCTAGGTTGGCTCTTTTATTTCCTTCCCTTTTCTTTTCTAAACTCAAACCCAAACCTATTGAATTCGAAAACAAATTTGAATTCATCCCTATGCACTCAACCAAAATAAAACTTATGCACCAGCATGAATGCACAAGTAAGTTGATCCTATAATAAATTTTATTTCCTTGTGTTATAAAATTACTTTAAATGCAAGATAAATTAGAGAAAACCCTAGAAATTTTATTTAAGCCCAAATAAATTCCTTAAAAATTAGGGAAAATTACATTAGGGTGTTACAAACCTACCCCCCTTACAGGAATCTCGTCCCGAGATTCGAATAGGCTAGCTAGCAAAGAGATCGGGATATGTCTTCCTCAGCTCATCTTCTCGTTCCCAGGTCGCCTCGTCCTCCGTGTGATAACTCCACTGAACATGGCACATCTTGATCTTTTTGTTCCGGGTAACCCTCTCAGACGTCTCCAGAATCTTCACCGGATGCTCGGTGTAAGTCAGGTCCTCCTGCACATCCAGCCCTTCTAGCGGTGCTTGTTCTTCTGGCACCCTCAAGCACTTCTTCAGCTGAGACACGTGGAACACATCGTGCACTCCTGAGAGATTGGGAGGTAACTCCAAACGATATGCCACCTCACCTTTCCGTTCCAACACCTTGAACAGACCAATGTATCGAGGGGCTAGCTTCCCTCTCACATTAAACCTGCGGATTCCTCTCATCGGCGAGACCTTCAGATACACATGATCACACACTGCCAAGGTTAGATCTCGACGACGAACATCCGCGTAGCTCTTCTGGCGAGTCTGTGCGCCCTCAGGTTCTCGCGCACCTGCTGCACCAGCTGTTCGGCCTCCTCAACAATCTCCGGACCAAATACCTGCCTCTCGCCAATCTGATCCCAATACAGCGGAGTCCTGCACTTCCGACCATACAGAGCCTCGAAAGGTGATTTCTTCAGACTGGCCTGATAGCTGTTGTTGTACGAAAACTCTGCATACGGTAGGCATTTATCCTAGCTGGTACCATACTGAATAGCGCAGGCTCGAAGCATATCCTCCAACACTTGGTTGGTCCTTTCTGTCTGCCCATCTGTCTGAGGATGATAAGCAGTACTGAAGCGTAGCTTCGTATCCAAAGAATCATGCAACTGCTCCCAGAACCGTGAGGTGAACTGAGATCCTCGGTCAGATATGATCTTCTTTGGAACACCATGCAGACAGACTATCCTGGAGATGTACAACTCCGCGAGTATGGCACCGGAGTAAGTAGTGTTCACCGGAATGAAGTGGGCAACCTTCGTCAATCGATCCACTACTACCCAAATGGAGTTGTACCCTTTCTGAGTACGAGGCAACCCCACAATGAAGTCCATAGTGATCTCCTCCCATTTCCACTCTAGAATCTTCAATGGCTGCAATAGACCTGCTAGCCTCTGATGCTCTGCCTTGACACACTGACAAGTGTCGCAGATTGCCACGTACTCCGCAATAGAACGCTTCATTCCATACCACCAGAATCGTTCCTTGAGGTCATAGTACATCTTCGTGCTGCCTGGATGAATAGAATATGTTGTATCATGAGCCTCACTCAGAATTAACTTCCTGAGATCCTTCACATCTGGCACACATATACGTCCCTTGTACCACAAGGTACCCTGATCATCCTCTCGGAAATGAGGTGCCTTGCCAATCTTAAGCAACTCACGAATCTCCTGCAGCTTCTTATCATCCTTCTGATGCTGCCTGATCTCTGCCTCTAGAGTGGGTTCTGCCTCGAATGCTGCACTCGAGATATGATGCAAGAAACCCAGACTCAGCTGCTCAAACTCCTCACATAACTCCTGAGGCATCTGAAAAGCCACGGCCATGTTAACATAGCTCTTCCTGCTCAGAGCATCTGCTACAACATTAGCCTTGCCCGGATGATAGTGAATCTCCAGGTCATAATCCTTGACCAACTCTAGCCATCTTCTCTGCCGCATGTTTAGCTCATTCTGAGTGAAAATATACTTGAGGCTCTTGTGATCGGTGTAAATATCACATCTCTGCCCAAACAAGTAATGCCTCCATATCTTCAGAGCATGCACAACCGCGGCCAACTCCAGATCATGGGTGGGATAATTCAGCTCGTGCCGGCGCAACTGCCGCGAGGCATAAGCTATCACTCTGCCTTCCTGCATCAGAACGCAACCAAGACCATCCCTCGAAGCATCACAATACACTGTGAACCTCTTGCCCTGGTCTGGCAGAGTGAGGACGGGCGCCGTAGTCAACCTCTTCTTCAACTCCTCGAAGGCCTTCTGACGCTCATCAGTCCAAGAGAAATCCACACCCTTCTCTAACAAGGAAGTCAAAGGCTTCGCAATCTTGGAGAAATTCTCAAGGAACCTCCGTTAATAACCTGCTAAGCCCAGAAAGGAGCGGACTTCCTTCTGTCTGTGGTACAACCCAGTCAAGCACATCCTTCACCTTCCCGGGGTCCACAGCAATACCTCCCTTGGAGATAACATGACCGAGGAAGGGAACCTCGTCAATCCAGAACTCGCACTTGCTGAGCTTGGCGTACAGTTGGTGCTCTCTGAGCCTCTGCAACACCAGCCTCAGATGTTTCTCATGCTCTGCTTCTGACTTGGAATATATCAGGATATCATCAATGAATATCACCACAAAGTTGTCCAGATAATCCATGAAAACCTTGTTCATCAGATGCATGAAGAAAGCCGGAGCATTGGTCAAGCCAAAAGACATGACCGTATACTCGTATAGCCCATACTTGCAGGTGAATGCCGTCTTCGGGATATCCTCAGAACGAATCTTCAGCTGATGATAACCCGAACGCAGATCAATCTTCGAGAACACACTAGCACCCTAAAGCTGATCGAAAAGATCCTCAATACGGGGCAATGGATGCTTGTTCTTGATGGTGACTGCATTCAGTTCCCGATAATCGACGCACATTCTCTTCGCACCATCCTTCTTCTCTACAAGCAATACAGGAAAAGCCCAAGGAAAGAAACTACGACGAATATAGCCCTTGGCCAGCAACTCGTCGACAGTCTTCTTAACTTCCTCATGCTCAACGGGAGCCATACGATAGGGCCGCTTAGCAATAGGAGCTATGCCAGGCAAGAGATCAATAGAAAACTCAATGTCGCAATCAGGCGGCATACCTGGCAGATCATCCGGAAAGACATCCGGAAATTCAGACACCACGCGAATACCATCCGTGGGTCTAGCATCCATCTGATGAAGAAATCCAGAAGGCTCTGTAGCTCCAACAGTAACCTCCTGACCATCCTGTGCTGATAGAAGAATCGTCCTCTGAGCACAATCTATCCGGACTCCCCACTTGGCGAGAGTCTCCATCCCGAGGATCACATCAATGCCCTTGGTGTCTAGTACCATCAGATTTGCACTGAAATCTACCCCCCTTATGGCCACACTGACTCTGGGACAGAAGACGTTAGACCTCAACTGTCCTCCCGGTGAAGATACTAACATGCACCTATTTAATGTGCTAGTAGGAATACCATGATGCTCAACAAAAGACTGGGTGATGAAAGAATGCGTAGCACCAGTATCAAAAAGCACTGTAGCAGGATGGGTGTTGACCATGAACGTACCAATGACCACGTTAGGAGCCTCGGCCGCTGACTCGGCCGTCACGTGGTTCACCCTGCCCTGAGTTGGGGCCTTGGGCTGAGCTGCACGCCCCTGCTGTCCTGACTGTGCCTTCCGGGGGCAGACGTTGGCGTAGTGCCCCGGCTCGCCGCAGTGGAAGCACACTCGCGGAAATGCAGCAGCCTGCTGCCCGGCAGGAGGAGTGGGCACTCCCTGCCTCTGAGCTGGTGGAGCCGGAGGCGCTGGAAGCCTCTGTCCCTGTCCTGCCTGCTGCGGAGGACGAGGAGGAAACTGCTGCCGCTGCTGGTACTGCTGGGGCGGCCTCTGCTGCTGCTGCTGCGGTGGATGCTGATATCGGGGCCGAGTGTCGCTGCCCGAAGAGGATGGAGCCATCTTCCTCTCCTTATCCTCAATCTCCCGACGCTTGCGCTCGGTGTTGAGGGCAGCATCAACCAGCTGGTTGAAGTTGTCGAAGCGGTGGTTCAGCAGCGCATACTGGATGTGATCATCCAGTCCCTCCTTGAAATACTCCTGCTTATCGCTATCACGAGCAACGTCAGCAGGGGCATAACGGGCCAGCTGAAGGAAACGGTCACGGTACTCCGTCACCGTCATCGATCCTTGAAATGACAACCACAGATAACAAGGATAGAAATCGCTCAATATGTCAGGCTTACGAAAGGCGATCAAGGATAGATCGAAGCTCAAAAGAAATTGCCGGGAATCCCATTTAATTTTACCTGCTTAAGGGCACGGAACTCCTTCTGCTTCATCTTCATAATGCCCTCAGGAATGTGATGGTTCCTGAAGCGCTCACGGAACTGGACCCAGGTGAGAGAGTCGCGGTCCTGAGCCGGGTAGGATTCCCACCAGTCGAGAGCGGAGCCTCGCAGCTGCCCTGTTGCGTACAGAACCCGCTCCCGGTCGTCGCACTGCGCAACAACCAACTGGCGCTCCACCGAACGAAGCCAGTCGTCCGCCTGGAGCGGGTCCGTGGCGTGAGAGAAGGTCGGAGGGTGACCTCTCAGAAAATCCGCACGCCGATCACGGGGCTGAGGTGGCGGAGGAGGCGGTGGCTGGGCGTGGATATGCTGCAAGGCCTGAACGGTATTGTTCAGGGTCGCCATCATCTGCATCTGGAGCTGGAAGAACTGCTCCGGGGTCAGTGGTGGTGGCATCGGCAACGGCTGACCAGTACCCTGGTTGTTCTGCAACTGCTGATCAGAACCGGAACCGGTGCGCCTGGTGTTCACCATCTGATTGCAACAAACGAAATTTTATGAGAAAAGATATGGTGCAGTTGAGGGAATAAAACTTCAGAAAGATATGTCAGAGAGAAAGGAATATAGGTTTTACCCCCAACGTTCTAACTAAATTTTATTATTTAGCTCAAGTTGTGTTAGGGTCGATTTGCATGAACAAGTTTATCTACTAGACTATGCAATCAACCAAAAATCCAAATCAAACATTTGCACAATAAAAAACATTCAATATTCACAACTTAGTTGAGTTTATCACACCACTCGACTATCACACTCGTTCTAGCGTATTTTCATCGGGACAATCTAAACTTATAAATTACAAGATTAGGCGACTCAAGCTGTTTCTCAGAGAAGACAGGAGAGAGGTAGCAAATCAAGGGCTTAGGACTCAAGGACTAGAGGCAGGAAATGATGTTAGGAGGTCTGCGGTAACAAGGTAAGAGAAAAGAAGTCCTAAACTCGACCAATTCTACCTAGGCTTCGTCCTACAGTCGACATGGCTCTGATACCAATCTGTCACACCCGATTTAATTCGAGCAATCATATATGCGCCAGGATCAAGTCACGCATATATACAACAGATTATCAAGATATCACAACACATGTCACGAACAAAAGCGTATAAATTATACAATGAATATCTTTATTACAACCGAATCAAGGATCGGTTCAAGAGTTGCGGAAGCATAAAAGTGATACATGAAGAGCTGGGCGCCACAGGGACATCGACTGGGAGACAACGCCTAGAAGTCGTCGAAGCCGCTGACGTAGTCCTCCACGTTGCCGGGCACTGAGCTGCAGTCGAAGATATCCGAAATAGAACAGAAGAGTAGAGAGGCAAGTGTGAGTACAAACTAGTACTCAACAAGTACAACACAAACCATGAGGCTCTAGGCTGGCTGACTCAACTGCATTAGCTTTTAGTCTTAGCAAAATTTTATTTAAGCTAATTACTACAAGTGGATGAATTACCATGAACCCAAAATTGCATAAGAAATTAATCAGTATTAATTAAGAACTACTGAGAACCATCCAAACCGAAATCACCCGGGGAATCTCCCTAATCAAAGGTTGATAGCCCCACTAATCAGACGGAGGATCTGGGCCGCTCGTGACTGTGAGCACAGCTGATATATCAGTTTTACACTCTCGAGAGGTTACACAACTTTACCCACAAGTCGTGAGCTACGCTAGTTGTTCATCACACTTCCTTAGGTGAGATGGCTAGCAAGCACACTACGAGACCGTTACAAAGGATCATGTTGGTAAGGTGTAACCGCTAAGGATTCTGGATCAGCGACGATGGGGCCCACCTTCGGGGGTACAAGACACACAGCACAGACCAAGCCGGAGGAGCAGGGACCATTGAAGCTTACCACCCCTCTTGCCCACGCAGGTAAGTTACTCCCGAACCAACACGACCTAATTAGTAAGTCAAGACCGTCCCATTCCAGTCTTGTGGTTGCGCGGTTGTCCCAGGTTGTCGCTCTATGAACCGGTCCTTATGGAGAGTGGCCAACCAAGCACTAAGCACCATGCTGGCCCCCTAAACCAAGTTTCTAACAAAACATCTTTTACGGAGACGTGAGCCACTCAAGAACACCGCACAGAGGGCCACTCTCAGGATTAAGTTGCATAAGACCATTAATCAAATTTAATTAAAAAGGACCAAGTGGGTTATAGCGCAGCAACCTAGCACAACTAACCATAATGCAACCCAAAGGATATAAATATAAGGATAAAGGTGGCTAGGAAATTCTTATAGGCATACAGAATTAAAATGCAGTATGAAATTGTATTTAAAAGTGATAGGGTGTTCATGTTATACTTGCCTTCCTCGAAACTCTCCTACTGCTGCTCAAACTGCTCAGAAGATGGCGGCTCTTGGTACTGGTCCAAAGGCTCCGCGTCTACTCACGATCATCAAGCATGGTCCAGACATACACACATGCACAAACAATAGCAAACTATAAGAAAACAGTACAACATTACATAGAAATAGCACACAAAACTGTGCTAGAACTCTTCTACGCGTTATAACGATCGCGTGGACATAAAGAACACCTAAAACGGAGCTAAGACGCGAAAACTACGCTTGAAACAAGGTTCAGGGAGCTATTTGCGAGAAATACTCGAGATTCTAAGGGGTTCTGCGCAAAACCGAGGGACCTATACACAAATAAACCCTAGACACCGGGGCTAGCTGGCTAAAAACCCTAGGCTGGACGGCGGGCACTAAATCCCGGAAGCTCAGGGGTCTAAAAGCATAAAACAGGACTTAACCGTAATTACTTTTGAACTACGGGTGGACTGCGGGTTGATTCCAGAAAAATCCGGGGGCTCTTAAGCAAAAGAAGCGGGCTGAAGCGGTACGTTTTAATCTGGATCGTTGGATTATGATCTGGCGGCTCGGATTAGATCCGTCTCGCGAAGGGGTACGCGCGCCTAACAGCCGTTGGATCTTGATCCGACGCTCCTGACCCTCACTTCCCTTGGATCTAATACTGTGCGCTGGATCGGAGACGGACGGCTCTGATTTAAAACAAGGGCGAACTGGTACGCGCGACTCGGGTCCCTCGGATCTCGATCTCACGGCTCAGATCCACCTCGAGCTCGATCTAATCTCACGCGCTCGACACCAATCGGACGGCTCAGGGAAAAGGGGGGGGCCCGGGGGCGGCGATTGCTCGCCGGCGACCACTCCCGCGGCGGCGCTTCACCGGAGGTGACCGATCTCGGCCATCTGGGCCCCATTTTGAACGACATCAAGTCCTGGAGGTAGAGCACGATGCGCTGAACACACCTAGACGCTCAGGAAAGCAATTTAGGGCTCGGGTTGGGGCTTCCCACGACGGAGGCAGCACGGGATCACGGCGGCAAGGGGGACGGGCATGCGCAGAGGGAAATAGGGAGGGAAGAGGGGCTCGGCGCGTTCCTTACCTCCCCTGGAAGCTGAGACGGTGGCTATCGGTCGGGGATCGGTGGCGCCGGGGAGAATTGCGACGTCGCGGAGCTCGGTCGACGGCAGCGCCCCTCGGTCGAGCGGTGGCACGGCGGTGCAAGGGCACGGAGGAAGCTGGGGAGGGCTGTGGCAGAACCAACCTGAATTATACCGGCTCAAGTACGCGAGTCCACTCCAGAGGGCTCCAACGTGCTTCAAACGGTATAATCTCTTGGCCTGTCGGGTAACGTCCCGATAAACCACCGATACACAGGATCAAATAAGGTTACCTCACACGAAGGTGAGTCCAGAGATACAATCACCATCACATTTTACATCACAGAGGAAATTACGTTACAAGGGTTTCCAAAAGAGGTACGAAGATTTAAATTCAGAGAAAAGATTACAAGCTGTTAAAACTATGGTTTTTAGCAGCGGAAACATATGCGATGATTTCAACTCGTCGTTAAGACGGATGTCATGCTAAGCCCGAGCACGACATCGCTCGATATCACCAGTGCTGGCCGGGGACGGATCCCATTCCACGGACCAACCTTCTGAAAGAGCACAGGGCCAAGGCATGGGAAGAGTAGGGTCTTCAAGACATTACCTGCAAAACATATAACTAGCAAGGCTGAGCATACTAATACTCAGCAAGGCTTACCCGGGATTGGGTATACTTAGCCCATAACTAGACTTATGAAAGCTTATAATGGTTCTGGGTTTAGTTTCAGCTGAAAGGCAACAAAGAGTAGATCCTTAATTTCAAGTTTTAGCTTTCAGATTCTAGTTAATTATCCATTCTAGGTAAGCACCTATAACTACTCAAGCATGGTAAGATCTTTTAGCCAAACATCATCTTTAATAATCATAACATTGCTCTTGTTACTCTATGTGATAAAGGGATCAAGCAGTCTCAATCTTCGTGAGAAGCGGACGATTCGAATCGGATTTAACCTTGCAAGGTAAACCTAACTCACACGCTTGGAACATCCAACATTTGCTCCGAAGCAACCGTTTGCCTTTCATTCCGACTCGTGGACAGGTCCACCACAAGCGACTGTAGGAACATACGCACATCACTCGTGCAGGACATACGTCTGTAGCGCGACTACAAAACCCGTATTCCTGGTTGCCCTTGCAACACGTATTTCCTCAGTCGAACATAAGTAACCAGAAGAAGCAATCGAGTGGTGGGAGGTATGTCCACTCCTCAGGCTGATTGGTTACTAGGCTTACCGCTTACCATATTTCGCGGCATGTGGTTAGTACTTTCAAATGCTTAACCACCGCTAACACACCCCGCGGCCTTATCCAATTCAACAACACAGACGGGGTATCACCTCAACCATGATACCTCACAAAACTCCCGTCCGGCATCCTTATAGTGATAACAGGAATGTAATCATTACAACTCCTATATCGCGCGAGTGACAGGAAATCACCCGACTTCTACCGGCCCTATTAGCATAGCAGCTAGTCGGACTCAAGTACTAGTAGTCATCACATTGGTTCCTAGGAGAATGCAACTAGGGTTTCAAGCAATTCCTAAGAACTTAATGCATAGAATACGTAAATAGATATAGATTGCAGTGTAATAAAAATAGTAGGTTATGTCCGGGGCTTGCCTTTACTGGTGAGTCTGAAGTTAGGAATGTTAATATCTTCCGAACTTTGGTTCGGGGCTTTCGATATCCCATTGGCGACATTTACTTGATCTTCAGGAACATCCTCTGTAGACTCCAGGGAGATTTCGCAGGTACCGTTGCTGAAAGTAATCGTATCTACATGTAATGCAACATCACATTCAAGTGTGCACACAAAACTATTTTACTTTACAATTCAATTGCAATCTAGCATTCATACAACATACTATTCACATATCAACCCAAAAAGATCTGAACTAAACCTAGATAGAGTTTTAGGGGGACAACTAACTAGAAACAGCTACTTGTTGAGGGTTACAACAGAGCCGATTGGAAATAACGAGGGTTTAGCTGATTGATGAATGCATCGGGTTCCTAGATGATCGATGAAAGCATCGATCACTTTGGCAGAAGGATGATTCCTAAAGCAATTGTCTTAAATGAGATGTGCTTAAGTGTTATTCTAGGTAACTAAGTGTGGTTATATCGACTCGATTACGTCAGTACAATTATTGAGTGACGTACAGCCGATTGGAGTGTGGTTAAGGGTATATGACCGATAGATATACAGCCAATCTCTCAGTCGATAAATCGGCTGATAGAAGTGTGTGGGCAAGGATGGGGAAAACTAAGGGTCGATCGGCCATAACCGATATGGTAAACAACTAGAATCGGCTTGGATTGGCCGTTAGCAAGAACCTTAAGATCGTGCGTGCATCTCCGATATATCGACTATGTGCAGCCGATGTAGGACAGAACGAAAAACTGTATCGGCAGTAGCCGATACTGGAAAGGTAACAATCGTATCAGCTAACCAGCCGATGGTAGAAGCATCGACTGACAGCTGTTACACATAAACATTATAGACTCAAGGGAAACGGATGCTTAGCGGCTAAACTGATAGTCAACGCTAAAGCATAACCGCAGAGGGGTAAAAGCTAAGCAGCAGAAACACATAAACTAACAGGGATTCTTTTACGAAAAGGATCTTAAGGAAACGGCAATCAAGACAAGGATAACATCTTGACGGTAAGGAGATGAGCACCAGGGTGATAGGACTAACTAACCGTCAACTTTCTCCACCTAAAACATATATCCTATACTTTATCTTCCAGCTATAACATATGCATACAATATAAGGTACAAACAAAGCATTCATTCCCTGACATTTAACCTAGACCGCAAATCAAAGACTTTCACTCAAGATCACAACATAAAATTTGTAGATTTCGACCTAGGGTTTCAAACAACACTGATTTTGCATTTTTATGAACTTCCTACGAAAATCTATGAAATGTAGAAGTTCATCGATTTGAAATACAGAAAGCTTTAGAAATTTTACAAAGAACACCCTAGAACTTTCTAAAACATAGCAATCAAGTCCCTGGTCCGGGAAAACAGATAACAGGAAGTTAATGGCGATATTCCGGCAAAGGAATTGCCAGCATTAAGAGGATTCAAAGAATCAGGGCAGACCTTGGTTGTGGAGAAGAACAAACGGAAAGTGAATTCCCGTGGTGAATAGGATTGGCGAAGAGAAAAGCTCGACGATGACGAGACTCCGTGGATGACGAAGAGCAGAAGTTGCTGGATGTCATGGATCATGGGACAAGACGAGGGAGCCGAATGGGTTCGCTATATCGACTTCTCCGCGAACCCTAGGGTTTTCCTGCTCACGGGTTGAACTCCCTTTTCCTATGCATATGCGATGCCAAAGCCTGGTCGACCAAACACCTCTGCTCGCACAGGAAGAAACCTTCGTTGACCTGACTGCACCGCATCTACTCCGAGCTCGTCACGCCCGACCACTGTCTTCGCTTCGCGGCTTCTCTTCCTGATTCGCCACGCTATACTCACACTTCCGCCTTCGCGAGGACCGTGGTCTGCTTGCATTTGGGTCGTGCCTTCCGTTGCTCTCTTCTCGACGGCCTCTGATCAATGCGTTGTACATCACCGCAGTTGGCATCACTTCTCCCGCGGCCAGCATTTCGTCAAACACCTTACTGCCTCTTCGATACGTCCACTCCTGCACCACCAAAGATCACCGTGGCGTAATCAGGGTCGACGCCACCGTGTTCCTGCTTCTCGCGCAGAAACTTCGCTACGCATCGCCGGTCCTTGCGCAGGGGCTCGGCGTTGCTTGCTTCGGCCTTGCCGCACCGCTCCTGCGTTCTTGATCCACGTCACATCTTGCTGCGGCCGCCCGCGCCAAACTACCATCAGATACTCCACACACGGGGCCTTACTGTCCTTGTACTGGTCCACGCCAAACTGCCGCGCCAAAACTCCACCTGCACACTCCATCCGCGCGGCCGCATCATCAGCTGCACTCACTCCAACTTCGCTCGCCATCAGCCGAACCGCGCGCACGCCAGCCCATTCACACGCCGTGGCCCGCACTGCCGGACTCGCATCCACACACGCACACCTGCACATCATTGTCTGGCGTGCCGCGCAACTGCTCCTGTTCCAGCACCGCACCAGCCTAGCATCCCGGCTTTGCTTCGCTGCCACCAGCGCCTGCGCGCTCACGCACGCCGCTCTGCGCCCCGCACGCCGGGCCGCCTGGGCCGCGCCACGCGCCCGCCCACGAGCCGGCCGAGCGCCTCCCGCGACGCACGCGCCGCCGCCTGGAGCCTCAGCCGCTTCAGCTTCCGCTCGCCTGGGCCGCCGCCCACTGCTGCGCGCCACCTGCGTTGGGCCCGCCTGCCGCGCGCGCACGACCTGCCGCGCCGCACGCCCACCTGCGCCGGCCGCTCTCCGCCTGCGTGCCTGGGCTGCGCGTCCGCGCGCCGCCGGCCTGCTGCAGCCGCCCGCGCGCGCCTGGCTCCTGCGGCCGCCGCGCCTGTGAGCCGTGCACGCCTGGGCCCACCTCCGCCCCGACCTGGCGCCTGGTGCTGCCGCTTCGCCGCTCGCCAGCCGCCGGCTCTGCCCAGCTCTGGCGCCTGATTTGGAAAGAGGGAGGGGAAATAGATGCACTACGAGGGAGAGGAGGAAGAGGTCAAATACAAAAGGAACAGAGAAACAGTGGAGATAAGGACGGGACTGCCAGGATAAGGGAGAGCAGAGGAGAAAGACAGATGAATCTCTCCCAAGGACTTATGCATAAATATAGAAAACTACAAGGGCCTATCTGTAAAACAAAATTTTCTGTTGATTTAAAATTCAAATGAAGAAATGCCCAAAACGAAAGTTGGAGAGTTTTTCAAACTCTACAACATTGCTTTAGGGCTCAAGTTCAAAAACTCAAAATTTATATTTTTACACGTGAAGTTTTGAATAAAAGTTGGATTTGTATTGTATTTGTCCTAAAGAATGAAATTTTATAAAATTCAGGACCTAAATGCAAGCATTTATGACACGTCATAATGACGGGATAGACTCGTCATAATGAGTGGATAGACATGCCATGATGACTTGCACTTTTACACTTTAGTCCTAAGTAAATTTGAAAGTTACTTTTGTAAATCAACATTTGCATAAAAGGACTTGTACTTTTATAAAATCACATAAATACCCTTATTTTTACCACTTTATCCAAAATTTTTACACAATCCAACACTTGCATTTCCAATGCAACTTTGGATAAATATATATTTTTTACAAGGAATAAAATAAGAAAAACATGTTTACAAAACCACTTTTCACTTATTTTGAAATTACTCTTATCTAGGTACATTTTTCAAAAACAACCCTAAGTTTTTTCTATAATTACAAAAATACCCTTTTTACTTGTACTTTTAAATTTTCAAAAACTTCACACAAACACACATAAACTTTATACAAACAAACACATATTT
This sequence comes from Panicum hallii, assembly GCF_002211085.1. Taxonomy (NCBI): domain Eukaryota; kingdom Viridiplantae; phylum Streptophyta; class Magnoliopsida; order Poales; family Poaceae; genus Panicum; species Panicum hallii. Next base: position 24,573,057 of record NC_038046.1, on the reverse strand, counting down.
CACACTAACAAAATATATGTCTAGTTTACAAACACATGAACTGTCACAAGGGCAGTGGCGGCTGAAGGGAAACGCGAGAGAGCGCCCGGGCTAAGAAAAGGGGGTGAGACGGCCTCGGCGTGCGGGTCGTTCGCGCAACGGCCCCCGCATCGCCCGCGAACTCGTGCGGGTTGACCTAATCCAAACGCGGCGGCTTCTAGAAGAAAAGGAGGCTCGGGTACTTGCCAGTGGGGCCTCGCGGGTGCAGGGAAGGGAGCCCAGGGCGCGGCGGAGTGGGACCACGGCCAGTGACCGAGCGGCCGGCCAGCGGAGGGAGAAACAGAGGAGGGGTCGGGCGCTGGAAGAAGGAGCAGAGAGGAAAAGAGGCGCTGACGCGCGGGACCACATGGCCAGAGAGAGAAAGGGAAGGAGGAGAACGGCGCGCTCAGGCTGGGAAAAGGCGCCGACAAGCAGGGCCCAGCTGGCAGAGGGAGGGAGGAAGAGAGGTGAGGGCGCTCGGGCTGGTCTGCACTGAGGGAGCTGGGCCTCGGCGGCCCATGCGGGGAAAGAAGGGAAGGGGAAGGGAAGAGTTGGGCCGGCGTGGAGAGAAGAGAGGGGAGAGGAGAACGGGCCGGCCCAAAGGGTTTGTTTCTCCTTCTCTTCTTTTCTTTTTCCTTCTCTACACTCAAACATTCAAACAAAACTATTTGAATTCAAATAAGTTTGAATTCAAATCCTATAAACTCAACACAAGAAAAATAATGCACCAGCATGAATGCACAAACAAGTTGACCCTATAATTAATTTTATCTTCTTGTGTTATAAATTGCTTTAAATGCCACAGAAATTTCAGAAAAACATGGAAATTTCATTTGAGCCAAATAAATTCATTAAAATTTAAGGAAATTACCTTAGGGTGTTACATTAGCATTCATCCAGATTATTCCAACAATAGTTACTGTTCTTACTCTATGTGGTAGAAGAAATAAGCAGTCTCAATTTTCGTGAGAAACGGACGATTCAGAATCGAGTTTCATAACCTTGCAAAGGTAAACCTAACTCACACGCTTGGAACATCGAATGATCATTCCGAAGCAACCGTTTGCCTTCCATTCCGACTCGTGGTTCAGTGCCACCACAAGCGACTGTAGGACCATACGCACATCCAATGTGCAGGACGTACGCCTGTAGCACGACTACACGACCGTACTCCTGTCCGCTGTGCGGAACGTATTCCCGCACATCGGTGCATGTGTGAAAAAACAAATTACGAGTGGTAAGAGGTATGTCCACTTCTAAGGCCGATTGGTTACTAGGCTTACCGCTTTCCATATTTCGCGGCATGTGGCTAGTACTTTCAAACGCTTAACCACAGCTACCACACGCTGCGACCTTATCAACTTTTATCAACACAGACGGGGTAACCTTCCAAGTCATGATACTGCACATGACCCCATCCATCATCCTTATAGTGATTGCAGAATAGTAAATATTCAATTCCTATATTGCGCGAGTGACAGGAAATCACTCGACTTCTGCCGGTCCTATTAGCAGAGCATCTATTCGATAAGGACTCGGGCACGATACATAGGTTCCTAAGATTCATGCATCTAGGGTTTCATTTCAACTCCTAGACTTATGCATAATATAGATATATAAGTAGAAACTATATAAGTGTAATAATTTAAAATACTGGGTTATGCATCGGGGCTTGCCTTGTTCAGCGGGGCTAGGGTCAGGGATGTCAAAGACTTCCGAACCTTGGTTCAGAGCTTCAGTTATATCCTCGGTGATGTTCACCTGGTCTTCAAAAAACCCTTGCACGGGCTCTTGGATTAGCTCGTAGACTCCGTCGTCGAGTGTCGTTGACTCTATATGATATGCAGTGATTTGACTCTACATGACTTTACTTCACAATAAAGTTGCAATCTAACAAATTGATAAATACAACTTCATAAAATAAGAAAGTTGAATTCAAACTTACTATTTGTATCTTAATTCAATTATCCTAATTAGTTGAATTAATTGAATTAGGTTAACAAGTTTGATTTTTATTTTGAAATCCACAAAGGCTATTGCCTTGAATTTTTGTGGGTAAGCTTACTTCTAGTGGATGAGCTTACTATGAATTTTTCATAATTTGCTGAAAATAGAAACTAAAGCATTTGATTTAAGTTCAAATTTCAAGTTTAAATTCAAACCTTAGGTAAAACAGTGACCTAAATTCTTCAAAGATTTACTAGGAACTACTTACTTATAGTACATCATATGGTAAAAAGATCTAAGCATGAAAACCTTAGTAACATGCTTGAATAAATTTAAACCATTTTAAGCTTGATTTGCATAAGTTTAAATTAATTCAAGCTAGGGTTCAGTACTGTCATTGAAGTTTGTACACAAGTTCACTCATACCCTAAACAAGCTACACACCAAAAATCACAAGCAATTAAGCTAGCATGCAAAAGTTACACATAAGATACCCTTTTGTTAAACTTTAAAATAACTCAAAAAGTATTTGGTTTCAAAGCATATTCTAATAACCAAAGTTGTAGAGATAAACTTTTGGAGCACAACAAAACTAGTTTGACCATTTTTGGATTTTTCTACAATTTCCTATGAATTTTCAAAGTTGGCTGATTTAAGATGGGGGGTTCTGATTTTTCCACAGAAAGGCCCCTGGAAAGTTTTAAATTCTCGCAATTGGGTCCTTGGCCGGGCTACACAGGAATGCCAATCGGTGGCGACCAAATTTCGGCAAGGGGGCTCACTGGCGGTGAGGGGCAAGTGGGGGAAAAGGTTCAGGAGCTCACTGCGGTCATGGGGGTGGCCAGTGTTGGGGAAGAGAGGGGCCGAGGCGGTAAGTCGACGGCGAACAGGGGCAGGCGGTGGGACTCCGAGGGACGACGGCGGCGTTCCGGTGGTCGAAGAGCCGGAGGCCGGCGGGGAAGTAGCTAGAAAGCTTCCTCGGGGTGATGTGGTGCTGGTGGTGTGCTTGGCCGGGGCTAAGAGGCGGCGAGGTGTTGGGACGGCGGTGAGATCGAGCGGCGGTGGAGCTCGAGCTCACCAGCGCCATGGTCGGGGCTGCTGGGGTGCGGGAATTTGAAATTGGATGGGTCTGTGAGCGCTAGTGGGTGGCAGCAATGCTACTGGAGCACTGGATTGCGGGTGGGAGGCGGCGGAGGTGGCTGACGACGGCGAGCAGGAGCTGCGGCGGAGCTCCGGCGGGGCGTCGCGCTCGGGAAGAAGAAAGGCAGTGCAAATGTGGGTGCGTGAATGCAAGCGGGAGTGCACTGGGAGCTCAGGGATGTGCTTCAAGTCAAGGAGGAGACACGGTGAGTGAGAGCAGGTGCTGGCAAGCTCGGCGGTGCGCGTGGTGGCTCAGGCAGCGGCGGCGCGACATGGAGGAGCAGGGAGAGGGCCAGCGCAGGGTGGGGAGCGGCGGGCCTCGGTGCTGGAGCGGCACGTGGCGCAGAGAAGAGTGGCGCGGGGCAGCTGGAGCTTGGGAAATCGGCTGGCGACGGCGGCAGGGTCAGCGCAGAGAGAAACAGAGAGAGGAGGGAGCTGGAGGTAGACGATGGAGACCTGGCTGTAATTTTTCAAAAGTGCAGGGACTCCACTATAAAGCCCAGTTAACTTTCAAACCATAGCTCAAATGAAAATGTGCAAAGCTCAGCAAGATCTACAACTTTGCTTTAAGGTTCAGTTTGAAAAGAGTTACTGATTTGAATCTAACTTAAAACTTGGCAAAGTTTTAAACTTCGGAGAAATCCTTTTTAAAATCTACACTCCAATTGAATCCTTAGGGTAGTTTTACTTCTATTTGTGGTTTAAAAGTAAGTACTTGATTCTTGCAAAACAACCCTTTACATAATTTGATTTTACCTCCCATTCTCACCCATTTTGCACCAAAGGACCTAAATTTTCCAGAATTACAAAAATACCCTTTTGCCTTTACATTCAAGTTTTAGCGCACATACAAAAGGTCAAACGCACAAACTTAGAATCTAGTGTGTTTTAATCCTAAGTACCTGAATGTCACAGCAGGCCAGACTGGGCCAGGCCGTGCGGGAGGAAGGGAAGGAGAAGAGGAGGCCGGCTGGGCTGGGCTGCAAAGAAGAAAAGAAGGAGAAAACGAGAAAAAGAAAATGGGCTGGGCCCAAAGAGAATAAGAGGGAGAAAAAGAAATGGTTTTGAATGCATTTGAATTTGAATTTAAAATTTAAATTAAAATGGAAGACAAACAATAAAACAATGCAATGCGGCATGAAGTGCACCAAACCTATAGTTCCTTATATTTCTTTTTATGTTTTATTAAATTGCTATTAATTCATGGGAAATGCTCTAAAATCAAAATGAGGAAATAAAAACCTTATGGGTCCTAAGAGGAATTCTAGCAGAATTTATTCAAGTTTCTAAATTAAAAATTACGATGTTACACATGCCTTATCCTAGGAAAAGTACGCCACGTGCACAGTCCTGTGTGCCCAGGTCTAATACTATCCAGTCAGAATTCAGACTTGGAAAACTTAGCATAGAGCTGATGGTCACTGAGATGTTGGAAAATAATGTGCAGGTGCTTAGCATGATCTTCCTCATTCTTGGAATAAATAAGGATGTCATCAATAAAAACCACGAAGAACTTTTCAAGCTCGGGCATGAATATCGAATTCATGAGATACATGAAGTAGGCAGGAGCATTGGTGAGACTGAAAGACATGACCAAATACTCATATAGCCCGTATCATGTGGTAAAGGCAGCCTTAGGGATATCACATGGACGAATCTTGATCTTATGATAACCAAAGCAAAGGTCAATTTTTGAGAAGACTCTGGCTCCCACTAATTGATCGAAGAGAATATCAATGCGGAGAAGTGGATATTTATTTTTGATTGTCACCGCATTAAGAAGTCGGTAGTCCACACGCAGCCTCAGACTATCATCCTTTTTCTTCACAAATAAGGCTGGGCAACCCCAAGGTGATGCACTAGGACGAATGAAGCCTTTGTCTAGAAGTTCTTGAAGTTGTACTTTTAGTTCGGCCAATTCTTTGAGCGGCATTCTGTAGGGTCTTTTTGAGATAGGTGCAGTGCCTGGCTGTAGTTCAACTATGAACGCAATATCCCTATCTGGTGGTATTCCTGGCAAGTCATCCGGAAAAAATATCGGTATACTCGCACAACACCGGAATTTCCTCTATCTTGGATTCGATCTTGATGAAGGCGCATGTATTTGTGCATTCTCGGAATGGCAAATAAAGAATAGAGGCTCCCTGGGTTGGGGAGTTGATTTCAACGGCCCTTGAAGGAATATCTAATGTCACCCCATATTGAGTTATCTAGTCCATTCCTAAAATAATGTCCAGGCCTTCAAGTGCAAAAGGATAAGGTCGGTTTTGATACTTTTACTACCCAATTTGATCGGTATGTGCCTTATGATTTGGTTGGAAGCAATTTCACCACCCGGTGTTGATATCATATATGACCCTTTTGTGTGAAAAAAATCCAAGCCCACTTTTGCACCAAAATTTTGGCAGTGACTAGGAAATTTAGTGGCCTACAACTTTGGTATTCAACTACACCTCCGACTACTACATCTCCAATTACTTCGACTACATTTCTGACTACTACGACTAAATCCCCGACTGCTCCAACTACACCTCCGACTACAACGACTACATCTCTACTACTTCTACTGTATCTCCGACTGCTTCAACTATATCTTTAACTACTACGACTACATTTCCGACTGCTATGGCTATATCGTCGACTACTTCGACTACATCTCCGACTGCTTAAACTACATCTCTGACTCCTACGACAATATCTCCACTTTTAACTATATCTCCGACTACTACGACTACATCTTCGACTACACTGCATCTTTGACTACTTCTATTGCATCTCCGACTGCATCAACTATATCTCTGACTACTACGACTACATCTCCGACTGCTTTAGTTACTGCATCTCTGACACTTCGACTATATTTCCGACTGCTTCAACTACACCTACGACTACTACGACTATATCTTCGACTGCACTGCAATTTTGACTACTTCGACTGCATCTCCGACTCCTTCAACTATATCTCTAACTACTATGACTACATCTCTGACTGCTTAAGTTATACCTCTGATTACTACAACTACATCTTCAACTGCACTGCATCTTTGACTACTTCGACTGCATCTCCGACTGCATCAACTATATCTCTGACTACTACGACTACATCTCCGACTGCTTCAGTTACTCCTCCAACTTTTACGACTACATCTTCAACTATTAAACTGCATCTTCGACTACTTCGACTACATCTCCGACACTTCGACTATATTTTCAACTACTTCAACTACACCTGCGACTACTACGACTATATCTTTGACCACTTCGACAACATCTCCGACTGCTTCTTTATTTTGATGGTTTTTTAGTGGACAGAGAGCTAGTATTTTGATTACTAGGGAAAATCTACTCAACCAAAAAATTTCAAATTTGAACAGTAGCTGATTGAGTAAGTTTGCAACAAGTTTGATGCTGGACACTCTAGCAAAAAACTTCACTAAGAAGGTCCAAGAATATATTTGTAATAGGAGTGCTCAAAATAGACAGAAAACTGAGGTGTGGAAGTTTCTAGTGTTGCCCACTGAGTAATAGTCCAAAAATTCTATAAATTTAGCAGCAGAAAGGGGGCAAAATTTGAAGCAACTTTCCTATTGATCTTTTCGCTTTTCTTCAGATAAGGTCATTTTCTAAGCTTAATTAATTCCTCTATCCAGATATGGTAGAAAAAGATAGATTTCTAGATAGCCCTTAAGTGAGTGCTCAAATGTGCTCTAATGCAACCTACTCCCTTATAAATCCAGGACAATGTTTCATTCAATTTTCATGGATGATCATGATGCATGCACGTCCTATTCGTCCTCACAAAGAAAAACAATTCCCAAATAGCTTTGGTCTTTCGTGGTTAGCACCGGTGGCATGGCACAATTTATGGCTCTCCCTATATCAGCTAGCCGAATTCTAACCATTCTTAGGTTAACGTAATCATGGTTAGTGTACCTGCAGAAGATTGATAGAATTTTAATTGAATCTTTCCTGCTAGCACTCACGAAAGCGTCCCCTTTCATTACCGTTCACTATAGAAACGACATCCGTACAATTCCCGTCGTATGGACAACGTTAGCATATGCTACCAAGACAGCGTATTCAGGGGGTACCATCACTTAATAAAATGGGGGTATGAACAGCAATTGCCATACCCAGCGCCAAACCTTTGCTCCCAACATAATCAACGAATAGTTGGTATATAGGCAGCACCTCAAGTAAGCCACTGCTTGAGGGCAGCGTTTGGTTCGTGACACCAACATGAGGGTCAAACTCTCTGTGGCAGAACCAATCTGAATTACACTGGCTCAAGTGCACAATTCCTCTCTCAAGGGCTCCAACGTACTTCAAACGGTGTAAGCCCTTGGCCTGTCGGGTAACGTCCCGATAAACCACCGAATGTAGGATCAAACAAGGTACCTCGCACGAAGGTGAGTCCAGAGACACAATCACTGTCATATTTTACATCACAGGCATTTATAATAAAAAAATTGTCAAAAGTAATATCAGCTTCAACTGATAGGATTTATTACAAGCCGGTTCAAGTTTTCAAGTTTACAGCAGCCGAATTTAAACCACAGCCATTGTACACGTCGTCAGTACGGATATCATGCTAAGCCCTGGCATGATATCACTCGCCAGGATCTGTGGTGGCCGGGGACGGATTCCATTCCACGGACCAACCGTCGGGCAGAGCATAAGGCCATGGCATAGGCAGAGCAGAGTCTTCAGGGGGATTACCTGAATAAAAGTCACAATGCAAGACTGAGCAACGAAGACTTATGAAGGCTTACCTGCTTCATGGTATACTTTGCCATGTAACTAGACTTATGAAGGCTTTTCTGGTTATAAGTAAAGTTTTCAACTGAAAAGCAACAAAGAGTAGATCCTTAATTTCAACTTTTAGCTTTCAAGTTCTATGCGATTATCCATTCTAGATAAGCACCTATAGCTACTCAAGCATGGTAGAATCTTTAGCCAAACATCATCTTTGATAACCATAAAGTTGCTCTTATTACTCTATGTGGCAAAAGGATCAAGCAGTCTCAATCTCTGCGAGAAACGGATGATTCCTGAATCGAATTTCAGCCTTGCAAGGGTAAACCTAACTCATACGCTTGGAACATTCAACGATTGTTCCGAAGCAACCGTTTGCCTTTCATTCCGACTCGTGGATCAGATCCACCACAAGCGACTGCGGGACCATACGCACATCCAATATGCAGGACGTACGTCTGTAGTGCGACTACACAACCGTACTCCTGGTTCCCCTGCAACACGTATTCCCACACGTCGAAGCGATAATAGGAAAAACCAAATACGAGTGGTGGGAGGTATATCCACTCCTCGGGGCGATTGGTTACTAGGCTTACTGCTTACCATATTTTGCGGCATGTGGCTAGTACTTTCAAACGCTTAACCACCGCTACCACACACTGCGACCTTAACCAAATTCACCAACACAGACGGGGTATCATCTCCATCATGATACCTCACATAAATCCCGTTCGTCATCCTTATAGTGATTACAGGAATGTAAACATTGCAGTTCCTATATCACGCGAGTGACAGGAAATCACCCGACTTCTACCGGTCCTATTAGCATAGCAGCTATTCGAACTTAAGCTCTAGTTATTCAATACAATGGTTCCTAGGAGAATGCTACTAGGGTTTTCCATACAACTTCTAAGAACTTAATGCATAGATAGGTATAAATAAGTATAGATTGAAGTGTAAATAAAGTAGGGGTTATGTCCGGGGCTAGCCTTCTTGAGTGGGGTTGGGGGCAGGAGTGTCAAAGTTTTTCGAACTTTGGTTTGGAGCTTCAGTTAAATTCTTGACGACGTTCCCGGGATTTTCAGAAATTTCCACTCCTTGATCTGGAATCAGTTCGTAGTCTCCGTCGGCGAGAGTAGTTGAATCTATATGATATGCAAAGATGTAATATAACGGATGCATATTCCCACACGTCGAAGCGATAATAGGAAAAACCAAATATGAGTGGTGGGAGGTATATCCACTCCTCGGGCCGATTGGTTACTAGGCTTACCGCTTACTATATTTCGCGGCATGTGGCTAGTACTTTCAAACGCTTAACCACCGCTACCACACACTGCGACCTTAACCAAATTCACCAACACATACGGGGTATCATCTCCATCATGCATATACTTTTACTTTATTTCATGATAAAGTTACAATCCAATGAAAACAAAATTTACTCATCAAACATCTCATTTACCCCTTTTACTGGGCAGTCATTTATCAGGTATAAATTAACCTAGTTAGCTACATTAGACAACATGAGTTGTTGTTACAAAATAAACTATCATAGCATTGGGGTTGAAATTTTTGCTATTAAGAGCTTAAGCTATGTCTAGCCATTGAAAATTTACCAAGATTTTATTCCTACAAAAAATTGAGCTACAAGTATAATAAACATTAATACTAACCTATTAGGTATTATTTATAGCTATACATACAAGCAAGATTTCATTCTAGATTTTTGGGCACAGGTTACAATATTCAAGTTCAACATCTCCACATATTTTTAAAGTTTTTAACCATCTAGAACTGTAGATCCTAAATACCCTAGGTTCAAATAGACATTATCTATGATTAAACTCATTCCTTATAAAAATACCATATAAATAGTAGGTTAATTATTTTTCATAAATACTACATGCCAAAGCGAAACTAACCCAATTGGTTTCACATTTTTACCATTTTTCTACTATTTACTATGCATTTTCTTAGTCTACAACTACTTAAACTTAACATTTAATTTAGAGTAGAAACTATTTAGAAACTGAAAGTCAACCTATAAGGAAAGTTCTAGATCTTAGAATAAGGAATCCAACAAATTATAGTTTGCATTTTTATAATTTTTTCTTGAATTGCTATGGAATTTCAAAGTCTGCAGCAAAAATAACACAGGGGGGTCCCTATAGCACTATTCATATGAGTCTTGGCTTTGCAGACAGCCCCCTAGTCTTTTGCATCTTCCAGCCCGAGGTCCCTAGCCGTGGTCAGAGGGGGGGCACGGGGGTTGACCGCCTAAATCCGGCGACGGTGAGAGTGGAGGGGTGGGGAAGCATCACAAGGTCCTTGCGCACGTGTGACTGCTCGGGATCGGATGGGGGCAGCCTGTAGCGGCGGCGCGACAGAAACAGGCGGCCGGCGACGAAGGTGGACGACGGAGGCAGCGCTCTGGTGGTCGGGGGCGGTGAGGAAGTGGTTGGGAAGTTTCAGGGCGGTGTGGGGAAGCTCGAGGTAGAGTCAATTGGGGTCGAGGAGGGTCGGAGGAATGGGTTCGACGAGGGCAGAGGCTCACCGGCGAAGGGGTAACGGCGGCGAGATTGTTCCGGTGGCTAGGATGCCGGAGGGTGGTGAAGGAACCGCTAAGAAGCTTCTGCTGCATGATGTGGTGCTGCTGGTACCCTTGGTGGGGGCTGAGGGACTCTATGGCGGTGCGTCGACGGTGAGGCCGAGCGGCGGCGGAGCTCGAGCTTGCCGGCGCTGTGGGAGATGAGGCTTGGACGCGGGAGATTGAAATTGAATGGGCTGGAGCGCACCAGTGGGTTGTCATGGTGCCGTAGGAGTATTGGATCGGGGTTGAGCGACGGTCACAACGGCTGTCAACGGTGAGCTGCGGCCGAGGCGGGAGTCCAGCAAGGCACTGCGCTCGGGAAAGGAGAATGCCATGGAAAAGAAGTGCATGAATGATTAAACAAGACCACGGAGCAGCCGTTGGGCGTGTTTTAAGGCCAGGAGCGGTGTTGTGTGTGCAAGTAGGAGCTGGCAACGGTGACGAGATGCGTGGCGGCCGACCGTGAGCTCGGGCGGTCGTGGCGCTCGCGAAGGAGGGCAGCAGGAGAGGGTAACAGGGCCGGGGTAGGGAAAGGGCGACGCATGGAGCCCGTCCAAGCTGGAGGTGGAGCGGCGGCGGCAAGGTGCCCTGCACCGGCGGCAGAGGGGGGGCAGAGCAGAGCAGCGTGTGCCAGATGAAGAAGAAAGGAGGGGGGTCCGGGGGGTTTGTTTGGAAATTTCAAAAATCTCAGGGACCCTACTGTAAAGTAAAATTTCCCATTAATCTTAAATCCTAATGAGGAAATGCCCAAAATAGAAGTTGAAGAGTTTTTCAAACCCAACAACATTGCTTTAGGGTTCAAGTTCAAAAACCCAAAGCATACAGCTTTACATTTTAAATTTTGAACAAAAGTGGTATTTGAATAGGTTTTGTCCTTATTGAGGTAGATTTCATGTAGTTTTGGACACAAATTCAAGTTTTCATGCAATGTCATGATGACTTGTATTCTTACATTTTGGCCCTAAGTAAACTTTGAGAGTTACTTTTATACTTCAATAATTTGTATAAAAGGACCTATACTTTTGCATTAATCACATCTAGGTCCCTATTTTCACACAAAGACCTAAATTTCTTAGAATTTCACATATCTATTGCAATTTCTTTCCTATGGTGATACAAATTTGACACCTAGTGTCACATTTTTCCTAGTTTTTGATGCTACCTCCCATTCTTACCCAATTAACACTAAAGGCCCATAATTTTTTTAAAATTACATAAATACCCTTTCTCCCTTTGCATTAAATTTGGCACATATACACAATAACAAACATACACACTTCACATAAAAGTCTAATGTTTATAATTCTAATTACCTGAATGTCACAGCCTTCCCCCCTAAAAAGAATCTCATCCCGAGATTCTGAAGCAGAACGGGATTGGACGATTAGATTTAGGAATTGGCTTGAAGAAAGTTTGGGAAATTTTGTTGAAGATAGGATTCCATTTCCCAGGTTGCTTCTTCTTCGGTGTGATGATCCCATAAGATTTTATACATCTTGATTCTCTTCCTTCGGGTGACTCTCTCCTTGGTATCCAGAATTTGAATAGGTTGTTTGGTGTAGGACAGATCAGGTTCAATCTCAATGGCTTGTGTTTCAATGATTTCAGTAGGTACTTTGATACATTTCTTGAGTTGAGAGATATGGAAGACATCATGAATAGTAGTCAACTGAGATGGAAGATGAATTTTGTAAGCCACTGGGCCACAGACTTCAAGGATTACAAAGGGTCCGACATATCGGGGTGCTAACTTCCCTTTTATGCCGAAACGCTGAACACCTTTGGTAGGAGATATTCGGAGATAGACAAAATCCCCTACTTGGAATTGTAGAGGTTTCCTTCTTTGATCTGCATAACTCTTTTGTCTAGACTGGTCTATTTTAAGATTGGTTTGAATAACCTTGACCTTATTTTCGGCTTCGATAACTAGGTCTGGTCCAAAGATTTTGCGTTCGCCGGTCTCAGACCAACTCAAAGGAGTTCGACATCTTCGATCGTATAACGCTTCAAAGGGAGCCATCTGAAGACTAGATTGATAACTATTGTTGTAAGAAAACTCGGCCAAGGCGAGACATTTGCCCCAGCTTGCACCATAGTAAATAATACAAGCTCGGAGCACGTCTTCGAGAATTTGGTTGACTCGCTCAGTCTGTCCATCAGTCTGGGGATGATATGCAGAACTTCGAATGAGTTTGGTTCCAAGAGCATACTGCAGTTGTTCCCAGAAGTGTGCAATGCATTGGGCTCCTCGATCAGAAATAATGGTCTTAGGGACACCATGCAATCGAACAATTTGATCAAGATAGACTTCGGCATACTTCTTAGCAGAATAGGTGGTATGCACAGGAAGAAAATGAGCAGTTTGGTTAAGTCTATCAATGATCACCCATATGGAGTCATGTTTTTGGGATGTATTGGGAAGACCAACTATAAAATCCATACTAATGTCTTCCCACTTTCACGATGGGATGGGTAGTGGTTGGAGTGTACCAAATACTCTTAGATGACTGGCTTTGACTCTCTGACATGTATCACATTCGGATACATATTTAGCAATTTCTCTTTTCATTCTGGTCCACCAAAAATTTTGTCGAAGATCTTGGTATTGGTACTACCAGCAAGAATAGAGAATTTAGATAGATGTGCTTCATCAAGGATTTGTTTACGAAGTTGATGATCTTTAGGCACAACAATACGGTTTTTGAACCATAGAACTCCATGATGATCGGTGTGGAAACACTTATATTTGCTTCTCCCTGAGATAGTTTTAACTTAATAATTTTGATACCTTCATCATGTAATTGCGACATGATGATTCTATCTTGAAGAGTAGACTCGATAGATATTAGATTCAGACTACCTTGAGGAATAATCTCTAGATTGAATTTCCTCATCTGATTGCAGAGAGTGTCATTGAAAGTTTCTATGGATAAGCAATGACAATGTGCTTTGCGGCTAAGTGCATCCGCAACCACATTGGCCTTACCAGGATGGTAGTGTACCTCAAGATCGTAACCTTTGATCAGTTCTACCAACGCCTTTGCCTCATATTAAGGTCAGCCTGAGTAAAGATATATTTGAGGCTCTTATGGTCAGTATAAATGTTACACTTGGCACCCATAAGATGATGTCTCCAGATCTTGAGAGCGCGAATAACTGCTGCCAATTCAAGATCATGGGTTGGGTAGTTTTGCTCATGATTTCGGAGTGCTCGGGATGCATAAGCAATGACCCGGTTGCTTTGCATAAGAACACAACCAAGTCTAGTTCCAAAGGCATCGCAATAGACAACAAAAGGCTGGGTATTATCTGGCTGAGCTAGCACTGGAGCAGTGGTTAGAAGTCTTCTCAAGATATGGAACGCTTCTTCACACTTATCATCCCAACAAAACTTAAGCTCTTTCTTAAGTAGATCAGTCATGGGTTTGGCTATTTTGGAGAAGTCAGGAATGAATCGGCGATAGTATCCCGCCAATCCAAGGAAACTTCGGATTTGATGGACTGAAGTTGGAGGCTTAAAATCCATAACCTCCTGGACTTTGGTTGGATCAACCGATATGCCTTCACTGGAGATAGTATGTCCCAAAAATTTCACACTATCTAGCCAGAATTCACATTTCGAGAATTTGGCGTAAAGGTGATGATCACGTAGCCGTTGAAGAACAACATGTATATGATTAGCATGATCTTCTTAGTCTTGGAATATATCAGAATATCGTCGATGAAAACCATGATGAATTTGCCGAGTTTCGGCATAAAGACTGAATTCATCAGATACATGAAATATGCCGGTGCGTTAGTAAGCCCAAAAGACATAACCAGATATTCATATAGTCCATATCTAGTCGAGAAAGCCGTTTTTGGAATATCACACGGCTTGATTTTGATCTGATGATAACTAGAGCGTAGGTCAATCTTAGAAAAGACCTTAGCTCCAGCGAGTTGATCAAACAAGATGTCAATGCAGGGAAGAGGGTACTTATTTTTGATAGTGACCGCATTGAGTGGACGATAATCGACACATAGCCTTAAGCTATTGTCCTTCTTCTTTACAAAGAGAGCAGGACAACCCCATGGTGAAGCACTTGGGCGTATAAAATCTTTGTCAAGAAGATCTTGGAGTTTGATTTTTAGCTTAGCCAACTCATTTGGAGGCATACGATACGACCTCTTTGAAATAGGAGCGGTGCCAGGTTGAAGTTCAATAATGAACTCGATGTCTCTATCTGGTGGCATTCCCGGTAAGTCATCCGGAAAGACATCGGGATACTCACAGACTACAGGAATATCTTTTACTTTAATGTCTGTGATAGCATAGGCACAAGAATGAGGATATTCTTGCTGAGGTAGATAGAGGGTGGTGGCTCCTTGATATGGTGAGTCAATCTCGATAACTCGGGAAGAGATATCTAACAGTACTCTATGTTCTGTCATCCAATTGGTCCCAAGTATGACATCAATTCCCTCTAGGTTTAACAGTACCAAATTAGTTTTGATTAATTTACTACCTAACTGAATGGGCACACTTTTAACCATTTGGTTAGAAGTAATCTTTCCCCCAGGGGTAGAAATCATATATGACCCCTTGGTAGAACAAAGATCAAGTCCTATTCGGGTACCACAGTTGTTACTAATGAAACTATGAGTTGCTCCTGAATCAAATAATGTAACAACTGGTTTGTGATAAATAGAGAATGTACCCGACATGACGGGAGCTCCATCCGGAAGTTCTGCAAGGGTGGTGAAGTTAATTCGCCCTTGCCGGACTTGCATCATCGGCCTCTTGCCCTTGTTCTGGTTACTTTGATTGAAACTTTGCCCTTGATTAGGTTTCCTAGGCTGCGGACAATCTCTGATAAAGTGATCCGCACTCCCGCAATTGAAACAGCGATAAGTGTTGCTTCTCTGTTGGACTTGTTGAACATTTGGCCGTGGGCCAGATTATTGTGGTTGTTGCGGAGGAACGGGAGGTCTATATCCTCCTTGCTGTTGAGGCGGCCTGAAAACCAATCTGCCAAACGGAGCATTCCGCTGTGGTGCTCTAGGCGGTGCATTCTGAACAAATCGATACCGTGAGGGTTGAACGCCCGTGGGTCCAGTGGAAATCCTTCGCTTCTTTTCGGCACGGTGTGCCGTGATGCAATCCTCCTGGGTCAGGGCCATGTTAACCAGCTCACTGAAGGTATTTGCCTTTACAAGGTTCAGACGTTCTTTGAGCTTAGTGCTCAAACCCCAACGGAAACGATCCTACTTCTTGGTGTCACTGTCCTCGTGATAACCCGTGTACTGACACAGGTGATTAAAAGCCTATGCATATTGCAGTACGGTATGGGTGCCTTGGGTAAGTGCCAAGAACTCATTCAACTTCCGCTCCAGCAGTCCTTCGGGTATATGATGTGCTTTGAAAGCATTCTGGAATTCTTCCCAGGAGATAACATGGCCATCAGCTTGCATGGCACAATAGTTATCCCACCAGATACGGGCAGCTCCGCGTAGTTGTTGGGCAGCGAAGTGAGCTTTATTAGAGTCTGCACATGGAATCGTAAGAAGAGCAAATTTGGATTCAATGGTGCGAAGCCAAGCATCAGCATCAAGGGGCTCCTCAACTTTGCTGAATAGCGGGGGCTGGGTACTGAAGAAATCTTGGTAGTTTGCCACCTGAGGATCATCACGACCTCCTCGTGATTGCTGGCATTATTGGTTCTGCTGTGCCGGTACCAGCAGATTAAGAAGTTCGGTCTCCCGAGCCATAACCTCGGCTAGATTTGGAGGTGGCGGTGGTGGTGGCGGTGGCGGTTGTTGGGAACCGCTGGCCTGATCTGCCCGGAAACCTTCCGGGGTTCCGCGCGTGGCTCCAACCGTCTGAAACAAAGGAGATATCCATTATTAACCACATAGCCTTACTCCCAATTTCAGAAGATATACCACTACTCAGATATGTAATTCACATACTCCATTCAACCAATTCATTTCAGATGCAAAGATATTGATCAAGATGATAAAACACAGGATTTAGATTACATCGTAGATATTGGTCGTCCTTAATATCGTACATCAGAAGGGTCCATACACAGGCCATCTATATTACAACAAATGGCACGAGGTCTAAGTAAGCTAATTACTACCTAAGTCACTACACTTTACACTGGTTACATCTAAAGAGTCGACGATCTAAACAAACTAAAAATCATCGAGATTGCCTACAGAAGATTGGATGCTGGAGGAAGAATGATCTAGCTGAGGATTGGGTTCTGGATCTCCATGTTCAGAGTCGAGAACAGAGACTCCCTCAATTTCCTCCGAGTCTTCTTCTCCACCTTCAGGGGCTATAGGTACAGCAGGAGGTATTAGCTGCTCCTAGAGTTCGTCAATGTGAGCGTGGGCATCATTGACCTCAAGGATAAGGTCATGAATTTGCTCCTGGAGGAGCTCAATGATTGTGTTGTGCTGAGTGATTATTGCATCACTTTCGTTGATCTGATCCTCCCGGTGAAGAATAGCCTCCTCCCTTGCTGTGATAACCTCCTCCTTCTCAGTAACCAGGGCTTGAAGCTCCACTATCTGGGTGGCTTGACGGTCAGCATTCCGATAGTGACCTTGAGCCACACCAGTTAACTGACCCATGCTACGATGCAGCAAAATCTGATAATGATGCTGAACATTCATAAACCTGGTGATACTACGGATCGTTTCTTCGGCCGAATCTCCCAACAAGTGACCATAATAGGCTATCCGAAAGTTCCATTCCGGATCACTGGAATTTATAGCAGGGAATAGACCAATGGGATACCCGGCAACCTCCATAGGATGCTGGTTGCAGAAGAGATGAATGGCTTCTAGAGCTGCAGCCTCGATAGTGTCAAATAGATGGTAGCCCACCACATCAACCTCGATAGGCTGCCATTGGGAACGGAAAGGATGTTGAGGAATCATCATCCTGACTCGGCATCGAGGAACACCTTCTTCTCGATACTCCACTCCGTCGTATTGGGGAGGCTCAGTGTAGAAGAACAAACTTAATGATTCCCATAGAAGACGGGGAAAACCCTCCCAGTGCAAAGCATTAGTATGAAGATGCCCTGCATCATCCCAAGAGACGTTCGAAGGAGCGGCCATCTGCAACAAGAATGCAAATGGTGAGATATATTTACCCTGCCGAGAACTCACAAGGTAAATGGAACGAGACAATCGATTCTAATAACAGCAAAGGCTGGAAATCAGATGGATGCTTAAGGTACTCAACTAAAACTATCACAAGAATCCTATCGACCCATACTAGAGATAAACAACACTCTGTTCACTTTTAAAAAGTACAACATACTCAATGCATTTACTATGTATTAAGGATGGATTATGCATGCACGTACTATTCGACCTCACAATCAAAACAATTGCTGAATATCTTCGGACTTACGTGGTTAGTTCCGGTGGCATAATACATACGTCTCTCACTAATATATAATCGATAAGCCCTATCCGCCTTAACCTTTTTAATCATAATTAGTGTACCTGCAGAAAACCACCATATGTTCAATGAACCTTTCACGCTAGCATGTCATAAAAGCGTCCCAAATCATTACTGTTCACTATAGAAACAGCATATGTACCATTACCGCTGTACAGACAATGTCAACATATGTTATCAAGACAACGTATTCACGGGGGTACAGCAAAATGCGGGGGTATGAACAGCGATCGCCATACCCTGCACCGAACCATCTACTCCCAATATAACCAACCTAAGTTGATATATTGGCAGCATCTCAAGTAGGCCACTGCTTGAGAAACAGCATTCGGTTCGAATCACCGACGGGAAGGCTAACTCCCCAGTTAGCTGAGGATCCTTACCTGCTTACCTCATCATCGAAGGTGTCGTTACAGAATGTAAAGTTGGGTTATGCATAAATTTAAGTTTTGACAGAAAAGTAATGCTGGTAGTTAGAGTTATATATACATATACTATAGCCACCTATAACTCCCTTTATATCATCACCCTAGGGCTTTACATACTAAGCACAATCCTTAACGAAACCAACATAGTTTTTGCAAAATACTTTGTTGGTCAAATTTTATACTAAAAGCATTTCTAAGGTCAATCATATATCCGAAATACACTTGTTAGCTCTGATACCAGCTGTGGTAGAACCAATCTGAATTACACCGGCTCAAGTACGCAATTCCTCTCTCAAGGGCTCCAACGTACTTCAAACGGTGTAAGCCCTTAGCCTGTCGGGTAATGTCCTGATAAACCACCGAATGCAGGATCAAACAAGGTACCTCGCGCGAAGGCGAGTCCATAGACACAATCACCGTCATATTTTACATCACATGCATTTATAATACAAGAGTCTTCAGGGGGATTACCTGAATAAAAGTCACAATGCAAGACTGAGTATTCTAATACTCAGCAAGGCTTACCTGCTTCATGGTATACTTTGCCATCTAACTAGACTTATGAAGGCTTTTCTGGTTATAAGTAAAGTTTTCAACTGAAAAGCAACAAAGAGTAGATCCTTAATTTCAACTTTTAGCTTTCAAGTTCTATGCGATTATCCATCCTAGATAAGCACCTATAGCTACTCAAGCATGGTAGAATCTTTAGCCAAACATCATCTTTCATAACCATAAAGTTGCTCTTATTACTCTATGTGGCAAAGGGATCAAGCAATCTCAATCTCCGCGAGAAACGAACGATTCCTGAATCGAATTTCAGCCTTGCAAGGGTAAACCTAACTCACACGCTTGGAACATTCAACGATTGTTCCAAACCAACCGTTTGCCTTTCATTCCGACTCGTGGATCAGATCCACCACAAGCGACTGCAGGACCATACGCACAACCAATGTGCAGGACGTACGTCTGTAGTGCGACTACACGACCGTACTCCTGGTTGCCCTGCAACACGTATTCCCACACGTCGAAGCGAGTAACAGGAAAAACCAAATACGAGTGGTGGGAGGTATGTCCGCTCCTCGGGCTGATTGGTTACTAGGCTTACCGCTTACTATATTTCGCGGCATGTGGCTAGTACTTTCAAACGCTTAACCACCGCTACCACACACTGCGACCTTAACCAAATTCACCAACACAGACGGGGTATCATCTCCATCATGCATATACTTTTACTTTATTTCATGATAAAGTTACAATCCAATGAAAACAAAATTTACTCATCAAACATCTCATTTACCCCTTTTACTGGGCAGTCATTTATCAGGTATAAATTAACCTAGTTAGCTACATTAGACAACATGAGTTGTTGTTACAAAATAAACTATCATAGCATTGGGGTTGAAATTTTTGCTATTAAGAGCTTAAGCTATGTCTAGCCATTGAAAATTTACCAAGATTTTATTCCTACAAAAAATTGAGCTACAAGTATAATAAACATTAATACTAACCTATTAGGTATTATTTATAGCTATACATACCTGCAAGATTTCATTCTAGATTTTTGGGCACAGGTTACAATATTCAAGTTCAACATCTCCACATATTTTTAAAGTTTTTAACCATCTAGAACTGTAGATCCTAAATACCCTAGGTTCAAATAGACATTATCTATGATTAAACTCATTCCTTATTAAATAGTAGGTTAATTATTTTTAATAAATACTACATGCCAAAGCGAAACTAACCCAATTGGTTTCACATTTTTACCATTATTCTACTATTTACTATGCATTTTCTTAGTCTACAACTACTTAAACTTAACATTTAATTTAGAGTAGAAACTATTTAGAAACTGAAAGTCAACCTATAAGGAAAGTTGTAGATCTTAGAATAAGGAATCCAACAAATTTTAGTTTGCATTTTTGTGATTTTTCCTTGAATTGCTATGGAATTTCAAAGTCTGCAGCAAAAATAACACAGGGTCCCTATAGCACTATTCATATGAGTCTTGGCTTTGCAGACAGCCCCCTGGGATTTTGCATCTTCCAGCCCGAGATCCTAGCCGTGGTCAGAGGGGGGGCACGGGGGTTGACCGGCCAAATCCGGCGACGGCGATCGCCGGCGGCGAGAGTGGAGGGGCGGGGAAGCATCACAAGGTCCTTGCGCACGTGTGACTACTCGGGATCGGATGGGGGCAGCCTGTAGCGGCGGCGCGACAGAAACAGGCGGCCGGTGATGGAGGTGAATGGCGGAGGCAGCGCTCTGGTGGTCGGGGGCGGCGAGGAAGTGGTCGGGAAGCTTCAGGGCGGTGTGGGGAAGCTCGAGGTAGAGTCAATTGGGGTCGAGAAGGGTCGGAGGAATGGGTTCGACGAGGGCAGAGGCTCACCGGTGAAGGGGTAACGGCGGCGAGGTCGTTCCGGTGGCTGGGATGCCGGAGGACGGTGAAGGAACTGCTGAGAAGCTTCTGCTGGATGATGTGGTGCTGCTGGTACCCCTGGTGGGGGCTAAGGGGCTCTATGGTGGTGCGTCGACAATGAGGCCGAGCGGCGGCGGAGCTCGAGCTTGCCGGCGCTGTGGGAGACGAGGCTTGGATGCGGGAGATTGAAATTGAATGGGCTGGAGAGCACCAGTAGGTTGTCGTGGTGCCGTAGCAGTATTGGATCGGGGTTGAGCGATGGTCACGGCGGCTGTCGACGGTGAGCTGTGGCCGCGGCGGGAGTCCGATGAGGCACTGCGCTCGGGAAAGGAGAATGCCGTGGAAAAGAAGTGCGTTAATGAGTAAACAAGACCACGGAGCAGCCGTTGGGCGTGTTTTAAGGCCAGGAGCGGTGCTGTGTGTGCAAGCTGGAGCGGGCAACGGCGATGAGATGCGTGGCGGCCGGCCGTGAGCTCGGGCGGTCGTGGCGCTCGTGAAGGAGGACAGCAGGAGAGGGGAACAGGGCCGGGGTAGGGAAAGGATGACGCGTGGAGCCCGTCCAAGCTGGAGGTGGAGTGGCGGCGGCAAGGTGCCCTGCACCGGTGGCAGAGGGGGGCAGAGCAGAGCAGCGTGTGCCAGAGGAAGAAGAAAGGAGGGGGGTCTGGGGGGTTTGTTTGGAAATTTCAAAAATCTCAGGGGCCCTACTGTAAAGTAAAATTTCCCACTAATCTAAAATCCTAATGAGGAAATGCCCAAAAAAGAAGTTGAAGAGTTTTTCGAACCCTACAACATTGCTTTAGTGTTCAAATTCAAAAACCCAAAGCATACAGCTTTACATTTTAAATTTTGAACAAAAGTGGTATTTGAATAGGTTTTGTCCTTATTGAGGTAGATTTCATGTAGTTTTGGACACAAATGCAAGTTTTCATGCAATGTCATGATGACTTGTATTCTTATATTTTAGCCCTAAGTAAACTTTGAGAGTTACTTTTATACTTCAATAATTTGCATAAAAGGACCTATACTTTTGCATTAATCACATCTAGGTCCCTCTTTTGACACAAAGACCCAAATTTCCTAGAATTTCACATATATATTGCAATTTCTTTCCTATGGTCATACAAATTTGACACCTAGTGTCACATTTTTCCTAGGTTTTGATGCTACCTCCCATTCTTACCCAATTAACACTAAAGGCCCATAATTTTTTTAAAATTACATAAATACCCTTTCTCCCTTTGCACTTAAAATTGGCACAAATACACAATAACAAACATACACACTTCACATAAAAGTCTAATGTTTATAATTCTAATTACCCTAATGTCACACTCTCTCAGTTGACTGAGGATCCTTACCTTCTTATCTTAGCGATGCGTGCGTCGTTACAGAAATTAAAGGTCGGTTGTGCACAAAAGTAAGTTTTGACAGAAAGTAATATGCTGGAAGTTAGTTATATATAATATAGTTAAGATAGCCACCTAGTTACTTCCCATCATCCCCTAGGGCCTTACGAACTAGGCGTCATCCTTAACGAACCAACGCATTTTTCAAACATGATTTTTATGGTCAAGTTTTATGAAAATATTTGTTTAAGGCTTGTTGTACTCTCTGATATATGCATTTCGGCTCTGATACCAGCTGTGGTAGAACCGCCCGAATTAATCCGGCTTAAGTGCACTAACCATCACCATAGAGGCAATCCGGGCTAACACGCACTTAAAATAGAGTAAAATGACAGTCTGTCATGTAACATCTTGATGCAACCACTGGAATTTCGATCGAAACAATGCATACATACAACCCACACGAAGGTAAGCCTAAAGATTACAACAATCCACAAATTTTACATCATAGATTTCAACAGAAATTATTATTACAAACCAAGATCGAGTTCATTCATAAAGAAGAACTTTTAGAGTTTAATAGTGCAGTGGAAAATAAATGATAGTTCTAACTATGATACAGGATATCATGATGAAGTTCGTACATGACATCATTCAGCGTTATCATCGTTGGTCGGGATGCATCCTATTCCACCAACCAACCAGAAGGAAGAGTACATGGCCAAGTCAAATTAGCAACCATATCCTCAAAGGTCTCACCTATAAACAAAGCCACAAGTAAGGTTGAGTATACTAATACCCAACAAGGCTTACCCGACTAGTGGTATATACTTAGCTGACTCCTTGATATGCAAGGCTTTTGGCTGAGAGTTATTTTTGCCAAAAAGCATCTAAGAGTGAGTCCTTGCTTTCCAATTTTAGCATCAAGTTCTATTTGACTAACCATTCTAGGTAAGCAACTATCCAAATCACGCATGGTGGAAATAATCAATTGAGCATCCAACCAGATTAATCATCATCATTCCTATTCATCTCATGTGTTTAACATTTGAATTTGCAAATGATGTTTGCAGTACACTTTGTAAGGTTCTAAAATATGAGTGTGTTTTTATGCTATATTTTTTATGACAAGTTGAGCATGTATGGTTATAAACACAAAAGGAAACAGTCTCACATACACATGCACACACACATACACATGCACATACACATTGGTACACATGCATATGCACACACATAATTAGATGCATTGTTTCAATCATTCTGTGTTATTATGCATGATGCTATCTTTAGATTTTCTAGCTTAGGATTTTAAACACCTAGGGTGTTACACCAACCCCACAGTGAGTGATGTGGACTTGCTCCTGTTCTCGCTGCGCAACGTCTTCCACCAGCTCTTCGGAGGGACCCCGTTGTCTCCACCGCATTTACCACGAGGTCGATCCCCAATTGGCCTCGCAAACGTCGCGAGCGTTTACTCCAAGGAGCTCCAGGGCCATACTGCAACCCCCGCCCGCAACCGAGTTTGTGGGCATGACGGGGTATGGTCCCGCCTCATTCCAAGATCTCTTCTCTGACGACGACCTCAAGAGCAAAGGGTCAAGCGTCGGCGACCTGTCGCCCCTTCTCTGTCCCGCACTGCGGGAATGCGCTATGGCGGACATGCAGGGGCGATAGCCAGTCTTGGTGGAGACTGAGAATGCGCACACCCCGCCAGACCTGCGCGCGCAAGCCCTGGCTAACGCCCACGTGCATGGCAAGGACTTACGCCAGCAGTGGCAGCACCAGCCGTCACCCAAATCGATGGACCCTAGGCGCAACTACGAGCCGAATGCTCGTAATGATGTGGGCGGCACGCGGGCGCGCACCTGTCATGTTAAGTAGGCCATCATCACAGACGGCAACGGCCCTCCGCAGTTTGCGCGGGCCGGGCAGAACATCGCCGCCACAGTAATGCTCTTGCGCAACCTGCCCGAGCCTACATACCCTCAACAACAGGAGCTCCACCACAACATCCGAATGTTGGTGAAGCGAGCCGCCGTGCAGCAGGCAGAAAGCTCTGCGTCACACCACCGGCACGTGGCCTCCTGTCCAGTCGAGGGAGGGTGGGGGCAAGCTCGCAGCATCCAAACCCCTCAGTCCACCAGCAGCAAGGGCGTCCACCCAAGGCGGGTCGTGGCTGCACCACGCCCCGACCCGACGCTCGCCTCGCAGCCCCCCCTTGCGTGACCGGCTCAGGCCCAACTACTATGCGTGCAGTGTCATCCACTCACGGCAACTGGACCGCCGCAGTGCCGATGTCGACCGAGTCGCCGCGGACGTGGCTGATGCCTACTAGCTCGAGGGGCAGCACGACAAGGTGCCCCCCAGGCGTGGCGACCGACCGTGCGATCACGACGGCGACCAAAGCCCAGCCCGGACGGCCTGGGCCCGTGGACCTTCGGTCGTCACATCCAGAAAGCACCATTCCCACCGTGCTTCTGAGCACCCACTAACATTGCCAAGTACATGGGAAGACGAACCCCTCTATATGGTTGGAAGACTTTCGGCTCGCCTGTTGGGCCGGAGGAGTAGATGATGATTACTTCAACATCCAGTACCTCCCCATCTGTGTTGGGGAGTACGTTCGAGCGTGGCTTGAATTCTTACCACCCAACAACATCCGTAGCTAGGCAGATCTCAAATAGGTCTTCGTTGGGAATTTCCAGGGGATGTACGTGCGCTCTGGAAACTCCTGGGACCTCAAGAGCTGCAAACAGGAGCCTGGCGAGTCCCTGCGGGACTACATTCGCTAGTTCTCCAAGGAATGCAATTCCCTCCCCGACATCATCGACGCAGACGTCATCAGCGCATGCCTCTTTGGGACCACTTGCAAGTCCCTCATTCACAAGTTCGGCTGCAGGAAGCTGTGCACAACCAGCGAGCTCCTGGACATTGCCACGAACCACGCATTCGGCGAGGAGGCGGTCGGGGCGGTCTTCATCAATAGTCGGGCCAAAGGCAAGACCAAGTGGGAGGACCAGGATGAGGGCCCCTCCTCAAGGCAGGGGAAAAGCAAAAAGAAGGACCGGCATCATGCCAACCCCAACACGGTTGCGGCGGCCAACCGTGCGGGCAAGCGACAGGGAAACGCCACCCACTTTGAGCAGCTCCTGGAAAAGCCGTGCACTAATCATGGCTTCCCCATCAAGCAGAAGCTCAAGGATTGCGAACTCCTCAAGCGCATGCTGGATCAGCCTAGCAAGCGCAAGGGCAGGGAACGCAATGAGGAGGCGCCCAAAAATTAGGGGGCACGGGCAAAGGACGTGGAGACTGCTCCAAGCGTCAACACAACATCCGCCTCCGGGAAGTCTGCGCCGCCAGGAATGCCGTCCCCAATTTCCTCCATTGGTCGAGCACACAGATCACCTTCAATCGGGGCGACCACCCTCCTAGCATCCCCCGACCGGGGAGCTACCCGCTCATTGTCGACCCTATCATCGGCAACAAGTGCCTGACCAAGGTGTTGATGGACGGGGGCAGCTGCCTCAACATCTTGTATGTTGAGACCCTGGACGCCATGGGCATCTTGTGGTCCAAGCTCCGTGCCTCTGTTTCCCCTTCCTCGATATCATCCCGGGCATGAGGGTGTACCCCCCAGGAAACAAAGACTTGCAGGGCACATTCGGCGACCGTAGGAACTTCCGCACCGAGACCCTAATCTTCAAGGTGTTGGACTTTGAGCGATCGTACCACGCCATCCTCGGGTGTCCGTGCTACGCTAAGTTCATGGAAATCCCCAACTACACCTACCTCAAGCTAAAGATGCCGGGACCGAACGGTGTGATCACGGTGAGCGGCTCCTTCGAGCAGGCATACACCAGCGGACGGGAGCACTTCGAGCTCCCCACCACTGCCGAGCTCAAAAGGCTCCGCGAGATGGTGGTGGAAGGCGTTGCCACCGCAACGAGCTGACTCCATCCAGCACCTTCCACCCGACCAAGGATAGCAAGGCCATCGAGGTTGACCTCAACGACCCGACCAAGACTGTGCAGATCGGGAACCAGCGCGCCACCAAATAGGAAAGTGCGCTTGTCAACTTCCTGCGTGCTAATCGTGATGTCTTCACATGGAAGCCTTCTTACATGCCAGGCATTCCGAGGAAGGTCGCCAAGCATGAGCTTCGCATCAAGGTGGGTTCCAAGACCGTGCACCAACGCCTGCGCTATTTCGACGATGAGAGGCATAGGCCATAGGCGAGGAGATCGCCAAGCTCCTGGCAGCTAGCTTAATCAAGAAAGTGTATCACTCCAACTGGCTTGCCAATCCCGTCCTTGTAAAAAAGAAGAATGGGAAATGCAGAATATGTGTTGATTATACTGGCCTTCACAAGGCGTGTCCCAATGATCCTTTTCCTTTGCTGTGCATAGACTAGATAGTCTACTCCACTTCAGGATGTGAAGTCCTCTTTCGTCTAGATGCCTACTCGGGCTACCACAGATTGCAAAGAAGGAGTCCAACAAGCTCACGACCTCCTTCATCACCCCATTCGGCACATACTGCTACGTCACCATGCCGTTCGGTCTAAAAAACGCTGGTGCCACCTACCAGCTTTGCATGCAGAAGTGTTTGGCAGATCAGATTGACCCACCCTGGCAGCCCGACCAGCTTGAAACACCGAAACCCACGGTCGCAATCTACATAGACGACATAGTGGTGAAAGCTCCTTGCGCAGGAGACTTGATCGCCATGCTAGATGCTATGTTTGCTAACCTCCAAAGGTTCATCGTCAAACTGAATCCTGAAAAATGCACTTTCGGGGTTCCAAAGGGGAAGCTACTTGGATACATAGTGTCCGAGCACGGGATCGAAGCCAACCCCAAAAAATCATGGCCATCACCAGGATGGGCCCCATACGCAATGTGAAAGGCATACAACGGCTCATCGGCTATTTGGCCGCCCTGAGTCAGTTCATATTCCTACTAGGCAAGCGGGGAATGCCCCTCTACAAACTCCTCAAGAAGTCAGATATGTTCGTCTGGATAGAGGAGGCTAAGTAAGCCTTGGATAGCCTCAAAGCACGACTAACCTCGGCCCAAGTCCTCGTCGCTCCTGAGCGACGTGAACTACTCCTACTCCACCTCACGACGACCACCCATGTGGTTAGTGCCTCTCTTGTAGTCGAAAGGGAGGAGCCGGACGAGTGCTGAAGATTCAACGACCAGTGTACTTTGTCAGTGAGGTACTCACCGAGACCAAGGCCCGCTATACGCAGGTGCAGAAGCTCTTATACACTATGCTCATGGCGACTAAGAAGCTGCAGCACTGTTTCACTGACCACAAGGTTACCGTCGACACCTCGTTCCCACTCGGGGAGGTCGTCCACAACCACGACACTACGAGATGGATCTCGAAATGGGCACTTGAGCTCATGGGTTACGACATCAAGTACGTCCCCCGCACCGCCATCAAGTAGCAGGCCTTGGCCGACTTTGTCACCGAGTGGACAGAGGTCCAAACCCTGACTCCAGACGTCGTCCACGAACATTGGATCCTGTACTTCGACGGGTTGGTTATGGGACCCCGCGCGGGGGCCGGCATGGTGCTGATCTCGCCTGAGGGGAACAAGCTCTGCTACACAATCCGCCTCCACTTTCTAGCCTCAAACAATGTTGCTGAATACGAGGGCCTTATCAATGGCCTCTGCATAGCCATTGAGCTCGGAGCAACCCGGCTCTACGCCTGCGGTGGCTCCAAGCTGGTGGTGGACCAAGTCATGAAGGAGTCCAACTGTGAGAGCTCCCTCATGAACTTGTACTGCCAAGAGGTGGCAAGCTGGAGGACCAATTCCGAGGAATCGAGCTGCATCACGTCCCGTGGAGGGACAACAACGACGCTGATGCACTTGCCAAGATGGCAGCCCAGCAGGATCCTATTCCTAGAGGGATATTAATCAACGAACTTCACGTGCCTTCAATCCACGTCAAGCCGGACCTGCCTCAGAGGCCATCCGACCCGATGCCCGGGGGCCCCGATTGCCTCGTGATTGAGGTTACGACTCCAGTAGCCGACACAACGGTAAATGACCTCGACTGGAGGGCGCCTCTCCTGGCCTACCTCCTTGACGAGGTCTTCCCGGCCAACAAAACCGAGGCGCGAAAGATTGATCGACGCACCGAGACATATGTCGCCGTTGATGGCGAGCTTTACAAGCGTAGAACATCGGTGGTGGGAATGCTAATGAAATGCATCCCGACCCATCACGTCAAGGAACTCCTCCTGGAGATCCATGCTAGCATCTGAGGACACCACACGGCCCCACGGTCACTAGTCAGCAAGGCCTTCCGCCAAGGTTTTTACTGGCTGACAGCACTCCACGATGCAGAGGAGGTCGTCCGCTTGTGCGAGGGTGTCACTTCTACATTTGGCGGACCCACTTGCCAACGCAGGTGCTTCAGACCATCCCCCTCAAATGGCTATTCGTGGTCTGGGGTCTTGACATGGTCGGGCCTCTCAAGAAGGCCCGTGGCGTATTCACTCACCTGCTCGTCGCAGTGGACAAGTTCACCAAGTGGACTGAGGCGAAACCCATCACCAAAACCAATTCCCAAGAGGCCATCAAGTTCTTCTTGGACATCGCCTACCAATTTGCTATGCCAAACACCATCATCACATAGAATGGGACTAATTTCATAGGAAAGAAGTTCTTGGAGTTCACCGACGGATACGGGATCAGGATCGACTGGGCGTCGGTCGGACACCCTCGCAACAATAGGCAAGTGGAGAGGGCGAATGGCTTGGTCCTCCAAGGACTTAAGCCTAGCATCTTCGACTGGCTCAAAATGTTTGATGGACGCTGGGTCGAGGAACTCTCAGCTGTCCTCTGGAGCTTGAGGAGAACTCCCAATTGATCCATTGGGTTTACCCTATTTTTTCTAACATACGGGGCAGAAGCGGTGCTCCCCTCCGATCTAGACTACGGCGCCCCAAGGGTCAAAGCCTTTGACCCCGACCGAGACGCGGAGGCTCAGCTAGATGCGATCGACTTGTTGGAGGAGGCCCAAGAGACAGCCTCCGTCTGCTCGGCTCGTTACTAGCAAACCCTTCACAGGTACCACGAGAGAAAGATCCGGGGAAGAACCCTCGAAGTCAGCGACTTGGTACTACGGAGAGCGCAGTCGACAAATGACAGGCACAAGCTCACTTCGTCCTAGGAAGGACCATACACCATCGCGGAGGTGGTTCAGCCAGGAACCTACCGACTGAAGGACAGCAACGGCAACATCCTCACCAACACTTGGAACATTGAGCAGTTACATCATTTCTTCCCCTAAGTTCAGTTCCTTTGCATGTCTTCATTTAAACGCCGACTGCTGCAGCGCCCCAGCCCGAGCACTCTCGGCCTGGGTCACTGGTGGCTCCATGGGGGTAATCTACCATGCACACGACACCCCCTCTTTCCTTTTGCAAATCACGTACAAAAAGGCAGCTTTTTTCACCCGAGTGAAAGGGTGATCCGTTTTCCCATTGTAACCTAAGTGATTTTTGTTGGACCACCTTACCTACCGAACTCTCATCACAACCTACGGCAAACTAGCAGCTGATGCCACTCGGGCCAGTCCCAGGCTACACGCTGCAAGCTAACGGTTAGCGAGTAGGTTTGAAAGGGAAAGTGCGAAGGCAAAAGTCACTCTAGGGAACAAAGGGACACGGGTGGGATAGGCTTCCCAAACATCATTAAAACAAAAATGCTTACAAACATTTAAAGCTGTTCGTTCAAGGGACCATTAGGTTCCCCGCCTAAGCCTTTCAAAAATGAGAGCTAACTATGAATGCTTCTACTGCGGCACCAAGTCCGTGTTGGCCGACGATTTGGACGGGAGGAGTCATGCTACAAGGACCACCGGAGGATTTCCTTGACTAGAAGCTAGCATGGTCGGGGCGGCACTCAACTCGGCTTCTATTGATAGGCCACCGTCTGTGCCTAGAGTCGCCTCCCTCTCCCCATGACGGGCCTCCTTCACCCACTCAACGGTAGTCGCCTCCGCAATTGCCGCTGCAACTGGCACCAAGCTCTGTCCGAGTTCATGGAGCCGGTCGGCAAACCACCCGGCAGCATAGCCTCTCCCGACTGCCTCAAAATCTAGAGTCGGGTAGTGTGACGCCACTAATGTCAGCACTCCAGAAGCACCACGGAAGACTCGGTCAGCGATAAGTCCCACCACATCTCCAGGAATCTCCGAGAGATCGGCGGCGAGCGCACTCGACCTCGGGCGGTGTGACACCCTAGGTATTTAAAATGCTAAACCAAGGGTCATGAATTTAGCATCATGCATAATAAACAAGAACACTTCAAATCATGCATCTCTTTTAGGAATACATGTGCATGTATGTGCGCATATAAGGTTTTTCATAAATATGTTCATAACCAGACATGCTCAACTTGTCATTAAAAAAATGTAGCATAAAAACACACTCATATTTTAGTACCTTACAAAGTGTACTTCAAATACCATTTACAAATTCAAATTGTAAACACATGAGATGAATAGGAATTCAAATCCTAGTAGTCTTAAATTTAAAATAACTTCTAAACTAAAGCTCAAATGAACTTTGATCCAAAATGGAACTCGTAGAGTTTCAAATTCCCTACAACTTTCATGTTGGCAGATTTCAAAGTTTCCTTGCAAACTTTGAGAAAGTTTCATTTGAATCCGGGCCCCCACTCTTCTCTCTCTTCCTTCACTCTCCTTCTCTCTCTCCCTCCCTTGTTCTGTCCCATCGAGGGGCAGCGGCCGCCGGCCATCTGGCCGGCGATGCCTGCTGGCAAGCCGTGCCAAAGGGCAATGCCCCGGCAGGCACCGATAGGCCCGCAGCCGAATCGCCTTCCCCTGACCCGAATCCACCCATGCCCGACGCGCGCGTACCACGCGGCCGTCGATTCCCGATGGCCAAGCCACGAAGCGCCAGCAACGCCGCGCTTCCCTCTATTGTGTCGTGCCCAGCTCCACCTCCCCTCTCCTTTCCTCCCTCGCGTGCCTATAAAAGGCCACCCAAGCCCCTGCTTGCACGCGCACCCAAGCTCCCACGGGTGCCATTGCCACCGGCGAGCCCCTCCACGTCGAACTCGCCCCTCCGGCCCTCCTCCGCCTGAGCTAGCCTCGGAATTGGTTCCCCTTAAGCCACCGAACCTCTCCGGCCTAGCCCCGTATGCCCAGCCACATCAGACAACCACTGCTCACCACCGCTGCTGCCGGCGACAAGGATGCCGCGACCAGCCCTCCTCCAGCTAGCCCAGCCCCAATCGAGCACACCAATAGGTTTCCCTCAACCTCGTGCTTCCCGACCCCTTTCCCCTCGTCGGATTTCGGCCAGCAAATATCCAGCCCCACCCAGGGACTACATTGCAATCGTCAAGTTCTTTTTAGGGTCCTTTCTGCTAGATCCAGGGACCTATGTACGAGAACTCGAGTTAATTTTATTTTCAAGAGGCTGTCAATTGTAAAATCAATCTAAAATCATAGGAAAATAGAAAAATGCAAGCAAAAATTTGTTGTGACCCTCTTGTTGAATCCTACAACTTTTTCTTACAAGGATGACTAGTTACAAACTATAACTTGATATAAAATTAATCTTGTTTTAAATAGCCCATAAATGTATCTCTCGATCTAGGGCACTACTGTGGATAATGTTTGGACTATAAGCTAGTCTCTGCTTGTTAAGACTTATGTCAAAATATCAAGGCTAGAAAAAGTTTCTACGAGTAGTTCTTGTTGGACCTTCTTTGATATGCTATTTTGCTAGAGTTATTTATTCATGCTGTTCGACGGCTTGAAACTTTTGCAGTAGAGTAACCTTGATGCATAAATGCTATGGACAAAGTTTGAAACTTTTTACTTCTGTCTAACTTGCTCATATGTTTTTAGTTAAGAAAATCTATATTAAATCAAAGTAACTAGTTGTCGTGCTCAGAAAATACGAAATTTTAACCAGAGAAGTTGGAAACCTTTGAGTAGATTATCATGTTGGAAAAGTTTGAGGCATAGAAATTTTGCGGGACTATTTGTAGAAATAAATCTTGATTAATGTAGATGTATTTTGACTTATTTTCTATGCTCTGTTTCTTGCACACTAAAACCTGAAAAATTTACAGTAGACTCACCATAAGTTTAGGAGTACTCAGTAAAATATATAGCACCAGTTTTTGTATGGTTTGTTGTGTATAAATGGATCTTGATCCTAGTACTAGTTGTTTAATATATTTTTAATGATTAATCTGCTGAATAAAAATGGCTGGAAATTTTACAGTGAGTTTGTACTTAAGTAATATGCTCTGCATAAAAATCTCACCCAAATTATTGGTTTTCATTTTTTGGATGCCTATAGTCCCATGCCGCCGAAGCACGAACTCCATAAAATATCTCTAGTAGTTATTTTGTTTTTAATCCATGCTTACTTTTGAAAAATGGTCATTTTTGAAATGACAAAACCCCTCATTTCCTTAATGAAGTTAGTTAATCTAGATACTACTCGAGCCCAAGGAAAAGAAAATGAAGTGCTTTACAATGGTATTGTGCATTAAATTTGTAGGAGTGGATTGAAACCTAGATGCATGATCCTAGGTACCTATGATATGAACACAAGTGTGTGTCGGTCGCTAGATTGCCATGGTAATAGGACTCCAGTAAAAGTTGAGTGATTTCCTGTCACTCGCGAGATATACGAGTTGCTTGTTTTACTTATGTTGGAATCATAAAGTCGATGGATGGGGCTATGTTACGATATTCCTGTTGATGATTGAGCCCCGTCTGTTTAGAGAAAATGCTAAGGTCGCGGTGTGTGGTAACGGTGGTTAATTTTTTGAACGTACTAACCACATGCCAAGAATATGGTAATCGGTAAGCTTACGTGATTGAACCGGGGCGTGGAACATACCACCCCACCGTCTTGATGTCGTTCCCATGGGCACATGGTGAGTGCTAGAGCAGCCATGGCCCAGCATCATTCCATGGTTTGTGGACCTCTATACTCGAGGACGGTGGCCCTATTCCATGAAACGGGAATAAAGAGGAAAAGTTGCACATGTGACTCTATGAGTAACCACGTGACGCGTGTTTAGGTTTTCCCTTGCAAGGTTAAGAAATTCAATTCGAATCGTCTGTTTCCCACGGCCATTGAGACTGCTTAACCCTTTAACCACGTAGAGTAAGAAGAGGAAAAATGATGATGATTAATTGTGACACTCTAGGTGTCAAAATTGTAAAATATTAGGAAAGGATGTAAAATGTATATATTAAAATGTGTGAAATTTGAGTGTATATGTGAAATAAAGACTTGTGTGTAATTATTTCAAAAATATGAGTCCTTTTGTGTAAAATGTTTGAATTACAAAGGTAACTCTTAAATTTCACTAGGGGTCAAAGTGTAAAAATGTTTGTCATCATTACATTCCCTGAACTTGCAATTAAGTCCAAAAATACATGAAATTTATCTAAGTTAGGACAAAAACTTTGAAAAGTTTAAGTTGAGTAAGAAATTTTAAAATAAAGCTCCATCCCTTGAGTTTTTGTAGTTGAACCCTAAATATAAGTTGTAGGGATTGAAATGTTCTACAACTTTTATTTTGACCATTTTCCTATTTAAGCTTTAGAACAGTGGGAAATTTAGATTTATTTTGAGGTCCTAGAATTTTTAAAATCTCACAACAGCCCCTGGCGCCCCCCTGTTCTTCTTCCTCCTCTGCTTCCCCTCTGCCGTGCGACTGGGCCGCCGCAGGCCGTCGTGCCGCGCCGCCCGAGGCTCCCACCTGCCACCCCTGACCCCCACGCGTCGCCCCCGAGCCCGCTCACCGCCACCTCTCCTTCCTGCTGGCTTCCCTTGAGCGCGCCACGCCGCCGCCCGAGCCGCCAACAGCTGCTTGCCATCGCCATCGCTGCTCACCGTCACTACCGCTCTGCCGGTGCCATTTTCTACTCTAGTAGCTCCCCTGCGTCGCCTCTAGGCCGGCCGCCGCTCTAGCTCCTCCCCTCTGGCTCTTCCCCGCGTGTGCCACGCCGCCCCGCCTCCGCTTGAATTCTGCCCGGCCGCCACCTTGCCGTCGTCATGCCTAGCCCCCGTGCATGCTTCCCCACCCTTCTTTGCTAGTATAAAACACTCACTAACTTCCCCTCCCTCCATTTCGCTCTCTCCAGCACTTGCATTCCACACCGAGCTTTGAATCCACCGTCATCGCTCGAGTTCCTCTCCGGCGACCTCTCTGCTCACCGTTGGCAGACCACCCCAACTCCTCCCGATCCACGACAGCCTATCCTCTAGCTTCGCTGTGATCCCGTGAAGCTCACCAGCCCCTCCATCACCGCCCTTAAGCACTGCATCCACCTCGCCAATGAGCTCCCCCTTCGCCGCCGTCCCGGGTCACCGTGGGAACGCGTCTTTCCGACCGTTCTAGCTCCCAACAAGCCGCTCAGGAGAACCGCCTCGACCACCTGAAGCTTTTCCCCTACCTTCGATCCACCGCCGGTGAGCTGCCATGCCAGAACACCGCCGCCGTGATCAAGCTCCATCACCGGCGCCTCGGTTCACCGCCGTTCCACCCCCTCCGGTCACCCCCGACCTGCACATCACCCCCAGCAAGGTTCGCCCTAGTTCCTTGAACCTTCCTGGCCGGTTCCCCCTCGCTGCCGGTAACCGCCGTCGCCGGAGTTTGGCCGGCACATCTCAGTCTCTCTGTCCCGATGAGCAAGGACCCAATTGCGTTGATTTGAATATTCCCGAGGGCCTGGCTGCAAGATTCCAGTCCCTCCCCTCATTTCAAAATTAGTGATTTTTTAGAAATTTGTAGAAATTCGTAGGAAATTCATAAAAATGTCAAACTAGTTTTTTTTGAATCCTTGAAGTGAATCCTACAACTTTTGTGTTATAACCTTGAACTGATTAGGTGAATATTTTGAATGAGAATAAATACTAGGAAAGAGATATGTTAATTAGATCTTTTGATTCAAAGCTGTGCTATTAATGAAATTTGAAACATAAGGTGTGTATCCCATGTATAGTCTAATGTAATATTTGTAGACTCATAACTATTTTCTAGCTATGGTATTCAAGTATCTTTATTTTAAATTGATGACAGCTTTAGGATATAGTTAAGGGTGAATCTGTTAGTGTTTGTAGCTGAAATTTTTACCCTAACCTTCTTTCAGTATGTATAACCTATTATAAAAATTTGAACATCAGTAACATAGAGTAGCTTAAGTTATGAATTTAGGTTTAGATTCAAAGATAATCCAAAAATAATAAGTTCTGGTTTATGAAAAATTATGAAATTAGTTTAGAGAGTTAATTTTGAGTAGTCTATCATGTTCACAAAATTTCAGCACAAGATCTAGTGTAAAACTTCTGTTATAAATAGATCTTAATATCATAATGCTAATTTTGTTTATTTTATAGCATAATTACTATAGGGATAAAAACTTTGATAAAATTACAGTAGCTTAGATACAGATCAACTTGTCCCTAGTAAGAATTTCAACTTCATTTCTGCAGTAAATTAGTCTATAAAAATAGTTCATGTTTATATATGCAACATTTGAGTGAATTAGCTACTAAATAAAATATTCTAGGAATGTTGTGATAAGCTTATTCAAATTAGTAATCATTCCTAACATAAGGTTTTAATATCAACCAAGAATTTAAATAATAATTTTTAAATAAGACCATTAGTCTAATTGATAAAATTTAGGGGCATTAGTTAAATAAAGTAGGATCTTTTCCCAATGCCACTTAATATAATTAGCATAGTTGCTTAAGGTAACTTAACATGTCATTTAGTGTAATTAGGTAATTATGTTCATACTCGATAAATGGTTACCCAACATAAGAATGAATGAGATGCTGCTAAATAGAATGTTTGTTTATTGGATTCCAACTTTATCGTGAAATAAAAGCATGAACATTCCTCAATTATAATGTTTGCATATCATATAGACTCGACCACTCTCGCTGACGGAGACTACCAGTTGATCCCAGAACCAGAAGGGGATAATTTTGAAGACCCCGGGAATATTATCGGAGATATAACTGAAGCCCCGAACCCCGGTTCGGACAATTTTAGTATTGACATCTCTGACCCCAGCCCCACCAACGAAGGCAAGCCCCGGACATTAACCACTATTTTTGCTACATTGCAAATTATATATTTATATATATCTACTTGTGCATTTACGTTTCCAGGAATTATTCTGAAACCCTAGTTTCATAATCCTAGGAACCTATGTATTAAATTCTAGAACCAGAGTCCGACTAGCTGCTAAGCTAATAGGACCGGTAGAAGTCGAGTGATTTCCTGTCACTTGCGAACTTTATACGAGTTGCAATGTTTACATTCCTGCAACCACTATAAGGACGACAGATGGGGTTGTGATTATGATTCATGACCTTGGTAAGAACCCTGTCTGTGTTGATAATAAAAAATTGATAAGGTCGCAGTGTGTGGTAGCGGTGGTTAAGCGTTTGAAAGTACTAGCCACATGCCGCGAAATATGGTAAGCGGTAAGCCTAGTAACCAATCAGCCTGAGGAGTCGACATACCCCCCACCACTAGTAATTTGGTTTTTCACACGCACCGACATGCGGGAGTACGTTCCACACAGCGAAAAGGAGTACTGTCATGTAGTCGCACTACAGACGTACGTCCTGCACATTGGATGTTCGTACGGTCCTACAGTCACTTGTGGTGGCACTGATCCACGAGTTGGAATGAAAGGCAAACGGTTGCTTCGGAACGATCATTGGATGTTCCAAGCGTGTGAGTTAGGTTTGCCCTTGCAAGATTTTGAAATTTGATTCAGAATCGTCCGTTTCTCGCGGAGATTGAGACTGCTTGATCCCTTTGCCACATAGAGTAATAAGAGCAACCTGATGGTGATCAAAGATGATGTTTGCTGAAAAAGTTCTACCATGCTTGAAATAGCTATAGTTGCTTACTTAGAACGGATAATCAACTAGAACTTGAAAGCTAAAAGTTGAAATTAAGGATCTACTCTTTGTTGCTTTTCAGCTGAAACTATACCCAGAACTATTACAAACCTTCATAGTCTAGTTACATGGCTAAGTATACCATGAAACGGGTAAGCCTTGCTGAGTATTAGCATACTCAGCCTTGCAATATGACTTTTGTTCCAGGAAATCCCCCTGAGGACTCTACTCTGCCTGTGCCATGGCCCTATGCTCTTCCCGATGGTTGGTCCGTGGAGTGGGATCCATCCCCAGCCAACACAGGTCCCTCCGAGTGATGTTGAGCTTGGGCTTAGCTCCACATCAGTTCGCGACGTATGGTAGTGTCGCGTTTTAAATTCCGCTGCAGATTCCCAAAACTTTGAACAGTTTGTATAAATTCATACTAGTGAGGTTTCGCTTCTTTATCAGTTGAAATACTTATGTAATATTATGCTTATGATGTAAAAATTGTTGGCGCTTGTATCTCTAGACTCGCCTTCGTGCGAGGTACCTTGTTTCGATCCTGAGTTGGGTAGTTTTATCGGGACTTTACCCGACAGACCACGGGATTATACCGTTTGAAGTGCAGTCAAGCCTTTACTGACTTCCGAGAAAGGATCAGTGCACTTGAACCAGTGTAATTCATGTTGGTTCTGCCACATTAATTGGGTTGGATGCTCAATTAATTATTTCCACCATGCGTGTTTTGGATAGTTGCTTACTTAGAATGGTTAATCAGCTAGAACTTGATGCTAAAACTTAAAAGCAAGGACTCACTCTTAGATGCTTTTTGGCAAAAACAATCCTTAGCCAAAAGTCTTGCATGTCTAGGAGTCAGCTAAGTATATACCACTAGTGGGTAAGCCATGCTAAGTATTAGTATACTCAGCCTTGTTTGTGGCTTTGTTTTCAGGTGAGACCTTTGAGGACATGGTTGCTAGTTTGACTTGGCCGTGTACTCTTCTTCCTGGTTGGTTGGTGGAATGGGATGCGTCCTCGGCCAACGATGATAATGCTAAATGATGTGATGTACGGGTTTCATCATGATATCTTGTATCGTCGTTAGAACTATTATTTATTTTCCGCTGCACTATTAAACTCTTAATGTACTTGTCTATGAATGTTTTCATAGACATTGAACTTTGTGATGTAAAATTTATGGATTCTTGTAATCTCTAGGCTCACCTTCGTGTGGGTTGTATGTATACATTGTTTCGATTGAAATTCCAGTGGTTGCATCGGGATATTACCCGACAGCCTATCGTTTTACTCCATTTTAAGTGCGTGTTAGCCTGATTGCCTCTATGGTGGTGGTTAGCGCACTTAAGCTGGATTAATTCGGGTAGTTCTACCATAGGCGGGGCCCGAGGACCTCCGTGACCGCCGACCGCGCCACACCCTGAAGCTGACTGAGTTCCTCTTCAAGGGCCTTGCTCCTCCCCAAGGAATCAGCCAGCGCTTGCGCGTTCCGCACCACCACCTCTTTGGTGGCTGCCAACTCGGACTCAGCGACACGGCGGGCTTCCTCTGACCGCTTCAACCCATCCAGCAGGAGCCTATTCCTTCCTCCTAGCTCTTGACACGAACAAAGGGGAAGTTAGAGGCCACATAATGTGAAAAAAGAATCGACGGGACAGAGAAGAGGAGCTACTTACCGGCCATGGCATCCTAGTGATCTTAAGCCCTTCCTTTCTCTAGGCTAGCGGTGCCTCTAGCTGGGTGATCCGTTGCCCCTTGAACTGAGCCTGCCCCTCACCAAGGGCTCAGACCTCCCGCTCCGCCTTCAGCGCCAACCAGTTTATGCTCAGAACTGACCGGGCCACAGCAAGCTCCTACTCAGCAACGGTCATACGGTCACACTCGCAAAGTTTCAATGCCCGGGCGGCTTCCAATTCATGGGTCAACTCCCCAACCCACCACTCGCCGCCACCTCCTGACCAGATCACGCATGCCCTTCCTGGAGGAACCGGGACTTGTTAAGCGAGATCCCCTCCAGGCTCTTCAAAGTAGGAGAGTCAAAAACATCAAGACAAATCGCCCCTTATCGGTGAGTCGGATGCAAAGGGAAGCCGCAAGGACTTACCCGAGCAAAATTTGGCAGGTCGATGGATGCACTCCACCGGGTGAGCCTAATTTTCTTCAGGATCTCCACGAGCCCCGCCTCCATGGCGATGAGGTCATTGCCAGCCGATACTACACTCTGCTCGAGATGACCCCAAAGCTCTTCCTCCTGCCGGTCGCGTAGGACGAACCGAGCCTCGCCATGCTTGTTGGGGTCGGGCCAGACCCACTCACCAACCGACCAGCTCGCAAATGCAGATGGCCTGGAGGCCAGGACCATCGCTCGCACCTGGTTTCCCTCCAGCAACACCTCTGGCTCCGGACGATCGCCCACCTGGTCGAGGTGTTCATCCCCTGAGCCCGAGCCTCCTCGGGCTTGGCGAGCGGCCCGTCCTCGGTCTCCAAGTCCACAAGAGCTGGAGTGGTCCCTTGTCCTTCTCCAGAGTCCGTGTGGGTGAACCGAGCGCCCCTCCGCCTGGGGACACGGGGGCCACGATCTCCTCCTCCCTTCCCACACAATGGAGGAAGCATCACCACAGTCACCCCGCACCACACTGTGCGGGGATCACCGTCATCACTACCAGCCCACCCGTACAGGCCACTTCCCGGCTCCCTCCTCGAGTCGAAGCAGGTAACGCTGGGTTAGGCCTCCACGGCACCAGTTCGGCGCCAGGCTGGAGGCCGGTCGACATCAAGGCACTGCAAAGGAAAGCAGAATGAACTAAAACATCTGGGAACAAGGTCGAAACCCTAGCACAATTCCCTTACCTCGAAGTCCGGCCGAGTGGGGGAATTCGAAGCTCCGGATGCCCAGTGGCGGCTGCAAGCCAAGCCTCAGCACATTATCCAAGGCGGGACCGGTTCTGCTAATCCCCGACTAGCCTGCAGAACACCATGATCGGAGCCCGCCGTCAGGAGCTTGCTATGGCTTCCTCCTGACCACTGGGCGGGTCGACCAAGCTCGTCGTTTCCGTGCGTTGCTCCACTCGGGCCCGCTTTGCCTCCTCCTCCTGCGTCATGCCCCCATCAGCGGCGCGCTTTCTTGCCTCAGGGGCGCAGGAGGACGCCCTGGGGCCCTTCATGATCCCATCACTGTGGCATCCCCGGGGTTCAATCATGAACACGGAATCATCTTTGTACTCCGACTCCACCTCCTCTGATTCTTCCTTGCTGTTGGAGTTGGTTGAGGGCTTCGACTAGAGCTCCTCCTGAACAGCATCGCTATCCTCTTCCATCCGGACTCGACGCGCAACCTCCATCTCCTTCTTCGTCCACCTCTCAGCTTTCTTTTTCTTCCTAGCTCAGGAAGCCTCTACCTGGGAGGTGGGGGCAAGATTGGGGACGACCGAGCCCTGGAAAAGCAAGCCAAAGTCAGGAGACGGTCGGGCACGTGAGGACCAAAAAGAAGGAGGAGAGAGGAGGACTTACCAAATTCGGTGGGTGCCTCTTTTTGAAAGCCTCCGGGCCCCTGATGACTCGCTAGTTCCCCACCTTGAGGACCATATCGAGCCACGACCACACATTCTCGTTGGACACCAACACCGGTGACACCCGGTCAGGATCCGCGGGGCTAGTGTACTCCCACATCTTGGTTGTCCTAACGGCCAAATGGACGACCCGGCGGGCGAACAAGGTGCCAAAGAGCCGCACACCGTCGAGGCCCTCCTCCACGACGCGCTTCCACACCGCCGTCTCAAGGACCCCTCACGCGCGCCTTCTCTGGAGTAGGGGACCCCCACGACGGGAACGGGTTCCTAGCCAGGTTCCTGATGTAGAACCACTCTTCATGCCACCCCCGGTTCGAGTCCGCAGGGGTGTACGCCGGTAGTCTCCTGGTCGGCGGACCCTCTTGTGCAGGCCGAAGCCCCCGACCGACGCGAGCTCCGGGTCCCCCTTCGCCGATAGGGCCCGACTGTAGAAGAAGGCCCAGAACAGATTTGCGTGTGGATCTATTCCAAGGAACCCCTCGCAGAGCATCATGAAGCCAGCAATGTGCAGCACCCCATTTGAGTTGACGTGCTGCAACTCCACCTCCCACTCGTTCAGCAGTCCGAGCAGGAATGGGTGCAACGGGTACCCAAGTCCGCGCTCGTGGAATGCGAGGAAGCTCACAATCTCGCCGGCTTCAGGCTGTGGCTCCTCGTGCTCCACCGGAGGAGCCCTCCAGTGCGCCACCACCCTTGGTCGCAGCAACCCCTTCTCCACGAAGTCTTCGAGTTGCGCTTCCTCCACGGTCGACGGCCTCCAATTCGACATCATGCTTTCAGGAGGGGAAGGTGGAACGACTTTTCCTTTCTCTCTCCCTCTTTCTCTCTTTCTCTCCTCAAGCACGATGGGGGTGGAGAAGGAGGGCGGCGGTGGTGATTAGAGAACAAAGGAGGGGGAGGCGGACGCCGGTGGGGCTAGGAACTCTCTCTCTTTCTCTCTACCTCTCTTTTCCTACCCTTAGTTCCCCTGTAAAGAAGACCCCCTTGAACTATAAAAGGGAGGGTCAGCCGCCTAGGAAAGGAGACCAGACCAAAATCCAAGAGATTCCTCCTCCACTTGAAAGCTTGTAACTACCCAACTCTCACGAGCACCTGGGCTCAAGCAATGCATCCGACTGACCCCGACTGGATGTAGGGCACATTTACCTGAACCAATATAAATCTTAAGTCATTGTATGCTAGGCCATCTCCAATCATGATGCACGATACACACTTCGAGTAGGTTTAGCTGTTGGCCATTTCCAGAACCGACAGGTAGTCATTGGGTTGTCGGCTTCATCTAATTTTTTCATGCAGTTATCTTATAGCTAATTTATTCTTTGATTATCGCTTCTACTATCAAACTATCACGATCTTGTACTTCATTGCAAGTAGCCCGATCGGTTGGTTCGCTTGCCTTATCATTATTATCTCAGGCTCTCTCGGTTAAATCCGATCCTTGAGTAATGATGCTAGGTCAAGTCTTATCAGTTGGATCTATCTACTGGTCAATGATGGCATGGTGGTGATGGTTTGGTAGTATCAATCGGCTCCCTTGGCCAACTCTCAGCTTAATGATAAATGTAAATTCTGATAATTAGATGTATTGGTTAATTATGCTCGATTTGTTGCTCTGCTGTTAGCGTTGTCTCGTTTAAGACCGATCCGACTTATGGTAACAATAAGTTTAGTTTAATTAAATGCATATGTTTAATTATAAGGTTTTAATTCTTAATCCTATCTTATCGTGAAATCGGCTCCATAGCCGATTGCTCGATATTGTGCTTCAGACATCTCGACTGATGTGTTTGTTCGAACTATTCGGAATCCC
The DNA here is from genome assembly GCF_002211085.1 of Panicum hallii. NCBI lineage: Eukaryota > Viridiplantae > Streptophyta > Magnoliopsida > Poales > Poaceae > Panicum > Panicum hallii. Next base: position 24,530,618 of record NC_038046.1, on the reverse strand, counting down.
AACTGATAACTTTATCTTTGTTTTACTGATTAAATTTTCTTTTCCTTGACAATTGCAGATCAAATTGACCGGCACGTCCTAAACCTGATTTGCAAGACCTACACCGGAGATAAGCAGAGCTCGCAGGGGTCTTAGCGTGTCATGCTCCGTAAGATTCACTGTCCGATTTTTGCGGCAACAATCGGGAACCCCAAAGATTGCTCTAAACTAATCAGAGGTGCAAGATGAACAAGAAGAATTTGTTTAGCGTCACGAGATCAATTTCTAGCTGGCAATTGTCTGCTGGTACAAGCACAGGTGCATGCTATGTGAGGTATCTATATAGTAGTATATTATTCTCCAATGATACACTGTCCTCTGTTTTGCAGATCTGTGCAATATATACAACGGCCCGCCATTGAGTCAGCGAAACGGGATCGTGGCCGCGTTGATTAAGCAACTCATTGGAACAAAAACACTGAGATGGAGTTTGCTGTTTTAGTTTGCAGGTCGATGCAGCCATACATGCGGTTATCCTTATCGATTCAAAAACCTGTTCAGTAAAGAGTAATACTGTTCTCCTGCATGAATTTCCGATCCATCATTTACGTTATTTCCTTGTACAAATGTCCAATTTTAGGTCCAATCAAAGTCCAAAGGGATGAATGGACATGCATAAGCTTGACAAATTAATGTATTCATTTGCATGTTTTGCAACTCGTTGGAACAAAGTGATACAACCATAACCATAACCTTCAACAGATCACAATCCCCTTCATCCAAATAGGAATGTTGCTGGACCTATACTGGTTATATATTAAAAAAAGAGGGAAAGTACAAGCGTTATTACAGAAAGAACGAAAAAAGATCACTAAGCTAGTCCCTAAACTTGAGCCTCTAGCCATTGTACAATATATGGGAAATATTTTCTTTTTGCCCGATGGATAACCAGGGCAAACTCTCGTATAAAGCATTGTTTGGTCCCTTGGATTGAGAAAGCCTCATTCTTGAAACTGATGTTATTACGTGAAGTCCAAATACTCCAAGACATAAGAGTGATTACTTCCATAAAGAAAGATGCTGCAATTTGTCGCCATAAATCTTCTATAAGTGCTAATGGACTCAAATCTGGCTGAATCTGCAAACCAATGCTTGAGTTGGGCAAAGCTGTGCAAAAGGGCATGCCATGAACAGATGTTCAACTGTCTCATCTTCTTGACTTGGGCAGAAAACACAGCTGTAATCTTCTAGGTGCGTTGTTCTTCTTCTGAGCATTCCTCTAACATTCAACCGGTCTTTTAATAAGAGCCAGAAGAAAATTTTAGGCTTGAGTTGGCTGCATGATCGCCAGAGCCACTGAAAGGAGGGATGGACCTCTCTATGACCTTTCATGCACTTGTAAGCTTTTTGTGAACTGTAGTAGGGAGTTCCCCAAATGTAGACCCAAGCATCTTTTTCATCATTCAAGTTGAAATTGTCAATATTGTCTAGGAGAGTTTCCAGTTGATTAAAAGCTTCAGCAGAGATGGGCAGATGCAGGAGCTCTTGCAGATCACCAATATCAGCTGCTCCTTGTAAAGAAATATCCTTGCTCTTTGCAAAAGAGAAAAGTTCTGGAAAGGCCCATTTTGGGACACATCCACCCCACAAATCATCCCAAAGACTTACTGTGATTCCACATCTTGGAATTACAGATGCTAGCCCCTTAAACTGTGTTAATAGACGAATAATGTCTCTCCACTCAGAAGGAACCCTTTTGTGTAAAACCTGGTAACTTGCCATTTGTATAATAAGAATTCCAAATAAGCTGTACCAAGGGAAGATCTTCTTTACTAAAGAACTTATGCAACTGTTTCACTACTGTTTTGTGCACTTTTAGAAGACCCATCAAAAAAGTAGGATAAGAGCTCAATATTGAATTGACAAGTACCAATTTCCCCCCTTGGGAGAGCAGATTAGCTGTTACCAGGACTCTTTTTTCACATTTCTTGGCAAGTGGCAATAAATCTGTTACTGAAGGCTTCTTTAAACCCAGAGGCATTCCCAAGTGGGTGAAAGGAAGGCTTCCAACTGAGCATTCCAGAACTGAAACCAACCCAAGCAGAGATTCTTCAGTTGTGTTGATAGGCACTATCATTGATTTTTGGTAATTTACTCTGAGTCCAGAATCATGTGCAAAGCCTGCCAGTATATCCTTCAGGGCATGTAGCTGTTGTGGGCAACTCTTTAGGAAGAGAAGGGTATCATCGGCATACTGGATGATAGGGAAATTCCCTGTAACATCGGCTGACATTGGAAGCTCCAAGAGACCATCACTGACTGCTATATTCATGAGTGTCCGCAGGAATCTGCTGCAAGAACAAAAAGCAAAGGTGAAAAAGGATCACCCTGCCTAACTCCACGTCGACAGTGGAAAACTTTGCCACGAACTCCATTGAGTAAAATAGAGGAAGTGCCTGAATTAAAGATCAGTGACATCCAATGCAGCCACTTAGTTCCAAAGCCCTTGTGTCTCATGATCTGCAGCATGAATTCATGCTCGATTATGTCAAAAGCTTTTTCAAAATCTAATTTGAGGATAACCAGTTCTTTTCTTGATTTGTTGCAGAGAAGTAGGAATTCCAGTGACCAGGCCAGGCAGTCTTGAATTGATCTGTTCTTGATAAAACCATATTGGTTGACATGTATAAGTTCCATAATTTTCCTTTGGAGTCTATTTGCTAAAGGGAAAAGTTCGGTTTACACCCTTAAACTATGGCAAAAGTCCAATTTTCAACCTTAAACTACAAAACCGGATAAAAGAGACCATCCAACTGTCAAAACCGGGCAAATTTGACTCTTATGGTGGTTTCAAAGGTGGTTTCCATTTTGTGAAAATTAAAAATATTCAAATTTAAAATAAAAAATTCATAACTAATTCTCAAATCCAAGAAATACGAAATGAGTATAAAATATTTTCTAAAAATATAAACTATCTATTGGCACTATACTTGTCAGTTATTCGGATCCAATTTTTTTCATAGTATTTAGTTGCTTGTAGTTATGCCTATTATTTTTGAATAAATAAGATTCAAATAGAGCAATAATAGATAGGTTACAGTTTTAGAAAAAATTTGGTACTAGTTTCATATTTTCTGATTTAAAATGAATTAGTTTTGATATTTAGATCTAATTAGAATTTTTTAATTTTTTAAAAAATACAAAACCACCTTCGAAACCACCCTAAGGGCTAAATTTGCCCGGTTTCAATAGTTGGATGGCCTCTCTTATCCAGTTTTGTAGTTTAAGGTTGAAAATCGGATTTTTGCTATAGTTCAAGGGTGTAAACTGGACTTTTTCCTTTGCTAAAAGCTTTGTTATCAGCTTAATAGAACAATTCATAAGAGAGATAGGCCTGATATAGGACTGTTATCTGTTTTGTTATCTGCAACTGAGATTGGACTGTCATTCTTCGGGATAAGAGTGACATAGGATCCATTGATGCTTTGCACAGCAAAAGATCCAAGATAGAAATCTTCCACGAGTTTATAGAAGTCCTCTTTAATAATTGGCCAACATTTTTTGATGAAAGTCCGTGTTAAATCCATTAGGCCCTAGGGATTTATCAGGGGGCAGATCTTTAACCACTTCATCTATTTCTTCCTTTGTAAAAGGTGCTTCCAGACTTGAGAGGTCATGGTGTGCAAGTAAGAGACTGCTCAGATCAGCATTTATACCATCAAATTCAGAAGTGCCTAATCTTGCTTTATATGCCTCCCACAAAAGGTTTTCTTTACTCTAATGATAAAATACTGTGTTCCAGTTTCATCCTCTAATGGTAATTTTAGTGTATTTTTATTGTGGCTTTTGCCTGGAAGAACTTGGTGTTACCATCCCCAAATTTCACCCATTTAATTGTCCCCTTTGTTTCCAGTAGATCCTCTGCTGGTTCAATAAGGATATCAGTTGTTTATTTAGAAGATACATTGTGTGTTACCAACAAGATCTCCAATGTTTCTTAGCCAATCTCCAATTTGGACTCAATTAACTAGCTGGCTGATTCCTGCGTTATACTGGACGCGCCAAGTTGCAGAGGCATGCGAGTAGTCAACTTGTACGGTTGAATTCAGACAAATTTGCCTGAACTAGCACCGGACCCGGTGTCCTGTCGGCCACCCCGATCGTATCAGAAGAATAAACACATGCTGCCCACACACCCAACATGAACCGCCTTGCAAATCGCAAGTGTCTGATACAGAGCTCGACACAAGTACGTGGGCACCTAGCTGCTTCATCGATCTGGCAAATTACAGTATGCGTATACGCGATTACGAGGATCCTATCTAAGAATTCAAGTGGCATCCCTTTGTCTCCCTGAGCAAAGGCACATATAGGCATCATGTGTCAGTTCAGATATGCAAGTTGCTATACATGTTCTTCTCCTTGGTTATATATAGGATACCTTGACACCTACTACCTTGGTCCCATCGATTCCCGGAGATTAGGAAGCCAAATACATGGAGATGGAGGGCATCAATGGAGCTATGGAAGAGGTAGCTAGCTTGCATAGCCAGTGCCAGTAGTGCAGTCAATGGTCTTCGTTACCAGCTGCATGATGCGGTCGAATTGCAACTTCTATCTGATTTCTACGTTTTCTGTCAAACTATTTTGTGAGTCACCCAAATTTTTGTATTTTGGACGAAGTTGTCTATGTTTTTTCTCTAGGTTTCATTTTATGCACTTATCATTCTTGCATTGCTCTCTCTATTGTTTGTTCTTTCATGTATCTAATGACTAACTGAAAATTGAAGTTCTGCCCTTTCATCACTTCGTCATGGTTTTCGATCTGTTAGCACACCTGAGTAAATTGAATCTGAAAAGAAAGATATGCACCTCATGATTGAAACAGAAGATTATCCATCATTGTGTACACTAGGTCTGATATACTATTCTCATTCGCATATAAAGCAATCTGATAGTGCATTCATTATTGTTATCAGAACAAATAAGTATGGCATTATTTTAGTTTATCAACAGAATAATGTCAATAACCCACCCAAAATCAATCAATTTCTGCAGCTATGAATAGGGATGCAAGTTATATTTATTTTGGATCATTGGGTCGACTCAAAAACTTGATAAAATGAACTAGGATGGCATTATACGTAATTAATTTAGGAGGAGAAATGAATTAGAATGGCATGCTATCGTAATTATTTAGTTGACCCATAAAACACCATTAGCTACCCACTTGCGTCCGTATCTATGCATGTCCAGTAAAGTTCCTGATATTCTAATGCAGTCCCTGTGTATACAAAAAGAAAAACAACAATCCATGCCGTCATTTAGAGCACAGCTGTAACTGTATTCATGTTGGAAAATATGATTCCTATGCTTATTATATTAGGACTTCTAGGAGACTAATTCTAATACGGCTAGGAAATAGTTACTACACTCTGGACAAGTGCATATGGATTTTTTTTTTTTGGTAAAACCTATTGGGTGCCTCCACATAGCAACTCAACCCGAAGATATCTTCTCTAAAGTTATTACAGGAAATAGATGTGTGCTACAGTAGTACATATAGTAGCTATGTTATTTTCACTACTAGAATCGTGACACTAACTATCCAACAGTTTTTTGTGAGTGGCCTCCAGTTTTAGTGTTTTTTAATAACCTCTTTCTCGAGTAGCGGACAACTTTTCTGGTATAATTGGCATCTTTCCCAACAGTTTTATCTCTTTCTCTCTACTAGACTCACATAAATTTTGATGCTGTATATATGTCATAGTACGGCAACCAAATTTTAAGGCTATTGTGCAGAGGAAGGGATATATATGTATACTAATTAACAAGCAGTTGAGAGAATGCTATTTCAATCTGAGCTGCCATAAGCGGATGTGGATTATATTCACTCAAGCATCGAAATTCAATGCCAATGAGAAATTTGGTAAAGGATGTTCATGTTTTCGTTCAACAAAGTTTAGGGATGTTCTTGAACAGTGCAAACCGGTGAGTAGTGGCATGCAGTATATAGGAGGTGATGGAGGAGAAAAATTCTCCGTACAGCCTTTCAATGTCTTTGCTACACGAGTTCATTACAGAGTTTACATAGCGAGTTAGAATAACTGCATAGTGACTGACAAAACTGTGGTGCTGAAGTGATACCTATATATGTTGTGCATGAAGGAATACAAACAGTTTATTGACCATCACAATGTCTTCAACAAACAAACTAGTTGCAGAGTTAGGTAGTTTCACCTCTAGGTTTATAATGTTTACCAAGTGCTTTTTTGAATGGACAATAGTTATGGGTCTTTCTTAAAAAATTTCTAAAATTGCCAAGGGTTTTTGTCTAATTAAGATATTTTCTGATTATTATTTACTAAGAGGCCAATGGTTTCTTTGAAAAATATTAGTTAGGGATTCACTGGTTTCTAATTTGTTTTCTCTCTCAGAGGTTGCCCAAAGCAATCTACAAAACCCTCCACTTGAGAAAACTATGAAGACCTTGACCATTTGAAAAAAAAAGTAGAAAAATGCTGAATATGTCGTAGTGTATGAATGAGAAACAAACTGTGGGGAGAAATAAGGTTTTCACGCTAGCTTTTATCTCTACAATACTGAATATGACTTAATGTTGTCCTCCGTGAGTCCTCAAGAAAAATTTGTCCTCTGACACGGTAGAAATGAGATGAATGATGAAAAATACTATGGAGGCAGAAGAAATTACTATGGGAAACATGAGGGCTAAGGCCACTTGAACTTAGCTACTTTTTCTTTTGGAGGGCTAAGGCCACTTGAACTTAGCTACTGTGAGACTTTAAGATTATGTGAGGCGACTAAATTGTAAAGAAAGGTAACCCTGAAAAATATATGAATCCTTAAACTTTTCAGAATTCAGCTTAGACCTCTCAAAACCGATAATGCAAGTTTATCTTGTGCTCACACTTGTCATGAATAAGTGACGCAATGGATCCCAACATTGACCACTAATTGTTTTGTAGTATAACATATAGAAAAAGTACATTATTATAAAACTATTACCAACACAAATCTACGAATACCACTGAAAACCATTTATAGTCAAAGCTTGAAATGGTTGACTTTAATTAGGTAACCCAAACTGCCACTTATTTGTGACATCAGACAGTACCAATAAGCACAGCTTTTAATGACAGATATTGGGGGGAAAAACAGAGGAGGAAATTACAGAGCCGCGAATCTCGATGCACGGCGTACTTGGTCACCACTCACGTGCGCTGTCCCATGGGCCTTGACCGGATCGCTGGACGCGCTAGGACACCAGCAAGCGAAGCAGCCAATCAGTATAATCATAGCAAAGCCAATCAGGCAATCAGCACGGCGGCACTGCGTGCATGCATGCTTACCCAAGTCAGTCAGATCGATCACCAACCGTGCGTGCGCCTATGGCCGACACGGGCACATGCGTGCGCTCCCCCTCCAACCCAAGTGGTTAGCTTGTTAGCGTCCTGATCCAGTGGCGAGTCATTAGCAGGGTGTGGCATCCTTGGAGCCTTGGACACACAGTGCCCCCTGTTTACTCAGCTGTCCGTAAGGTCGATGGCGACGACTCTCCTCATGCCCCCCAGACCAGCTCGACGGAGACGCATTTTCATGGTTATCGATGATATTTAGCTATAAGTTGATCGAAACAGATCCATTTTTGAAAAAAGATACTTGAATCTTCCTCAGAAGAAGCTATTGCAAAGAGGTTGAGATCGGGTTAAATTGTTATTACTAGTGGAACAAGAAAGAGGAATACAGAACACCTGGTTTCAGCGTATCACCTGCTGTTTTTTCCCCTTCACTAGCTCTCTTGCTATGGCTTCTTTTTTTCTTTTGGTGCAAAGTGGGAACGCCGAAGAGAAAATAAAGGACTTTTGGCGGTGGTCTGGTACTCTGATCTAGTCATGACTCAGCAACCACCATTCAAAGCTGCATGAAGCAACCCCTCATCTTGGATCAGCACAGAGGAATCCATCCGGCGGCGCGCGCACGGCGCACGCACGGGCGCCCGCGGTAGTCAGGCGCACGGGCGGGCGTGGCTGCGACGCCGCAGCGCACGCCCCCGGCTTTCCCCCGACACATTTTCCATGTCCAAACAGTGGCGGAGCCCACGCCCCGACACCGCTGGGCTCGCGGCGCACGACGGCCGAACCACCCCTCGGACCCCGGGGGACAGCCGGAATCTCGCCGCGCTGGCCGTCTCACTGGCGCCCAACCCCGCCCTGCCTGCCGTTGCACGCTCCCCATGTGGCCCGCTTGCATTATTGCTAGTCTTCTTCCTTCTCCCCCCTCCTCCGCTAGCAGCTAGCCCTCTTGATGAGTTCCTGCTATATATACGGCTGCCATTGGAGTGCTGCTTCAACACATCATCCACTGCTACTTGAGCCAACAAGACAGAGCTTATTATTATCCTAGTCTATTCCTAGATCCGTGCTCCAGCCGAAAACACACGCAGCCAGTGCAAGATGAAGCTTGTCGGAGGCCAGAGGAGGCAGAGGGGGTTCGGCAAGGCCCTCAAGGAGCAGAGGGCCAGGCTCTACATCATCCAGCGCTGCGTCGTCATGCTCCTGCGCTGGAACGACTGATCCGACCAATCCACCGCCGGACGCCGGATCGATCGGTGGATCGTCTTTGCCCTGATGCTCCATCGGGTGCCAAAGTTTTGGGGGTTCTGGGTCTGTCTCCTTGCTGGTGCCAGAATGGTCGCCGGCTGCCGTACATAGAGGGCCAGATAGGGACAACATAGCGTAGTACAAAATAGAGGTGGTAGCAGTAGGATTCACTTTGGTACGGTGTTCATCGATCAGTGTCTCTCTCCCTGATAACTAGTGTGTGCGCCAATGTACAATTGCATCAGTGTGGAATGCCAAATCAATGAACAGAGAACGAGCAATGTGTCGATCACAATGCACATGCCTTCATAGATTACTCGCTCTTCAATTTATCTTTCGAGTTTCTTGCATTGTGTGTGTGCGCGCAGACGCATGGATTCTGCAAATTTAGTTTGGCTTTGAGCTCTCTGTTTCTTTTCCTTCTTCGTTGCCAGAGAAGAGCATCTGATGAATCTCCGGCTCTCCGCTATGGTGTATATGCCTGCCTGGTCCTACTGACAGCAAAGAACTAATTTCACTGTCTTGAAAATGCAAAACGTGAGGCTACAGAGAGTGTGTAGTCCTGTGATTCTGAGGTCTTATTATGGACTTCCAGTTACCTGCATCCAAAGAAATGGACATGAAGATTTCCAAAGAAACAACACAACAATTCTTTTCCATCTTTCGGTCTTCCCTATGTGTTCTTCAAATGCTTGTGGCATTTTGCCTTGACTTCTGAACGTCAGGTCACTCTCATGGCAACCGATGCAATCATATGGCAAAATTGCCTACAAATATTCGTAAATGCAATACATAAATACCATGTACATCACATTTTCGCCCTTTTTACTTTTTTCGCCTTTATTCTAAAAATATATCAGCTTACATCTGTTGATTAATTGAGTTATGGCACGAAATCTCAATATGAAATTACTGGTATGTCATTTGTGGTCATATTTTTTTCAAATATTTATTTATGTTGACTTCATGTTGGAACAAACAAAAAAAAGAATCTTTGCGTTCTACAATCTTCAATAAGTACTCGAAAGAAAAACCTCGTCGGAATTCATCTAATAAAAGGTACGTTGAAGACTAGCATCATTTAGCTTTTCATCAGGGAAAGGATACTCTTAAACTTTTTTTAAAAAAAAAAGCATGTACGAGGTTCACTTCAGTAATTAATTTATTGCTCTTTCACAAAAAGAAAAGATTATTGCTTGTTAGGATTTCCCATTTTTTGTTGCATTCATAAGAGGCACATAAATGTCCACTCTTAAATCAAAGGAAAAGAAAAATCGGAGAAAATGTCAATTAAAACTGCCATAAAAATAATTGTTTTGATTGAGCTCCGAAGTGGCAGATCATTGCATTTTCCAAATTAAATTTAACTAGTGAACACAGGGAAAACGCAACCTAAAACCACGCCTGGAATGTTTGCCATGGCTTTTTTTTTATGCCCAATTATGAGGAACCAAACATGGTTTAATCTATGAGCTTTTCAGCTATGCCTCTCCTAAGCTCGAACTGCCATGACAAGCAAAGCTAAGGGCAGCTTTCTCTACATGCTACTATTTTATCACCGGGGACAGAGAAATACATAGCTGTTCATCATGTTCTTGAGCAGACACCAAATACTAGATCCAGGCAAATCCTTAGCTGTAGTCAGATCTCAGCACATGTGTTCCACGCAAATCCTCCTCAGTGTGTGCGTGGGTGAGACCGGTCAGGTTGTCGATCCATCAGGCGCACCCGGTGGCCATCTTGGGTTGTCGGGCACGCTGCAGTCCCCTCAGGGATCAAAATTGACATTGCCAATAAACTGATGCCTGAAGGTCAAGGATGGGTTATTGTAAGATGAGATGAGCCAGGCTCACATAATCAGATGGACACTGCCACACTGGACTCTAGTTTTTCACCTTGTTGTCGGATGGTCCAAGTACATGCAATGTGGGTTGCCAGTCTTGCCACGATGCATGTGGGTGTACTATATGTTTTAATCTTCTAACTACCATCTCGACCTGTGCCTGACCCTTCCTATATAACCTTATAGCATTGTGCCCATTGAGGGTCAGCCACACCAGGAGCAAAATCACACAGTGGTTTTGTTCTCAGCCACACAAGCACTGCATACACCTTGTGAGTTCTGTCCAAGGTGTGACCACTCAGGCTGTAAGGATGAAGCTTGGGAGCCAAAGGATAGGAGGACTGACCCTTCCTATATAACCTTATGACATGGCAATCAACTGAAAAATAACAGAGCCACTGGTTAAACTGCCGATGCAAAAGAAGGCGTCGATGCGAGCGTGTCGTGGTTACTCAGTACGCATGTTTTGCTTCCAGAAGGGTTTCCAAACAAAATCTTCAGCACCTGTTGGCAATTGTTTCGGTGCAATGACGTTAGTTGAGAATGGCAGTTGGAGTTCAACGGCTAGTAGGCAGACTGAGTGTGACCGATTAAACCAACGGTGGTGACCGGTTTAACCGACACTTTATGCTTTTCAGGGAAAAAGCATGTAACAGCTAGGAGTGGATCTCTAGTCTATATAAGGCCTCATCCCGGATCATTTGAGGTGCTGGAGTTTGTGAGAAGCCTTTTGCACTCAGAAGAAGTTCTCCAAGCTATTGAAGAGCATATTGATCACATCCTTAGGTCTAGTACAAGCTGAGTGCTAGGCTAGCTCTAGTTACAGTGAGAGTGCAAGGTGTAGTTGCCTTGTATGCTGGTTTTTGAGTGAACCAAAGCTTGTTTCTTGGTGTGCCGGCCTCTTGGAGTCTTGGTGGCTTGCCGGTAAGTCATCGACCTTCTGACTTGGTATGGAGCGGCGACGACGGATTTGTGAGGGGGACCTGGAGACCCCCTTCCTTCATGGAGAAGCTCCTTAGTTGAGATAGCATCGAGGTGACCGTGGACTTGGCAAAAGCTTTGGTGGCTAGTCAAGAAGAGTCCCGGAAGATTCGGTGATCAAGGAGCAATACTCTTAGTGAGTGTTTCAACGACGTGGACTAGGGGTGGCCTTATGCCTACCGATACCACGGGATAAATTTTCGTGTCGAGAGTTTGCTTCCCTCATTTCCTTCCTTTAAGCTTCCGCATTTTTTATTGCAATTTTGTATGTTTTTGCATTCTTAGTGTAGTATCTTGCTAGGATTGGCTATAGATTGTAAAACTCTTTGGGATGAGATTTTCACACTAGTTGAACCCTAGTTGCATAGATAATATGTTTTAGCTTATATTTTGCGTTAACTAGTTTGAGCCATAGATTAAACTTTTAGAATTGCTTAATTCACCCATCTCCCTCTTAAACTAGAAGCACCTATTACTTTCAGAGTTGTCGGGCACGCCGCAATTTCCTTATAGATCAAGATTGACTTTACTACTAACCTGATGCCTGAAGGGCCAAAGTTGAGCCCGGAGAAGATTATTGTAAGATGAGGGACAGGCTCACATGACGGGGTGGACAGTGGGATACTTGTTTTTCACTCCCTTGTCTGATGGTCCAGTGTGGGTTGCCAGTCCTGCCACGATGCAGGTGGATGGGTGCATATTTTAGTCTCCTCTTGTTAATCATGTCCATTGCCATCTGCCTGTGACCCTTCTGATATAAACTCCTGGCATAGTGCAAACTGACCCAGCCGCACAAAGTGCAAGTGCCAAGATCATTGAGCTGTTGTTGTGTTTCCAGGCAGCCACACCAACATCAAGGAGTGTGAGCATTTGTCAGGATGAAGCTTGGGAGCCAAAGGAGAGCCGGTTTCAGCAAGGCCATCAAGGAGCACAGATCAAGGCTTTATATCATCTCGAGATGCGTCGTTATGCTGATCCGGTGGCATGATTGAAGAAGAACAGTTTTGGCTCTTGATTTCTTTGTTTTTCCAGCTCTCCTGTTTTTTTTCCTTTCCGGCTACCAGAATGGTAGGGATAATGTATATAAAGACAGATACAGATCTTGCAGCAGCTGCAGCATATGAATGAATCTTCAGTTTTGTCCCTCTTACTGTTTGTCTCTTGGGAATTGCTTTGGTGCAAGAATGAAAAGTTTCCCAATGGCATTTTTCTGGGATTTGACGTGATCACTGGCACAAGACATATTAGGTCTGATGATCAACTAAGCCAGACATAAATGGAGAAGCAGATTCAAAATGTTGCTTCATGGATGTCTAATCGATAGAGGAAGCATTTTCATATTGTTTTCTCTGCTATCCGCACATTGCTGCAAGCCAACAATGTTTCTTCTCTAATAATATGTTCAGCTGACGATATAAGAAAGCAAACTGTCTTTTCATGCGCCATCGCATGGCATCACCAGACAATTCAGCACTTCATCCTTCCAATGTACTCATGTCTTTATATCGAAATTCAGGGACAGGCTTGACAGCTTCAATCTTGACCATTTGATCACGCAACAATTAGTTGAACGGCCATTTTCCAATTTAACAGCAGATACCTGTAAGCTGAATAATGTTCAGAACACAGGCATGCACCATCATACCCAGTCGCAGAACCAGGACTGACTGTTGGTCAAGGCTGATGCTCTGAGCACCGACAATTGCACACATCGTGTTTATGGCAAAACTGAATGGATGTCGTAATTATTATAATGCTCTTCCTTGTCAATTCAACGTTATTCCAGTTACGAACAAGCTGAAAGCTGACAGGATGACTCACTCGTGCAGCCATCATCAGTACAACCCAAATTTTCTATCCCTTTTAATTTGTACGAACAAATAAGGTACAGCTGCACACGGAGCCTCCTTCCATGTAGTACGCCAAGGAACAGCTGTGCTCCAAGAGGAGACTCACTTTGTACAGCAGCAAGCTAAGCTAAGACAAGCAGTCACCAGGGGATGAGCTGGTGCCCGTCGCCGTTCAGATCTCGCCGCCGGTGGTCCCCGTCCTGCGCGCACGCCGCACGCACGGCACCGCAGGGCGCACGCACGGATTTCTGAGCTGTATTTTTGTTGAAAAACACTTCCTGAGCTGTATCTATCTCAGGTCCCAAATCAAGGATGAAAGGCCAAGACATTAATCAAAGCGAGCAGGCCAGAGCGATGCCGGCAAGCGGTCTCGTACATGATCGTGGCCATGGGGCACAGGACGAGCAAAGCGAGGCCACAAGGATCCAAGGAGCCAAGTGGTTCTCGAGGCCGCTGTCCCCGGCTGGAGCTGCACCAAGTCGTGGGTGGCCAGTATTATAGACTAGCGAGAGCTAGCTGCAGCAGCCGTGCGTGCGCAGGCACGGTAGTCTCTGGCCTCTGAAACGCATCTCGTCTCCGCCTATATAAAGCCGGCTACCTCCTGAGCTCAGTTCATCCATAGCAACCAAAGGAAAAGAGAAATAATATAAACTCCACTTGCGGGCAGCAGTGTGCTCAATCAAGGGATCAAGGAGGAGCCAATAGATCGAGTTTGCTTGCTCTAACAAAAAGCAAGGATGAAGCTTGTTGGGAGCAGCAAGAGGAGAGGAGGGCTGGGCAGGGCTCTCAAGGAGCACAAGGCGAGGCTCTACATCATCCGCCGATGCGTCGTCATGCTGCTCCGCTGGGATGACTAGCTTACAACCACAGCTATTCGCGTCTGGCATCGCATGGCATGCACTGATGTTTGCCTTCTGACCGTACTTTTCGGTTCTTGATCATATACCTGCCGGATTTTCCCCATCATGGATCGGTGATGGGTGCTGCCCCGGTCCCTTTTTGTGATAGATCTCCTGATCTATTATTATGTGTGTAATCTATAGATGTTGAGGTAGACCTTAGGAGGTAGTAGAGCTGTAGAGGTGATTAGTAAACTGGAATCATGTCCGAACTCCGAAGGACATGTTTTGCCTTGTATGTTCTGTGCAATCGCAAGGAAAAAAAATATGTGATTCAAGTGCAGAAAAGGGGAAATCCGATGAATTTCAGATCATCCAGTTCTTGTGTGTTATCAGAATCTCTTGTAGTGCATTTGCCACCTTGCAAACCGTACCCGGCTTGAGCTTCTGATGCGAGGACCTGTACAGTGGCCCAAACTATACTGCCGTGTACTAGTAGTATACGCTAGTGTAGGATTGCAACATAGGAGTAGTAATTCTCGTTGATGGGCTCAGAATACAATGTATACCACATGATATATAGAGAGAGCTCCAATGAAGCCGTTGATGCGCTGACTCGATTGTCTTGCTTACATTGTCTTGCTTACAGGGTTTTGGTTTGGAGGGATTTATTATAAGTCCCGCCAATAAACCACTAATAAGGCTCTTTTTATTTATACATGAAGACTTCTAGGTGAGGCTTATACTCATAAGCCCCATAAGCCCATAAGTCCCTCCAAGGGATGCTTGTAAGACTTATTTTCTGTGAGCTCTACCAAAATATCCTCTCTTTCTTCCCACTACCCTTGTCTCCCTCACCTATATGGGCATTAATAAGGGATAGAAAGGTCATTACCAACTATAGGAGTTTTTTATAAGCCGCTACAACCAAACACCACTTCTCTATCCAGTTATTGTCCTCCGATTTAGTTGGTTTCAACAAAATAATAAAGTAGCGTTGGGCTCACATTTTGTAAGACGGCGACATAAGATAACTCATGAGGAATTGTACTATGTTCAAATTTCAAAACAACGATGAAGTGTTCGCCATCTCTGCCAAGGCGCTGAATCTAGCCTATTACGAATTTCATGCTTGAAGAAGAAGAACTCCATATAGCAGCTCCATCCTCCAACATATAGCAGTTCTTCCAGCCTGATCCAATATAGCTTGCGTTGGACCGACGAGCATGCTGAGGCCTAGACTTTTTTTTTAATGAACTGAGGCATAGACTTGGCGTCTTGGCCCACTTGGCACCAGCATCCCCTCCAGCTTTTCCCGTCCAGAGGTTTGCCTCTTTCCTTAATAGAATACGTAGTTACTGCACTCTCATCAGTTGACACCACCGCAACATTGAGCATTGACATCCCTATTTTTTCTAGAAACAGCTTGACCCCAAGCCTGTGCACCTGAGAATAGTATGCGAATCACCTCCTCATCCTCCCATGTAGACACACCCCAGATGACCAAGACAACTACTGAATTAGAACTTGACACTTGAGAGATAGTTCGATCTCCCTTGTTCTAGCGCTCCCTTGTTCTAGCGCTTTGAGGGAACTTGCAATGCATCGGTTGCAACAGGTAAAGTATCACTCACCTGATTTCTTGAATAGTGAAAAGTGGAATATTAGGTCAATGGAAGTAAAAGCTGGTAGCCGCAAAAATATGCTACGTCTCCGATCTTCTCAGTAACAGGATATGAACCAACGTACTTGAAAGGTAACTTGTGGTTTGCCCTCTTCTGCAGTGATGACTGCACACAAGGTTGGATCTTCAAAAAAACTAGCTCTCCCACGGCAAAAGATCTCACAAAGCGTTGTTTATCAGCCTGGTATTTTTCCGTTACTTAATTCTAAGGAGCTGTTGTTGATGAAGTAATTGTACCATCAACTTCCTTTCAGTCAGCCATTCTTGCATATCATACCACACAGGAATCCACTACATCAATACTAAAATATCTAAACTGTTGACCATATAAAATTTCGAAAGGGGTCTTATCCAAGCTGATGTGTAACGCCCTAAATTTCAAACTAGAAGTTTAAAATAAACATGGTTAGGTGTTATTTAGAATTCATAAGGTTTAATTCAAATTCTTTTGGATTTAGAACGTTTATCGTGAATTAAAAGTATTTATTCATCTATAAAATAAAATATAAGGGAACATAGGATATGTGCATTGCATGCACTTTGCATTGTTCATTGGTTGTGGTTCATTTGGATTTAAATTTTGAGTTCAAATTCAAAAGAACATTTGAATTGTATTTTATCTCCCTCTCTTTTCCCTCTTGGGCCGGCCCCAAATCCCTTTCCCCTTTTCCTCCTTTCTTTTCTTCCCCCACGGCCCGGCCCGAGCGGCTTTCTCCCCTCTCCTTTTTCTCCCACGCGCGCGGCCCATTGGCTTCCCCCGGCCCACCTCCGCGCACAGCCTCCCTCTCCCCGCTTCTTTCTCTTCTCTCGCTGGCAGGTGGGACCCACCTGCCAGGGCCATCCCCGACCTCGAGCCAGACTCGGGCTCGAGGCCGAGCCCGACCCCGGTGCGGCGGCGAGGCCCGCACGCCTAGGGCCGCCGCCGCCCCTATTTAAGGCACGGACCCGAGCCCTGGTAGCCCAACCCGCAGCCGCCGCCTTCGCAAGCCCTAAACCCTAGCACCCGAGCGCCCGTTCCGCCGCCGCCATTGCCGACCTCGGGAGCTTGCTGCGCCGCCATTTTGTTGCTCCACGCCGACGAACAAGTGCTCCAGAAGCTTCACGGGGTGGTGAGGACGCTCGGCCGCCGTTCTTTTCCCTCTCTTCCGCTTCCCCCGTGCCCGCACGACGCTCACCGAAGGGTCCTCGCCGCCGGCAGCCGGCCGCTGCCCTCGGCCGCCATCTCACCCTCTTAACCCCCCAATTGGGTTCTCCAACATGCGGGCTAGCTTCCGGTCCAGATCCGAGCCAAAGCCGTGGCCGAGAACACGTTATCGTGTTTCTACGGCGAAGCCCCGCCGCGCTCCGCCGTCTGAGTCGCCGCCGACGTTTTTCCGCAGCCGCTCCGCGCCGTCGCTCGCATCCTCGCCCTTAGATCCAGATCCAACGGTTCGGATCCGTTTCAACCCGAGTCAAACGGATCTAATACCGGTCAACCCATGGCCTTCTTGTAGTTTAGCCCTTAAGTTTTCTGGAAATTAACCCGCAGTCCATGTTAGTTCAAAAGTATTCCTGAATAGATCATTTTTCTTCGGTTTAGGCCCCTATCTTTTCCTAAAATAGAACCTGCCATCCTTAACCCTTCTGTTTTTCAATCTAGCCCCTAGGTCTAAGGTTTAATCATGATCTAGCCCTCGATTTCTTCTGTTAGGGCCCTTCTAGTTTTAAATCTTTCATAAATAAGCCCCTGGAATCATGTTTTAACCCTAATTTCTCCGTTTTAACTCCGTTTTCATCGATTCTTGTGCTCACGCGATCCTTATGACATGTGCAGTAGCTTTATTATATTATTTTATTCTATTTATATTGATTGGTGTACTGTTTCTTATTATTTGCACTTGTTTGCTTATATGTATGTGTGTGCTACGATAGACGATACGCAATTCGAGGGTCCGCAAGAGCTGAACTTTGAAGAAGTTCCTGAGCAGCAGCAGTTTGCTAACGAAGGCAAGTGATCCTTGATCATGCTTTAGTCCCATTAATATTACAAATACACCTTTATTTTATATGCATGCATGTGTCTAGAATATGATGGATCCCAAGTTAAGGATATGCCTAGTTTCAATTGAACTTCCTTGATTAAACCTGGGTATTTATATTTATGTTGTTGCTACTCTAATTGCTTTTACTTAGATTTTGGTTGGATAACCTAGATATCATGATAATGTTTTACTTATGTTCTGGAATATTGATTGGTGATAGATAAGATTATTGAATTAATTAGAACATGGAGAACCACCTAGGAAAACAGTGCAACCACAATACTATATGGCTCTGGTTTTAGCTAATTAATTAGAAACTTTAGCTTGTAAAGGTCTTACCGAAAGGGCAAGAGGGGAGTGCATAGATGGAGTATAGCTTGGTCCTCTTGAGGTGTAGATTTGATCCTGGGTAAGGCGTCTTCCTCATCAGGGAGGGTTATGACCACTGCGGCCTAAAACCTTAGCGGACCGTTGCAAGTTAGGAATTCTTTGTAAAGGCCTCGTTGTGGATCCCTGCCAGTCACCTTGGAAGTATTTAAGGGTCTTGAAAACCCGGGCATCAAGGGAAACACGAATTGTGGATAAAGTGTACAACCTCTGCAGATTGAAAACTGATATATCAGCCGTGCTCATGGTTAAGAGCGGCTTGGACACTCACATGATAATTAAACTTAAAGATGATCTAAATTGATGGTTTTTGTTTATTTATTTACTTACTTGTGTTGTGGATTAATTTACCTCAGATAGTTTGTTCAAGGGTTGGTATATACTTACACCTAACTAAAGCTTGCTTAATTAAAACTTGACCAACTAAAAATGCTTATCCCAGTAAAACCATGTCAGCCTTTCCTTAGTCATAGCCTTGCATGTCATATAATTTACTCCACTTGCTGAGTACCAATTATAAGTGTACTCACACTTACTTTATTAAAAATAATGCTGCTCAGAATAAGATAATTGCTCGGTGTTTCCCGAAGATTTTGAAGAATACTAGGCGTATGTCTCCCAGTCATCTGCCTGTGAAGTTGAAGTCCGCTACTATTTATCGACGTTATTTATATGTTTAAGATTAAGACTATCAGTCATGTAATAAAGTACTATTTTACTCTATCTCGTTAATGCATTGTTTCGGGTACTCGCTTATGACGTCTACTGTATGTGCGGAACTTGATTCTGGCGCACATATGGGATAACTATACCGGGTGTGACATGATGGGGGCTTGAGGTTGCATAATCCTCTATCTGGAGGGATAACTATCAATTGTCGACAACCAAACATGAGCGATCCGGCTTCCGATCAATAAGACCTGAGCCCGCAATCGAAGCACCACATTACCTCTTGGTTATCAATCATGCACTGTCTTGTTGACCTTGCCGTGAAGGCTAATTCTTGCTTGCGAATCGAAGAACATAAGTAAGAATAAATAAGTACAAAACAAGATTGCAAATGACAGATTATGCTCACGAATTGGGTCTTACAAACCGATACTGATGATGGTGAAACTGTTCTTTACTAATTAATCTAAGCAAAATCCAACCCTAACTTAGTGATGGCTACTGAATATAAAAGTTTATGGTTGGCCAAGGAACCCTAGACATGTCCCTAATAGACTCCAACACGATACACAGCACAATAGCCTAAAAGACGTCAGCGCAACACTTAACAGATTCTAGACATCCATTTATTTCGACGATTCCTCTTGACTCGTACCTCATATTGATGTGGGACTGGTGATATTGGAAAACTTATCTTCTTAGTGCTCCATATATATGTAGAACTTAAAAAACGGACACCATATGTGGTCTGGACGATGATTTTAAGGTGGTCTTATTCAAAACTCCAAGTTGGACTTGAATTTGATACGTTGTGGGCCGCCAACTTGGCTTGGATACCCTTGTTGGTCTTTTGGCCCTTCTTGTCTTTCTTCAATTACTAATTAAGCTTTTCCATTGTTACCAACCAAAATAATTTCATTAGGTACCAAACCATTCTCAAAATTACTAAAAGTACAAAGAAAAAGCTCACCGTACCGTTTGTTCTTCTTGAATACATCTCATGTCCATATCACAAGCTTAGGCGGTAACTAGTGTTGTGCCAAAACTCAGCAAGGCCAACCAACCTTTCCACTTTATTGGATAAGCATGAAGAAAACATCTTAAGGAGCTTTCCAAACGTTGATTTACACTTTGTTTGACAAGCATGAACATTACATCTTAAGTAGCCTTCCAAACATTGATTTACTCTTTCAGTTTAGTTGTCTGTTTGAGGATGATATGCACTGCTCATTTGCAAATTGGCTAGCCTTCCAAACATTATGACTCGCAAATGGATACTAGGGAAGATTATTTTTGAAAATTATAAGAAAATAATTTGAGTTAATCATTTTTATTAATATTTTAATATAATATACTAGTAAATATGTCCACTCGTTACCACTATTGAAGGCCCCATATATTCTAAATACTGTGTGACTGCATCCTGGCCGGCCCTTGCTACTGTTGTGTTGTTGAAGCGTGACCTCATGCTCTGGATGAAGATCCAGTAGCACCTTGCAGCGCCCTAGCCATGCCATCGCCAAGCCAGTCGTGTGATGCAGCCAGCGTGAGCTGGAGAAGGATCACATGGGCTTAGGTGCACCGACGCTACTGGAGGGCAGGTCCGCGAGTTGCGACTGTTTTTTTCTACTATGGGATTTTTATACGAATTTTGTGTTTTCACGTTCTCACTATATCGAGTCCGTTTATGTTATAATATAGTGTTGGTATTCAGTTCTCATTATAAATATTTCGGATCCACCCACCAGTGATGCGTGTTAGACCAAACTAAAATCTATAGTGGAAATATTTTGTGCACTAGAAATAGGTAAAGATATATATAATATATAATATAATAATAATAATTAGGTCCATGCCCGTGCGTTGCTACGGGCGGCAAATTTTTTTGTAGCAATACATATAGTACAGTCAACATAGGACATTTTCAGTCTCATTGATATTAAGAAAACAAACTTAACAATCTAAGGTAAGTCATGATGTCCAAAATTTCAAATCCGCAACTCACATTCAAATGATTTTGCCTATGATGCCACTAAGATATTCTGCCTCAGTACCCGGCCATCCATATTGTCAGACCCGAGGCTACGGGACTGTGCACAGAGCATAGAATTTTCTAGAATAAGGGATGGGGCATACCCCATACCTTATATATATTGTAACTACTCGCATGCGACAAGTATGACTAGTCGGAACAGAAGCAAACTATCCGAGTAGTACTCGGGTAGGACTCTTAAGCTAGTATCAGGGTAGGATTCCATGTAACCCTGTCCCCCAAGAGTATATAAGGGTAGGCAGGGACCCCCTCCAAAGCATATCCAATCCAAGGCAATACAAACCACCATACAAGACGTAGGGTATTACGCACATCGTGGCCTGAACATGTCTAAACCTTGTGTTGCCTGCACCTTTGAGTTTCTGATCTTGGCGATGCCCTGCCAACAACTCTACTACCTTAGGGTATCCCTAGGTAGGCTTGCTGGTAAAACACGGACAGCTGGCGCGCTAGGTAGGGGTGTTCATCGATGATCCACCGGCGAACTCGATGGCATCCTTCAACTCCGCCGCAGTACCTGAGGAGGGCGCCACCTTCGTCTTCGACTCCTAGGTCTGCATCGCTAATGGTCAAGGTGGCTTCAAAAGCCACGTTACCAACTCAAGGGAACCGGAGACACCTTCGCTCGCCTTCAACCAAAACATCGACACTCTAGCCGATGGATCCAGCGAAACCCGATTTTCCGATCTAATTGGAAACTATGCTATCCATCTCTAGGCGATTCCGCATCCCCGGATCAACGCTGGCAATCTAATCGTGGGAATCGATCGGGTGGATCATAGCATCGCTGGGTGCGTTGAGCTCATGGAGGCTGCTCTCCGACGCTCTTCCAACTCAGCACCCACGACTCGAAACCACTCTGAGACATTGCGTCCACTTCTCACCGACGCCGGCGACATCTTCTCCGGAATCAATCGGGTCGACTGATCCATCTCCGAGTGCATCAGGAGTGTGGAAGCCACTCTGCAATGCTCTAGCCCTCAGGGGCCAGGTGCACCCACATCGGCGTTCGATTGCGACTTCGACGACTTCATTGACAAACTTGGCAACTCACCGCTACCTAACCTGCCAGAGAAACCCAAGCACAGTCTCGCATTAGACTTCAAGTCTCTCTCTGCACTAGAGGAGGACATGGACCTCCTACTACAACTCGGAGAAAGAGAAGCCACTACTTGCCAAGAGGCTCCCATCTTCGACAACTATTCGGACTCAGACGACCACATCACACCTTTATTAGGAGGATACCAGGCCCTGGTAATGAAATCAAATCTGGTGGGTGAGCTCACGCGTCGGCAGGACACAAAACCCTCCGAATCACTTGACCTCAGCCCACCACGCTACGCCACCGAACTCGACGAACTTCCGTTCCTGGAAGGCCGACCCTTCGATTCTTCCGATGAGGAAAGAGATCTGATCAAGCCAAAAGCGGAAAATTTTCTGCCAGAGCGAGGAATATTCATGGTTCGCATCGCGGAAATTCATACCATAGATGAAGAAGGCTCGAAGCATCTCCAACTGGATGACCACTACATCAATGATGACTACATCTCCGATACGCCAGGTCAAGATATGGATACGATGATGAAATTCGACAATCCCGAACTACCTGATCATGTTCACGACAACGAGGATGTCATGAAGATGGAAGATCAAGACGACGTTCAGAAAGAACGACGCAGGTTCAGAAACACCAAACGCGCCGAGCGCAGGCAACACACACTGGAGCAATAGTAGCACCAGCCTGGCAACCTATACGACTTCTCCACAACCAATCTCCGCAAGATCATCAACATCGGCCAGGACGCTCGCAATATCATCATCGCCCGACAGCAAGAGCGTGATGAGGTAGAAGCATACAGTCCCACCAACTACCACATCCCTCAAGACTACTTGTGTTTAACCTGAAAGCGCAAGCCGGACGCCCCTCATGCAACCATGAAATGATCAATGCGAAGTATGAAGACCTCCACCTCGCAAGAACGCTTCGAGAGGGCTCCCCATAGGCATTGCCCGTGGCATCCGAATGACAGTCACTCTGCCTTTGAGTGTCATAACCTTTGCAAGGCCCTGGGAGCCCCGCTACTCAAGAGCGTCAAGAAAAAGGACCATGAAGGGAGACGGCCAGACTACTCGGATGATGAAATGCGAAAGAATTCAGATCTGATCTAAGGAGTTTTCTTCGAGGCTTTTTTAGGGAATTTGTGTATATAACCATTATTTTGGAATAACATTTTTGAAACAAGGGGTTCTTTGCATTTAAACCCAAAAATCCTTTTTGTTTATCGCTTGATCAAAGAAATAAATTCACATTTTTTCTCCTAAAGTAAAGTGAGAAGCAAATTTAAACTTTTTCGTTTTGTCGGGCAAACATGGACGCATCCGCCACGCGATTTTGCTGGGAACCCTATCACAACCAAACTGCATGACTATCAATCAGGACATCCCCGATTGAGAGTTCATCTTGTTTGAACCTGATTAGTGGAACCTATCCACTAAACGCACTATGAAATTGACTTCAAAAGTTCGTACGGCCAACTCATGATTCCAGTAATGACTCGGACTACTTGTCTCTTGAAGACAGTAGCTATGGAAACAACCTCTGAAGGGGCCATCAAGCTTGTATTGACAGTTAGGCTGTGCACAATTGTCACGAGCAGTAAATACGCCAACTGAAGAGGTCATCAAACCTATAATTCCAAATGAATCAGAGTATTGTACGATCAGACGTTATCTGATTAGTTTGATGAATCCCCATGAGGAATATGTGATCGAATGGCAACTTATCACATCTAAAGGTGCAATGCCTGGAGTAGCATGACCAAGCGTATTGATTCCATCTAAGACCTACGATCGTCGATACTACAAGAGAGTATTCTGGATAGATCAAAAGGCGACAAGTAAATAGATATATTTTCAAACATATAATCGGGCAGTTTTTCATAACATATTCAATGTTTTTAGTTCCTACTCTACGCTTTCAACTATCCTATGGCCCACTAGCTTGACTTTTTTTAGATAATCTTTGAATTGTTCTTCTGAACAGTCTGAAGCCATGCCGTCTACCAGTGGCTCCACATTGGTCTTTGGCCACAAGGACTTGACGAGACCAAGCACATGCGCCACGTAGGTCTTAGTGGTCTCGGAGATGTAGCTGGCAATTTTTTTGTGGGGCCTCATAAAGACGCTCCAGCAAAGTCCTGTCGTCGACTACTCCTTCTTCCGAGGGGTCCACCATGTTGATGACTACTTGGGCAGCTTCTTGGGGATCTTCAAGTTGCTTCTGTTTCCGCTCTTTTTGTTCAGCCATGGATTTGATCTGCTTCATATATTGCACAAGCTGTTGATCTGCATCTTCGAGTCGTTTGGCTAGGAGCTCCATGTCATCTGAATGATGGTACAAAAGATTCTTCTTGTCAGCCAGCAGTTCTTATTTATGCTTTAACAATTTTTCAAGTTCTGCAGGCAAAAGACAAGAAGAAGTAGTCATGCAAGTTCAACGACTACTATCCGACTATATTCAACTAGGCAAGAATACACGGCAGGGAATTACATTGATGGGTTGTTCTCTAGGATTTGTTCTTCTCTTCAAGGATTTTGATTTCCTACTTGAGAAGTCAGACTTCACGTGAGCGCTCCAGCTTTATTTCATCTAGCTGACGTTGCACTTCAACCCTCTTGTGGATCCGCTCTTCAATCTATCTGTCTTTGGCTTGCAATTGGCACAGTCCATCTTCCACGACTCTCAACTTGTTTAACTTCAGTCGAGACTGGTTGGCATCCTCTACTCAAGCAAAGAAATAAAAAAGTCAGCAGATGACAAGATTATGCAACAAAAGCATGTTATGATATCAAGAAGAAGCCATACTGTGGAGAACATATATAAATCCTTGAAGGTATCCTGGAAATGCTTTAGGTTTTTGTTGGTCAACATTGGATCGTCGATAAGCTCTATTGGCATAACATGTTGCCACCCATGTGGTATCACCAGGATGGAGCCTGAAGAAGTACCCGTAGTTTCTGCATCTTCAACATTTGGTTGCTCCTGTTGGGTACTTGCCACCTCACCTGCAGTAATCAGTCAAGCTTCTGGCAAATTTGTACTCACAGAGGGGGCGGCATGATCGGCTCACCTATCAACAACTTAGGGGCTAGATCATCTGTTCCAGAATTATTTTCCTTGTCTGGCTCAGCACATAACACATCCTTTAAGCACCTGATGGCGCAGGAGTTTCCCCGAGCACTGATGATTCAATAATGGCTGCAGTACCCGGTGTGCTGTCAATACTGCAACATCTGATTCTTTCTCTGGCTCGGCGGCTAGACTAGCCAAGGTATGACCAGGTTCATCCAAGCCTAGAGCAGAGGATTTTCTACACATAATGGAGAAGTTGTCAGAGATATTATTATTTATGAGTTTACAAAATCTACAAACGAAAAGTACTAGAGTGCATACAATGAAGATTTCTTCACATTCAGTTTCTTTACTTTGAGTACTTTAGACACTGGAGCAGCACCTGAAGTACACGTGGTGGTAGGTTTGCTAGCAAAGCTGAAGTTTGCTTCGGCGAGGCACCTGCTGCACCACTAGCAATGTTCAAAGATGGCTCTATTACAACAGAGGGCATGTTTTGCCTTGTTGTAGCGTCATCGCCGGCAGTTTGGTCTTCTACCCCTTGTTTTGAGTGCTTGGGGTCAGAAGCATTCACACTAGAAAAACTAGCACAAGAAGAATTCATGAAAGGAACTTTTAATGGTTGATAGGATACCTACCTTGACGATTCATCATCATCAATAGAGGTGATGGACACCTTGCGTTTGTGAGCAACGACCCTTGGCTTCTTGGGATGGCTGGGCAGAAGATCACCACTAGTTAGGTCCGTGCTTTTCTAGGGGTTACTTGCGCCCGACTTCTTTAGAAAATCTGCCAGAGGAATATCATCGTCAGTATCATCTACCTCTTCATCGGTTGATGGTCAAAAGAAGGGCGGTTGACTCTGAGCTTCTGATACGCGCTCGGCTTTAAGTGATTGGGGAGTTCAACTTCTGGAAGTGGAGGGAACTCCGGTACAAATCTGTATGTCCTTGCAAGACCAACAACGTGCATTAGATACATTCTACATGGTCAACAAAAGTACTCGGATGAATTGATAACATAACGGTTTTGGTTGGTTCTGGGCATTGTAGAGTATTGGGACATATGGCACATAGTGTATATCCATCAGTACTCGTCCCACCCGCTTCAGTGCCTCTTCTGATGGTAGTTCGTCTGCAGACATCTGGGAGGGATCTTCAGGTCCAAGATAGTCTAAACCAAATCGACACCTCTTTTGTAGAGGCTGAATCCGGCGCTCAAAAAAAGGAGTACATCACAGATGCACCAGTAACTCCCATCAGCTTCAGCGCCTGGATCAACTCGAGCAACTCATTGACCTGTTCCATCTCAGAGGCTGGACGATTCTTGTTCCATTCTGGTTGTGGTGTGGGCACCCCTCCAATCCGTTCTAGCAGTGATGGCTGATGATTTCTGATATAAAACCACAAGTCCTTTCAACCCGAATGACTTGTGGGGAACTTGTACTTGATATACTTCAAATCCGTTTTTTATTTCAACTAGAACCCAGCTCCCCCATTACACTTTGGTGCTCCAGACTAGGCTGGGGTTTCAGGCGCAAGAGATAACAAAACAGAGCAAAGTGGGGCTCGATCCCCGGAAAAGCTTCACAAAAATGTACAAAAATGAGCTATAGAGTTTGGATTGAGATGATGGATTTGAATTCCGCAGAAATAAAGCAGGCCACGAAAGAAATCGGAGCCAGGGAGGGCCAATCCCCTTTCAACAAAAGTGTTGAAACAACACAATTTCATCTACATTCTCCTGAGGAAAAGGCTGGAGAAAAGATGGCCACCATTGAACAACATCTTGCCCTTAAAGAAGACCCTCAGCAACAAGATTGAGGAGGTCGTTTCAGGAAAACTTACTGTAAGTCCTGTCGCTGGACGCAGACTGGGCAGCCTCCTCCTTTTTGTTCTTGTCCTCCTTGCTGGCGGCCTTCTTGTTTCCCATCTTGATGTCACAAGTGCTTTCCCTCACTTAAGCTTGGGGGCTCAAGAGAAAGGTGCGGAATGGGCGCAAGGAGAGTGGGAGGGAAGAGAAGAGGGAAATGGCGTAAACCTAGATCTGGGTGCAGTGGCGGCTGGGAGACAGAGGAAGGCAAAGGGCTATTGAGCAAAGATGCGACTGAAAGGGTGAATTAACCCTAAGTTATCGCGTGGATTAAATAACTAGTGGGGAACTCAGTTGAAGAGTTTTTATGGGAAATAATTTATTTTGAGAGGTAATTTAGGATAATTTTGGGGAAGTTATTTGATTAACCATTTTTTTAGAAATTTTATCCGAAAAAGCGGGTTTTCAAATTGCGAACCAATTTATCATATTTTTATAATCATGTAGAAGTTAGTGCACACACATTCCCTCGAATTCGATAACCCTTGAAATACTCTTAGGTGAAAGCTACAACAGTATCCATGCGCTTGCGGATTTATTCGCACATTACTAAAATACCCAACACATATGTGAGGAGAAGAAAGAGAATGGATATATGTGTGTATGCACACAATTTTAAACAAAAAAGATTGTAGTTTCAAAATTGAGTGTCCAAATCAAAATCCGGCGACACAGTTGCGCTCGTTTCAATAAGAGCTTCAAACAGGATCCCACACCACTATGTTTCAAAGATATATTTTTAGTGTGAGAAAATGCTTTTTAGTGTATTCTAATACGCTTATGAATTTTGCAAAAGTTGCTTATGGCTTTACAAAATGTTGCTTGACTCGCCTAAGTTTAGTTAAGTGGATATTGATGTTGATATTTAGAAGATAGATTGGATTGTGTAATTAGAGGATAATGACAACAAATTATATTGGGGTAGGTGGATGTTTATTGTATGATCAGTGATAGGTAACTTTAGCAAGTCAATTGAGCATTTTTACTAATTTATGTTGGTATTTTTCTAATCTACGTATGCAATTTATGTGTCTTTGAAAAATATTATTCAAAGATATGCAAGTGATGTATTGTTTTGAAGATCTTTTTAAAAGAAATATAGCTGTGCAATCAGATTTTAAATTTGATGGGCAGTTCAACCACTACAACCTTTTTAAGCTTTTAAATTGCTTGCATGTGCTGCCATGGGAGATAGAAATCCCCCACTCCAGTTGAGCGTCTATCGTTGAGTTAGAATTCAATACGGAATATATACTATAGGGAAAATAAGAGGACCAGATTATTCCACGTGTACTTAGTGTTTGAGATAATCAACGTAAAGGTGGCGTATGTACTGATAAAATTACGGCCTTCTGTAGTGAAGTCATTACCTTATTTAAATAGATACTTGGCAGTTTGGCACTACTATGTTCTGAGAAAACAGTGAACGGTACCTAGATGTCGCCTAGAAAGGGGTGAATAGATGTTCCTAAAAATTTCAACAAAAATAGCAGCGTAGAAAATAGGCTCAGTTGATTCAAGTTGGCTCAGCTGAGTTAGACTCAGCTCAGCCTATTTGAAGCGGTTCAGCTGGTTTGCAAACACAGATTTGAATTACCACATGAATTTAACCAATGAAAGTTGAATCCAAGAGTTACCATAGCCTTGTAGAGGTATAAGCTTATAGATCGATGGACAACCTACACTCAAAACACTCACAACAAGTAGATCGGGCTATGAACCCCAAAAGTCAACTAGAACAAGGATATGAACATGAACTACACAAGAACAAGCAAACCGATAGTGGAGACACATTGATTTGTTTACTGAAGTTTGGCTACTTCCAAGTAAGCACCTACGTCTCTGTTGACGGGCTCGGTAGCACTTGAGTTGAGTCTCTTTCAACCCTTTTCCTCGCTTCACAATCTTGATCTCTTCCCTTGTGGAGGCGAGATTGATGCCTTCATAAACTTCCCGCAGCTCACCACAAGCTTGGGATCTCGCCGGGCAACGCCTAGCCGTCTAGGAGGATTCACCTCCAAGAGTAACAAATGCTTCACGAATTGCTGGAAAAAATCCACATGTGCTCAAGGATGGGAATGGCTCACTCTTGCTTTCAATCACCCAATCTTTCACCCTCTCAACCCAACTCACAAGATATCTCAAGGAAACTCACAAAGAGGGAGTGGAGAGAGCTCAAACGGCTTCTAGGAGTGTGTTTTTCATGTTAGAGTGAGCTGTTAAAGAAGGAGGGGTGAGGGGGTATCAATACCCAATCCCCCAAAATTAGTCATTGCATTAGAAACCTGGTTGAGCCTCCCTAGACCAGTTGAGCCGGGTTGGGTCCTTGGGCAGTTTTCCAAAAACTCCAGAGTAGCCAAGTCGGCTGAGCCGGTTATACCAGCGAAGCTGGTTTTGAACTAAATCCCGAGCACTCAACTCCGCTGAGCCTTTTAAACCGGTTGAGTTGAGTTGGCAACATTGTGTCAAATTAAAACGGTCATAACATCTCACTCCAAAGTGTGATTTAGTTGATCTCAGACTCTATGGAAAGCTTATTCAGTGGGCTATCCAACCCAACCAAAAACAAGCACCAATAACCCCAAATGCATATGTTGTGCATGTGTTTCTCTCAAGTTAGCACTTGGGTTTTGTTAGTTTGAGCACTGAGACTATTCAAACCATTCAATGTCGCATCCCTCTTGATAGAGCAACATACCTATACTCAGGATCAAAGATAAAATCTAATTCAACCACTTGAGCCTGAATAACTTGAATCTTGCCACTTTCCTTCAATTTTCACTTCATGAGGGTGCAATTTTCTTGTCTCTTGAGCACACTATCCTTGAACTAGTGACTTGTGATTCCTCAATAAATATGATCAACAAACAACTTCATATCCACAAGTCACTTTGATTCATCATGATTCAACAATGATTTGATGCTTTGCAACGTAAGACTCCACCTTATGGCCTTAATCGGTCCCTCAATGTACTTCACCCTAGCATCAGTTCTTTGGCGCCAAGCCATTTGCTTACCCTTCACCATTGCTTAGTTTCTCATAGCCAAGCTATTGCTAACCCTTCGCCATCTTGCCATCTTGAGTCACATATAGCATTACATCAACAATAAGCACTTATTGAATTCCATTTCAACATTTGGCCATCCTTTCCAATTATGTTAACCATGAAGTATCATTTCTTCAATATAAGTATTCATTGAATTCCATTTCTTCAATATCATGATCTATATTTTTTACTATATACGTCCATACCTATATTGTGACCATGTAAACTTCTACATTGATTGTACTTTATCAACGATATTTTTTCATTAAGAATACCATCCATATGACTAAGAAACTATCATCCGAAATCCCTTGGGATCACCATTACTCTTGTTCAATAATTTTTTCACATCAATATGTACACATATACTCTATTTGTATATTTCTTTATCATTTCTGCATTTCACTACCTTTGTCCATATTAATATTGTGACCAAACCACTTTCCATATGAACTTCTCAGCAACTAAGCCCTTGGTCAGCATTCACTCAAAGTCATAAACTTGATCAATCTTCATGAAATTTTCACTTTTCTTTGATTATAAAAGTAAACCACCAATAAGATCATACAATTGCATTGCATCTTTGTTTCTATTGCTAACTCCAATCTTTGCTTGTCATAACTTTACTTTTTTTATACTTCATATGACATGAGCTCTCCTTTGCCATTTACAATAAAAAGTCTATCCAAAACTCAACAAGAGCATTAGTCCTTTAATTGTTTACATCATTCAATCATCAAAACCCACAAGAGGCCTAGATGCACTTTCAAATAGAAACATCTAACAAGAGGTCACTAATAAGATAATTTACTGTCTCTTTTTCACTTTTATTCACTCAGTTTCATTCTTTTTCTCCCTTGTGCCTCCAAGTTTGACCCAGCTCCTTCTCCAAGTTTGACACAGCTCCTTCCTTGAGGTAGCATGCATGGACTTCAATAGCATGTATGGAC
This sequence comes from Panicum hallii, assembly GCF_002211085.1. Taxonomy (NCBI): domain Eukaryota; kingdom Viridiplantae; phylum Streptophyta; class Magnoliopsida; order Poales; family Poaceae; genus Panicum; species Panicum hallii. Next base: position 24,499,690 of record NC_038046.1, on the reverse strand, counting down.
TAAAAGGTAGTTCAGATAGGTCCAGGATTAAATTTTAGCCTAGAAAAATTCACTACTTAGAACTTACTGAAAAGTTGGCCCAACAACACAACTGTAGCCCGGCTGGTCCTCCTCACGCGGTCACGCCTCGAGCCGTAGAACGCTGGCCGCCTCTGCCCAATGCCCGTGCGCCACTCGCCCCGCCTCCCCTCCCCTCCCCTCCCCAGCTCCCTCCGATCCCAAGCCCAGCAGCTCCACCGAGAAGCCGCCGCCCTGCACGCAGCGCGCCTGCGTAGTGCGGTTTGCGCGGCCGGCGGCTCCGCTTGTCGCCCTGTGCGGCTGCGGCCCAGGCTGCCGCGTGCTGTCGGGCGCTGGCACTCTGCGGCGCCGCTCGCCGCCTCCCACCGGCCAGCGGCGGCCACTACAGCAGGTGCGCGGCAGGCTACAGCCCGCAGCCGGTCAGGGGCAGCGCGCCCTAACCCCTCAGCCAACCGCCCAACTCGCCGAGTCCCCAACGCCGACAGCCACCAGTTGCAGCAGGCGCACGGCAGGAGGCAGGGGCACCCGCACCCACACCCCCAATTCAGTAATTCGTCAAGTTTTTCTCTCTGATGTGTACTGCTCCATCTTAATTCTTAATCTCAATTCTAAACTCATACATTCAGTGATTAACTTGACAATTGGACACTTTTATGACCACGAGGAAGCGTAACACAAAAGCCTTAGACTAGATTAGTATTGTAATATTCTATTTATATAAGATTTTATTGTTGTTGCAACTCTTTATATTGTAATTTATTTGAGTTCCGAACTAATTTGTTGAATCAGACTTATTATGGAACCTTTTTAATTATGTTATTGTAAGTTTTGTTATTATATACTGTACTATGATCAAAGTGCTACTAAATTATACCGAATTGCGCTTTGAAATTTTTGGCTAGGCCTACCCTGGGTCCACCACTGATCACCGTTAATTGCTTCATCAAATGCATACTGCTTTGTACATGACTAAGCAGCTTGCTAAGTTCTCATGGGGCCTCTTTGCAGACATAATTATTCAGAAGGAGCATCTGCATGGTGGATACTCCCTCCGCTTCTTTTACACGGATCGTTTAGGTTGCTAGGACATGGTTTTGACCAATGATTTCTCCATTGGTACCACATTTTTGTAATGCAGGATCATTGTTATAAGGAATTATTTTGAATATGAATCATCAATATTAAATTTGTATCACAAAATTATATATTTCTCGTTGGTCAAAGACTTGTGCTAATGATATAATAAGTATTTAAATTTCAAATGGAGGCACTGCTATAAAACACTTCAGGGACGACCCAGCTTTAAGTTTCACTATTTTCAGTCACTCTCCAACCTTGCAATGTATTTGTCGTAGAACTTGCCAGTCTTCTCAAGCTCACCAAGCTCGGTGTAGCAGTCTGCTATTGCTCCATATGCTTCAGTGACACCCGCATCCTCTCGGGTCATCTTAGAGATGTTTAGGACCATGGAGTTATACTTAATGGCTTCCTTGTCCTTGCCTTGTCTCTGCAACGATGCTCCTGGAGAATACAAAGCAACTCTGGTGCTTGGATTCAGCAAACACATCAAACTTTTTCCAGTTTGCATAATTAATGTAAGGTGTCAGAAAAATGTCACCGTTTTGATGTGACACCCTGACATCATTCTATCGTGTTTGTATGATCAACTTTGAACTTAGAAATTAACATGCCTGAAAACATTTTCCTTCGTTATCATTTTTCAACTTTTAGTTTTACATTCCATATTAGCATTTATACCAAATTCAGAAAAGAAGAGTAAGGGGAGGTCAGGAATTGTGGTAGAGCCTCTCCACTTGTGGCCTGGAGGTCCTGGGTTCGAACCAGCCTCTTTGCAGAATTTTAAAAGAATTTTGCAAGAGTAAGGCTGTCTAGGAATTCCCTTCAGCACTGGTTAGGCCCCTTCTTTTTTCAGGTTATGAAGGACACATGTTATAGCATCAGCAATTTCAAGTATCTGTGAAAATGAATGAACAAACCTAATCCTCGTGCTGCTTTCTTCTCTTCAACATGATCACCTAATGCTTGTGCAAGATCAAGTGCTGCCTTAAACTCAGGAAATGCTTTGTCAGGAGTTTGGTTTCTCAGGTAGTTCTTCCCAGTCCTCAGATATGCAATCTGGCGCTCTTTCTGAGGATCAACAATAACTTCTGATTCTGGTTTCTTACTACCAACTGGGGCATAGCTCAAAGCAGGAGCATAAGATTCAAACTTGGCTTGTCTTCTCAGTGCAGCATTTATCTGACGTGACTGATTCAGCCGTGCAAAGCCCCCCTCTCTGTCTTGCAAGGAGCCCTACAGGATTTTTTTGATTGCTCAGCATAATGCAGAAAATTTCAGATAGAGGGGAATATGCATATTAGAGAATTTATAATCTGAACACGAAATATCAACTTACCTATTTATTGTCAAAAACGAACACGAATGGAGCATATGGTGATCACAAAAGAGATTATAAATAGTTGTAGAAACAAACGTAAACTGCCGCATCAACTAAATAACTTGTAATATCTCAGTTCTATCAGACTAGATAACTATGTACAAAAAATAAGGAAAGTAGCAGCCAGTTGGATGAAAGCATGATAACTAGAATGCTCCAAAATGCAACTTTCCTTAACATTCATTCTGTGTTACATCCCAGTTTATGCAGTACAGAGCTATCAATAAATTCCAGAGAGGCAAAGAACCTGTATATGTTTTTAATTTAACCAAATGTTACTGCTAAGTAAGGAAACTGGAAAAGAGAAAACAAGCAAACAAATATTACTCCCTCTGTTTGAAAATTGAAATTAGCAGGCGCATCTTGATTTCTTAGGACAAGGGCTTGGAACTACAATAATTACTCCATTAATACATCATTTACGTGACACAACTTCATAATCATAAGCAGGTACTTTTTAGTACAAATCTGACAACATTAATTTTGAGTCATAAAAATTATCTATTTAAGGAGTACTTGTCAGTCAAAGCCTTGCAATAATGAAACGAAATATGCCTTGTAATTTCAAACAGAGCAAGTAGCATGGCTTTAGAGGAATCTCATGTACTTCCCTGGTATTAGAATTTAGAAGCAATTTAATGTGTATTGTACATAACTGAAAGTTCATCTATTTGAAATAATTTTAATCACATATTATGTTGATGACCTATCAGAGAACATAAACACATAGGTAGGGAAAGAATCGATTATGCATTCTCATGATGACATTCATAGCCAGTTTCCAAAAACTAACATTCCATGTCTCAAATTCTTTAATTTACAGTGTGGGGAGCTTACGTCCAACAGTAGCACCAACCATGGCTATTGCAAACAGCAAAGGCATGTTAGGGAGAGAGTACTCTTGCTCACAGAGTTCTGCTAAACAAGCAGGAGGCAGAATATATATGATGCAACTACTGAAAAGACATGCTTTCCCAAAAGAGGAAAATACAACTTCCTGCAATAAGTAAAAGAAAATAATGCTGCATAACATTGCTGAAGTTTACAAAACAAAATCTGCGAGGTGAAAATTTTAAGCTGTATTGGAAACTCCTCTATTAAAACAATACAAGTCGTATTTTATTTTGAAAAAACCAAACATTGCATATTCTGATGAACAATTAGTCGAATTGTAAGTATGTTTGGTCATTGGTGTACAAAAATTATGCAAACTACAATGATATTTCAAAATGGTTTGACAATACAATTTGTGAAAGCATCTGTTGAAATCTAAGAGCCTGATTGGTTTGGTTCCAAAATTTGCCTTGCCAAAGTTTTGGCAACTATAAATTTTGGCACTCATTTGGTTGGAATACAAAAAAAGTAGCCCACCTCATAAAGTACTTGGCAAGATTTTGGCAAAAAAATCTTGCCAGTGTTTTGGCCTGCCCTAGTTTTGGCAAGGCAAATTTTGGGATCAAACCAAATAGGCTCTAAGTCTGAAGACTGGGCCAAATGAAAAATATGCCTTTTACCTTGCACTGAGGGATTAAGAAAATATTGTTAGTAAAAAAGATGTTACAACTGAACACTAGGTTAGTTTTAGACTTTTAGTTATCTGAAAAAGTTCAGTCTCATTCCAAATCAAAGGTTTGTATCGATCATCACATGATAAATGCTTAAGACAGATAACCAATGCTAAAAACAGAGCAAGAGACTCACCATCACACCTGAAGATCAGATATGGACCTCATGAGATCATGTGCATGTTCATTGGCTGCATGGATGCCATCACTTCTAAAACTGGTGCGATCAGTCATTGACTGGACATGCCGAGATGCAGAAGGCTTTCCAGATAAGGAAAATCTTGCAACCCGGTCAACTGGTAATGGAACAGGAAACGTTTGCTCTGCATGACAAGTGCCACCACACATCAGCAATAATATGATAGAATTTTTCATAATGAAGTTCCCTAAAGCAAAATTTTCATTCCTTTGCCTAACTATTATAAAAGATGAATTATTGAAGTGGTTGATCTTGAAACTTTCTATGCATAATGGCATCAGGTACTGGGAAAACAAGTTAGCATGTAATTTATGCATCCCTAATACTGTCAAAAGCTTGAAATAATCTGAGCAGCATTGTTATTGTGTAAACCGAACAGGATGTAAAGTCAAATTACAAATAGGCGAACGATTATATTAACTAAACAACATGATCCTTAAAATGAAATAGACAAAAATACTGGCATAGTGAAAGAAAAAAAAAGTCGGCTTTTCTTCTCAGAATTTCATGCAGAATCTCACAGCCAAAAGGGAAAGAAAACCACAAGTATCAAGCTGCAATCTTGTTCTATGCAGTCCATTCAAAAGCCAATGGAACTACAAACTTTTGCCATCCAACAAGGAATAGCCCTTCCTTTCTTTAGTCTAAGCTCACATTACAATGAGAAGAAGAAACGGTGTCACGTCAAAAGGAATTGAGAACTTTGGAACAAAACACGCAAAGCACTGTCCGGTAGCCTTTGGCTCTTGTATCGAATTCCTTTCTGAAGGAAGTGCAAGAGAGGCCCTTATATTATTAGAAACACCTACGTATACATAAGCATGAACAACCCCATTAAAGAAATCAAACAACACATCTTAGCATAATACCAGACCTCCCTCCCTTACACTCAAAAGGAAGACGATAACAAGCAAAACAAGACCTCTTGGCTCGATTACCTGCCCTCCCTCTCTTAGTGAATTGTTTCTCAGGATCTCTACCAGAGCAATTAACATCATTAGCACGACGGGCAGCCCCCAAGAGAATATGGCCATGACAAGATGGAGCTAGCGTATGAAGGAAAACAGAAAAAAAAAAACAACGCAGACCTTCAAAAGCCAACAGACTAGCGTTGTTGCTCTCCACCACGACTAACACCGGAACTAGGGGGAGAAATGGGGGCAAACCAGCGGCGCAAGAGTAACCAGGCATTTCGTCGAGCAGCCCCCGCCCAGGCCAGCTGAGGCTCCAGGGAGAAGGAACCACACAGGATGGAGCTCGCTAGTGGCCTAGTACTACGGTTGCTCAGATAAGAATGGAAACATCAGAAGTAAGCCGACCAGAGGAGAATCAAAATATCGAATGGATGGCAATGCAGCCAGGACAGGGAACGGAAGCGGAGGAGCTGGAGTACACTCACTGGAGGCCGTGTCCAGGAGGGATGCGCGCGGCGAGGAGCTCACGCCGGAGCATCGCCAAGGCGATGGCGCCGGAGGCCGGAGTACTGCGACTGCCATTGCAGCCCTGTGTTCTTCCAGCAGCAATCAACGCCATACAGCCCCAGCCCTGCCCTGCATGCTGGATCGAATCCCCTTTCCTTTTCAGACAAGGCCAGGCCCCACTTGCCCTGCGCCTGCGTCGTCACATCACAACAGATGCGTCACAAATATCTCGGCCAATCCGCGCGCGCACGCTCGCGCGACGGCGCAGCCAACCAGCGTCAGCGTCTCCACTCTCCTCTTCCTCTTCCTCTCTCCCGCGCCCCCCGGCTGCTGCGGCTGGTCCCACGCGTCACCCCACGGGGTCGGCCAAAAGCGTCAGCGCACTGGGCACCGGCAATAAAATAAGCTCGGGAAGCTGAATGGGGGGATGGGCGAACCCTTCCAGAACTCTCCCCGGCGCCTTCGCGAACGTTCGCCGCCACGTCACCGCGCTTCCACCCGATTAAACAACGCACCCCCCCCCCCCCCCCCCCCCCGCGGAAGCGAAGCGCCGAAGCCCCCCGCGGCCAGCGCTTCCAGAACCGTCTGGAAGGTTCGGCGCCGACGCCGGGGTACGTGGGGGCCTCGCGCCGGGGCGTATAAGTTGGCGTGGCAGCCGCGTGTACTTGCCTACTGGTCCTCCGCCGCCCCCCGGCGACCTCTCTGCTCACGCGGTGGCGCCACCCCGCAAGTACAAAGGGAAAGCTACCCGCCCGCCCTCCGACCCAACTCAGCTCAGCTTCAAAAGGGGACTGTATTTTCGCTCTCTGGTCCTCCCCTCTGTCTCTGTCTCTGTTCATGCAGTGTCCCTCCCTCTCACCCGCTTCTTCTTCCTTCTCTTCTCTGCCGAGTTCTAATTCTTGCGGCTGCAGCTTCTGTACTCATTTCTTCTCTTCTCGATTGCAATCGCAAAGGCTTCAGTTGAGGTTATTTGGTTTGGGTCAGCCAACGTCGATAGCCAAGTTGTTGCAAGCATTTGCTGTCCACTGACATTATTCCCCTTTCGTTTTCAACCAAATCTTCGGTGGTCCTGTCCTGTCTTTGACATTCAGGAAGGGCATTTTCAGATTGAGCTAGTTCAGCCGAGGCGTTTCTCAACCAAAGATGGCCTCCTTTTTCACTTGATTTGTTTGGACTTGGTTCCCGGCTCCGTTAAGTGGAGCTCTGTTCCGCCATTGTTCGATCGCGTTTGCTGGTTGGCTGCCTCGGCCATGGATCCCTTCCACGGCATTGTGAAGGAGGAGGATTTCGAGTTCGATTTCGACTACACCGGCGCTTCGGCCGGGGGCGCGCCGCCGGGTGCGCTGGCAGCGTCTTCGTGGGCCGTCGCCGCGCCGGAGCTGCCCCGGCCGATGGAAGGTCTCGGCGAGGTGGGGCCCACTCCGTTCTTGACCAAGACCTACGACGTCGTGGACGATCCCAACACCGACACCGTCGTCTCCTGGGGGTTCGCCGGCAACAGCTTCGTCGTCTGGGACGCCAACGCCTTCGCCAACGTCATCCTCCCGCGCTACTTCAAGCACAGCAACTTCTCGAGCTTCGTCCGCCAGCTCAACACCTACGTGAGTCCACTTCTCTCTCTGCTCTTGTCCTCGTTGTTCAATGCTCGCGCCATCAACGGCGATCGATCAGCGGCATTAATTTAGTTTTTTTTAATGATGATCACCGGGGGGAGGGGAGGGGAGACCCTCCCCACCTGAATTGCATTCGTGGGCTCGTTCTTGCATTGCAGGGGTTCAGGAAGGTTGACCCGGACAGGTGGGAGTTCGCGAACGAGGGGTTCCTGCGGGGCCAGAGGGAGCTCCTCAAGACGATCAAGCGCCGGCGCCCGCCGTTGAGCCCGTCGTCGCAGCAGGGTCAGGCGCAGGACGCGTGCTTGGAGGTGGGGCAGTTCGGGCGCGAGGGCGAGGTGCACCGGCTGCAGCGCGACAAGGGGATCCTGCTCGCGGAGGTGGTGAAGCTGCGGCAGGAGCAGCAGGCGACGCGCGCGCAGATGCAGGCCATGGAGGAGCGCATCACCACGGCGGAGCAGAAGCAGCAGCATATGACCGTGTTCCTGGCGCGCGCCTTGAAGAACCCGAGCTTCCTCCGGATGCTGGTCGACCGGCAGGGCCTGGGCGGCCGCCAGAGGGAGCTCGAGGACGCGCTCTCGAAGAAGCGCCACCGCCCCATCGAGTACCTCCGACGCGACGGCGAGAGCAGCGGCAGTGCCGCCACGGAGGCGGCGGTGGGCGACTACATTTCCGGCCTTCCGGCCGGCGCCAACGGCGTGGCGGTGGCGGACGATGGCAAGGGCCGTCGGGACGGGACCGGCGGCGGCGAGGACACAGAGAGCTTCTGGGTGGAGCTGCTGAGCCTCGGCCTGGAGGAGAAGCACCGGGAGGGCGGCGGTGGCGGCGAGGTGAACGGCAGCGGCTCTGACGTGGACAACGACGTGGACGACGACGTGGAGGTGCTCGTGCAGAGCATCTACCACCTGAACCCGAACCCGGGCAGCCCCAGCGGCAAATGAAAGTTCCAGAACATTCCACTTCCAGAACCACTATGGAAGCATCCAGTGCCCAGTGGGCACTGCAAGTAGGGGCTTTAGTTTATATCCGGCGCCTGACTTTCTGTCGCGGGCTGCGCAAGTGGCGAAAGCTGCGGTTGGCCGGTTGCCAAGGAATGTTCAGGAAGCTCGGCCAGGGCTACGAAGCTTCTCGAAGTAGGAGGAACAGGGCTGCTGGCCTACTATCAGTAGCAAGTACATTCCGACTAGATTCGGATGAAGCAAAGGCACTTTACAAATGAGGGTGATGGTGCCATTAAGTAGCACGACAAGCTCTTTTCTTGGAAGTGCATATCCCTTGGAAGTAACTAACGTTGTCTGTCTGAAAGGATGTCTGTTGTCTCTTCTGCCTGTTTGTTCCTCCAAGTGCTGACAGTTTTTGAGCACGAAGGATCATGTCTCTGTTATCCGGTTCAATAGTAAGAGGATGGCATTAAATATGAATAGAGTATTGAGTTCTATGGTTTAAGCACACCAACAAATATGTTTTTTTCTTTTGAAAAAACAAAATTGAGACCAAAGCAAGCTCAAACCTGAAATTAGTCCTAATAAAACTACTGGATGGCCTCATTAACCTTAAAAAACTGCATGGGCCCGTGCCAGGCATTTTGACAACACTTGTCCAGCATCCGGTAGGGCCAAGTACAATGATGCAGGCATCATGCAACGCCGTTGCTGCAGCAGAAGATTCCTTCAACAAAAATATCTCTTCAGCAGAAGAGATCATAACACCTAGCTGCTCCCTTACTCGATTCTTACCAGTTACCACCCTTATCCATCGCGAAGGCGGGAACCTAGCTGCGGCCTGCGAGAGGTGCAGTGCGTCACAAACACAGGACACTCACCGGTTATCACACGGGTGCGTCTGTGTGGTGCACAGGAGACTATATATCGCTCGAGTTACAAATTAACAACCTATTACCTCCTATTACCTAAAAAATCTCGTCTGGACTATTATCTAGAAATCGGCTCAATATATGAGCTTTTCAATGTTTTCAGTTTCACTAGTCCGTCAACTCAAATATAGAATAGTACCCAAAGTATCAGAATGACACCAGAATCTAAATAAGTTCGTTATTTTTATCGGCTCCAAGCACCATCTTCTTCCATTTCTTTTTTCACTTTCATTTTCTTCGTTTTTCGTACTTTTTTTCCTCCATTACCGGTTCCATCTTCTTCCGTGTTTTTTCATCCTGCCGTCACTTTCTTTTTTTTCTTTTTCATTTTGCTAATCTATTTAGTTTATTTATTTTTCTATTTATTTCTTCCTCTAATTCACGTGCAGATGTCTTTCTATTCTATGATTTCTGCTATTCTACTTTTTCCATAATATGATGTAAATAAACTCGTAATAGATTATTTTAATATTCACAATGGATTGTTTTGATGTAAAGATCTATGATGTGTAGTATATTTGAGATTACTCTCAAAATAAAAGTTTATCGTTCCTCGTAATTGAATTTGCTCCAATAGAGAAAAATAATTAATTTAGTATATTCTATTTAAAAAATAAGATTTATTATTCCACGGTATATCTATTTACTCCATTTGTAAAAGTATCCATTATTCTATAGTACTATGAATAATTCGCCATCTGAAATTTTTTATGACATTGAATAATAATATTTGCTTGGTATACACCGATTCGTTTGCATTGTGGACTGATTTTTATTTTCTTTTTTTTATTTTTTCTATTCTATTTTGAATTTATTTGTGATGTAGACACGTTTGTTCTCCATGTGAAACAAATTATTATGTGTGGAACTATTTTTTTAAATAAGTTTGTTCGCGATCTTCAGTTTCTATGGTTTGTCCTATACAATTAAATGTTCGCAATGTTCAATCTTCAGCTCGCAGTATACTATTTTTTCATCATATTTAATCTTTTGTTCAGGAAAAGGAATCATTTGTTCGTGTTGATTAAGTATTTTTCCGCAGCACTCAAAACGTTCTACCTTGATAAAAATGTTTTTTTAAAAATATCATCCAAACACATTCATGTGTGGTCTTATTTTGAAGGTGTTGTTTAAAAAATATAATGATGCAATTAGAATTTAATTTGGATATATGATTTAAGATTTATTATTTTTTTAATCTTCAACATATTTGCATGATGTAATAAGATTTATCTCTTTTGCATATGCTCACGGACTGTCTATGTATAGCCTGTTGTGTATTGAATTTTGATTGGGCTAAAATTTGATTAGGATATAATATGATGGTGGGGTTTGGGACAGCTTTCAGGCGATAGGATAAAAATTTTTATCGCCTTCTGAGATGCATAGCTACATCGCCGAATTATATCCGTTCGCCTGAAGCGCCTCCGCATGGGTTGGTCAGCCCAATATTAGATATTTTAGGCCTGGTTTTCGTCAACGCCAGGCACAGGAAGCGTGGAGCAAAATTGGGTTGGGCTGCTGCACTATATTGAAACGGCATCTGACTGCAACGAGCCGACGAGCATTAGCTTTTTACTGTGACGTATGTATTCAAGCCACAGTGGCGCAGTCAATAGTTTAGTTTCCTCTTTCCTTCCTAGGTAGCTTAATTACTTGAGTTGAATAGTCCTCATTTACTTGGCTACTCCGCTAATAATCTTTTTCTTTTTTTATTTCTCCTTCTTTGTTTTTTTATTTTTTATTTCTTCTATGTATCTTCCTCATGTTCACCTGTGCTTGATTTTTTAAATATTTTTTACTTTCCTTTCCTTTTCAGATATTTAGGTTTCCTTCATTTATCATACTCTAGTCCATTTATATTTTTTATTTTTATCTTCTTTCTTTAATCTATCATACTTTTCTCTCACTCCCCATTTAATATTTTTATCTTTTATTTTCTTTTTTCTTATTCCATCATTTTATATCGATTCTTTGTTAGCCTATTCTCTTATTTTATTTTAAGACTATTTTTTATTCTTCTCTTACTTTCTATATATAAATCTATCTATTTAATTTTTATATAATATTTTATGTTATGTCCATAATGTATTTGTTCTAGTAGTGTAAGTATTTGTCCCATGAGTTCATATAATTTGTTCGAGATACAAAGATTTTTGTTCCATGAGTTCGTATAGTTTGTTATGTAAGTTCATATCATTTGAGTTAAGGGTATAAATCTTTGTTTTGCGAGTTCATATAATTTGTTCGGCATGTATAATTCTTTTGTTCCGTGAGTTCGAGTGTTTTGTTCCAAGGGTATATATTTTTGTTCTACTATATAATTTGTTCAATATGTATAACTGTTTTGTTCCTTAAATTTATATAATGTATACATGTGTCTATATCTTGTAAAAATCTTATAACTTGATAAAAATTATACAAAAGTCATCCATATTTGTCGGTGTTTTACCGGCTGCCCACCGAAGGGTATACCCAAGGTGGTAAGTTTAGGTGAGGAGACGCCGAGATCAGGAACTCGAAGGTGCAAGGAACACAAGATTTAGACAGGTTCGGGCCGCGAGGTGCGTAATACCCTACGTCCTGTATGGTGGTTTGTATTCCCTTGGGTGTAGAAGGAGATGTTTTGAGGGGGTCCCTGCCCCCCTTATATATCCGGGAGGTCAGGGTTACATGAATCCTAACCGACACTAGCCAAGAAATCGTACCAGAATATATCTCGAGTAGATTCCTTCTGTATCGACTAGCTTTATCTCCTACTCAAACGAGTAGAAAACAACTTAAATAAGAGATAAGACAGGCTTTATCTCTTAACTCTGTTTAAACTACGTTACATGCATAGCTCCGTGGCCCCGGGTCTGACAAGCTCCCGAGCTCTTCGTAGCTGAGTACTGCAGGCTTCTCGAGTACCCTCGAAGCAGTCTTCGGCTTCTCTTGAAGCTCCGTCTTGAAGTTCTTCTTCGAATACTTTCTTGGCTGCATCAAAGCTATAAGGTGCTCATGCCCCGAATTACTTCTTTGGTATGGTGTGCGATTGAAAAATCGCACTCCATATGGAGTAGCCCCCGAGCCTCAGGTTGAATCGGAGAATCAAACTGAGGGTCGCATTAATCTTGAATCTTCCTTACTTAATTTTTAAATAAATTAAAAAAATAAGTAGTCAATGCCACATATCCCGCAGCCCCCGAGCCTTGAATCCAAATCTCTCATATTTGGAAAGGATCCAAGAATCGTGGCATTGGTGTTACTCTGAAATTCTGAGAAAAACTCTTCGCCTTCTGCACAGTAAAATTGAGCCTCCCGCTGGTTTATTTAATCGCGCGGTGACTTAGGGTTTGTTCTGCACTCTGTCTTCATATGAGTTGTCTTCGAGTAGTTTTGCGACGTCCAGCCCCCGAGCTTACGAGCTAGGAGAGCCGAAGGAGCCATGTCGAGTAATGTGCATCGCCCAGCCCTCGAGCCTGGGAACTAGCGGAACTGTGATGGAACGCCATGCTGCCTGGACGGTTGTTGCCGAAGCTTGATCTGAAAAAAAGATAATGCATACATTATGTAGCATAATGCGAAGATACCGAGTAGTACTCAGTAATAATGTGAAGATATAAAAATTTATTCGGTGTAAAAATTGCTGTGTCGAGCTCTTCTTTAGGCCATTTTAAACTCCCGAGTAGTATGCTTGTTACGTTTAAGCACCTGGTCCCATTTTAGCCATTGCTCATAGCGTGTATGAGATCTTTGTCTCGTGTACGCATAAATGCATTAGGCATGACAGAAGAGCCGAGGTTTCACGGATTAAGGCATGTGCTACCTGAGTAGATTAGCGACCGTTAAGAGGAGACAACGAGCAGAAAGTAGTCGTCATGCGCAAAGAGGATGCGCAGTGCGCAAAAGTAATCGACAAAGTGTAGCTCTGGAGGGTTTCAGTGCCCATCGAGAGTCATACATGGATAAGTAGTCGGCGAAGTGTAGCTCTGGAGGGTTTCAATGCCCATCGAGAGACGTACACAGATAGGTAGCCGATCATGGAGTAGCCCCCGAGGGTTTCATGCCCGTCGAGAGTCGTACCCAAAAAGGTAGCCGATCTTGCGAAGAACAAGTCGGAAAAGATATAAGTCACTTAGCTTGATTCGTGGACGAATGTCGACGAAACCGTGGAGCTCATTGATGGACCTGCAACGATTTGTTGATGAAGCTCGACTAGTTGGAGTCAATTCCAACTAGTTTTTAAGTCGAGACGAGTAGTTGATGTAGTCGTCGGCGGGCCGCCAATCGTCCTCGCGAAGTTGAAGTAGTCGAACTCGTTGCTGCTGCGCGCGGACATTGCGGCACAAGCCGAAGTTGAACTGGGTCGTCGAGGTCGGTGGTGGCGGTGCATCGACGTTGCAGCGCGAGGTGAAGTTGAGCCGAGTAGTCGAGGTCGATGTAGCCGTTCGTTGAAGGATCCGATGATGAATCAATGTGCCGATGCATATGTACGAAGTAGCAATCCGACACCTTGAGTGGATTGATGTTGATGAAGAGATCCTTCAAATTCGCCCAACGATCGCGACGATTGGCCCCACGGTGGGCGCCAGCTGCGACGCAGACCCATGAGCCGAAAACGAGCGTCGTGCCCTCGGGGAGCACGGCACTGGTGAACTTAAACGATGCCATCGAGTTCGCCGGTGGATCTTCGATGCGCTCCCCTACCTGGCGCGCCAGCTGTCGGTGTTTTACCGACTGCCCACCGAAGGGTATACCCAAGGTGGTAAGTTTAGGTGAGGAGACGCCGAGATCAGGAACTCGAAGGTGCAAGGAACACAAGATTTAGACAGGTTCGGGCCGCGAGTTGCGTAATATCCTATGTCCTGTATGGTGGTTTGTATTCCCTTGGGTGTAGAAGGAGATGTTTTGAGGGGGTCCCTACCCCCCTTATATATCCGGGAGGTCAGGGTTACATGAATCCTAACCGACACTAGCCAAGAAATTGTACCAGAATATATCTTGAGTAGATTCCTTTTGTATCGACTAGCTTTATCTCCCACTCAAACGAGTAGAAAACAATTTAAATAAGAGATAAGACAGGCTTTATCTCTTAATCCTGTTTAAACTACGTTATGTGCACAGCCCCGTGGCCCCGGGTCTGACAATATTTACTTCCAACATCTACGTTTATAAGGCGTACATGCATATCAAGATTCAAACTTTGCAATCTTCGACCAATAATTTGATTATTAATTTTTTTATTTTTATAATGTAAACTTTATATGATTGGATTCGTAATTAAATATACTTTACATGCATATAAGTTTATAACCATATGATACAATATATGATAAATGAATGGTCAAAGTGTTATTTAGAACACCGTGCCATGTTATACTATACCTTATAAAAATGGAAGGAGGGAATAGTTAATTGGGGTGGTCTTTTGAAGATCTTGCTGTAATGTAAGGAACGTAGTGTTACAATCAAAATTTAATCTGAATGGTTGATGTAAGATTTATAATTTTTTAATTTTAAACTGTTTTGCATGTGAGATGATGTCATTTCTTGCATGTATGCAGTAGTTTGGAGAGATAACTGGATACCTCGATCTGACTCCCTTAAAATCTCAAGTCCCACTACGAGATCTAGACTACGAAGAGTGGCTGACCTGATGCTTCAAAATTCAAGATGCTGGAATGAGCCCCTCATAAGGCAAACCTTCCTTTTTCATGAAGCTGCAGAAACCCTAGGCATAAGAATCCCAGAGATAGAGGGTGTTGATATTCTCGCTTGGCACTTCGAGAAAAATAGCATCTTTTCTGTTCGGAGTGCTTACAAACTTGCAGTGGAGGATATGTTTCCTGAAAACTGTGGGAGTAGCACCTCAATGGACAGAAAATCCTTTGAAGCGGTCTGGAAAACTCCAGTGCCACAAAAATTAAAAGTTTTTATTTGGAAACTGGTCCAAAATGGTCTGGGTGTCCAAACCAACAGATTACGTCACCATTTAATCTCTGATGCAACATGCTCAATTTGTGGCATGGAACCTGAACATGGTCATCACGCCATGGTCCGATGCACAAAAGCCACTGCATTGAGACCCGCTATTTGGCAATCATGGAGACTTCCTGACGAATCGTCTTTCAACTACACCGGCCCTGATTTGATTACTGTGCTACTCAACGAAGTTGACAAAGACACAAGAGTAAAATTGATGCTTCTCTTCTGGAGAATCTGGCACCATAGAAATGATGTTGTGTTGGAAAAGGTGAATGCCCCATCTCTGCAGCAGTAACTTTTCTAGAAAACTACCTTGCTTCCTTGAACCTAGATGTGGTTTCTCCATCTGACTTCAATGAAAGGTAAAAAATCTTGTCACTCTGAGCCGGTCTTACTCTAGTTGGATGGCCAAAGTATGTCTAAAAAAAGGCTTCTTGGACGTCCCCTCCCTCGGGATGGATAGAACTCAACGTCGATACTGGTTTCGATCCTAACACACGTTATGCTAGTCTGGGCTTTATTGCTAGAAATCACTTGGGTGAAGTCATATTTTAAGGTTGATCCAGTGACCGCCTCTGCTACTCAGCTGAAGAAGCCGGTCTAGCAACCTTGGTGGGTATCTGCAGAACCCTCTCAATTTACAAGGGTTCTATTTGGCTGGAATCAGATTGCCTGGCTACGGTACAAGCATGCAATGATAGTACTCCAAACCGATCCACCAGCTGCTTTATCATAGAAGAAGCAAAAAAGATGTTGCAAATATTTCAGCGCTTCAAAGTCTCAAAGTAATACCGAAGTGCAAATGGAGCGGCTCACGAATTAGGACAGATTGGTAGGAGAGAGTTCTTTTCTAGTTTTGTTTCTGAAAGCGGCCTGCGTGTCGGTAGCTTTAGACCATAATTTTAAACTTGCTATCTTTGTTTAATATAAACTCTCTCCGTTCAAGAAATAGAAATCGTCCATGACTGCAAGCTAGCTAATCCTAGGCCCACGAGCCGACGAGCGAGGCGAGCGCTTCGGGTGATGGAAAGTTTTTCCGTCACACGAAGTGATGCATAGACGCGCCCTGTCGTGCAACCGGATCGTCGTCGGATGGAAGAAGAGGAAAACAAAGACTTCGATTAAGGTCTAATTCGATCGGACTCACAATTCGGCCCAATCCATTTTGTTCAAACATGACGGGCCGTGCAGAGACGGACTTCATTTTCACTCTCCCCCAGCCCACAATAACGACTACGTCTTCGTCACACGTTCAAGTGAACAAGGAGATGCCTTCTAACCCCGGGGCTGGAGCAAAGGGCCCGTGCCACGTCAGCGACAGGACATGGGAGCCAATCGCGCACACATGGGCACGCAGCCCCCGGCGTAACGCGAAAAACAGCCGACCCCCCCCCCCCCCCCCCCTCTTTTGACTCAATTGTTCTCCGAAAATTTGACTTGAACTCGAAAGCCTTTTGAACTACATCTTGTAAGGGATTTGTAGGGCTACAACTTTTGTTTAAGAAGCCCAGCCAAAAGACGCACAGAAAAGTAGATAGAGCAATTCAAAGTTTGGTAAAAAACATGAGCTCGGGAGTTCTTAATTCAGAGTTTGGAAATTCGGTTTGGCATTGTTTTCGTCAAGATTTAAAATAGCTAGAATTAGAAAACCACATCAACGAATACATATTTGTGTAGAGCAAACATAGGGCTTCAAAATGGTGGGACATGCACACTTGTAACGTAAGTATAATATAATTCAAACTAGAGAAGGTCAAAATTGGGGGAAAAAACCCTGGCACTTGACTTCGAAATTCAGATTCAGACACTTGCCATGTCGTGGTTTGACTGATATTTGACCAGGTTTTTGAAGGTTGAAAACTATGAATTTCACAACAGGGTGTATACTAGGTGAAATTTGGTAGTTTAGGATTTTCATTTCACCCATAACTTGACAAAGTTTAAAAATAATTAATATTAACTTTGGTCAAGCATAGCTACTTTGAAACAAACATGACTTGGCAAATTTCAGAGAATGACTTTTCCGCACGTATGTGTATAATGTTTTTGTTGTATATTTGAAAATAATGATGCATTTAAAATTAGTAAAGCGCGCCGCTGAGGCGGGCAGTCGCGCTATACACGTCGGTAAAAAGTTTTTACGCCGTCCGATTCTCGTTTTATGGCTTTGAATTGGCTAGACTCCGATGCATGCGGCAGCGTACAACAGCTTCTCTCCGCTGTGCGTGAGCATTGATTGGTTGACCATATCTGCTTGCCTCCATGGGATAGGCGTCAGCTCCTTGTTCGATAGAAGCATCAGGGCGTCACGCGTGTTTTGTTAAACCTGGGCTGGCTCTTTCGATTAACTGTTTCCGTGGATCCAAGTAGATTTGCTGATCCCCCCCCCCCCCCCCCAAAAAAAACATAACATATAGTACAGATCTTCCGTACTGTTTTTCTCCCTCTCATTAACACTGTTTCACTCCAACGGACGCGGACAACACCTTGACATGACCGGACAGGAGCCACGCCGGTGCGACCCACCGTCGACCCACGCAGGGCCGTCAGCTTTCAAAGCAGAAGCTGACAGAGGCAGGCACGCACGCACGCTCGGAGCATTCCTAGCCCCCACTATGCATGGATAATGTCCATAGTGCCATGTTAGCGACATATATTATAACTACCGTATTTTATCTTATTTAAATTGCATTACCAATCATTCTCTTAAAAATCTTTTAAACCTTTTCCTCCGCTCGAGCTCCCGAAGTCCACCCCCGATTTTCCGCCGTCCGACATCGCGCAGTCCACTTTTTCCGGAGCCGCCCGTCCCTTTTCCTTTTCCACCGGCCCCGCCGTCCCGTCGCATCACCACCGTGTCGCGGTCGGCCGCGTGCGCCTACTCGGCCGTGATCGTCGGTGCCGCGCGCGCGTCCCCTCTTTTCTTTTCTCATATTTTGTTCAAATCCATTTTATTTCTCTCTTCTAACTCTTTATTTTTCCATACTCTTTTTTTTCTCCCGGCGTTGGCTTCCTCTTTCTTTTTCTCCCCTGTGCTGCCTGGCCTTGCTATTTGCGCTAGCGTTGCTGCTCCCTGCTCCAACGCTTAGCACTGCATCTCCTTCACGCAGGCACGCACGTGCTGCCTGCTACCTGCTCGAGCTGTAGCCCGCTCCTTGCGCGCACGCGCGGGGCAGCGCACGACTCGCCGCTGCCCCCGTTGCTGGCTGTGCACGCGTGCTCGCAATGCGCCGCCCGCATCACGCCACGGCCGTTGCTGCTCGCTGTGCTGCTATGTGCTTGTTGCCCGTGCACGCCAAGCCAGCGTGCGACCCGCTGCTGCGCCGGCCCGTCTCCGTCCCGTCCCCTCGCCCTCGCAGCTTGCGCCTTGTCCCCAAGCATCCCGGCCGCCATTAATAGCAAGGTTCTTGTACTGCCCGTGACTTTCCTATGCCGGCCATCTCCCCTCTCCCTCTCGACCTATAAATCAGCTCCCAAGCCGCCCCTCACTCCGCCCACGCCGCCCCAGCACCTCCCCTCCTCTACCTCGCACTGCAGCTCGCCGCCGCCGCTCACCATTGCCGACCACCACCCGTCTCCGTGGACAATCCTCTGTAGACCGTCTCCGCACGAGGTGAGGGCCGGAATCGGACCCCCTCGGCTTCCTCTCCGTTTTCCCCTCCTCCCCGGGCGTCGCCATGCACCAGGGGGCCAGTGCCCATGGCCTGGCCGGCCCCCCATCCTACCGTTCCCCTTCCCCCTCCTGTTCTGTCTCGAGGAAGAAGAAAGACAGACTTGTGCATAACCCCTTCCACTTTTTCTTCTTATGCAGTCCGCAGCCCTCCACCTCCCTCTCTCAAATATTTAATCAGAGCTCCTTCTATCTCTTTATTTTATTACAAATAGGTTCTCGTCCTTTTAAACTACTCCCTAAATAACCTTTAACTCATCAGTTCATGCTACATTTTGTTCCGAATCGATTCCAAACTCCACCACGCATCATCTCCAAATATTTTCTCTAAGTCTCAGGATCCACATCCGACAAATATAATAGTCTTCTCTATTTTTTTAATCGAAGCTCCCTATTTTCCTCTCTTTTTTAAGCTCGTTGGCATACTTTGTTTTTATTATGTGATTGTTTATGTATCGTAGCCGACGGTGTGACAGAGGAGGAGCAGTACTGCAAGCTGGAGCCCGAAGACCCGTACCTCAAGGAGGAGCTTCCAGAAGGCTATGAGAACAGCAAGTCCAATCACATCCTTTGATGCATATTTATCCCAGTTTTATAAACACAACCTATTGCGTGTTTTATAAAATGCATTGTTTCATTGCAAGATATGGTTGGATAGCCACCCCTTGATTGCTATGACTATTCCATGATGACCTAGGTTAATGTCTATATAGGATTTGCTCTGTTGGACGTTAACTACTGCTAGAGATGCCTAGTACCTTTTATTCCCTTTATTATATTTTAATCATGACCACAACGCGCTTTTTTAAAAATAAACGTGTGAGTGTTTTAAAAGATAAAACGGGATTTCGGAAAAATAAAAAAAGATATAACCTGATGAGATGGATGGTGTTTCCTGTGTGAAATGCCACTAGTGAGTTTGTACGTTTTTGGTTGAGCATGGTTGGGAGATGTCCGTCTTGTCAATGTAAGGATGAATTGAGGTGTCATCTTGCCTAACCCACTTATCGTACAACCACTCGACCGTTGTGTGGGCAACGGCTTAGCATAAACCCCACTAGGTATTCTGCTAGCCAAAAGGAGAGCTGGTGAGCAACGGGAGATCATGGAGAAGGAATACGATCTGTGTGAGTTATGTCCCGGTTATAACTTTGTTGATAGGTCATTAACCCTATGGTTGCTTCCGTGTTGGCTAGTTAGATTCAGCTAAGGTAGGTAATGGCTTTGTTAGCATCCGCAGCGACACTAAGGTGTTCGTAGTGCGG
This sequence comes from Panicum hallii, assembly GCF_002211085.1. Taxonomy (NCBI): domain Eukaryota; kingdom Viridiplantae; phylum Streptophyta; class Magnoliopsida; order Poales; family Poaceae; genus Panicum; species Panicum hallii. The sequence continues at coordinate 24,479,644 of NC_038046.1, read as the reverse complement.
TACCTTACTTGTGGGTAAAGTGTACAACCTCTGTAGAGTGTAAAATCTATTCGGATAGCCGTGTCCATGGTATTGGACGAGTTACGGTATGGTCACTTCAATAGACATTTTGGGATTGTTAGTTCTGTGGCGTGAGTTGTTTTGAAACTGTCCGGCAGTTGTGCTGTGAGCTACTGTGGATGTGGAGTCCGGTAGCATTAAAACTTGGATCCTTTGTGTAGGATCAACCCCACTTATTATTCAATTACTACAGAAATATTTTGAGAAAACTCTTTTATTAAATGAACCCTTGCATGTGTAAAACCTTGCTTTATCGCAAACGAACCCTAGCCTTATCCTTGATATATCCTGTGCATGATCTTTATTATCCCTCTTGCCTAGTTTTTATAGAGGAGGATCCGAACTTCGTTCCTGAAGACGTCGAGTAGGTCGCCGTCCTGCACCCAACCTTGGCTGTGGTTCAGGGTCTCCACAGGAAGCTTACCATAGCGCAAGACTTTGATGTTATCTTAGATTTCGTTGGTACTTTAGTTTGGATTTTAGTCCTTATATCGTACCTTTTGATAGTGGCGCTTCAGTACCCGCTACCTCAATAGTTTGTACGGTAATGAACCATCTGATGTAATAAATATGTTATCAGCCTCCTGGAACTGAGATTTGTATGACATTTAGTCGCCTGTGACGAGGGGGGCTTCGTATCTCCAAGGCAGAGTTTCAACAACCAGGGACTAAAATAGTTTTTTTTCTCTTCCTCACGTCCTCCTCTCCCTTCTCTCCTCTTCCCAGTCTCCCACCGGAGACATCGCGGCCAAGCACACGCTGCCGGCAGTGTGGGCGGCGACCCATGAGCGACCACACCGGTGACGACCCCGTGCGGCTGCAGCTCGCGGCCGGCAGCTGCTGCCCTAGCATGGGCGTCCGTCCTCTTCTCCCTAGCAGCTACCCACGCATCACAGAATCGCTACTCCATCAATCACCGGATTGCTACTCCGCGCAAATGCTTGCAGTGTTAGATGCAGGTTAGGACTAGCTTTTCTTGCTTGCTTTGTTCGGAAATGATTCATCAAAGTTGCGATTCACTTATTGAAGATGCATGGTTGAGTATGATTCAACTTTTGGAGGGGATTAATCAAATCTGTTTTCGTGTTCAAGCTTGCGAATCGCTGATTTTGGAACCCCCATGGACCTCTCGATCGTGGAGAGCATGCGTAGTTGGCGGCAGCTGGCCAACGGTGAGACCCCACAGGCGGGACACCTGCAGGCACCGGTCACGACGGGGAGTATGGACGGGGGCGGCGGGAGGCTCACGCTGTCGGGCACGGCGGAGCTCTGGCTCTGCGGGCGAGCAGCAGCGAGATGCCTGGTGGACGGCGGCCGAGCATCAGCAGGCGCCGGCTGCAGCAGTGAGTGCGAATGGGGCGTAGCCCGGCGAGGGAAGGCCCTCCTCTTCTGACGCCGGCAAGATTGGACGGAAGCTGGGCTGGGTGCGGTCGTGGACCCCAGAAACGCGTCTCGGACTTCGGGCTGACAACGTTTCCTGCATGAGAAACGGTGTCTATGGTTTTTCCTCTCTCCTTGTTAATTTGCTTGCCACGTCATATATTTGCTTATATGGTAACATAATTAATTCTACACCAGCTAAGTTGAAGGATTGGAACTGCTCTTATCCTACACTATCACATGTTGCTCAAGGATGGGATAGCCCGACGATAGACCTACTCCCGTCCCCCCTAAGGCGTAGAGGCTTGCCGCACGCCCCGAGTGATAGGATGATACCAAGGGACGCGACCCCCCCTAACCATCTAAAGGGGTGCCCCTGTCGCCGAGCCGCTGACCAACCAGTAAGGGGATGGCTTGCCGCCCCGCAGTGACTTAGGACACGCCATCGCCAAGCCAAAGGTTGGCGGACGCGATGTAGTCCTGGACCGTTCCACGCCGGTACTCATAACGATGCAGCACCGCGCCTGACGCAGCTGCGCCATGCCTGACACTATGCCGACCGCTCCAGCATAGTCCCAGGTACGACGGACGGGCATGGCTCAGGACACCATGACAAGACAGGGCATGACGCCCCGACGACCCGAGGAGGACGGCGCTGATGAGCCGACCTGTGGGACCCATTACACCTGTTAACACCAAATTTCGGTAATTTACGCCCAAAGGAGTCTATGGAAAGAAGCCGATAATTTAATGAATATTGAGTTAAAAATGGCGGATTCCAGAATGCATGTCAAGGAAGGACTTGTGCCACATGAAGATACAAGTCAATCAAGGAAGCTTTATTAGTAAGGACTCTACAGAAAGGAATTAGAGTTCATGTATCTTAGTATTTCCTTTTGTTTAGATATTTATTATTAGGCAAGTTTTGTACATGGTCGTAGATGATCTGGAGTTATTAGTTCATAGTATAAATATGTAACCTCTGTTTATTGTAAAGACATCTCTTGATCACATATCAATATAATTTTCTTTTCGGCTCAACACCAAACTTTAGGAGTAGGAGTAATGTAGTTCTCAACGAATTCTTCAGCCAACAGGGTTGCATCGTCTTGATCTTCGGTTTGCTCACAAATTTCATCCTCATCAGGTGTTCTAGACACTTTAATTACAGGCACATCGCTATGATTTCGTCTAATTTACCTACCAGTTATTGATTCTTCTCGTATCCTGTAAGGTTGTATTATTTGACCTCTTACTAGATTTGATAGAATCCTAACTATCTTGCCTTTTTAATATCTATTGACTTATATCTTTTGCATCTTTTGCTTAGCTGCTAATAAAAGATCGATTTTTTTAATGAAAGCATCGGATCAGTTCTCATTAGCTGATGGCTTATCTTGACCTTATTTAAACTTTTATTATACTTTTATCTTGTCATAACTTGCAATTTGCTAATACAAGTGCTATCGGTACTCAATTTGGTGGTATTAACATGTACCTTACATTGTCAAAAAAAATTGTGCATCCTTTAAAAAATTTGAATACCCACCCGTCAAATCTTGGGTTCACCTCTGGCGACAGCAGCGACGGCCGGAAATAGCATCAGTGATGGACGAGATGCCACACGGCGAGGCTAGAACTAGGCTGCGGGGTGGCGAGGGCCGGAGGAGCTCCGCTCCGCACGCGGCATGCCAGGGCCGATGCGGGCCATGGAGGGAGGAAAACGTTGCCGCGCTCACCTCTAATGTGAGCCTCAACACGCCGGCGAGGTGGCCGCGCAGCAAGGCTCCTCCGCCTGCGAGCGCGGGGACTGGCCCGGCGACCTTGAAGCCGCAGAGCTTGGCATGGCAAGCTTACGGGCAGCCACACACACAGCTAGCAGTCTAGCACCGAGCTTGGGATGGGCAGTCTCACCGATGAGGTAGCTAAACATAAGGATGAAGCAACGAAGGATAGTTAGTGGTGGGGCCCACATAAACAAAAAAAGAAAATGTGTGAGACTAATTAATAGTTAAGGTTATAGAGAAACTAATTTTTAATTAAGCTATAAATTTTATATGTTAATTTTTTCATTTCATATGAAATCAAATCATAATCCATGGGTATAAAACTAGTTAGGGGTATATTGGACATTTCACTTCTTTAATCCATCCATAAAAAATATGAGAAGTCTATGAGAAGTCGGTTTGCCAAACTTTTTCAAAATAACTTTTGCTCTATCGGAGAAACCGCTCAAAAAAAACCGCAGCCGGAGCTATTTTAGGAGCTGGAGTTATATCAAATGAACCCTGAGACGGTGGTCAGCGGGGTCACCCACTCACACACAATGTAGGAGGAGAGTTCCACGTACCGTTAATGAATAAACCCTAGCGGGCCGCCAACTTCGTCTTTTGCAAGAAAAACCCATTTTGCGTGCATGTCACATGAAAGGCGCCAGTAGGAAGGTCCAACCCAGTTCGTCTGCTTTGTGTAAGCGGCGAGCTCCAAGCCTAACCCTCCGAGCCCTGGTTAGTGAGCTCATCAACCAGACTGCAGCGTGCTGGGATCAGCAGAAGTTGGAGGACTTCTTTAATCCAATGGATGTCGAGGCAATCAACGGCATCCCGCTCAGTACCAGACGCCAAGAAGATTTTTGAACCTGGCACTATGAGAAGAAGGGCGTGTTTTCAGTGAGATCGTCCTATCGCATGTTGGTGAGAAATAGGGAGAGAACTGCAGCATGGCGAGATGGTAGACCGGGGAAGTCGGACTTCAAATCGGAGGAAAAAGAATGGACTGCCTTATGGCAGGTTCAAGTACCTTCCAAGATCAAGATGTTCTAGTGGCGATTGGCTCGGCAGTCGCTTCCTTTTGGTGATGTGCTACATCATAGGAAAATGGCAGCGAGCAATTCATGTGCTATCGGTGGTACGGAGGATTCATGGAGATACTCTTTGCTGGAATGTAATTTGGAAAAATGTGTTTGGGCGTTGGAGAAGGAAGACATCACAGATTTCATAGGGGGCCTGCAGGAGCAGGATGCCAGAGCATGGCTTGCACAAACGTTTTCATCACTGCCCCAGGATGATCTAGTTCGTGTGGCTATCAACATGTGGGCAATCTGGTACGCACGGAGAAAGGCAATTCATGAGGGTATTTTTCAGAGCCCTTTGTCTACACAACTTTGTGGAACGCTTTATTAGCGATCTCGACTTGACGAAGCCGAAGCAGCAGGCGGCACAGCAGGTTCACGATCACCACCCCAGGTGGATTCCGCCGCCGCCGGGTTTCGCCAAGATCAATGTGGACGCAGCCTTGTCAAAGAACTCAAGCTCGGTTTCAGTGGCCGCTGTAGCCAGGGATAGCTCTGGTCGCTATCTCGGAGCATCAACCATGGTTTTTTCTGGCGTATCTGATCCAGAAATATTTGAGGCTTTGGCTTGCAGGGAGGGCCTTGCCCTCGCAAATGATCTTCTAATCCGGCGGGCTAAAGTGGCGAGCGATCGCCTCAATGCTGTCAGGAGTATCCAGACTGGAGGAATGGGCACACATGGCCATATCACCCAGGAAATCAAGGCGACAGTGGAAGATTTTCTGAAGATCGAGTTCGTCCACGAGCGAAAAGAATCCAACACCGAAGCGCATAATCTGGCAAGGAGTGCCATCTATAATTCCCCTGGCCGCCATGTGTGGCTTGTAACTCCGCCGGTGGGCGTTTGTAATCAGTACGTTCTTAGCTGATTAATGAAGTGTGCTACCCCTCAAAAAAAATCTAGTGATTTTTATATTCCATACGGATATTTGCTATTTCCTGTTGAAGTTGAAACTAATTGATCTTCATAACCAAATTCATTTTAAATCCCCGCGCACAAGGCTCTTGTTCCCTTGCAATATCATCCGTACTTGCGCGAAGTGTATCACAAAAATAAAAGGGATTTTGATTACAGAGAACTGGAGATTGTATAATGGTTAGGGCAAGGGAAATGCTAAGGACAGGGCAGTCCTTATGCTTGGGTATTTACGTTGTGAGCTTGGTGCATTATATGTGGGTAGTGAGGTGGGGTTTACTTGTCAGAGGGGTATTGGCCATTCCGGCCATGGTGACGTTTTAGGTGCGGTCTATGATGAGGTTGGAGCATTATAGGGGGGTCTATTTGTAGGAGGGGTAATTAGAAATAATTATAAAATATGAAATTCTGAATTTTTTTTAGAATAGCATCACATGGGCTAATCACGGACTAATAATTAATGATTAGGTTTAATAGATTCATCTTATGAATAAGCCTAAGGATCATGGAATTTATTTTATCATTAGTCTATATTTAATACTCTAATTAGCGATTAAATATCCGATGTGATGGGGTTTAAATAAACCCCAATGAGTTGGCACCATTTTTGTTGTGTCAAGTCATAAGAAGAGGAAATGGAGAAGCACTGCAGTAGTATCGGCGAGCTGCAGCATGGTGCGTGCAAGTTGAGAGGTTGCAGCGTGCAAGTTGAGGAGCATCCGACGAACCGAGCTCATGCGACAGCGGCGCCAGGCGGTGCGGAGCGGCGACTGCAGATCCAGTGAGCAAAGTGCCTGCGGCTACAGGGAGCGGAGGGGCTGTCTCTATTTCCATGGCCAGCGAGAGCAAAGCTGAGGCAGGAAGGAGCTGCTCTTTTTTTCTTTTTGATGATCGTACCAAATGAATGTTGCTTGTAATTTCAGTCCAGAGAAATAAATTTTTATTGTAATGTTGATTCAAATCCTGTTATATAATATCAATCCAATGAATCCTTTTATCAATGAGCATTGCAATATAACACGAAAAATAAATATTGAATTAGCACCTGCAAATGAAAAATTATATTTGAATATATGTACTTCTTCAACAGTTTCCATAGGAAAATAGACACTAGGGAAAACAACTTTCCACATAGGATACATTGCTATGTTAGCAAGTTTCCCTACAACTTCAAATCTCTAGGGAAAACTTCGTTCCCTAGGAGAAACCCTAGGGCAATATCTATTACCCGTCAAAACTTTCCCTAGAAATATTTTCCTACCAAAATCTGTACGGACACTTATTCCCTACTGTTTATTGAACCTTTCCTTAGGATATTAGCCCTAGGGAAACAAGGGGATTCCAGTAGTTAAGTGAAAGTGCTGTTTTTTTCTTGGCTCAGATTCTACCAAGGGCGCATAGAGAAAGCAAGCTGTTTATAAAAGAACACCACATATTTTGATGTTGTTTTGTACCAGAATAAAACTTCACATCTGGATAGGGGTGGTGGGAGGGGATCCACCGAATACCCGCGGGTGTTGATTCTACCTTGGATTGTGTTCCACAGTTGCCAAACGAAGCCACAATGTATCGCACCCGGTGTCGATCAGGACAGTGAAGTTTTTCGGTGGGTTACCCAGTTTCAATCGAGTTAAATAGGGCCTGCAGGTTATTTCGGGACAACAGTTATAACACAAGTAATTACATTATACTAGTCAATATACCCGTACGTTGCTATAGAAAGCTATATAAATATATTGATTAGTATAAAAATATATATATAATACATTATATGTAATTTATAATAATATAGTACGGTCAAGGACTTATGTTTATTTTTATTTTACTCGTCAAACGCTAATTCTAAGTAGTTTCATACTCTTAACTCAACATATGATCACCTAAATTCCGATTAGGATTCCGATTGACGGATTAAGAAATCATTACTTGCTAGAGATAGAGATAGACAATTAGAAAATAACTAACCTATGTACGGTGCATATCATTACTGTCCTAAATAATGTGGGCTAGAACATTGTTAAACGAAGAGCTCTAGATAATAATCTAGATTTCAAGGCTGATCCACAATGATTGCTAGACCCATCTTATCGCAGGCCAAGCCCAACTACTAATAGGATAAAAGACTACGAGGCTTGTTATGGTGGTTGCAAAAGGTACCAGATAGCCCTGGACGTTCAGGTAATTCGGGTATTTCGGGTTGGGTATGTAATTCGGGTAATGGAAAGTTCGGGTTTTCCAAATCACTACCCGAGATTCACCTGAGAAAAACGAAACCTGAAAATTCGGGTACCCGGAACTTTGGGTTCGGGTATCGGGTAATCGGGATTACCCGAGTTTTGATAAGTTCACAAGCACAGCAATCAACCAATCATCAGAACATCACACACACCAGATTAATCCCTTTTTGCTGCCATCCTTGAGTTGTCCTCATCGTGGTCTGCTCCAGGGGCGTGAGCGGCGCTACATCTTGCTGGAGGCCGCAGCCCAGAAGCGAGGATGCATCGGCGGCTTGGTGTGTCAACGCCGCGGCGGCCGAGCACGATGCGAGCGGGTGGGGTGGATGGCTGGGCGCGACGCGAGAAGGCGGGGCGGGGCGTGGACGGCGGTGGGCGGTGGCGGACCGGTGGCGGGGCGCACAGGGGGCGACGGCGTGGCCGCGTGAGCGCCTGGGAGGCTGGGAATCAGCCGTCGGGAGGGAGTTGGGGTTGGGAGGAGGGGAGGCTGGGAGGTGAATCAGTCAGGAAATGCTAGGGTTAGTTGTGGGCTACGAGCTGCTAATTTAGGATGGGTATGATAGTGGGCTGCTGCTCGATTTTGGGTAGTTCGGGAGATTCGGTACTGGGGTGTATACCCGAATTTCCCGAATTAAATTTGGGTTTCTCAAAGTTATATCCGAAATAGGGATAGGGTATTTCGGGTTTAGGTAGTTCAGGATCGGGTTTGGATATTTCGAGTTGAGAAAATTATGCCCAGGGAGCTTAGTACCAGGCGGTACCATCCGGTACTAGTTTTCGTTGCTCATTGTGAGTTGACGGCTGATTTGATATATGAATTAAAAAATAAATTGTTGTCGGTACCGGCTGCATCTATTTTGGTAGCAGCACTACAGATTTGCTATATTTTTTTAATATCTCCAGTAACTCTTATATCTCAACTATTGATTTTAACGCCATGAATGGCTTTCATTTGTTCCAATCATAATAAAATATCTCAAAGACTACATAGGGATTCCTTTTCCTGCATTCATGCATGGCTACTTTTCTGTTCAACCCTACAATAGCAAAAATAAAACAGCATGAAAAAATATAATTCCCAATTAAATTAATTTGTACAGCTCATCAGCCCACGAAGTTGCTGGTTCAGCCGAGCACGGGGAGCTGTACGACTCCGTTGGTGTCTTGTCCCGAGCGCAACAGCCCTCTCTGGCTCTGTTTGCATGCTGTGTCATGTCCCACTGCATCAGCTGCTTCATGGACGCCTCCCTTCAAGTGCGCTGTGTGCTCGAGGCTAAGGACTGCTGGGAAGGGAAGTCCGTCCTCCCTGGAGGGTAGTGCCGTCAGAGCCACAGCAAACGCCACCACCAGCACCAGCGATATCATCACACGGATATTCATACCTAAAAACAAGTAGGCTTTGTTTATAATAAGCTATTTACTAAATTCATCGTTTTTCTTCCATACATGGTTCTCTTAAAACTTCCATTTATGGTTCTCTTTTTTAATAATAGCTGGATATTTCATACTGTGACGTAGAGACCGGAATATTAAAATATTTCTTTATCTAAAAAGTTTCTTTAAATAAAATGAACATCAAGATTATACTGACCGGCTTGATCCGAGAAGCTCAAATAGAGTGTTCAGAAAAAGCCTATAGGAAAGAGGAGCCTATATATATATATATATATGTATGTGTATATATATATGTATCTATGTATGTATATGAAAGTGCATTTGGGTCTCTAAGTGGATTTTTGAAGTGTCCCCTCGTCAGAGGTGACTAAATGTGATACAAATATCAGTCCTAGAAGGCTGATAACACGTTTATTACATCAGATGGTTTATTACCGTACAAACCGTCGAGGTAGCGGGCACTGAAGCGCCACTATGAAGAGGGACAACATAAGGACTACAAGCCAAACTAAAGTGCCAACGAAATTTAAGATAACATCAGAGTCTTGCGCCATGGTAAGCTTCCTGTGGAGATCCTGAACCACAAGCAAGGTTGGGTGCAGGATGGCGACCTACTCGACATATTCAGGAACGAAGTTCGGATCCTCCTCTGTAAAAACTAGGCAAGAGTGAGTACATTCGTACTCAACAAGTCCAACCACACCTACGGAGGGGAATAATAAAGATCATGCACAGGATATATCAAGGATAAGGCTAGGGTTCGTTTGCGATAAAGCAAGATTTTACACATGCAAGGGTTCATTTAATAAAAGAGTTCTCTCAAAACATTTCTGTAGTGATCGAATAATAAGTGGATTTGATCCTACACAAAGGATCCAAGTTTTAATGCTACCAGACTCCACATCCACAGTAGCTCACGGCACAACCACCGGACACTTTCAAAACAACTCACGCCACAGAACCAAGCATCCCAAAATGTCTATTGAAGTGACCATGCCGTAACTCATCCAATACCGTGGACACGGCTATTCGAATTAATTTTACACTCTGCAGAAGTTGTACACTTTACCCACAAGTAGGGTACCGCACTACCAACACCTTAGTATCGCGGATCCTAACAAAGCCATTACCTACCTTAGCTGAATCTAACTAGCCAACACAGAAGCAACCATAGGGTTAATGACCTATCAACAAAGTCATAACCGGGACATAACTCACACAGATCGTATTCCTTTCCCATGATCTCCCATTGCTCACCAGGTCTCCTTTTGGCTAGCAGAAAAACTAGTGGGGTTTATGCTAAACCGTTGTCCACACAATGGTCGAGTGGTTGTACGATAAGTGGGTTAGGAAAGATGACATCTCAGTTCATCCTTACATTGACAAGATGGACATCTCCCAACCATGCTCAACCACAAAGGTACAAGCTCACCAGTGGTATTTCACACAGGAAACACCGTCTATCTCGTCAAGTTATATCTTTCTTTTATTTTCCCAAAATCCTGTTTTTATCTTTTAAAACACTCACCTTTATTTTCGATAAAGCGTGTTGTGGTCATGGTTAAAATATAATAAAGGGAATAAAAGGTCCTAAGCATCTCTAGCTGTAGTTAACGTCCAACAGAGCAAATCCTATATAGACATTAACCTAGGTCATCATGGAATAGTCATAGCAATCAAGGGGTGGCTATCCAACCATGTCTTGCAATAAAACAATACATTTTATAAAATAGGTCAATAGATTCTGTTTATAAAACTGGGATAAATATGCATCAAAGGATGGGATTGGACTTGCTGTCCTCAAAGCCTTTTGGAAGCTCCTCCTCGAGGTACGGGTCTTCGGGCTCCGGCTCGCGGTCCTGCTCCTCCTCGGTCACACCGTCGGCTATGACACACAAACAATCACACAATAAAAACAAAGTTCGCCGACGAGCTAAAAAAAGAGAGAGGGAAATAGAGAGCTTTGATAAAAAATAGAGAAGACTATTATATTTGTCGGATGTGGATTCTGAGACTTGGAGAAAATATTTGATGCGTGGTGGAGTTTGGAATCGATTCGGAACAAAATATCGCATGAAATGATGAGTTAAAGGTCATTTAGGGAGTAGTTTAAAAGGATGAGGATCTATTTGTAATGAAATAAAGAGATAGAAGGAGCTCTGTTTAAATATTTGGGAGAGGGAGGTGGAGGGTTGCGGACTGCATAAGGAGGAAAAGTGGAGGAGGTTATGCACAAGTCTGCCTTTCTTCTTCCTCGAGACAGAACAGGAGGGGGAGGGGAATGGTAGAATGGGGGGGGGGCAGGCCATGGGCACCGGTCCCCTGGTGCATGGCAACGCCCGGGGAGGAGGGGAAAACGGAGAGGAGGCCGAGGGGGTCTGATTCTGGCCATCACCTCGTGCGGAGACGATCTACGGAGGGCTGTCCACGGGGATGGGTGGTTGCAGCATGTGGTAGAGGAGGGGAGGTGCTGGGGCGGTGTGGGCGGAGTGAGCGGGCTACAGCTCGAGCAGGCAGCAGGCAGCACAGGGGAGAAAAAGAAAGAGGAAGCCAGCGCAAAAAAAAAAGTGTCTAGAAAAAAGTTAGAAGAGAGAAATAAAATGGATTTGTACAAAATATGAGAAAAGAAAAGAGGGGACACCCGCGCGGCACCGACGATCGCGGCTGGGCAGGCGCACGCGGCCGACCGCGACACGATGGTGATGCAACGGGATGGTGGGGCCAGTGGAAAAGGAAAAGGGATGGGCGGCTCCGTGGAAAAAGAGGAAGAGACTGCGTGATGTCAGAACGGTGGAAAATCGGGAGGTGGGCTTCGGGAGCTCAAGCGGCTGAAAGGTTTAAAAGATTTTTAAGCGAGTGATTTTTAGTGCAATTTATTTTGGTGTTGATGACATACAAAATTAAAGAGCTAATGAGTTTATCGAGTTATGGACATATGAAAATTCAATGAAATAAAAAAGTGCAAGAAAAGACGCTAAATTTTCTTAAAGGACGGTGTTGGGCTCAAAAGAAGATCTTTTAATATTTTCTATTTTGAATTTGAGTATACAAAACACCGTACTATTAAGAGGGATATGAATGGATATCATGAAGGTGTCAAAGTGTTTATTTGAGATGCTAACCATCAAAGAGAGATATAGAATCACACACTTGTGCACCTAGCTTTGTGACTGTTTTATTGTGTGTCGGAAGTTCCGACCCTGTGTTGGAAGTTCCGACAATAACTTATTATGCACATTAACAGCTAGTTTTTAGGGCTCGGATATTTATACCCCCTTAACCCCTCCTTCATTTGTTGCTGACCTAACCCAAGACAAACACCTCCAAGAGCATTTACTACTCCTCCCCAATCCTTCCAGCTAATCCTTTAGTTGATTTGAGCTAGGGCTTAGGTAAGAGCTAGAGTGAGGTGTGAGGCTTGAACTTTTGAGTGAGAAGGCAACCACGTTCATCTCAAGAGCACTTGAAGCATCCTCATCCATTGATTCACGTTTGTTATTCTTAAAGCTTGCTTCTAGACGGTTCGGCATTGCCTGGTTGAGCGTCCTCTCGTGTGTGTGCGCCCCGGGAAGTTTGTATTACCCATCTTTTGTGGATTTCATAGTAAATGACTCAATCCTCCTTTGTGGTTGATTGAGTGAGGTAAAAGGTTAGTGGAAGACCCAGCTTTTTGTGAGCTCCTCAATGGAGACTTAGCTTCTTTAGTGGGAGTGAATTTCAGGAACAAATCTCTTGTGTCTTGTGCTTATTGCATTTATTTAGTTCTAATTGACTTAGAGTTTGTTTTGTGCCGATCTACATACTCAAGTTGTTGTGCTTGCAAAGTTCACTTGCAGAAGTCTCCTAGTATCATTGCTCAACCTTTGATTCAGCCATGTTCCACAGTTTCAAGTTTATTTTTGAATTTTGTATAAGAACTTTCCTTTTGTCGGAAGTTCCGACAGATTTAATTGTTACGAAGAATTTTTCAGGTTTTTCAGATACGCCTATTCATCCCCCCTCTAGGCATCACCAAGATCCTTTCAATTGATATCAGAGCCAAATCTCTCAAGATGTCTATAGTTGGGGATGGTGCCGACGCCACCACAACTGCTGCTGCTCAAGTCGATGCCGGTACCGGCATAGATGGTGCCGGAAATCCCTTTGGGCAAACAAGCCGTCCACCCTCCATCTACAATCAAGGCTCAAGCTCAAGTGATGAAAGTAAGGGTGAGACATCGGAAGCAAGAAGGAGGATTAAAGAAAAGATGAAGGCCAGAGTTAAAAAGAAGGCCGAGAAATTGATGAGGAAGAGATTGAAGGAAGAAAGCGAGAAGTATCCTTTTTCGGGTTACAACTAGTACCTCATAACTATGCTCAATCTTAATATCCTACTTCTCAATTTCAATCGGTCCACTTAGGAAATTCTCCTTTCTTTCATGAGACGGATTATCCCTAGTTGTCCTATGACATGAAAATGCACCTCTACGAGCTTCACCCCTCTATTTGGGAAGTTGTTGTTGTAGGTGTGATTCTTCCAACAAAATGGTGTACCCACGGCCAAACAAGCTTAAGACTACTTCCGCAATGCGCAAGTCGTGAGGGTCATCACAAGCTCTCTTTATGCCCAAGAATTCAACAAGATCCGCAATGTTGAAATAGCCAAGCAAATTTGGGACACATTGAGAGAAGCTCATGAAGGAACCGATGAAGTTAGAGAGGGCAAGATGGACTTGTTGTAAGGAGAATTAGAGCACTTTGTCATGTGTGATGAAGAAATTGTGAGGCAAATGTATGATAGACTAATGATCCTTGTATCAGACATTAGATCTCTTGGAAGCATGGAATGAGATGATCACAAAGTGACAAAGAAGTTGCTTAGGGTTTTCACACCAAGAAACCCTACTCTTGCAACAATGATTAGATGAGATCCAAAATTCAAGACCAAAATACCAAATCAACTTTTTGATGAGATTCTTCATCAAGAATTGGTTGAGAGGGATGTGACCAAGTCACTTAGTCACAAGGTGAATAAGAGTATAGCACTCAATGCTAACTCAAGTGACAAGGTTGAATCAAGCCCAAAAGCTCTCAAGTCAAAGAAGGAAGACTCTAGTGATGAGGGCTCCACCGATGAAGAGATGGCCTTGGTGTTGAGGAACTTCAAGAAGTTCATGGAGAAGAATTACTACCAGAAAGGTGGTGATGACAAGAAGAAGCCATCGCAAAGAAGATGCTATGAGTACAAAGAAGTATGCCACTACATTTTCGATTGCCCACAATTGAAAAGCAAAGAAAAGGAGGAGACGAGGTACAAGGAGAAGAGTAAGGACTAGAAGAAGAAATATCAAGGCTATGCACATGTTGGTCAAGAGTGGGAGTCTAGTTATGAACACTCCAATCATAAAGTTATGGCAACTCTAGCCATACCCAAGTTTTCAAGGAACCTTTTCAACAACATCACCGATAATGAAGATGATGCTCTTTTTTGTCTCATGGCAAGAGATACTAAGGTACAATAATCATCCATCTCTTACTCCCATCCTTCCACCACATCTAGTAGTACAGAAAATGACTTTGATGATGAGGATGAACAACATAGAATTTGGAAAAAAAATATTTTAAAGAAATTAAAAAACTTATGGAGAAATTGGAGAAAAAGAAAGAGTGTCTCGATAGGTAAGAAGACTTGCTCATCTTTGAGAAAGAGAGAAACCTTGTCTTAGAGAAAAAAGATGAAGGTTGAAAATTTGCTATTGACTTATCTCTAGCTAATGATTCAAATAAGAGGATGTCAAAGGAGAACACTTTGATAAATGAATCTCTAGCTTACCTAAAGGCCACTCATAATGAACTTCAAGAAAGCTTCTCATGCTTAACAACCAAGTACAATGGTCTTGAAGTTAGCTATAATGCTCTTTGGGAAAGCACCAAAACCAATTTCTAAAGCAACTCTTAACTCCAATGTCTCCACAAGTGAAGGGTGCTCAAAATATTATAAAGTTGATGTACAAGCTTGTGTTACTAACATGGCTAAGCTAGAAAAGTTGATCCAAGCAAAGGATGCTCAACTTGAGAGATTGAACATGTTAGTAAAGAATGGATATGAAGGTAATGCCAAACCCAAGCCTAAGGTAAACATCAAGGATAGAAGATATCCAAACAAAAAGGAAGAACTTGGACATTACAAGGGAGAAAAGGTAAATGACCGGAAGGTGGTCAAAGGTAGGGAATGTGTCATATTCGCAAAAGGAGCAAATTTTGAGGACTTGATGAACATAGCACATGGTGTGACCACCACAATTCCTTCTCAAGTCAAAAATAAGGTTGAGGCTCCCATCAAGACTAAGGTTGTCACTCATGAGCCATCACCAAGCTACAGTACTGACTACATGGTGACAATGGACCACAATGGTAAAATAGTGATCAAGAATGTTGGAGCTTACATAAGAAGGCAATTCTTAGGAGTGTGTGGGTTCCAAAAGTGTACCCATATAACCCTCGAGGACCCAAATCTTTTTGGGTACCTAAATTCAAAGCTTAACTTATTTTGTAGACCTACTCCTCGGAAGGCACTGCATGGTTGCTTGATAGTGGATGCTCAAATCATATGACTTGTGAGAAGGACTTCTTCACATCCCTAGAGTTTCATGACATACCTAAAGAAACTATTGTCTTTGGAGACAGATAGCAAAGGGGATGTGATTGGTTTGGGTAAAATTGCTCTCTCAAATGACAACTCTATTTCAAATGTTTATTTGATTGAAGCTTTAGGGTACAATTTGTTGTTGGTCTCGCAACTTTATGAGATGGGCTACAATTGTCTCTTTACTAATGAGGGTGTGGCCGTCTTTAGAAGGAAGGATTCCTCTATTTCTTTTACGGGTCGTTTGAAGGATAAAGTCTATCTTGTTGATTTCTCTAAGGAGAAAGTTGAGCCCAAGACTTGTTCAGTGGCAAAATCTGACTTGGATTGGCTTTGGTATCGCCGACTAGCCCATGTTGGGATGAGAAAATTGGCCAAACTTCAAAAGGGCGAGCACATCCTATAGATAACCAATGTTATCTTTGAGAAAGATAGGTTGTTGTAGCGCATGCCAAGCCGGAAAGCAAGTTGGTGCTCCACACCCCACCAAGAACATCATGACTACATCAAGACCATTGAAGCTTCTACACATGGATTTATTTGGACCCATTGCATACTTAAGCATTAGCGGTAATAAATATGGTCTTGTCATTGTTGATGATTTTTCTCGATTCACTTGGGTATTCTTTTTGCAAGATAAAAGTGAGGCTCAAGGAATAATCAATAAGTTCATTAGAAGAGCTCTGAATGAATTTGAGTTGAAGATCAAGAACATAAGAAGTGACAATGGTTCAGAATTCGGGACACCAATGTTGAAGAATTTTTTGATGAAGAAGGAATTAAGCATGAGTTCTCCGCTCCATATATACCTAAAAAAATAGTATTGTAGAGAGGAAAAATAGGATATTGATTGAAGCTGCAAGAATAATGCTTGATGAGTACAAGACTCTAGATATCTTTTGGGCTGAAGCAATCAATATGGCTTGCCATACCATCAACCGCCTCTACCTCCACAAATACTTGGGCAAGACACCATACGAGATAATCACTGGTAACAAACCCAAGGTGCACTACTTTAGTGTTTTTGGGAGTAAGGGTTTCATACTTAACAAGAAAACCAAAAGCTCAAAGTTTGAACCAAAGGTTGATGAAGGCTTTCTACTTGGTTATGGCACTAACGAACACGCCTATCGTGTCTTTAACAAAACCACCGGTTGAGTTGAGGTCACGGTGGATGTAACTTTTGATGAATCCAACGGCTCTCGAGTAGAGCAAGTTGATAAAATCTTGTAGTTGAAGAGGAACCCCCAAATCTATCAATCATGAGGATGGGCTTGGGAGAAGTGAGGCCTGATGAAGTTCAAGCTCAAACTCCTATTAAAGAAAGAAATAATGATCCATCATCATCCACAAGAGTTGAACCACCAAGATCTCAACAACCTCAAGATCAAAGTCAAGTTCATGGTGACGATCAAGTTCATTGCATTGATCAAAGGGGAGAACAAGGTGGGGAAGCTCTGGAAGATGCTCCACTAGTTGAAAATGATGATGATGGATCCATTCAACCTCAATCACAAGTGCCTCATCCAAGAGTTCATCAAAGCATTCAACGGGATCATCCCGTTAACAATATCCTTGGAAGTATTCAAAGAGGGGTAACTACTCGTTCATGTTTAGCAACATTTTGTGGACATTACTCATTTGTTTCCTCTTTGGAACCTCTCAAGGTAGATGAAGCACTTGATGGTCCGGATTGGGTAATTGCAATGCAAGAAGAGTTGAACAACTTCACAAGAAATGAGGTATGGGAGTTGGTTGAAAGACTAAAACAGAATGTGATTGGCACCAAGTGGGTTTTTTGAAACAAACAAGATGAACATGATGTTGTCACATGAAACAAGATAAGGTTAGTTGCACAAGATTTCACCCAAATTGAAGGTTTAGATTTTGGTGAAACCTATGCACCCATAGCTAGGCTTGAGTCAATTCGTATACTATTAGCCTATGCTACTCACCGTGATTTCAAGCTTTATCAAATGGATGTGAAAAGTGTATTCTTGAACGGCCCCCTATCCAAGTTGGTGTATGTGGAACAACCGCCGGGCTTTGAAGATCCAAAGTTTCCAAATCATGTGTACAAGCTCCATAATGCGCTCTATGGGCTTAAGCAAGCTCCTAGAGCATGATATGAATTCCTTAAAGATTTTCTTCTCAAGAACAACTTTGTAATGGGCAAAGCCGATTCTACTCTCTTTACTCATAAAGTTGATAATGATATCTTTATTTGCCAAATATATGTCGATGACATTATATTTGGTTCTACTGATAAGAAATTTTGTGAGGAGTTTAGTAGGATCATGACCAAGAGGTTTTAGATGTCCATGATGGGTGAATTGAAGTTCTTCCTTGGATTTCAAGTCAAGAAAATGAAGGAAGGGACTTTCATATCTCAAACCAAGTATGTGAAGGATATGCTTAAGAAGTTTGACATGGCCGATGCCAAGTCTATCAAGACACCCATGGCATTAAATGGTCATCTTAATCTCAATGAAGAAGGGAAGTCGGTTGATTAAAAGGTATATCACTCCATGATCGGCTCTCTTCTTTATCTTTGTGCATCTAGGCCTGTTATTATGCTTAGTGTGTGCATATGTGCAAAATTTCAAGCCAATCCCAAGGAATGCCACTTAATAGCTGTTAAGAGAATTTTGAGATATTTGGTACACACTCCTAACCTTAGCTTATGGTATCCCAAAGGCTCCACTTTCGATCTACTTGGCTATTCTGATTCAGATTATGCTGGTTGCAAGGTAGATAGAAAGAGTACCACGAGGACTTGCCAATTTCTTGGAAGGTCCCTAGTGTCTTGGAGATCTAAGAAAACAAAATTCGGTTTATTTATCCACCGCCAAAGCTGAATATGTTGCAGTGGGTGCTTGTTGTGCCCAACTCTTGTGGATGAAACAAACGTTGAGTGACTTTGATTGTGAGTTTAGCAAGATTCCGCTCTTACGTGACAATGCGAGCGCTATCAAGCTAGCAAACAATCCGATGCAACACTCCCGAACAAAGCACATAGATATAAGACATCGTTTCTTAAGGGATCATGATGCTAAGGGAGATATTGCTTTACGTCATGTGAGCACCGAACGGCAACTTGCCGATATCTTCACTAAGCCTCTAGATGAGCAAAGGTTTTGTGCTTTGAGGAGTGAACTAAATATCTTGGATTCTCGTTATTTGGCTGGACTTGTTGCACATACCTGATTGTTGCCTAGATAAGAAAAATGAATTTACTTGTGTTGAGTTGTTTTAAAATACTTGGATTTTGATCTTTAGATCAAAACTTGACTCTTGGGATCATTGTTATGTATTGTTGATTGTGGCTGATCTCTAAGTGTCAAGTTATCTCATATGTCTACAAGCCATATCTCTTAAAAACTCCAAATTTATTCAATCTCAAAATCTATCTTTATAGAGATGAAAAGTATCTATCGGAACTTCCGACACCCATCAAAAGTATTAGGATTGTCCCGACAGAGGGTCCTCGGGAGGCCAGTTTAATATTCATCGGAACTTCCGACACAAGGTCGGAACTTCCAATGATCCTCGAAAGTTTTAGTATTCTTCCGACCGAGGGTCCTTAGGATTCGAATTTTTATCGCCATCAGAACTTTTGTTCCCCAATCAGAAATTCTGACAATCAACTGAGTCCTATACATACCTGTTGGATAGCCCTCCAAACCCTAACTTCTCACTCTTTCAAACACCACCTCCACCTCCACCTACCTCCTCTCAATCTCTCATGGGGAAATCAAGTTTCAACTGTGGGGTTTCATTGCTTTGGAGTTCTTTGGATTCTCCACTCTTCGGAACATCCGATCCCCAACATCTTTCCTTCGATTTGTGAGGGAAATCTTCGAGGTAAACCATTCAAAATCCCCGCCGCCTGATCTTCCAATGTAAAAGAGTTAGATATTTCTTTCTTGGGGATAACTTCCTGGTACATCATTGATTGTATGCCTAGAATATTATCAAATTTGGTGGGCAAAATCTCAAGTTCCATGGTTTGTTGAGTCAGCTCGGGCCATGTCGGATGTTCCGACCCCAGGTCAGAAGTTCCGACAGGTGCCTTAACTGCCTCATCTAGCTACCAAGTCCATCCTAATATTCATCTTATATACTCAGATGGCTCATGAAAAAAAGGAAAGTAAAGGGCTTCTTCACCAAAAATTGAATCATCATCTTCATCTGATTCCGAAGCAACTCAAGAAGCATCACCTATGGCTCATCACACTAGAAAGAGAAAGACAGTTCCCAATGCTCCTTTGGGCTCTCGTGGTCGTGGAAGACCTAATCCACAAGGAACTTTCGCTTCGGGCTCTGACATGGCAGATGCAGGAGAGTCTTTGGAGTATCTTGAGAGGATCATCATCCGGATGCAGCCCCCAATTAGACAAACTACTCCACAGTACAATGGGACTTGTCTAGTGGATTGCACAAAGGGCAAGCATGATCTATATGCTAAAAGATATGAAGATCCATCCGGTTTTGCGAAGGAGCAGCAAGGGGATATCCGCTTTTGGATGAATTTTCATGCAGATTAGTATGCCTCTGTGGTCCTCTGCAAATCTCATGCCACCACCGAGATGAAATCCATCAACTGGGATTATTTGTTTGAGATTGAATTTGCTAGTGGTAAGGGAATTAGAGGATGCTTGCCGGAGAATGCATGTCTCCTCAATCATGTCTTTCAACTATGATTGGAATGAGGAGGTCGTGGCTCAGTTCTATGCAACCCTTTATGTCAATCGGTCAACCAAGACCTTTCATTGAACCATTCAAGGCAAGCCCTTCTATGTTGAGTATGCTTACTTCGCAAGTATTCTTGGATTCTCTAATGATGATCTTTTGAGAGAAAGGATACATGAGATGGAAAATGTGCTAGAGGATGGAGAACTTCACTTCATGTATGATTAGACTTATGGAGATATGAAATTTGGAACAATCCGTGGGTTAACACCTTACTACAAGCTGCTCAACCAACTCTTCTGCTATACTCTGTGTCCCAAAGGAGGTGACTCGGACAACATCTCCAACATGTCCAAAAATCTGCTAGCAAGGATGGCTCCAAATCAAAATGAGTTTAGTGCCTTTGACTTCATTTGGGAAGAAATTATCATATGCTCAGTTTCACACAAGAAGAGTCATCACTATGCACCATACATATTTGCCATGATCAAAGAAGTGACCGGTGTGGAGATATTCACTGACAAAGGCCATCAAGTTTGCAAGACCAAGAAAGGTCAACTTCAACGTCTTCTCAAACTTGGAGCTCATGCACCTCGCTGCTCCACTCAAGGACCATCACATGCTCCTATCTGTCATGGTCCTTCAAGTTCTCATGGTCCATCTAGCTCTTAGGTTCCTTCGAGCTCCTGTGGTCCTCCTCCTCGTGCCCCAAAGAAGAAAGAAATTCTAAGTTTTATCTCTCAAGGCTTTTTGCAGGCTTCAACATGGGCCGTCACAACACCCAAGAAATCCATGACCACAAGAAGCATGTGGATGAGCAGCTCCTCAAGATTGAGGCGAGACAAAAGGAAATTATGGCCAAGTATGACACGCCTCACTCACCTCTTCATGCTTGTCACACCCGGTTATAGGACAAAACCGAATGCATAACTATATGTATGTTAGGATCAAGTTCCATATATATAGTGACTTCATCAGTGAATAATCAGTAACAATATCATGAAAAGAGAAATAAATGACTAAAAGATTATAAAGATTATCAGAGTTATATAGCTTATCCTGGAAACGAAGACTCCAAACTTCACAGGCAATCGACCGGGGGTTGCGTAGGCCTAGAACTTAGCATCATCTTCAAAAGACTTCGCATCATCTTCAACTCTTCTGAGCAACAATTATAACAAGCGTGAGTAGAGTTATGGTTGGTACTCAGCAAGTGTTGGGAATTATATGATATGAAGGCCAAAAGCAAGGAAAGCCTGACTGGCTTACTGTGATAAGCAATTTTAGTTGGTCAAGTTTTACTAGCACCTGATTACTAAGGTATAAGTTCATACCAAAACCCACATTAAAAGGAACAGAATGGATATTGCAAAAGCATATCCAAAACCATAAACATGGTCTAATTCATCTTCAAGTTCATTAATCATGTGAGGGTCAAGCCGCTCGTAACCGTGAGCACAGCTGATATATCAGTTTTCACTTTATAGAGGTTGTACACTTTACCCACAATTCGTGTCTCCCAATTTGCCTGAGGTAGCTAGCCTCTTAAACACTTCTGAGATGAGTGGCAAGGGATTCACTACGAGGTCTTTACAAAGGTTCCCTAACTTATGACAATCCGCTAAGGTTTCAGGCCGCAGTGGTCATAACCCTCCTTAATGAGGAAGACGGCTTAACCATGATCATATCTAAGCCTCAAGAGGATCGGGCTATACCCCATCAACGCACTCTCCTCTTGCCCTTTCGGTAAGACTGTCACAAGCCAAAGTTTCTAATTAATTAGCCAAGACCAGAGCCATATAGTATTGTGGTTGTACTATTTTTCTGGATGTTTCTCCATGTTCCAATTAAATAGATATGATCTTGTGATTAACAACACAAAGAGTATGAACATGGATAAAATAGGTATGGCATCATCATTGTTGTCATCATGGTTATAAATTATTTCCAAATCAGAACCAGTTATAGCAACTAAGTAGAAGCTACCCAATAAGAAGATAAAATCCAAGTTGACAAGGAATGATCATAAAGACTAGACATATCCTTAATTAGGATCCATCAAAATTAAGACACATACATGCATAAGGAAAAAGTTATATTTATTGTGATTATTAGGACAAAAGAATGATCAAGGAAACACTTTCCTTTCTTCTAGAGAATAGCTGCTCAGAGTCTTCAACTCTTGTTCTTGGAACTCTTAATCTTCAAAGCTCTTGGATTGCGCTCTTTCTAACGTCGCACAAGTATCTGGCCCAAGCAAAACAACAAATAAATAAACAAGAACAACTAAGAACATATACACCAAACAAAAAAAAAGCTTTAAAAGAGCATACTAAAGGATAGGGATCATTGCTACGGTCATGAGAGCGCAAGAGACGTGGAAAATGGAGCTACGGTTGAAAAGAAGCAGCTATCGGATGATTTGTGTTATAAAACAAAACAAAGAACTATAAGCTTTATTTTCTTTAATTATAAAACAAATATGAAGGATATTTAAAAGAAATATCCAAGTTATAATTGACTCAAATTATATTTGTATTTGTAAAGGTGAAGTAGAATTTTATCAAATTATATTCATGATTGTCTATGTATAAATTACACTAATTAAATAATTAATTAGAAAAGAAATTGGTGAGAGCATTTAAATGTCAAACTTTATGATTCAAGTTGAACTAAAAAAATTAAATTACAAACACATTTGAGTTGATATTAATCAAGTTACATTAATTATGAAAATTGGAGTATAGATCTAATTGGATTTTAATTGGAAAAACTAGATTAGAGGATATTAATAAAATTAAATTTATATTTAATTTTGAAATAGGAACTATCGTACAACAATACTACTAAACGATAGCTTAGGATTTTAGAAGACTAGCGCAAAAAGAACGGATCGAAACGGATCTAAAACAAGAAAACTACACATGAAACAAGGTTGCAAGGACCTAGTCGCGATTAGCTATAGACGCGAAGGACTAGCTGCTGATTTTAACAACACTCAGAAAACTGAGCTCGCAAATGCAGCCTAGGTTAGGGTTAGATCTGGAAAAGATCATGGTGAGGCTGGACTGAAAAGATCTAATCTACTAGGGGTTTTCCGTAGATTTTGCGACACACAAGAAAACTGCAGAAAATTGCATGTTTCTTCACAGACTAATCTGCAAAACCTCGGGCTTCTCCATTGCTGCCGTACAGGAGCTTGCTGCTGGCCAAAATTGCATCGATTTAGGGCACGAGAGAGAGCGGGGAGCGGAGGAATAGAGAAAGGACGATAAGGGGTACCGTTTTACCTCTTACCCAGCGCGAGGATGCACGGAGGCGATCGGATACGAAGCCGGAAGGTGAGGCTGCAGTTCTGTACAGAACCATCGAGCAGGGGAACGTGGAGGCCCTGGGCACTCGGCCTCCTAGTGGCGACGCTAGGTAGGGGCGGTGTGCGGGCACAGGGGGCGCGTGCACGCCTGGTTGGGAGCTTGCCCCTCTTGCACGCGCGGTAGGGAGGTGTAGGCAGCCACGGGAGGGTCGTGGGAAGCAGCAAGGGTGACGGGGAAGGGCAAGTAGGGTTGGCGGTGGCGCTAGGCTTCACTGGGCAGGGCATGAGGCAAAGCTGCAGTGGACGCGGGGAGGTAGGGCAAGGGCGACGCGTGGCAGTAGGGTCGAGGGGAGGGCTCGGCCTCGTGATTTATGGGCGCGGCGCCATGGCTGGGCGTGGTGAGCACGCTAGGAAAGGCGACAACCTCACCAGCAAAGTAGCATGCAGCGCTAGGAGACCTGAGCGGTCTCTGGATGCACCAACGGGCTAAGATGGGCCTTTCACGCTCAGCCCATTAGGGTTGGCAGAGAGAGAGAGAGAGAGATAGAAGAGGGGTTAACAGGGCTAGCTTGACGAGCACGCCGAGGCATCAAGCTGCAACCGGTGTTGCGCGGTTCGTCGTGCTGGACTTAACAATTTTGGGTGTGTTCGAAGTTGAACATTGGCTGGTTGAAGATGAACGGGTAAGTCGACTGAGTAAGTCGACTGAGCAGTGTTGGGCTAGGGAAAGAGGAGAGAGGCGCTCGACAAGCTGGTGAGCATGATAGTTCGTTCTAGTGGTCTGATTAGGAGAACGGACCTAGAAGAGAAAGAAGGAAGAGGGAGGTCAAGCGAGTTGCACCTTTTAATAGGGCGTGGATGGCCATGCTCGTGTGACACTCATGTCGAGCAAAATAGCAGAGTCGTCCAGTTTCAAACGAAGTCCAAAAAGCACATCATGAACAGCTGGCTCGGTCTGCAGGTGACATACATGAATACGATGAGGTCGGGCATGTGTGGCTAGATCGGACTCGATCGACGAGTCCTAGCATGCACGCACAGGAAAGCTGAGTTTGGCATGACATAGCTGCCGTGTCGAGGAAGGAAAAAGAGAGGATGGGGATGGTGGTGGCTGAACTGGGTCGGATCAGGTTTAGGTGTTGGCAAGCTAAGCTAGGGTCATGTAGTGGCAACGAAGGTCACTAGAGCTAACACTTATGACATTGGACCATCATCAAAAACCACCAAAGTCGGGCTAAGGCTCCGTTTCGAGCATGATTTGATCGGGAAGAATGATTAGAAGATGGGGAATTCAAATGGGCATTTTAGGGTTTTGGATATGATAGAGTAAAAAGGATGGACAACAAATAAATGGCTTGGCCCGACTATGAGGAGATAAAGAAAGAAAGAAAGAAAGAAAGATAGAAAGAAAGAAAGAAAGGGGAAGCGAGAAAGCTTCTGGATAACTCCAACTTGGTGAAGGAAGGTGATCGATGGTGAGTGTCGGTCAGGTAGCTTCGATGAGCCATTAAGCTTTAGAAAGGAAAGGCAAAAGGCGAAAACATGGATGTTCGCTTCGGTATCTCGAGGAGAAGCTTTTGATTTATGTTTTGTCATCAAAACGCGACAGATGACGAGATTATGACGGTGGTCAAGCTCAAGCTTGCACGCGGCATGATTCTAGAATTTAAGGCGGAAACTAGTTGAATCCAGCTCGAGATGAAAAGAAAAAGAATTCATTTTCTAGAACATATTTTCAAGCTTAAAATAAATCTAGAAAAGTCCAGATAAATCTTTTAAACCACAAAAAATATATCCAGAAGAATCCTAAAAATTCCAAGAAAAACTCTGGGGATAATTTGGGACACGAGGCATCCAAATAAAATACTTGGGATTTGAGAAAAAGGTTTTAGAACTTTCCAATAAATGGATTTAGCTCTACGGAAAAAGCGAATAATTGCCAAAGAAATTTTGGAAAATTCTTGGAAAACCCTATTGATGGATAAACACATTCTAAAAGATAATCACATCCTAAAATTAAATATTTTAGGATGTGACAGTGCTCCCATGGACTTTCTTACTGCACTGACTTTTTACAACCCTTGGGAGGAGATGGGAGGTCCCTCCATAATGTTTGGTGCTCCCCAAGTGGATGATGATGACATTGAAGAAGATTTGGGTGGCCGTGAGGAGTCAGATGAGGAAGAAGAAGAGGATATTCCTGCTGCCGACACACCCACAGATGAGGAAGAAGAAGATAACGACGACGATGACGAGTAGTGGCTATGGAAGGGCCTCTCCTTTTTGGCGCTTGATGCCAAAGGGGGAGGGAGCTTACCATAGATGCCATGGGAAGGATTTGTGGCCGCTTTATCTATCTTAGCTTGGTTGTTGAACATTGAACTCTAAGCTCCAGGGCTTGTGTACATGTGAGACTTGTATTTGTGTAATGTGTGGAGTGCCAAGTGAAACTTTTAAATTTGTATGACTTATTTGTGATTCTCTATGCTAGTGTGATCTTAGAACCTTATTGCTTTGGTGATGCTCATGACTTGGTGCTTGTTTATTTTCACTTTATTGTTGTGATATATCTTGTCATATGCATCACGTTGATATTTATCACATTTTGCACCCCACGAATGCAATAATATAGAAGAAACTATTTTAATATGTGCAAATGGCATTTGAGGCTATTTTTGAATTTATTTTGATGAATGCACATATTAAGGGGCAGTTCAACTATATGATTGGATTCAAAATATTTTATTGAATTTATTGTGAGTCTTAATTGTGTTGTCATCATTAACCAAAAATGGGGAGATTGAAAGTGCATTTGGCCCCCTAAGTGGTTTCTGGTGCTGATGACATATAAAATTAAGGAGCCAATGAGTTTATCGAGTTATGGATAGGTTAAAATTCAATGAAATAAAAAAGAGCAAGAAAAGACGCCGGTTTGCTTGAAGGACGGTGTTGGGCTCAAAAGAAGATCTCTTTTAATATTTTCTATTTTTAGTTTGAGTATAGGAAACACCGTACTATTAAGGGATATGGATAGCATGAAGGTGTCAAAGTGCCTATTTGAGATGCTAATGATCTAACCATCAAAGAGAGACACAGAATTACACGCTTGTGCATCTAGTTTTCTGACTATTCAGTGTGTCGGAAGTTCCGACCAGGGGTCAGAAGTTTCGACACCTATTGGAAGTTCCCAGTAACCTCCGACAGAAGGTTCTCGGCCAGCTGATTTTAGGTGGGTCGGAAGTTCCGACCCTATGTCGGAAGTTCCGACAATCACTTATTCTGCACACTAACAGCTAGTTTTTGGGGCTCGGGTATTTATACCTCCTGAGCCACTCCTTCATTTGTTGCTGATCTAAACCGAGAGCATTTACTACTCCTCCCCAATCCTTCCAAGAGCTAATCCTTTAGTTGATTTGAGCTAGGGCTTGGGTAAGAGCTAGAGTGAGGTGTGAGGCTTGAGCTTTTGAGTGAGAAGGCAGCCACATTCATCTCAAGAGCACTTGAAGCATACTCATCCATTGATTCATGTTTGGTACTCCTGAAGCTTGCTTCTAGCCGGTTTGGCGTTGCTCGGTTGAGCGTCCTCTTGTGTGTGTGCGCCATGGGAAGTTTGTATTACTAATCCTTAGTGGATTTCATAGTAAGTGACTCAATCCTCCTTTGTGGTTGATTGAGTGAGGTAAAGGGTTAGTGGAAGACCTGGCTCTTTGCGTGCTTCTCAACGGAGACATAGTTTCCTTTGTAGGAGTGAACTTCGAGAACAAATCTCTTCTCTCTTGTGCTTATTGTATTTATTTAGTTCTAGTTGACCTAGAGTTTGTTTTGTGCCGATCTACGTACTCAAGTTGTTGTGCTTGCAAAGTTCATTTGCAGAAGTCTTCTAGTATCATTGCTCAACTTTTGATTCAGCCAGGTTCTGCAGTTTCAAGTATATTTTTGAATTTCGTATAAGAACTTTCCTTTTATCGGAAGTTCCAGTCTAGTGTCGGAAGTTCACATCCATCGGAACTTCCTATACAGTGTCGGAAGTTCCGACAGATTTAATTGCTACGAAGAATTTTTTAGATTTTTCAGATACGCCAATTTACCCTGCCAGCCTCTATGCATCACCAAGATCCTTTCAGTATGTATGTATATATATAGGTGTTTACTTGTAGCCAGCTATAGAATTAGTAATTATGTGGCCAGACCCAAATCCGAGCATGTGGCTCGCCCAAACCCGAGCCCCATCCGTCCGCCACTCATTCCGCGTGGCTCGAAAGTCGAAACTAGCCTTACACGGCTCGACTCGGCACTGAGCCTGGGCGTCCAGCACACCCACCCTAAAATTTCTCCCGTTTGCAATCCGGCCATCCCGCACACACGCAAAAAATATGCCGCCCTGATTCGTTCGCTGAGCGGGAAGCGCGATGCACAATCCATGGGGGAGGGCATCTCTCTGGCATCATAGGAAGAGATCTCCCTGATTGCCGTAGCTTCTTCAATCGCTAGCACCCTCCCCCTCAGTCCCCTGCGTGTCTGCAACTATGGATCACTACGTGCGGTGGTGGTTCCCATCGGTAGAAGCCACGGCGTCTCGGTGATGGCTTAGCGGCGGCCTCTGTCGGTGTTTAACCGGCTGCCCACCGAGGGATATACCCAAGGTGGTAAGTTTTGGGTGAGGAGACACCGAGATCAAGAACTCGAAGGTGCAAGGAACACAAAGCTTAGACAGGCTCGGGCCGCAGAGCGTGTAATACCTTACGTCCTGTATGGTGGTTTATATTGCCTTAGGTGTAGAATGACCTAGAGATCGTGTTTTTAGAGGGGTCCCTGCCCTCCCTTATATATCCGAGAGGCCAGAGTTACAAAGATACTAACCAACACCAGCTAAGAAATCGTACCAGAACATATCTCGAGTAGATTCCCTCTGTATCGGTTAGCTCTATCTCCTACTTAAACGGGATAAATACGAGATAAATAAGAGATAAGATGGACTTTAATCTCTTAAACTATGCTATGTACCCAGCCCCGTAGCCCCGGGTCTGACAAGCCCGCTGGTTATTTAACCCCGCGGCAGTAGTGAAAAAAATTGTGCTTCCAATCTGCATTTTGCCAAGAGCCACAAAAATTCCCAATCATAGCCATGCGCCGCCGCAATCCCCCCCAAAGAAATCCCCCAACCCTGATCTCCCCGCCCCTCTCCCCGCAGCCCCCGAGCATCTCGTGGCAAGCGAATCGGAGATGGCGCCCAAGAAATCAGAGCTCGAAGGGAAAAAGAAGGAGGCGCAGCCGTCGACCGGAGAGTGGTCATACAGTAAGTGCTCCCTCACCGATCTGAATAGGCTAGTTTCCGAGGGGTTGCTGCAAGAGAAGAATCTTGTCAACTGGCGCCCCTCTTTCCGTGAACCTTTTCCTATGGAAAATGTCGACGAAATCGTCACATTTTACCATTTTGCCGAACAGGGATTGGCCCTCCCCTCTTGTTCTTTCTTCCGTGGCCTTCTTTACTATTACGGGCTTGAGCTCCATCACCTCAACCCGAATTCCATCTGCCATATTTCCATTTTTATCCATTTCTGTGAAGCCTTTCTCGGAATCAAGCCCCACTGGGATCTATTCCGCTTCCTCTTCCGCGTCAAACCTCAGCCTACCTCGAAAAAACTTTCTATTGTACGGTGCGCCGGCATTCAATTGCGTCAACAGGCCGGCGAAAGATACCTCTCATACAAATTCCCCTCCAACCTTCCCAGTTGGAAAAACCATTGGTTCTATACTGAAAATCATGCCCCCCAGCTTCCCAGCAAAACAAATAACCCACCTGTAGTGAGGCCGGAGTGGAATCTTGAGCTGTCCAGAGGAGACATGGATCAAGTCGAGGAGCTTTTAGACATCATAGAGGCACACAAGATGACCGGGGTGACCAGCGCTTCCGTTATGTTTTCTTTCTTCAAACGCCGTGTCCAACCGATCCTACAGCGCCATCAACTTGGATTCGAGTACACAGGCTCTGAAGATCCATCTCGCATGTGCGCAGAGGAGCTGTCAGACAACGCCGCCCTTCTCCAAGTTAGACGAGTGCTGCTGGATGTGGACGTCGTGCCGTATGTGCCGAAACTGTTTACCGCACGAAATCCGCCCAAACCTGTAAGTACTCGACTACTCTTTGTTGAAATCTACCCCTGTTATGCCATCCCTAACTGAGAGCCTTCTGCAGGGACACACAGAATTGTACCGCAGCTACCCGCCATGACCTGATATCCCCCGGCTGGACCACCTCCTCCCCAGCGCCGCTGTAGAAGCCAAAAGGGCTCGTATCGCTGCAGCTCAGCGCAGCAGCGGGTCCATAGAGGATGTGAGCCCCCGGGCGGAGGAGGAAGCTGAGGGAGAAGTGCGACGGGACGACTCCTCCGAGCCAGTCGCGGAGTTGGCCGATGCTTTGCCACTGGTGCCGCAGGGTCATCGGATAGTGCGAAAGCGGAAGGCGCAAGAAATCAAATCTTCCGGGTGCTTGTTGTTATTTTGTTGTATTGCGATATGCTGATATTGTGTCGTGCTGACAATATCCTCCTGTAGTCCTTCCGCCTCCTCCTCCCAGGCCGAGCCTGAAGAACAAGAAACAGCTCCATCGGCTGCCGCAGCTGTCACCATCGCCGTGGCGGGGACCGTGCCATTGGCTGGTGAAACCCCGCCGCCCGCAACGAGAACGCCACGACAGGCCTTGCGGGTGAAAAGGGCCATCAAGAAGAAGTCTACACTGTAAGTTTGCCTCTGGTTGAATATTTGGATCATTCGACTTGTGTGTTGTCTGACTTCGACTTCATTAGAGCTGCAAGCGCCGCGGACCTCCAGCTGACCCCGGCCTCGGCTACCCCAGCCCCCGGGTCTTCGACCCAAGAAAAATCTTCAGGGGCGGGACCTGTCACAGCGGCTCCAGCCCCCGAGCCATCAGCCCCCGAAGGGTTGGCGCCCGCGGAGCCAGCCCCCGAGGCGGACGCGACGCTGCCTGACTTGCCTCGCCCTGAGCTCCAACAAGGCGACACCGGAGCTGGGGCGGGGGACAAGTCGAGGCCCTAGATGCCGCTCCAGCGGATGGCACAGGTAAGCGTCTGACCGCCCACGGCTAATTGCCGAGACCCAGGCGCAGTATTCTAAAAAACATGTGCACTTGTAGTTGCTCAGCCTGCACCCCCTGAAGAAGCTGTCGGGACATCAAGGAGTCCCAGAGAAGTGCTGAAAGCCGGGCCCGAAGATAAGGACATCATCGACACCGAACTGGTGGATGACCCGAAGCTGACAGCCGAGAACATAAGGGGCTTCAGGAGAGCTTACAAAGAACTGTATGACTTTACCATGGTAAGTCCCAAGTGCTTGTCTGCCTGTATGCATTGTCGAGTAGTTGTGACTTGACCTCCTCTTCTATGCAGGATGTGATCACTGACTCCCGGAGGAAATCAGAAAAACTACGGGAAGTTGTAAGTGATCGCCAAGAACTTGCTGCTCTGGAAAGACGCGTTGACGACGAGAAGACGAAGAACTTGCACCTCAAGAAAGCCAACTTCAAGCTCCAGCGATAACTCGAGGAGCAGAAGAAGGCGCTCGAGGCGCAAAAGAACATGCACCAGGAGCAGCTCAAGGAGCAAAAGAAAGCGCACCAAGGTAAGCCATTGCTTCCCTCGAGTACTTGCACTGAACGACTCATCCTGGATTCTAAAAAATTTTCCACCACAGAACTTAGGAGAATCTTAATGAGTAAAGAAGAGCTTCTTACTAATGTGAAGAACCTGCTCTATCGCCGTATAGATGACATCGAGAGGTTGCAGAAGGTGATCGGCGATACTTAACGACAGTTCATCGACTGCCTTCAGCGAATCA
Source organism: Panicum hallii (assembly GCF_002211085.1). Lineage (NCBI taxonomy): Eukaryota > Viridiplantae > Streptophyta > Magnoliopsida > Poales > Poaceae > Panicum > Panicum hallii. The sequence goes on along the minus strand of NC_038046.1, from coordinate 24,448,324 downwards.
AGACGCTGGGCGAGGAGAAAGAGCAGTGACAGAGAGAGCTCGAAGACCTCAGGGGGGCCGCCCAGGAGCTGGTGGACATGGTGGATCCACTGGTTGAAGGTGAAGCAAACCCTCGGCCCTTGCTGGAGCGGCTCCGCAAAGCCCCGAAGAAAGTATTCAAATTCCTCTCCGAGGCTCCTGTCGCATGCGTCAGCAACGCCCTCGCGATTGTGAAGTCCTTCCTGCCAAACGCGCAGCTGGAAATATTTGCTCAAGGAATGGCAGCGGACTGTACCGAGGATCAGTTTGACAGATACCTCCTAGAAGCCCAATCTGTATCAGAACGTATAGTTCAAAGTGTAGTGCAGGATTAGGGTGTAAAAAACAAGTACTCATTCCCTGTATAAATGTTGTATTTGATGCCTCTACTTGTGTTTGTGCCATGGCTGAATTGGAATCCAGGATCAAAGGCTAAGTAGTAGACACTACCCTGGGTGCAGGGACTCGGAAGGTAGTCATAGCTCCAAGCGGGTACTCATCTAACAAGTTAGCCGCAACTCGACTGAGTGAGTCTAAACTGTTAGGAAAGAACGCGAGCATCATCGCGGAACTGCCGTGCGTAAGGCAAAAAAATAAAACTACCCCGAGTGCACCGACTCTGGGTGTAGTCAAAGTCGCTCCTCATATGAGCGCGCTCCTTGAGTTAGGTAAGAACCGGACGGACGGTTCGAACTCGTTGGGAGCAAATGCGGGCATCACCGTGACTTTGCCGTGTTTATGGCAAAAACAAAACTACCCTGAGTTCAACGACTCGGGATGTAGTCGAGGTAGCTCTTTACGCGAGCCCATCCAACAAGCTGGATATAAACTAGTTGAACGGATCGATTTGTTGGGATAGATGCGACTACTGTCGCGTGCGACCATCCAAGGTCGCGGCAGAAGTCGAGCCGTAGAACATATGGACGGAGCGGACGGTTATGTCGAAACATGAAATCGATAGGATATAAACGTGGCCGTGGCCTCCGTACAATTCACGACAAGAAGCTGTTTTATGTAAATGCTGCAAGTGGCCGTAGCCTCCGTATGTTTACAGAGAAATTTTTGACCTAAATCTTGTGGCACATAGCCTCCAAACTGATTCGAGGAAAAGAGGCCGTCTAAGCCCCCGGAGATTCAGCTATATCCGGACATCTTCTCATGGGTAAAACTTGCGCAGGTTCTGGATGTTCCAAGAGTTCGGAACATCGTGACCCTCGGGATATTGTAGTCGATAAGACCCAGGTCTTGTAACCTATCTGATGACAAACGGGCCCTCCCACCTTGAATTGAGCTTGTGTAGGCCGGACTCGTCTTGAATGCGATGCAAGACCAAGTCACCGATGCTGAATGACCGCTCCCTCACATTGCGATCATGATATTGCCGGATCCCCTGCAGGTATCGGGCTGACTGAACAAGAGCAGTGCAGCGGGCCTCCTCGACAGAATCGAGCTCTAATTGCCTCGCCTCGTCCGCCTCGCCTTCGTTGTACATTTCAACCCTTGGGGACTTCCACATGATATCGGCCGGTAAGATAGTCTTAGATCCGTATACTAGAAAGAAAGGCGTTTGTCCACTGGCTTTGGACGACTGAGTCCGAAGCCCCCAGACGACATGCGGCAGCTCATGTATCCATTTGCCCCCCTTCTTGCTATTTTCATCGTAGAGTCTCTTCTTGAGGCTGTCGATTATCAAGCCGTTTGCCCTTTCGACTTGTCCATTGGCCCTTGGGTGTGCGACCGAGACATATTTGACCTTGATGCATGCATTCTCGCAGAATTCCCAGAACTGGTTGGCCGTGAAATTGGATCCCAAGTTCGTGATGATGGTATTAGGAAAGCCGAAGCGGTGCAAGATATCCGAGATGAAGTCAACAACCCGATCTGGTGTGAGCTTGGCTATCGGCTTGTACTCAATCCACTTGGTAAACTTGTCGATAGCCACCAAAAGATGGGTGAAACCGCCTGGCGCCGTTGTGGAGGGCCCAATCATGTCGAGGCTCCAACAAGCAAAGGGCCAGGATGGTGGTATGGTGGTGAGGCTGTGGGCAGGAACATGAGTCTGCTTGCCGAAGAATTGACAATTTTGGCACCTGCGCACAAGGTCCTCTGCGTCGGATACTGCAGTGGGCCACCAGAAACCAGCCCTATATGCCTTCCCTACCAGCGTTCTTGAAGCTGCGTGGTTACCGCAGACACCCTCGTGGATCTCCTGCAGTATGTCGTAACCCTCTTCCTTTGTGACGCACTTCATGAGAACACCTGACCGAGCGCCGCGCCGATAGAGCTTGCTGTTGACTAAGACAAAACCCTTGCTTCTGCGCATGACACCTGCCGCCTCTGTGCTCCTAGCATCGATTCCTGCTGGTAGCTTTTGATCTCAGATGAAGTCGATAAAAACCTCTCGCCAGTCCTCTCGCAGCACCATAACCTCTCGATCGGGTTGTTGGGGACCCGTGTCGATGGTTACCTGCGGAGAAGACTTGATGGAAGGCTGCTTGAGCTCCTGGATGAAGACTCCCGGTGGGACCTGAGCACGTGTCGACCCCAATTTGGACAAAGTATCTGCACCAATATTGTGCTCTCGTAGCACGTGATGAACCTCCAAGCCGGAAAATTTGTTTTCCAACTTGCGCACTTCCTGCACATAGGTGTCCATCGTCTCCTTATTGCAGCCCCACTCTTTGTTGACTTGCTGCACAACAAGAAGAGAATTGCCATACACAAGTAGTCGCTTGATCCCTAGTGATATTGCCAAACGAAGCCCGTGAAGCAAGGCTTCATACTCGGCTTCATTGTTGGATACCGCCCACAAGATCTGAAGGACATACTTCAATTGTTCTCCTCGTGGAGAAATAAGCAAAACTCCAGCGCCACCGCCATCGAGCTTGAGGGACCCATCAAAGTACATGGTCCAGTGCTCTGGCTTATCGACCGGAGTTGGGACTTGATTCTCCCTCCGTTCAGCCATGAAGTTGACTAGAGCTTGAGACTTGACTGCAGTGCGTGGCTTGAAGTCGATTGACAAAGCTCCCAGTTCCACTGCCCACTTTGATATACACCCCGTGGCATCTTGATTATGAAGAATATCAGCCAGCGGGAAATCCGTAACCACGGTGATCTTGAACTCATCGAAATAATGGCACAGCTTTCTTGATGCGATTAGAATTGCATATAAAAGCTTTTGAACGGCGGGGTATCGTACCTTGGACTCAGAGAGTACCTCGCTGACGAAGTAGACAGGCCTCTGCACTCCGAATGCATGGTTTTCCTCGCCTCGCTCGACTACAATAGCACTGTTGACAACATGAGTTGTTGCCGCGATGTAGAGTAGTAGATCCTCCCCCGGCAATGGTGCTGTAAGGATCGGAGGTGACTGAAGGTGATGTTTCAGATCCTGCAGGGCCCGCTCGGCCTCCTCCGTCCATTGGAACTTATCTTGGCATTTCAGGAGCTTGAAGAAGGGTAGTCCTCTCTCCCCGAGTCGGGAGATGAACCTGTTCAGGGCTGCCATACAACTTGTTAACTTTTGCACATCCTTGATTGTGGCCGGAGCCCCCATATCAGTGATGGCCGTGATCTTTACAGGGTTGGCTTCGATGCCCCGGTTGCTAACGATGAACCCGAGCAATTTCCCTGAAGGTACTCCAAAAACGCACTTAGTAGGATTGAATTTCCACCGAAATCTGCGCAGACTACTAAATGTCTCCTCCAAATCTGCAATCAAGTCATCAAAATCCCTGGTCTTGATGACCACGTCATCCACATAGGCTTCAACATTCCGGTGCAGCTGATCCGCGAAGCACATCTGGATCGCGGGCTAATAGGTTGCTCCTGCATTCTTCAACCCGAAGGACATGGTTTTGTAGGCATATGTCCCGTACGGGGTGATGAATGCAGTCTTGATTTGGTCCTCCTCCTTGAGTGCTATCTGATGATATCCTGAATAACAATCAAGAAAACAAAGAAGGACACAACCAGCAGTTGAATCGACAACTTGGTCAATGCGCGGCAGCCCAAAGTGGTCCTTTGGGCAGTGCTTGTTGAGATCAGTGTAGTCGACGCACATTCTCCATTCATTGTTCTTTTTCTTTACAAGAATGGGATTAGCTACCCACTCTGGATGGATTACTTCTTTAATGAATCCAGCTGTGAGAAGTTTAGCTATCTCGCGTTTGATGGCCTCACGCTTATCGTGAGCAAACCTTCGCAGGCGTTGCTTCTTAGGCACAGCCTTTGGGTGTACATTCAAAGCATGCTCGATCAACTCCCTAGGCACCCCTGGCATATCCGCTGGTTTCCACGCGAGTATGTCTCGGTTAGCATGAAGGAAGCTGACGAGCGTGAGTTCCTATTTGTCACCTAAGCCCGCGCCGATGACCGCGGTTTTAGATGGATCTCCCTCCTGGAGGTGGATCGTCTTGAGGGCCACGTCGTCAGTCAACTGGATGCTCGACTTGCTGGCCTTCTTGGAGGGAATCTTCATCCCAGACTGGGATAGCTGTTGCGCGGCCGCGAGTACTTCTCCGGAAGCATCTGGCACATGAGTAGTCGAGTTGTACTGAATTGCCTCCTGGTTGCAGTCATACGACTTCTTCAAGTCGCCTCGAAGAGTAAGAACTCCACTCAACCCTGGCATCTTGAGGAGTAGATAAACGTAATGTGGCACTGCCATAAACTTGGCAAGTGCCGGATGGCCCAAAATTGCATGGTAGGAAGATTCTAAGTTAGCTACTTCGAACTTGATAAACTCAGTGCGGTAGTTCTCCCTCGTGCCAAAGGTGACTGGGAGGACGACCATACCAAGTGGATGTGCCGCGTTACTTGGGACGATGCCGTAAAAAGGGGACTTGCTGGGAACCAGCATGTCCTTGAAATGCAGGCCCATCTTCCTCAAAGTGCTGACGAAAATGAGGTTGAGACCGCTTCCGCCATCGATGAGGACCTTGGTGAGCTTGACCTCCGCCACCACAGGATCGAGGACCAAGGGGAACTTTCCGGGTTCCGAAAAGCTCGTCCATTGGTCGTCACGGGAGAATGAGATGGGGACCTCCGACCAACGGAGTGGTCGTGGTACTGCCGGCTCGACGGACATGATCTCCCGGAGAAGCAGCTTCTAGTCCCGCCTGGAGCTAAAATCCTCATCTCCCCCGAAGATGATGTTGACGACCTTCGAAGCGTCCTGGAACTTCGGGTTGCGCTCTTGGTCGTCGTGGTCATCATTCTCGGGTTCTTTGTCCGCAGGCTTCTTGTTCTTCTTACCACCACCGGAGTTGCTGAACGCCCTCCGAAGGTGATAACAGTCAATGGCAGCGTGGTTGGCACCTGGGTGCCATGGGTACTTTTTTGCAGGAGCTTCTCGAACTCCTCCTGCATTGTCGACTTCTTGCCCCGCGAAGGACGATCCATAGCCGCGATGATATCACCTGGCTTTCGTTTCCGGGGTGGACCCGAAAAGTCCCGCTGGCCTTTGTCGTTGCGGTTGTCGTTTGGGCGCCTCATGTTGCTATCTTGACGCCACGGGAACCGCTCCCGCATCTTCTCCTCCTGTTCGGAACAATCGTGCATCATATCACGAAGGCCCGCAACGGTCTTCGTCCTGTTCCATCCAAAATCTCTGTAGATGCCTAGGTCGGTGATGCCGTTGTAGAAGCAGTCGATGATGTCGTCCTCCGAAATGTTCGCAATGGTGGCGCAGACATCGAAAAAGCAACGTGTATAGGACCACAGGAGCTTGTTACTTTAACATCCAGGTAGTTAGTAATCTAGGCACTAAGTTTGGATGTCTTATATGTATGCATGCTATGGTGTATATAAGTTGAAAAGAGAGCTAGGGGTATATTTGTAATTTATGAATTATATAAGTCCTTGAGTGTAATTGGGTAAATATGCCATTGAGTGTCAAACTTAAATGATTATAGAGAAGAAAAGTACAAAAGTTAAGCAGAACCTAAGAAAAATAGACTTTTGTTTGAAACTAAGGACCTATGTGTGATTAACACAAAGATATAAGGGTTTACATGTGAAATGATTGAAAGATAAAAGTAAAACTCAGATTTACTTAAGGGCTAAAGTGTAAAAAGATGAGTCATGATTACACTGCATGCAATCTTACAAAAAGGCCCTAAACATTAAAGCATTTTGTTTGAATTATAACAAAAAGCTTTATAAATTGAGTTGTGTTCAAAAATTTAAAATAAAACTATATCCTTTGAGATTTTGAACTTGAACCCTAAAGCATTGTTGTAGGGTTTGAAATGCTTTACAACTTTGCTTTAGACATTTTTCTCACTAGGAGTTTGTATCAACAGGAATTCTTTCTTTACAGAGAAGTCCCTGGAATTTTCTAAATTTGCAAAAGAGTCCCTCTGACACCTCCCTGCTTCTTCTTCCTCTAGCACTCTGCTTCCCCCTCTGCTTCGCTCCTGCCACCGCCGCTCACCGCCGGTGCAGCACCCCGAGCGCCACCTCCTGCTTGGATTCCTTCCACGCGTCGCCCCATCGTCCTGCTACTGTTCCTAACCCTCTTTGCTGGCCTTCTCGCCGAATGCCACGCTGTTCGCAGCACTGCCAGCGCCGCCCGAGCGCCGGCCTCTCTGTTCGCCCCCCCGCCGCGTGATGAGGCACTGGAGCCCCCGAGCTCTATCTCTTGGGCGCATCAGTACTGCAAGAACCCACTCGACTCATTTCTTCCGTTCGTTCGCCATTTCCTCACCCCCAGACCCCGGAACGCCGTCGCCATTCACCACAACCCCGGCGAGCTCGACGCCGCCGTGGACCCACCTCTGCAGCCCTCCTCCACCCAAGCCAACCCTACTAGGCGCTTGCCCCTGGTTCCCTAAAGCTGCTAGGCCCGGCCATCGCCGCCCAGCTTTCCCGGAGTGCCGCCGCCGAGGCCACTTCCACCGCCGGCCGTCTGCTCCACGCGGGCAGGCCGCTACACAACCTTAGAAACCCAACCAAGCACCTCCCAAGGTAGCCCCCGATCTCCTCTAGCTAATCCCCCTCTTTTCCCTCGCCGCTGTGACCCGAGTTCACCGGATTTGGCCGGTCAAATTCCGCTCCCCCTCTCTGACCACGGCCAGGGGCTCTGTTGGAGAAGAAAAGGAAGTTCCAGGGGGTTTTGTGCTAAATCTAGGGGCTATTCTGTAAAGCTTGTTTAAGTCTTCTTTATTTCCTGCTGTGAACTTTAAAAATGTATAGAAAACAGTAAAAAAATCAGAAAAATGTCAAATCAATTGGGTTTGAATCCTTGTGATGAATTCTACAACTTTTGTTTCATAATCGTGCTATGAAGATGTATAGTTTGTGCTGTATTTTAAATACAAGTAAAGGGATGCTTTAATTAAATCTTGTGATCCATAGCCTTGCTGCTGTTGATTTTTGGAACATGTGTTGCATATGGCTTGAGTAACCTTGTGTAAATTTTTGAGGCTTGGATCAGCCCACTAGCTAGAATATTTTGCTACCTTTGTTGTATGTTAATAAAACCTTCACAAGTTAATTTCAAAAGCATCTGTTCATATTTATGGATGAAATTTCTACCATAACTTGATCTTTATAAGTATGATCCATGATAAAAATTTGAGAATCAGAAACCTAATAGAACTTGAGTTATAAGTTTCAAGCTTAAATTCAAAGGTAATTCATAAATAATAATTATTATGCATGAAAAATTATGAAACTTTTCTGGAATACTAATCTTGAGTAGTTTATGATGTCCTTAAATTTTGAACCCTAGTTTTAGGGTAAAACTCCAGTTATAATTACATCTTGAAATTTCAATTTTGATCTTGTTTAATTTTGTGGCTTAGTTCCTTTTAGAATAAAATTCCAATAAAACTGCTGTAAATATATCTATTACAAATCTATGCTCAGTAATTTTTGTAGCTCCTGTTTTGAAATATCTTGCTCTGTAAAAAAATTCTTTCAAGTAAAACATATTGTTTAAATTAAGTGATTTGTTCTGATTTATCTATTGCACAAAATATTTAAAAATTAGGGTAATGTTATCTCAATTAAACCTCCTTAGGTTAATTTAGTTTATATTCCTAATTTAGAGTTTGTCTAATTAATTAAAATAAGCCCTAATTAAGTAAAACCTAGGGGTGTTTATAATAATTAGTTGAAATAAGCGTAGTACAAAGTGTAATTAGTTACCTGCTTAAGATAACCAAACATGCTATCTAATGAAGTTAGTATAGATATTTAGGGTAACCCACCCTGTTGCTTAACGTAACTATTTAGTTTGGTTGATACTCGATAAATGACTGCCCAGTACAGGGTAGTTAGGTTGTTTGTTGAAATATAATGTTCTTTTGTTTGGATTGCAACTTTATTGTGAAATAACATAAAAGAATGTGCATTCCTTAACTTATAGTTTTGCATATCATGTAGACTCGATTACTCTCGCCGACGGCGATTACGAAGTGGTTCTGGAACAAGGCGTAGAACCAACCGAAGACCCCAGGGACATCGTCGAAGGTTTAACTGAAGCTCCAAACCAAAGTTCGGTTAACTTTGACCCTACCGCTCCCAATCCTACGCAAGAAGGCAAGCCCCGGACATAACCCATTATTTTCTTACACTGCCATTTATATCTATTTCTACATTTCTATGCATTAAGTTCTTAAGAATTGTTTGGAATCCTAGTTGCATAATTCCAGGAACCGATGTACTGAACACTAGAACTTGAGTCCGATTAGCTGCTAGGCTAATAGGACCGGTAGAAGTCGAGTGATTCCCTGTCACTCGCGCGATATAGGAATTGTGATGTTTACATTCCTGTTATCACTATAAGGATGACGGACGGGAGTTTTCTGAGGTATCATGGTTGAGATGATACCCCGTCTGTGTTGTGGAACTTGATAAGGTTGCAGTGTGTGGTAGCGGTGGTTAAGCGTTTGAAAGTACTAGCCACATGCCGTGAAATATGGTAAGCGGTAAGCCTAGTAACCAATCGGCCCGAGGAGTGGACATACCCCCCACCACATGTATTTGGTTCTTTTGGTTACTTGGTTTGACGTGTAGAAATACGTGTTGCTGGGCAACCAGGAGTACGGGTTTTGTAGTCGCGCTACAGACGTACATACTGCACTTTGGAAGTGCGTATGGTCCTGCAGTCGCTTGTGGTGGATCTGATCCACGAGTCGGAATGAAAGGCAAACGGTTGCTTCGGAACGACCCTTTGGTGTTCCAAGCGTGTGTGTTAGGTTTACCCTTGCAAGGTTTTGAAATTCGATTCAGGAATTGTCCGTTTCTCACGGAGATTGAGACTGCTTAATCCCTTTGCCACACAGAGTAACAAGAGCAACTATGTGATTGTCAAAGATGGTGATTTGATTAAAGATACTACCATGTTTGAGTAGATATAGGTGCTTACCTAGAATGGTTAATCAACTAGAATCCTGAAAACTAAAAGATGAAATTAAGGATCTACTCTTTGTTGCTTTTAAGCTGAAAACTCTAACCAAAACCTGAAAAGCCTGCATAAGTCTAGATACATGGCTAAGTATACCATGAGCGGGTAAGTCTTGCCGAGTATTAGCATACTCAATCTTGCTTTGTAACTATCTCCTTCAGGTAATCTCATTGATGAACCAGCTTTCATTACACCGTGGCCCTACCCCTTGCCTGATGGTTGGTCCGTGGAGTGGGATCCGTCCCCGGCCAACACAGATTCCGCCTAATGATATCATGCTAGGGCTAGCATGATATTTGTAATAACGACGTGTACAATGTCTATGCTTTCAAACTCCGCTGCGTTGACTTAAAACTTAAACTGTTTTGTAATAATCTCCCTTCACTGGGAACTAATGATGCTTTGTATACTTTTGTAATAAACCTGCCTGTGATGTAAAGTGTAATGGCATTTATATCTCTGGACTCGCCTTCGTGTGAGGTACCTTGTTTGATCCTGCTTTCGGTGGTTTATCGGGACGTTACCCGACAGGCCAAGGGATTATACCGTTTGAAGCACGAGGTAGCCCTCAAGTGAGGACTCGCGTACTTGAGCCGGTGTAATTCAGATTGGTTCTGCCACAGTTACGTTCCTGCTTACACTGGGCAAGATTGTGATGAGTATCTGCATGAGCAATCGCTCCCTGGAAGTTGTCGATGAAGACCTTCTTGAGTCGCTCCCAGGAGTCGATGGAGTTGCTGCTGAGGCTCTCCAGCCAGGTGAGCGGCGCAGGATCCAAAGCCATCGGAAAGTAGACGACTTTGGTAATGTTCGAGCCCCCTGCGACCTCAATGGCCGTGGAGTAACAACGGAGCCACTGTTGAGGGGCCTGCTTGCCGTCGTATTTGGTGATGCCGATCGGCTTGAAGCCCTCAGGGTACTTATAGCTGCTGAATCGCGCAGAGAAAGCTGGAAAATGATCACTGCAATCAGTCCCTTCAGTCTCGACTTCTTCACGTACCCTACGCCTGGAGGAGATCACAGTCCGCGTATCGCGGCCTTCATTAATGTGCCAGCGCAAATCTTATGTAGGAGGCCGATGATTGGCCTATCGCGGGTTACCCCTCGAAGGTGGCTGTTGCCTCCCGCTAGGGGCCTGGCTCCCGCGAGCGTTGTTGTTGTGGCTGGGCTAAAGTCGAGGGCGACCGCCAGCCCTTCGGCTGTGAGCCTGGCTCCGACTCTCATCCATGCGCTCCTCCCTGATGGTGGAAGCTGGATTTTGCTGATCCAGATGGATCCAAGCCCTCTGTGCGTAAAGAAGTGCTTGACGCACGTCCGGATCATGGCTGCGCTCAAGGATGGCCATAACCCTGGCAATGTTAGCCACCGGGGTCCTGAAACCCCGTTCTCTTACGGCGACAAACTCAGGGTCAAGCTCGCGATACATTGATCGCCTACGGTCGTTGGCCCTCCTTCGCCGGATTGCGCGGGCCCTGTTCCTGGCCCTCCGCACCTCGCGATTGGCGTCGTTCTCTTCGCCAGCGTTGGCAGTGGCCTCATCTTCAGAGACTGCTTCGAAGTTGACAATGGGAAAACCACCGTCATCCTCGCCTTCTTCCGCCATTAGCACCTGGCGGGAGGTAAGCTCGTGAGAGCTCGCGTCGACTAGTTCAGTCGACCCCTCCGCCGCGGTAGCCAACGGCCTGCCCTCTTGAAAAGGCAGGGGCTCGAGGTGAGCCACAAGTCGACCCTCTGCCTCGAGTAGATTAGAGAGCGCCATGCCCCTCCAATGCACAATGCGCCCCTCTGGCATGGAGGTGATCACCAGATCACTGGCGCCAAAATAACCCGAAGCCCCCCGACACGCGGTGGCTTCAGGCCTTCCGTCCTGGAGCAGAAAGTCCAGGTCCTTCTCTAGCATGGAGAGGGATCCAGAGACATTGGCCTCTTGGAGATTAGTGGCCGGTTGCATGAACCGAGTTGGGATCGGTTATGCGGGTAGCTAGATTGGAACGAGTCCAACTCAGGGGAAGTTGCTGCAACGCTGGAAGAAGTCGAGCCTGGAACGGACTCCATCTCGATTTTTGTTGCAGAAGCACAGGTTGACAAGTTGTCGAGATCGTCGATGAACTTATCGAGGTCGTTGCGGAGATCCACAGCGGAAGTCTTTGGCTTCATGTCGATGAGAAATCGCCGAAAATCGCCCACACCATCTGCGATGCAGACCCACGAGCCAAAAACTGTCGTGCCCTGAGAGGGAACTCACCTGGTGAATTTGAAAGACGCCATCGAGCTCGCCGATGGATCTTCGACGCGCTCCCCTACCTGGCGCGACAGCTGTCGGTGTTTAACCAGCTGCCCACCGAGGGATATACCCAAGGTGGTAAGTTTTGGATGAGGAGACGCCAAGATCAAGAACTTGAAGGTGCAAGGAACACAAAGCTTAGACAGGTTCGGGCCGCAGAGCGCGTAATACCCTACGTCCTGTATGGTGGTTTGTATTGCCTTAGGTGTAGAATGACCTAGAGATCGTGTTTTTAGAGGGGTCTCTGCCCTCACTTATATATCCGAGAGGCCAGGGTTACAAAGATACTAACCAACACCAGCTAAGAAATCGTACCAGAACATATCTCGAGTAGATTCCCTCTGTATCGGTTAGCTCTATCTCCTACTTAAACGGGATAAATAAGAGATAAACGAGATAAATAAGAGATAAGATGGACTTTAATCTTTTAAACTACGCTATGTACCCAGCCCCGTAGCCCCGCGTCTGATAGCCTCTCCCTCTCACGATAGTAGCACCCTCGCATTCGCGTCCCCACCGATTATGCTGTCAAGCGGTCTAGTAAGCTAATTTCTAGTTCATTCTTGTTTGTCCAAAATCCCCGCTCCTTTTGCTAGCCGTGACTTCCCTGCAGATCCATTCTTCTTCGCAGCAGGATGCACTCCAATCCTCCATCGGCGGGGTGGTGACATTATAGCTCCGTCCATCTCCTTGGTCAGCTGGTGCCACCGGTGGCAAGGTCATCGGGGCTGCTGCAGTCCTAGTGCTTTTGTGAGCCGACTGTCCCATTGAGACCAGCGGGCATAGGCTCCCAAGATGAGCAGCCGCAAAATTCCCCGTACTCATTAAACTTAAGCCGAATCCCTTTGATTAGGAGTCAAGTCCCTTTGGATTATGATTATTGCTTCACCGTAAATCCGTTGTTGTGTTTAGTCATGAGGAATTGGAAATTACCATAGTAGCCATATCATCTGGATTTAGATTTTACACCAGGTTACATAGGTTTGTTTGATATAGATACTGGCAGTGGCAGGTTTGATTGTGTTCACTGTTTAATCGTGTTTCTTAATTGCCTGAAAGTAAATTTTCTGAGTGATATGGTAACTTAGATTGCTCTTATAGTAAATTCTTATATTCGTATTACAAAGTTCTTGTAATCTTTTGTTTCCTGTAAATAATATATAGAAAATGGTGACAATGTTTTTTCATTCCGATTTGACATTATAATAGTAAATACATTATTTTCTTTACTGGAGATGCATTCATTTTCTGGAGAGGGATATCTCATCCGTGGCTCACTTGGATCTGATTCCCTTGGGCTCCATTTTACGGTGAATCGGCATCGTGGCTGCGATTTTTCTTGTCTGTTCCCCATCTAGGCCGGGGGAGATGAATGGCAACATATCAGGTGCAAACCAGGGTATCCGTACAAACTCCGTGCAAACTAACTAACAAAAGTCGCAAAAAATTCTCAAAAAAATTATGTATATACTTCATAGACTACTCTACCACTGTATAAAATTTCAAGTTCAAATTCATCATATGTTAAGAGATACTAAAAAGAGAAAATTCTGAGAGATAAATAAAAGAGAAAACTCTTAAAACTTTCTCTTTTTTTATCTCTTAACATATGATGAATTTGAACTTGAAATTTTATACAGTGGTAAGGAAGGCTATGAAGTATATACATAATTGTTTTGAGAATTTTTTACGACTTTTGTTAGTTGGTTTGCACGGAGTTTGCACGGATACCCTGGTTTGCACCTGATATGTTGCCGAGATGAATAGCCTGATGAGGTGAGCAGCCGCAAAAATCCGCGTTACGAATTCTGCTTTGATTTGACTCCCTTTGGATTAGCAGCCGATTCCCTCTAGATTAGCAACCTATTCCCCTTGGATCAGATTCATCCTTTCATTTACATCCAATTTTTAAGTGCTCTTCTGTTACTTCCATATATTCCTACAAGATTAGTCCCAAATTGCCCCACTGCCTGCGGTAGACTCGGCCACCTGAGCTGCAGACGTGCATGCAACCACAAGGTTTGATCAATCATAGCTTTTCTTGCTGCATGAAGACATGCACTTCGATTGTTTGAAACAAGCATGCCCAATTATCTCATTGGTCAGCTTTATCTTCCCCTCATAGTGATATATTCTTTTACTACCTTTCTTGCAGATTGAAATCAATTTATTCTTCCAGATATACTGTTCAAAGGAGCGTATTCTCGTTAAGGGAGAAAAAGATACCAAGTTGCTGTTCACATATTTTTTAAAAAAAATGGAGAACCCATTATCTCAACTTTTAGCTTATTTAGGTCATGAGATTAATCAGTTGTTCTCTTAGATTACCAGGGGCGCGGGTAAACTTATTGTTTCAGTTCCTAGAAGCTAATTTCTTTTTTAGTACTATTTTGCTGGTTTTAATATAAACTCTGGATTAGTGCCTCCAGTAGACAAAAACAAAGCTTATCACTTATGAGGATCACTATGTTATTGGCAAGCTAGAGCTCCCTTTCTTATAGCCATATATGTTATTACCGTCTTTGCTCAGTCCTACTTGTTATTATTCATGTACGTTTGTTCTAATTTTCATTCACTACAAATCCAGGAGAAGGGGCCCCATCAGATTAGGTTAGAGCTCCTCTTCTACGTGCCTTACAACCCACTAAACACCGATCAAGAAGCTTCCAGCCAGACTTGCACTACACCAAATCAGCTTAATTTCGTGGGCCACATCTAATTTCGTCGGCCTAGTGCAAGCCAGCGAAAATTATCAATTTATTTCGTCAGCTTGTGTAAGCCGATGAAATTAGAAGTATTTTCGTCGGCATGGCACGGGCTGGCGAAACAAATCCTGTATTTTTCGGCCAGACCCGAACCGACGAAACATAGTCTATATTTTTGTCGGCTCAAATCTGGCTGACGAAAATAGCGGTGCCCTAATATATAAGTACCTGCCTCCCCTTGTCTTGCTTACCCCATGCCAGCCGCCAGCCAGTGCCCCCGCCCCCGCCCCGCCGCCACCACCGCCGCCGCCCCTGTGACACTCAGGTAATTAGAATTGACACACCCTAGATTTTAGTATGAAGTTGTGTGCAAAATATTGTGAAAGTGTGTTTAAAAATTTAAATGATAAGGGAAAAGGGGTATTTATATAATTATAATTTAATAAAGGTCCTTTTGTGCCAATGTGCAAGAATGGGAGGTAAAACCATATTTTGCTTGGGTTGTTTTGAAAAAGTATAAGAACTTGCTTTTAAACCGTAGATAGAAGTGAAACTACCTCTAGGATTCATTTTGAGTGTGGTAGTTAAAAGAGTTATTTTTTAAATTTAACTTTTGCTCAACTTTTAACTTATTTTCAAATCCTTAACTCTTTTGAAACTGAACCTTAAACAAAAATTGTAGATCTTGTTGAACTCTACATTTTGGTTTTGGGTCCATTTTCATTTGAGCTATGGTTTGAAAGTCACCAAGATATTACAGTGAGGTCCCTGCACTTTTGGAAAATCACAGGTTAGTCCTCGTCTTCCTCCTCCAGCCCCGGCTCCTCTGTTTCTTCTCTGCGCCGTACCTGCCGCCCTCGCTGGCCGTTCTCCTAAGGCTCTGCTGCCCCAGCGCCGCTCTCTCTCGTTCGAAGTGTCGCCTGGCAGCTCCTCCCACCACCCGCGCCGCCTCTGCTGGCTCCCCCTCGCCCTGCCACGTCGAGCCGCCGGTGCCGAGCGGCCGCCACGCATGCCCGAGGGGCACATCGGCGCCGCCCGTCGACCTGAGCCCGACCGCGCATCTGCTCTTTCTCTCCCTCTCTTCTACAGAGCAATGCTCCCCTATAAAGCCCGACCCGAGCGCTTTCCTTCCCGCTGTTTACCCTTTCTTCTTCCTCGCGACCACTAAGCCGACCACCGAGCACTCACCGAAATTCTCCGCGGCCGCTCCACCCCGCCCAAATCCCAACGCCCAGGAGCTTTCTCTCCTCCCCCGCCAGCCTTCCGACCCGCCCTGGTCGAGCCTCTGACTTCCCCTGGCCGGAATCGACGCGATCCCGCACCACTGCTTGTCGGAGGAGCCCGAGGTCCACCTCACCGTCGACAACCCCCTTCTGCCCCATCTCCGACCAAATTGGGTATTGGAATCACACCCCCACACTTCCACGATGCTCATGCGTGCCCCCTCCGTCCATGTTCACCGGCCCCTCACCGGGAACGTGAGCACGCCGCCACGACCGCCGCCACCCCTCGCCGCCGGCCATGCTCCACCACTATTTCTTGTGCACATCACCCACCATTGTGATCAGTAGGTCCTGTAGGTCATGTAGGGCCAGTTCCTCCCCGTCCAAGACCTCGCCGCAGGCGAGAACACGCCGGACAGCCTGGCCGGTCACCGTCATGGGCTGGCAAGGACCCCTTTGCAATTTACTTTCCTGTTTTAGGGACCTTTAGACAAAAACCTGAGGACCTCTCTGTGAACTCCTTTGTCATTTCTTATTTGCAACACAGCGAACTTGCAAAATTGAAAGGAAACTGTAGAAAACTCCAAAAATTGTCAAACCAGTTCTTTTGGAAACTAGAAATCAAATTCTACAACTTCTATTAATAGAGTTTGGTTTGAAACTCAATGTTTTCAAAGTTATTTAAAAGTTTAGAAAAGGAGTATCTTGGGCATAACTTTTGCATATAAGTTTATTTTCTTGTGAGTTTTGGTTTGTAGCCTGTTTAGGTCATGGATAAGCTTGTGTAAAAATTTCATGCTTAGCACTGCTTTGTAGTTTAAGTTCTTTTAAACTTTTGCAAATCAAATTGGAAGTGGTTTAAATTTATTTAAGCATGTTCCTGAGGCTTTTCTGTTTAGATCTTTTTACCATAACCTATTGTGTTGATAATTAGTTCATAATTAAATTTTCAAGAATTTATAGTTCTATTTACTCAGGATTTGAATTTAAACTTGAAATTTAAATTCAAAATCAAATGCTTTAGTTTCTTTTTCAGAAAAATTATGAAAAATTCACAATAATCTTATTTGTTGAAAATAAGCTTATCCACAAAAATTCAGGGTCAGAACCTTTATGGTTTCTAAAATAAAAATCAAACTTGTCAAATTACTTCAAAGTAATTCCATTAATATAACTGTAAATTAAGTGTAAATAGTAGCTTTGGATCCATGTGACAGTTCGTGTACTTGCAATGCTAGAAATATATTTTGTTAGTGTGAACTATGTGTTTGTTAGTATAAAGCTAATGTGTGTTTGTGTGAAGCTTTTGAAAATTTAAAGTGCAAGTAAAAAGGGTATTTTTATAATTACGGAAAAACCTAGGGTTGTTTTTGCAAAATGTAATTGGATAAGAGATAACTTCAAAATAAGTGAAGAGTGGTTTTGTAAACACGTTTTTCTTACTTCATCCCCTGTAAAAAAATATATATAATAATAATAAAATAATAATAATAATAAAATAAAAAAATATATAAAAATATGTATATATCCAAAAGTTTCATTTGAAATGTATGTGTTGAAAAGTGTAAAAAGGTGAATTGTAAAAGTAACTTTCAAATTTACTAAAGGTTAAAGTGTAAAAAGGTACATGTCTATCCAGTCATCATGACATGTCTATCCAGTCATCATGACATGTCTATCCAGTTATTATGACATGCCTATCCAGTCATCATGACATGTCTATCCAGTCATCATGACATGTCATAAATACTTGCATTTAGGTCCTAAATGTTATGAAATTTACACCCTTTAGGATAAAAATATTATAATTTTGACTTTAGTCCAAGGTTTTAAATTAACACTTCATTCTTTGAGTTTTTGAATTTAAACTCTAAAACAAAGTTGTAGGATTTGAAAAGTTGCACAACTTTTATTTTAAACACTTTTTCATTTGAACACTAGAAAAGTGGGAAAACTTGGTTTACAATGAGGTCTCTGTATTTTCTGTAATTGCAGGAAAGTCCCTGGCTGCATCCCACTTTGCTTCCTCTTCTGTTTCTTTTTCTACGAGCTATGTGCCGTGCCTTATCCTCCTCCTCCTCCTCCTCCTATTTAAGCCGCACACTTCCTTGCTCTCTTGCATTTGTCCTCCTTCCATTCCTACTTGTTCTCCACCGAAGCTAGCAGAAGCTCTAGCTGCCGTCACCTGTGTTCCTCTCTCTCACGATCAAGCCAGCAAGCCAAGCGTCCTCTCCCTTCTCTGATTTCCTCCTCCACCGAGCAAACCAATCACCACCAGCAGCTCCCCACGTTCCATCCTTGCTAAGTGGAGCAGCACGATGACAACCCCAAGCCCGGTGATTCGACGCCCCCTCCGTGCTCGTTGCTCAAGCGGCCACGTCGCTGCTGCTGCTCGAGACGCCCCTGCATTAGAGCAGCGCAGCCGCAAGCTAGCAGCTTTGTTGATGAAGATGGCGACCACAAGCAGAGAGTGATGAATCGCAAGCTGAAGCCAAGTTGCCGCCTTACTCACCTACAACCTGTTCGACGAAATGCTCCCGCCATATCGCTGTTCGTCGCCGCCGTTCCTGACGAGCTGAACCGCGAGCCTTCATCAAGCCAGCCATATTCTACTCCTTCGCCCCACGAGGAGCTTCACCCCTGTCGACCACCGGAGCACTATCGTTGTCGATCTCCTCTCCGCCGCTGCCTCGGCCACCGTGGGAAACCCCTCTCCGGCCCTTCCCTTTCCTCCCCAAGGCTACTCCTAAGTCCGCCTCGGCCTCCTGAAGCTATTCCACCCCTTGGACCTCGCCGCCGGTGAGTCGTTACGCCGGAACGCTGCCGTCCTTCTCCCTGTTCCTTGTTTTCCTCCGGCCAAGGACTACATTGCTTTGATTCAAAAAGTTCTAGGGTTCTTTCTGTAAAGTAGTCTAAGTTTTCAAATCTATTTCAGTGAACTTTGAAAATTTGTAGGAAATTGTAGAAAATTCAGAAAAATACCAAACCAGTTTTTTTTGGAATCCTTAAGTAAAATTCGACTACTTTTATGTAGGAAGATTGAGCTGTAGGTGTATATTTTCTGATGTAGATTAAATATTAGGAAATGAGTGTTTTATTTGTATCTTATGATATATGCATGTGTTGTGGCTGATTTTTAGAATTTAGGTTGTATGTCCCATGTGTAGCTTTGTGTAAAAACCTCGAGTTCTTTGCTGTTCAATTACTTAGAAATTCGAGTACTTTTGTTGTATGTTGATGCAATGCTTAGATTTTATTTAAGGATGTTTGTGTTAATATTTATATCTGAAATTTATACTCTAACTTCCTTTTTGCCTATGTAATCCACAGTAAAAATATTAGGATTAATATTAAGCTATACACCAAGTTGTGAATTTATGCTTGTTTTCAAAGAAAATTCATGAACAATAGCTCTAGTTCATGAGAAATTATGAAATTATTTTAAGGTGTTACTCTTGAGTAGTGTGTCATACCTATAAAGTTTCAGCCCATGATCAGGTGTAGAACAACTAGAATAAATAGAACTTGATATGACAATACTATATTCCTAATTAATCAAATTAGGTACATAATTAAATAATAACCTAGGGTTATTAAATATAATTAGCTAGTCAAATAAAATAATATAATTAATGTAATTATTTAATCAAATATGCTACCTCATGCAGTTAATTAAATATTTAAGGTAACCAACCGTGTTACTTAATATAACTGGGTAGTTTAATTAATACTCAATAAATGATTGCCCCATAGAAGAATGAATGATATGATTGGTAAATAGAATGTTGTTTATTTTGCATTGTTGATAAGTTTGGTAGTATTAGCTTATAATTTAGTGGTGTTAAATCGATTTACCTAAAAGTATGTGTTACAACTTTTATGCCAAACTGATGTGATGCAAAATATTTTTGTGGTAGATCTGTGTAATGTTTAGTAACCCTTTTCACACGAGTGCTCATGCCTTTGCCCTTGTCTTGATTGCAATCTTGTTAGAGCCCCTTTCTATATAAAGATCCTGGTTATGCCTTGTGTATCGACTGCTTAGTCAATACACCTTTGTGCTATGCTTCAGCAATCGGCTACTAGCTCAGCCGATTTTTGATAGGCATGACCCTATCGGCCATATGCCTTTTGGCTACGGGTCTGTAGGACCTCCATTGGCTATATGCCTACCAACCACATGCCTTCTTTAGCTGCACATCTATCGGCACAAGCCTATCAACCACATCCTCTTCAGTCTAGTTCCGCACTTGTGGTTCCATCAGCCTAGACCAAGTGTAGTGTTCTGTTCCACCTAGTTCTTGTAGCAAGTTCGGTTTAGATGACCCCATCGGCTGTACGTCAATTGATTGTTGTACTAATGTAATCAAGCCGATGCAACCAAACCTAGTTACCTAGGATAACACTTAAGCTCATCTCAGTTAGGCACAGCCAGTGCAGAGTAGGACAATCAGCTACACGGCTGATATGCCCCAGTAGATATAGGAGAACATTAAGGATGAAAACCAGCTACACAGCTGATTCACCAATCGGCTGAATACGCTGAGACACAGACCGTACGGATACATAGTTCGACTAGTCTACCAATACACCATCGGCTAGTTACTCGCACTAGTCAACTAGCTATGCCGATACATCACTCGACTAATTCTACCCGATGTGTAAATCGGCAAATGTGCCGATGCACTAAATCGGCTAGAAGGCCAAATCAATGATTGACTAGTACACGTACACAAATCGGCTCAGCCAATGTTCACTAATCGACTAGTTTTGCTAAAGCATTGATCGGCTATGCTGATACGCACGCGATCAGTTAAGCACGCCGATACTCACACAGATCAGTTAAGACACAGTTGCTTTAGGAATCATCCCTCTGCTAAAGTAATCGATACTTTCATCGATCAATTATAAAACCGATGCACCTGTCAATCGGCTACCCAGACCAAAGTACACAACCCTAGATCAGTAAGATCACACAGTAGACACGCCTCTGTTAGGCACGACCAAAGCATATCTATCGGCTAAACTTCTGTTGTCCCAATCAGCTCTGTCGTAATCTTCAACAAATAGCCGATTCTAATTAGTTGTCCTCCTAAATCTCTATCTAAGTTTAGTTTAGATCTTTTTGATTGTTATGTGAGTAGTATGTTAAATGAGTGTTAGATTGCAACTTTATTGTGAAGTAAGATAGTTTTATATGCACACCTTGAATGTAATGTTGCATTGCATGTAGACACAACTGCTTCAGCAAATGGTACCTACAAGATCCCCCAGGAGTCTGCGGAGGACTTTTTCCTGTAGACCAAATGAACATCACCAAGGGATTGTCTGAAGCCTTGAACCAAAGTTCGGAAGACAACAATACTAACATCCCTGACTTCGGCCCCACCAGTAAAGGCAAGCCCCGGACATAATCCACTATTTTAATTACACTGCAATCTATATCTATTTACGTATTCTATGCATTAAGTTCTTAGGAATTGCTTGAAACCCTAGTTGCATTTCCCTAGGAACCACTGTATTGAATATTAGCACTTGAGTTCAACTAGCTGCTATGCTAATAGGACCAGTAGAAGTCGGGTGATTCCCTGTCACTCGCGCGATATAGGATTTGTAATGTTTACATTCTTGTTATCACTATAAGGATGACGGACGGGAGTTTTGTGAGGTATCATGGTTGAGGTGATACCCCGTCTGTGTTGTTGAATTTGATAAGGTCGCAGCATGTGGTGATCGGGGTTAAGCGTTTGAAAGTACTAACCACATGCTGCGAAATCTGGTAAGCGGTAAACCTAGTAGCCAATCGGCCCGAGGAGTGGACATACCTCCCACCACTCGAATTTGCTTCTTCTGGTTACTTATGTTCGACGTGTGGGAATACGTGTTGCAAGGGCAACCAGGAGTACGGATTTTGTAGTCGCGCTACAGACGTACGTCCTGCACTTTGGAAGTGCGTATGGTCCTACAGTCGCTTGTGGTGGATCTGATCCACGAGTCGGAATGAAAGGTAAACGGTTGCTTCGAAACGACCCTTTGGTGTTCCAAGCGTGTGAGTTAGGTTTACCTTGCAAGGTTAAATTCGATTCAGAATCGTCCGCTTCTCACGATGATTGAGACTGCTTAATCCCTTTGTCACATTGAGTAACAAGAGCAATCATATGATTATTAAAGATGATGTTTGACCAAAGTTTATACCATGCTTGCTTAGTTATAAGTGCTTACCTAGAATGGATAATCAACTAGAACTTGAAAGCTAAAAGTTGAAATTAAGGATCTACTCATTACTGCTTTTCAGCTGCAATTAAACCCAAAATCATTTCAAGCTTCATGAGTCTAGTTATGGGCTAAAGTATACCCAATCCCGGTTAAGCCTTGCTGAGTATTAGTATACTCAGCCTTGCTAGTTTTATATTTTTCAGGTAAAGCCTTTGAAGATCCTACTCTTCCCCTGTTTTGGCCCTGTGCTCTTCCAGAAGGTTGGTCCGTGGAATGGGATCCGTTCCCGACCAACATTGGTGATACCGAGAGATGTCGTGCCCGGGCTTAGCATGACATCCGTCTTGACGACGTGCTGTAGATCATCGCGTATGTTTTCCACTGCCAAAAACCCTAACTTTAACAGTTTGTAATAGTTTTTCTAAACCTGAAACTTTGTACTGCTTTTGGAAACTCTTGTAATATAATTCCTTGTGATGTAAAATATGAAGGTGACTGTATCTCTGGACTCACCTTCGTGTGAGGTAACCTTATTTGATCCTGTGTATCGGTGGTTTATCGAGACGTTACCCGACAGGCCAAGGGATTATACCGTTTGAAGCATGTTGGAGCCCTCGGAAGTGGACTCGCGTACTTGAACCGGTATAATTCAGGTTGGTTCTGCCACAATCCAAACCCCCCTTGTTTCATGAGTTTATATTTATTAATTTGTTGGATTGTAATTTTATTGTGAAGTCAGCAACACTCGACGACGGAATCTACTAGCTGGTTCAGGAACTCGAGCTTGGATTTTCTGAAGATCCTGCGAGCGTCGCCGAGATATTAACTGAAGTTCCGAACCACAGTTCGGAAGTCCCTGACACCACTGACCCTAGCCCAACTCAAGAAGGCGAGCCCCGGTGCATAAACCAGTATTCCAAATTATTACATTATGCAATCTTATACTTATATATTATATCTTGCATTAAGTCTAGGAGATGAAATGGAACCCTAGATGCATTGAATCCTAGGAACCTATGTATTGTGCCTGAGTCCTTATCGTATAGATGCTCTGCTAATAGGACCGGTAGAAGTCGGGTGATTTCCTATCACTCGCGCGATATAGGAGTTGAATGTTTACTATTCTGCAGTCACTATAAGGATCATGGACGGGGTCATTCACAGTATCATGACTCCGAAGGTTACCCCGTCTGTGTTGATAAAAGTTGATAAGGTCGCAGTGTGTGGTAGTGGTGGCTAAGCGTTTGAAAGTACTAGCCACATGCCGTGAAATATGGTAAAGCGGTAAGCCTAGTAACCAATCGACCCGAGGAGTGGACATACCTCCCACCACTCGTAATTTGGTTTTTCTCACACACTGATGTGCGGGAGTACGTTCCGCGCAGCGGACAGGAGTACGGTCATGTAGTCGCACTACAGACGTATATCCTGCACACTTGGTGTGCGTACGGTCCTACAGTCGCTTGTGGTGGCCCTGTTCCACGAGTCGGAATGAAAGGCAAACGGTTGCTTCGGAACTATCGTTGGATGTTCCAAGCATGTGAGTTAGGTTTGCCTTGCAAGGTTTGAAAATTCGATTCAGAATCATCCGTTTCTCGTGGAGATTGAGACTGCTTATTCCTTCTGCCACATAGAGTAAGAACAATAACCCTTATGGAATAATCTGGATGGATGTTAATCTCTACCATGTTTGTCTAGAATAGGTGATTAGCTAGAATGGTTAATGAGACTAGAATCTGAAAGCTAAAATATGAAAGTAGATCATACTCTTTGTTGCTTTTCAGCTGAAATTAAACTCAGAACCATTACAAGCCAGCATGAGTCTAGCTACATGGCTAAGTATACTATGACCCGGTTAAGTCTTGCTGAGTATTAGTATACTCAGTCTTGCTGGTCCCTTTTCAGGTATGACCTTGGAAAACCCCACGGATGGTTCCGCATGGCCAACTTCTGTTCCGTTTGGCTGGTCCGTGGAGTGGGATCCGTCCCCGGCTAGCAGTGACCCTTCGGAGTGACACCAAGCTTTGGGCTGAGCGTGGTGTCAACCTTCGCGACGTGTGTAGTTGCGTGTTTATTTTTCTTCTGCTGTGAACCTGGACAAGCTGTTTAGCTTGTCGTTTAAAACAATGTTTGTATAAGTTTACCTTAAGTTTGAGACGGTTTGTAATAATGTTTAAGCTTCTGTAAATTAAAAGTTGGTGAGCTGTTATGTGATTGTAAACTCGCCTGCGTGCGAGATAAACCTGCTTCGATCCTGTTGAACCGTGGTTGTATCGGGCGGAGACCCGACAGACCAATGGGTTGTTCCGTTTGAAGTGCGTTGAGTTAGTATCGGTTGTATAGCGATGACTAGCGCCCTTGAGCCGGAATAATTCAGGCGGTTCTGCCACAGCCCCCGCGGCCCCCTACCGCCGCCCCGCGGCCCCACCGCCGCCGGCCCCGCGGGCCCCTGCCACTGCCCCGCGTGGCCACCCGGCGCAGGCCCCGCGGGCCCCCACCGCCGCTCCGCGCGGCCACCCAGCGTAGGCTCCGCCGGCGCCCCGCACGGCTACTCGGCGTAGGCTCCGCCGGCCCCCGCCGCCGCCCCGCGGCCCACCGGTGCCACCCACCCCCCCCCCCTAACTTAACTTTTTTTGGGCAATTATTGCAGAGGCACGTGGGTCAACCCGCAAGCGGAATATCGCAGCTCCATTGGACCCTGCATCATTCTCTGATGCAATTGTCCAGATTTATGTTGATAATGCTGGTGATCTGGTTAGGTCTTCTTTGGGTGTACCATGTCTCATATATTGTTTCAATCAATGAGAGATCAGCGGCCAAATTTTATGAATCATTCTTGAACTTTCAACTGTTCTCTCTTGAGGGTTTGCTCATTGTCAACATTTTTATGTTGCACACAACATATTTGATGAGCTATTGGCATATCTTATTTCTTATTAAATTAGACTAATGTAGCTTTCATATGATAGTAACAGCTAAATCAGAAAGTAAAACCGACATAAGTCGGTTTGATGTTTTATTGTTACCTTGATTCATTTAATTCTCACTCAAACCACTTCGCTTACAGGAACTTGTCGCCAAAAGTATTGAGTCCTCTGATCTCAACTTCTGACGTTATGGTGACACCTTTTTTGAGGTATGGTCAGCTATACCCAGAAATTCTCATGTTTATTTTGGACATAATTCTTTGTGAATATGCAATTGTTTTAGTTTTCTTCAAGTTCTTGTTGTAATTTGCGAGTTTTCATGAACTTTTAATTTTGTCTCCTTCTGATGGAATTTCGCTTGATTTAACTTTGGCATTGGAAAGGTATGTGTCTGCATGTTAAAATTAGCATCCTGGTACATGTGTTATTCGAAAATGGATTGGGAATTGATGCCGCCAACAAGGGGCATATTGCCTCATGCACATTAAAGACTATCTAAATAATTTTTTGCGTAGTCTGTCTTGTGCTGCTTTATTATATTTTTTTCTGTGCAATGCCTTGTAAATATATTTTGGAGGTACACCAATATAGCATTGTGAGGTGTATGGTGTCTGAAGGAAATTTTCTGCTGGCTGTTCGAATCCCTGCTTAGCAATATAAGATGCTGAGCTATTAACGGAATCGATTTGCACCGAACTATTATAGCGATTAATTCAACATTAGACATGGCTAAGTAATGATTAGTAAGATAATTATATGACCTAAACTAATATTATAGGATACTAAATCATTGTTAAACTAAGATGGGGATGATAAATGCACCGGTTTAGTTAGTTAAGTGGTTGATTTGCATCAAAAGAAACATGAGGGATGCACTTTTACAATATTTGAGGGATGGAAAATACACTTTTTCCTTCCTTTTTTGCGTTTGAGGTATGTATTGGATTTACAATTGCAGTTCCTGTATGAACCATTCATTTGCTTGCTTCCAAAGATGAAAGTAGATGTGCCATACTAAAATGAGTACTATTTATATCCTTGTTGAATCAACATTACCCTTCTATACATCAAATATTTTGTTTGGTTTTTTCTTATGCTCAATATTTTGTCAACCAGATTGAAGTTCCTGTTGGGAGGGGAAAACCACCGGTACTTATCGAAAAAGATGACAATTAATTCTGTTATTATATCATGCATGCATTCTGTTCTTTTTTATTGTTTTCATATTTGACTTATGTTTGTACTTACAAATTGCTTCGCCTATTTATGTTTGACTGCTTGTTATGCTCTAAATTGTAACTAATTTCTTTACGATTGTAACATAAGTTGGTGTAAATGATTGTGCTTATGGATGGCTATTTTTATGTTAATGAACTGTTATTTGTAATTCTGGAAAACTACGGAAAATGCTGCAGCTGTTTTTTTAGCGGCGCCCAGATCCTTGTAGTCATAACCGTAGAATAGATCCTAATTGAAATGCATACATTTGGTTCATACACAATTGGCATGGTAAGAAGAGATGTATTTTACAGACTAGAGAGGGGCTATCTAAATCCTAAAGTAAAGGCTCGCGGTTGAAGTACCAACCGCCCACTGCCATGAACTTTCACCGTTTGATTTGATAAGGTTGAATTAGCCCCCTTCTCGAATGGCTACCCTTGACAAAGAGTAGCGTTGGTATCATAATCTACATGAAAATACTGGAGCGTATCCAATATTTTCGTCGACCGACGAAAATATATATTTTTTTCGTCGGCTAGCTTAGCCGACGAAAATATTGCTTCTATTTTCGTCGGCTTCTCTGGCCGATGAAAATATATGTATTTTCGTCGATTGCCGACGAAAATATGTTCATTTTTGTCGATTTTATTCCGTCGGCCTATTTTCGTCGGTCGACGACGAATATATATATTTTCGACGGCTTTTTGGCTATTTTCGACGGTTTCTAGCCGACGAAAATAAGCTATTTTGTTGTAGTGTTGAGGCGCACATGACAAGATCTTAGATGTCGAGGGGTTCAAAATAAATGGAGACCTAGTGCCTTATCTCATATATTTTGTTTATGTTTCAAAGATGGATTGATATACATGTCTTGCGATACAACTAATCGATGTGCCATGGTATACCATAATTTGTGTTACATCCTACTCTTATTTTCCATTGTGTTCCATCATGAGGTTCCTCCGAGCACCTTGACACTAAATTTGTGCCTAGTCCAAATTATGGTAAAATGAGTTATAGTAAATTTTGACACATACAATGGCACATATCAATTCTAGTAACTATGTCATGGTAAAATGATCTCATTGTATATTGCCAAATTGTCCTCAGAACTGCTTGACGCCAAATTGTTGCCACTCTCTTTCCTTATTACTGTATATTGAATTATAACACTGTGAGCGCCACGGGAACAGGGTCCCCTTAGCCCTAGACAAACCAAAGGTAAATGGGCTGAAAGGCCCTCCTATCCCATTAGTAGTAATGGGCCAAACTGTAGCACCTTCTAGAGGACCCAAGACCGCGGGAGGCCAAGCACCTCCTCGGGACATGGCGGTCCCTTCATGGAGAAGGGATTCGTCTGTCAGTGCATTTAATACGACTGCCCTGCTATGACCGGGCGAAGCCCAGGGGCGGCGCGCCTTCCCCATAAAATAATATGATTACGGGGGAGGCATGCTCATAGACGGCACGGTGACCAGGACAAAGGGAGCCCCCTCCCGGGTCACATCCCATCATCTCGCAATGGACGGTGGGGGCAGCCCCGCCACTTACGCCACCTGTCACATTGGATAGGCATGAGAGAGGAGCACCGACAACCTCGAGAGGCGCATAGGAAAGACCCCGGGCGATACATAGAGTCTGGGAGAAACCTCGGGGCATCCCGGGGTCCCTCGAGCAGGATCTCGGGCCCCGACAGTTCTAGCCCACAACGCAGATCCCTGTCTGGCGGGCGGTTGCCACTTGCAGCCCCGGGCGATGCGCAGAGCCCGAGAGAGACCTCGGGGTATTCCAGGGGTCACTCGAGGAGGACCCTGGGCAACAACAGTCCTGGCCCACCGCGTAGGACCCTGTCTAGTGGGCGGGCACCACTTGCAGGTCGGCGCTCCTCATAAGGCGCCGCATTCACACTCAAGGCGGTACGCCTCTCCTTAGGGCCCACGGGGAAGGCTATAAATAGAATAGATAGGCAATGTGTAGGGGGACGGAAGGGACTATCAGACCCGGCTACACGGGACTGTACACATGGCATACTTTTCCTAGGATAAGGGTTGGGACATGGCCCACGCCCTACATCTGTGTAACTACTCGTAGGCTAGTAGAACTGCTCCTACAGTAGTAAAACTAGTCGGACATAGTAGAGAACTACCAGAAGAGTACTCGGGTAGGACTCTAGGGCATGTATCTGACTAGGACTTTCATATAAACCTGTCCCCCCCAGACTATATAAGGGCGAACAGGACCTCCTCCAAGGGGGACCGACTAGATCATCCAGGGAATCACCCAGGAGATTACCCAATCATCATCAAAGGCAATACAAATCACATAGGACGCAGGGTATTATGCTCTCCATGGCATGAACCTGTCTAAAACCTTGCGTTCCTTTGCACCTTCTAGTTTCTAATCTCGACGACACCCTATCTACAGACTCACAACCTGGGGGGTATCCCTCGGTGGGCGTGGCGGTAAAACACCGGCAGCTGGCGCGTTAAGTAGGGGAGTTCATCGAGCATCCATTGGAGAACTTGATGGCATCTCTCAGCTTTACTAGCAACGTGCTCGATGAGGGCACAACCTTCATTTTCAGCTCCTGGATCTGTGTCGCCAAACGGTTTGGGTGGCTTCGACAGCCACCTAATCGACTCCAGGAAGATGGAGGCCTCTGCAGCAACTGGACGCAGAAACTTCGACTCCTTCATCGATGATCTCGATGAGTTGCTACTCCCCGATCTGCCCAGACAGATTGTAAGCACACCCGTTTTCAATGCGACTCCAAGTCATGCTACACCAGGACTTGGATCGGATTCAAACCGATCTGAGGAAGTTTCGCGATCCAAGTCCCTCCCCGATTCAGAGGAGGACTTGGGTCGCCTCTTCAAGATTCGAGACGAGGGAGCCATCACGTGTCAGGGCCCCCCCATTCTTGACTACGATTCAGATTCAAATAAAGCGTACCCATCAATTACAATTCTGGGCCGAAGAGGACTCGAGGATGAGGGTGCCACCGCTTGTCGGGAGGCCCCAGTTCTCGTTATGCACTCACAACCCGATGATTACCCCGAGTCATTTTCGGGTAGTCATCCGGGTTTAACTATAACATCCACGCCACAAGGCTGTTTTCTGCACTGGAAGGGTCTAAAGCCCTCTGAGGTACTCGAATTCGACTCCGGCCTTATGGCACAATCCACCCTTCGGCGAATCGACCCTAGGGAGCCGGAAATTTTCAACCACTCCGCTCAACATCGACACACTGCCACGACAACCTCGACTACTTGACTCACATTGCAGTCATGACTGCCTCGACAAATATGCAGTGCCAACGACAACTTCAACAACTCGTCTCGACTAGAAACCAGTCGGGACCGAGCTGCAAACTACTCGACGACTAGCTCTGCTGGGTCAGCAACTAGTCAGAATCAACTCCGACTAGTTGGCTCCATCAACAAATCGCTCATAGATCAAGATCGGGTTGAGACGGTTCAACCCAGGACCCTCTCCGCATTGGAAGAGGATTTTGATCACCCTCCACCACTCGGAGAAGGAGAAACCACCGCTCGTCAGGGGGCTATGGTTTCTGACAACCACTCGGATCCATCTACTCATGTGACCCAGGGTCTGGTAAGGGGATCAGATTGGTCGGGCAGATTTGGGCAGCGGAAGGGCAAGAAACCCTCCAGGTCCCTCAAATCAAGTCCACCACGATTCATTGCCACACCCGGGAAACTCCCCTTTCAAGAGGGCAAGGCCCCTCCCCCCATCTGACGACGAAGACGAGGGCCAAGTGGTGCAGCGTGCCAAATGCTTCAATCAAGAAGTACTCATGATTCATGCCGACAAGGACTGTGAAGGCCTAGAACGGGTCCAGCTAGATGACTATGATGACTACCTCCTTGATTCACTCGATGAAGATGTGGACGTAACAATGGATAGGGAATCCTCATCCAACATCAAGGTAGACGATGCAGATCACATCCAGAAGGAACGCTGCAGGCTCATCATCATGAAGCGCACCCAACACAGGCACCGCACCATCAAGATGAACCAGCAGGGGAGTAGTAATCTCCACGACTACTCCACGGGCGACCTTCATGCCATCATCCATGCTGGTAGGAACGCCCGCAATGTCATCATTTCCAGGCGGCAGGAGCACGTAGAAGTGGAAGCCTACAGCCCCACCCGCTATCAACACCCTCTCGTCTACTTGAAGACTACTCGGAAGCTCAAGCCAGAAGCCGTGGAACAATCTACCCACAGGAAACAGATCCCAAGTTCAAAGAAACGACTCGAGGAAGTCCTCCATGGGCAATGCCTGTACCACCCGAAGAGCAAGCATTCTACTTTTGAATGTCAAGCCCTTCGGAGGGCCCTTGGAGCTCTGCCAAGTCCACGAAGAAAGGCGATGGGACTACCCGACCAGTGATTTACTCATAAATTTTGTACCCGATTCAAGGAGGTTTCCTAAGGGTCTTTTTGGTGTTCCATTTTTTTACACCATTGTTTTGGGACCTTATCTCAAAACAAGAGGTTACGTACACCTAAAGCACCCCTTTTTACCACTTAGTCAGGGTCGCTATTTATGTTTATTTACTCAGGTCAATCATGACTCCCTCGTTAAACTCAGGAAACCTTGTCACAGCCGAACCATGCGAATGCCAAGAGTGGTTGTCTCGTTTGGCAATGACTAGTGGAACCCGTCAATTAATCAAATATAGCACCTACGCTATTGTCTATCAAAAACTACCAGTAACCCCAAATTACTAGTCCCCGACTAGTTTTCTATGTTACTGAAGGGGCCCTGTCCCCAAATTTCCAGTAACACTCTGTTTGCTAGCTTCCGACTAGTATTACGCGTAGTTTATTGAAGGGGCTTTGCTCCCGTACGATCGTGCCAATGGTCTTGCCTGAAATCAATTTTCTCTGACTAGAAGCAGCCTGAAGCACCCGTACCACCTGCACGGAAATCAACTGTGCGATCGACGACCCGATCGACAACTCGCAACCCCTCAAAATGAATCCCCCTCGGTCGGAGGTCCTCTACCACAAGTCGGAGAAGGATTTGGATCGTCTACGACAAGTCGAAGGAGCATTTGGATGGTCTACGACAAGTCGAAGGAGAATTTGGATCGCCTACTCCAAGTCGGAGGAGCATTTGGATGGTCTATGACAAGTTGGAGGAGAATTTGGATCGCCTATTGCAAGTTGGAGGAGGATTTGGATCGTCTACTTTAAGTTGGAGAAGGACCAGCCAGCATCTATTGAATGGTTCCCATCCCCGCCAACTACTCGGACTTCATCAACAATGCCATACCTTCACCAAACGGCCACCACGGCCTGATGATGCCTCAATCTTAGTAGGGCGAGCCAGGGCATCGGACGGGCATGAGTCCTCCAAGCTACCCGACTTAGCCCACCCTTTTAGCTCCTTAATCTTGGTAGGGTGGGCCAGGGCATCGGAAGGGTATGAGTCCTCCAAACTACCTAGCTCAGTCCACCCTTTTAACGCCTTAATCTTAGTAGGGCGGGCCAAGGCATGGGAAGGGCATGAGTCCTCCAAGCTACCCGGCTCAGCCCACCCCTTTTTACGCCTCCATCCTGGTAGGGCGGGCCTGGGCATAGGAAGGACACGAGTCCTCCAAGCTACCTGGCTCAGCCCACCTTTCTTCACCTACGACTTGGTTAGGTGAGCCTAGGCATAGGAAGGGCACAAGTCCTCCAAGCTACCCAGCTCCGCCAACCCTTCTTCGCCTACAACTTGGTTGGGCGGGCGTAGATATTAGAAGGGCTCGAGTCCTCTAAGGTACCCGACTCAGCCCACCTTTTTGCACTACAATCTTGGAAGGGCAGGCTAAAGTATCGGAAGGGCATGGAGCCCCTCCAAGCTACCCGGCTTAGCCCACCTTTTTTGCGCCATCAACCCCGACAACCTATCAGGCCTAGCACCGTTCCAAAAAGGCAGGATCCTCGACTCCTTGACGACTAATTCGACTACACAACTGGCCGGAAGCAGGACTCACACCACTAGTGATTAATTGGAATCGATTCCGACTAGTCTGGGTCTTCCACAAACCGGCGCAGCTTCATCAACAAGCGACACGACTTCGTCGGCAATCACCAACGAATCAAGATCGCCAATTACCCACGAGAAGACTGAGACCCCTATTCAAGAAGGTTTTACGGAGATCTCTAGGGAGTTAGTTTAACCATTGTCTCGAGTTTCATCTCGACACAAGGGGTTTTTTCCCCAAAGAATTCGTTCACCACTCGGTCAAGGAGTTTACCCAAAACAGGCATGTTCGTTCATCCTTACTTCAGCACCATACGACTTATTTTGGCCCGTCCAAGGTATCCCTTTGGGCTAGCCGAGACATCCTTGCTCAATGCCTACTTTTGTACCAACGCAAGTGCAAGATTGCATTGTCCCTTCCTTTGGGCCAACCGAGACTTGTCTTGGCCCACCAAGGAATTGATCGCCTCACATGAAAGATCTCGTCATCTATCCCTTAGGGCCAACTGTGATGTTTTCACAAGTCAACATGAGCATTCTCATGGTCCACCCAAGGATGTGACTGAAGCTACCAGCAAGATTAATTTCTCCCTCATTGACTTCTAGTCACCTTCACATACTTCCAGTACAACTCTATTTATTGGTCCACAACTGGTATACGTGCAAGTTTACTGAAGGGGCCTTGCTCACATACTTTTTGCAATAGACTACTAGTTTTCGACTAGTATTCTTCGTTACTGAAGGGGCTTTGCTCCCCAACTTCCAGTACAACTCCGTTTTACTGGTTTACGACCAGTATTACGTGCAAGATTACTAAAGGGGCATCGCTCCCATATTTCTAGTAATACTCCACTTTACTAGTTGTCGACTAGTACTACGCATAGTCTACTGAAGAGGCTTCGCTCCCATACTTCTAGTAACACTCCATTTTACTAGTTCTCGACTAGTATTACGCGTAGTGTACTAAAGGGGCATCGCTCCAATAGTTCCAGTAACGCTCTGATTACTAGTTCCCGACTAGTATTCTATGTTATTGAAGAGGTTTGTAATCCAATACTTCCAGTAACATTCAGACTATTAGTATCCAACTAGTACTCTATGTTACTGAAGGGGCCTCGCTCCCATACTTATTTCTTCTCATACTAGTTATGCATGGAGTTTATTGCAAGGGCAACACTCCCAACACGGTTTCATATCTATCAGTTACAATATGTCAGTGTTTTACCAGCTGCCCACCGAGGGGTATACCCGAGGTGGTAAGTTTAGGTGAGGAGACGCTGAGATCAGGAACTCAAAGGTGCAAGGAACACAAGATTTTAGACAGGTTCGGGCCGCGAGGCGTGTAATACCCTACGTCCTGTATGGTGGTTTGTATTCCCTTGGGTGTTGATGTTGTGTTTTGAATTGGTCCCTGCCCCCCCTTATATATCCGGGAGGTCAGGGTCACACGGATCTAGTCAATACTAGCCAAGGAATCGTACCCGGGTATAACTCGAGTAGTTTCCTTCTATACCGACTAGCTTTATCTCCTACTCAAACGAGTAGAAAACAACATAAATAAGAGATAAGACAGGCTTTATCTCTTAACCTTGATTAAACTACGTTATGTACACAGCCCCGTAGCCCCGGGTCTGACAAGCCCCCGAGCTCTTCGTAGCTGAGTACTGTAGGCTTCTCAAGTACCTTCAAAGTATTCTTTGGCTTCTCTTGAAGCTCCATCTTGAAGTTCTTCTTCGAGTACTTTCTTGGCTGCATTGAAGCTATGAGGTGCTCATGCCCCGAATTACTTCTTTGGTATGGTGTGCGATTGAAAAATCGCACTCCATATGGAGTAGCCCCCGAGCCTCAGGTTGAATCGGAGAATCAAACTGAGGGTCGCATTAATCATGAATCTTCCTTACTTGCTTTTCAAATAAATTCAAAAAAATAAGTAGTCGATGCCATATATCCCGCAGCCACCGAGCCTTGACTCCAAATCTCTCAGGTTTGGAAATAAGGGTCCAAAAGTCGTGGCATGCAGTGAAAAAATGTCCCCATGAAAAATAACTGGTGTGATGGTATAAATGATAGAAGTTAGATCTGGAATTCGAAAAACCCCTTTTTTCGGGACAATTAACCCTGAAAAAATAATTAACCGAATATTTTATCTAAAGAATCCACCAAATGACCCCTCAGCTTCCGAATATTCCCTAAAACGACTCTTCAACTTCAAAACAGTAAAATTGTATCCAGCCGCTGGTTATTTAACCCCACGGTGACGCCAAGTAAAGATTGTGCTTCCAATCTGCAATCCGCCAAGAACTTCCCAAATCCCCAAATAGAGCCGCACTTCGCCTTCACCCTCTTGGAGAGCCCCAATCCAACCAAAATCTTCCCGCCCCTTTCCCCGCAGCCCCCGAGCAACTCGTGGCGAGCGGATCTAGAAATGACGCCCAAGAGATTTGAGAAGGATGAGAAGAAGAAGAAGAAGGAGGTGCAGCCGCCGGCCGGGGAGTGGACTCACAGTAAGTGCTCCATCAACGATCTCAATAAACTTGTTTCCGAGAGATTGCTCCAAGACAAGAGTCTTGTCAACTGGCGCCCCTCTTTTCGCAAACCATTCCCCTTGGAAAATGTAGACGAAATCGTCATATTTTACCATTTTGCCGAACGGGGTCTGGCCCTCCCCTCTTACTCTTTTTTCCGAGGCCTTATTTATTTCTACGGGCTTGAGCTCCATCATCTCAACCTAAATTCTATTTGCCATATCGCAATCTACATCCAATTCTGTGAAGCCTTCCTCGGAATCGAACCCCATTGGGATCTTTTCCGCTTCCTTTTCCGAGTAAAACCACAACCCACATCCAAAAATCTATCCATTATAGGGGGTGCCGGCATCCAACTTAAACAGCAAGCCGGCGATAGGTATCTCTCCTATAAATTCCCCTCCAACATCCTGAATGGAAGAACCACTGGTTCTACATCAAAAACCATGCCACCAACTGTCACACCCGATTTATAAGAACATAAATCAAGCAATCATATATGCGCCAGGATCAAGTCACGCATATATACAACAGAATTATCAAGATATCACAACACGTATCTCGAAATAAAAATGTATAAATTATAAATGAATATCTTTATTACAACTGAATCAAGAATCAGTTCAAGGAATGCGGAAGCGTAAAATAAATACATGAAAAGTAGGGCGCCACAGGGACGTCGGCTGGGAGACAACGCCTAGAAATCATCGAGTCCGCTGATGTAGTCCTCCACGTCGCCGGGTACTGAGCAACAGTCGAAGATGTCCCAGAGAGAACAGAAGAGTAGAGAAGCAAGTGTGAGTACACAACTTGTACTTAACAAGTATAACACGAATTATGAGGCTCTAGGGTTAGCTGACTCAACTGCATTAGCTTTTAATCTTGGCAAACTTTATTAAAGCTAATTACTACAATGGATGAATTACCATAGCCCAAGTTACATAATAATTAATCAAGATTAAGCATAAAGCTACTGAGAAACCAAGCCAAACCACCAAAGGTACAACCCACTAATCAGACGGAGGATCTGGGCCGCTCATGACTGTGAGCACAGCTGATATATCAGTTTTACACTCTCGAGAGGTTGCACAACTTTACCCACAAGTCGTGAGCTATGCTAGTTGTTCATCACACTTCCTTAGGTGAGATGGCTAGCAAGCACACTACGAGACCTTTACAAAGGATCACGTTAGTAAGGTGTAACCGCTAAGGTTTCTGGATCAGCGATGATGGGGCCCACCTCACGGGGGTACAAGCACACAGCAGAGACCAAGCCGGAGGAGCAGGGACCATTGAAGCTTACCACCCCTCTTGCCCACGCAGGTAAGTTACTCCCGAACCAAAATGACCTAATTAGTAAGTCAAGACCGTCCCATTCCAGTCTTGTGGTTGCGTGGTTGTCCCAGGTTATCGCTCTATGAAACGGTCCTTATGGAGAGTGGCCAACCAAGCACTAAGCACCGTGCTGGCCCCCTAAACCATATTTCTAAAAAAAACATCTTTTAACAAGACGTGAGCCACTCAAGCACACAGCACAGAGGGCCACTCTCAGAGTTAAGTTGCATATAACCATTAATCAAATTAATTAAAAAGGACCGAGGTGTGTGAGAGCGCAGCACCTAGCACAACTAACCAAAATGCAACCCCAGGGTATTATATTAAGGATAACAGGTGGCTAGGAAATCCTTATAGGCATACAGAATTAAATGCAGTATGAAATTGTATTTAATAGTGATAGGATATTCATGTTATACTTGCCTTCCTCAAAGTTCTCCTGCTGCTGCTCAAAAGCTGCAGAAGATGGTGGCTCCTGGTACTCGTCCAAAGGTTCAGCGTCTACTCACGATCGCAACGCCAAAACATGGTCCAGCACATACACATACATACAAACAAAGACAAACGATAAGAAACAGTACAAAATTACATTAAAAATAGCACACTAAACTATGCTAGAACTGTTCTACGCGTTACAACGATCGTGTGAGCGCGAAAACCGCCTAAAACGGAGCTAAGACGTGAAATCTAGGGTTAAAACAAGGTCCAGGGGTCTTTCTGTAAGAAAATAGGAAAATCAGGGGTTTCTGTGCGAAAATCGAGGGCCTAAACATAATTAAAGGCTAGATCTGGGGTCTAACCCGCAAAAACACCAGGGTGGACGGCGGGTTCTATTTCTAAAGAACTCAGGGGCCTAAACGAATAAAATAGGACTTAACAGCAAATATCTTTGAACTACACAGGAGCGCGGGTTGATTCCAGGAAAACCCGAGGGCTCTTTAGCAAAAAGATCAGGCTGAAACGGTATGCTCTAATTAGGGCCGCTGTATCTTGATCGGGTGGCTCTGATCAAAGGGGATGGGGTAGGCGGTCTGGCCGGCGGCGTTGACTCGCCGGAGGTCTCTCCCGTGGCGGCGCCTCGCCGGAGTTGGGCAAACTTGGCCGTCCGGGCTCCATCTGGGATGAGATCAAGCCCTGGAGATAGAGCACGACGTGGTGAACTCATTTAGGCACTCAAGAAGGCTAATTAGGGCTCGGGTCGGTGCTCCCCACGGCGGAGGTGGCACTGGGTCACGGCGGGAAGGGGAACGCGCTCGCGCAGAGGGAGAGAGGAAGGGAGAAGGGGTACGGCGCGTTCCTTACCACCCCTGGAAGCTGCGACAACGACTAGCGGCCGAGGATTGGTGGCGCCA
Organism: Panicum hallii; assembly: GCF_002211085.1. NCBI lineage: Eukaryota > Viridiplantae > Streptophyta > Magnoliopsida > Poales > Poaceae > Panicum > Panicum hallii. The sequence goes on along the minus strand of NC_038046.1, from coordinate 24,411,099 downwards.
GAGTGGAATTGGGCTCAGTCGACGGCGGCGTCACCCTCGGGTCGGGCGGCGGCACGGCTCGGGGAAGGCCGGGGGTGTGGAGGCGGCTTAGGGAGGGAGGTGTGAGGGACGGCTGCGGCTAAGAAAGGGGGGGCGGGGCGGCCTCGGCGTGCGGGTTGCCCAGCAACGGATGCCGCGCAGCCCGCGGGTGGTTGCAGCTCGCCCCCATCCGAGCGCGGGCGTGCTTCTAGAAGGGTCCAGGCGGGGGATGGGACCGACGTGCGGCTCGGGGAAGGGGCCTAGAGGCGCGGCGGGGTGGGGCCACGGCCAGCGACGGGCGGCCGGCCGGTGGGGAGAAGAACAGGGGAGGGGGAAGGAAAGAGAGGGAAGGAGCTGACGCTCGGGTGGGAGAAAGGCGCCGACAGGCGGGCCCGAGGTGGCAGCGAGAGAGAGAGGGGTACACGCGGGGTGGTCGGGCTGAGGACGGAAGTGGGCCGGGCGTGGCCCATGCGGAAAGAAAAGAGGAGGGAAAGGGGGCCCGAGGGGAAGAGGGAGAAGTGGCCTGCGGGAAAAGGAGATGGGCCCAAAGGAGAGGGAGGGAGAGTTTGGGCTGCTGGCTGGGCTGCTGCTCTCTTTTCCTTTCCCTTTTTCTTTCTTTTTTTCTACAAACTATTCCAAATCAATTTGAATTCAAAAGAGGTTTGAATTCAAACCCAACTACTCAAGCAAACCAAGGAAATGCACCAGCATGAATGCACAAACATGTTGACCCTAAATAAATTTTAATCACTTGTGATATAAAATTAGTTTAAATGCGAGATAAAATAAGGCAAACCCTGGAAATTTGATCTAAGCCAAAATAAATTCATTAAAATTTGGGAAAATCACATTAGGGTGTTACAAACCTACCCCCCTTACAGGAATCTCGTCCCGAGATTCGAATAGGCTAGCTAGCAAAGAGATCGGGATATGTCTTCCTCAGCTCATCTTCTCTCTCCCAGGTAGCCTCATCTTCCGGGTGATGACTCCACTGAACACGGCACATCTTGATCTTCTTGTTCCTGGTAACTCTCTCAGATGTCTCCAGAATCTTCACCGGATGCTCGGTGTAGGTCAGATCCTCCTGCACATCTAACCCTTCTATCGGTGCTTGCTCTTCTAGCACCCTCAAGCACTTCTTCAGCTGAGACACATGAAACACATCATGCACTCCCGAGAGGTTGGGAGGTAACTCCAAATGATATGCCACCTCACCTTTCTGTTCCAACACCTTGAACGGACCGATGTATCGAGGGGCTAGCTTCCCTCTCACATTAAACCTGCGAATTCCTCTCATCGGCGAGACCTTTAGGTACACATAGTCACCTACAGCAAAGGTCAGATCTCGACGACGAGCATCCGCGTAGCTCTTTTCTGACGAGTCTGTGCGACCCTCAGGTTCTCTCGCACCTGTTGTACGAGGTGTTCTACCTCTTCAACAATATCCGGACCAAACACCTGCCTCTCGCCAATCTGATCCCAATACAGTGGAGTCCTGCACTTCCGACCATACAGGGCCTCGAAAGGAGATTTCTTCAGACTGGCCTGATAGCTGTTGTTGTATGAAAACTCTGCATACGGTAGGCATTTATCCCAGTTGGTACCATACTGTATAGCGCAGGCTCGAAGCATATCCTCCAACACTTGGTTGGTTCTCTCTGTCTGCCCATCTGTCTGAGGATGATAAGCGGTACTGAAGCGTAACTTCGTATCCAGTGAATCATGCAACTGCTCCCAGAACCGTGAAGTGAACTGAGATCCTCGGTCAGATATGATCTTCTTCGGAACTCCATGCAGACAGACAATCCTGGAGATGTACAACTCTGCGAGTCTAGCGCCGGAGTAAGTAGTGTTTACCGGAATGAAGTGGGCAACCTTCGTCAACCGATCCACTACTACCCATATGGAGTTGTACCCTTTCTGAGTACGAGGCAATCCCACAATGAAGTCCATAGTGATCTCCTCCCATTTCCACTCTGGAATCCTCAACGGCTGCAACAGACCTGCTGGTCTCTAATGCTCTGCCTTGACACGCTGACAACTGTCACAAATAACCACGTACTCCACAACGGAACGCTTCATTCCATACCACCAGAATCGTTCCTTGAGGTCATAATACATCTTCGTGCTGCCCGGATGAATGGAATATGCCATATCATGAGCTTCACTCAAGATCAGCTTCCTGAGATCCTCTACATCTGGCACACATATCCGACCCTTGTACCACAAGGTACCCTGATCATCCTCTCTGAAATGAGGTGCCTTGCCAATCTTGAGCAATTCACGGATTTCCTGCAGCTTCATATCTTCTTTCTGATGCTGCCTGATCTCTGCCTCTAGGGTGGGTTCTGCCTCGAATGATGTACCCGAGGTGTGATGCAAGAAACCCAGACTCAACTGCTCAAATTCCTCGCATAACTCCTGAGGCATCTGAAAAGCCACGGCCATGTTAACATAGCTCTTCCTACTCAGAGCATCTGCTACAACATTGGCCTTGCCCGGATGATAGTGAATCTCCAGATCATAATCCTTGACCAACTCTAGCCATCTTCTCTGCCGCATGTTCAGCTCATTTTGCATGAAAATATACTTGAGGCTCTTGTGATCAGTGTAAATATCACACCTTTGCCCAAACAAGTAATGCCTCCATATCTTCAGAGCATGCACAACTGCGGCTAACTCCAGATCATGAGTGGGATAATTCAGCTCGTGTTGGCGCAACTGCCGCGAAGCATAAGCTATCACTCTGCCTTCCTGCATCAGAATGCAACTAAGACCATCTCTTGAAGCATCACAATATACTGTGAACCTCTTGCTCTGGTCTGGCAGAGTAAGGACTGGCGCCGTAGTCAACCTCTTCTTCAGCTCCTCGAAGGCCTTCTGACGCTCATCAGTCCAAGAGAAATCCACACCCTTCTCCAGCAAAGAAGTCAAGGGCTTCGCAATCTTGGAGAAATTCTCAATGAACCTCCGATAATATCCTGCTAAGCCCAGAAAAGAGCGGACCTCCTTCACTGTCTGCGGTACCACCCAGTCAAGCACATCCTTCACCTTTCCAGGGTCCATAGCAATACCTCCCCTGGAGATGACATGACCGAGGAATGGAACCTCGTCATTCCAGAACTCGCACTTGCTGAGCTTGGCATACAGCTTGTGCTCTCGGAGTCTCTGCAACACAAGCCTCAGGTGCTTCTCATGCTCTGCTTCTGACTTGGAATATATCAGGATATCATTAATGAATATCACCACAAAGGTGTCCAGATAATCCATGAAAACCTTGTTCATCAGATGCATGAAGAAAGCCGGAGCATTGGTCAAGCCAAAGGACATGACCGTATACTCGTATAGCCCATACTTGCAGGTGAATGCCGTCTTCAAAATATCCTCGGAACGAATCTTCAGCTGGTGATAACCCCAACGCAGATCAATCTTCGAGAATACACAAGCACCTTGAAGCTGATCAAAGAGATCCTCGATACGAGGCAATGGATGCTTATTCTTGATAGTGACTGCATTCAGATCCCGATAATCGACGCACATTCTCTTCGCTCCATCCTTTTTCTCTACAAGCAATACAGGAAAAGCCCAATGTGAGAAACTACGACGGATATAACCCTTGGCTAGCAACTCGTCAACAGTCTTCTTAACTTCCTTGTGCTCAACGGGTGCCATACGATAGGGCCGCTTAGCAATAGAAGCTATGCCAGGCAAGAGATCAATAGAAAACTCAATGTCGCGATCAGGCGGCATACCTGGCAAATCATCCGAAAAGACATCCGGGAATTCAGACACCACGCGAATACCATCCGTGGGTCTAGCTTCCATCTGACAAAGAATTCCAGAAGGTTCCGAAGCACTGACTATGACCTCCTGTCCATCTGGTGCTGACAAGTGGATAGTCCTCTGGGCACAGTCAATCTTGACACCCCATCTAACAAGGGTCTCCATTCCCAAGATCACATCGATACCCTTGGTGTCTAGCACCATCAGATTAGCACTGAACTCTACCCCCCTTATGACAACACTGACTCTGGGGCAGAAGATATGAGACCTCAACTGCCCTCCCGGAGAAGATACTAACATGCCCCTCTTCAATGTGCTAGTATGAATGCCATGATGCTCAACAAAAGACCGGGTAATGAAAGAATGCGTAGCACCAGTATAAAAAGCACTGTAGCAGGGTGAGTATTGACCATAAATGTACCAATAACCACGTTGGGAGCCTCGGCCGCTGACTCAGCCATCACGTGGTTCACCCTGCCCTGGGATGGCGCCTTGGGTTGAGCTGGGCGCCCCTGCTGTCCCGACTGCGCCTTCCGAGGACAGACGTTAGCGTAGTGTCCCGGCTCGCCACAGTGAAAGCATACCCGTGGGAGTATGGGAGCCTGCTGCCCGGCAGGAGGAGTAGGCACTCCCTGCCACGGAGCTAGTGGAGCGGGTGGAGCAGAGCGTGCCGGAGGTGCTGGAAGCCTCTGACCCTGTCCTGCCTGCTGCTGCTGCTGAGGACGAGGCGGGTACTGCTGCTGGCGCTGCTGGTACTGCTGGATCTGCCTCTGGTGCTGCTGCTGCTACTGCGGGTACTGGTACCGAGGCCGGGTGTTACTGCCAGACGCAGCAGGAGCCATCTTCCTCTTCTTGTCCTCAATCTCCCGGCGCTTGCGCTCGGTGTTGAGGGCAGCGTCAACCAGCTGGTTGAAGTTGTCGAAGCGGTGGTTGATGAGCGCGTACTCCAGGTGGTCATCGAGTCCCTCCCTGAAGCGCTTCTGCTTATCACCATCATGGGCGACCTCAGCGGGGGCGTAGCGAGCGAGCTGGAGGAAACGATCACCGTATTCGGTCACCGTCATAGCTCCCTGAAATGAGAATCACCGAAAAAAGAGGATGGAATTTACTCAGCATTTCTTATAACAAGGGTGGGTTTGAGCTCAAGAAGAAATTGCGGAAAGATTTTACTCTAATTTACCTGCTTAAGCGCAAGGAACTCCTTGTGCTTCATCTTCATCACTCCAGCAGGGATGTGGTGGTGCCTGAAACGCTCCCGGAACTGGGCCCAAGTGAGGGTGTCGCGGTCCCGAGCTGGATAGGACTCCCACCAGTCAAGGGCTGAGCCTCGCAGCTGCCCTGCTGCGTATATGACTCGCTCCCTGTCGTCGCACTGAGCGACATCCAACTGGTGTTCCACTGAACGAAGCCAGTCGTCAGCCTGGAGTGGATTAGCCGCATGGGAGAACGTCGGCGGGTGACCCCTCAGAAAATCCGCGCGCCTGTTGCGGGGTTGCTGCGGTGGAGGAGGTGGTGGCTGAGCGTGGATCTGCTGCAGAGTCTGAACAGTGTTGTTCAGAGTGGCCATCATCTGCATCTGGAGCTGGAAGAACTGCTCCGGAGTCAGAGGTGGAGGCATCGGCAGCGGCTGGTCGGTACTCTGGTTGTTCTGCCCTTGCTGGCCAGAACCGGTGCCGGTGCTCCTGGTGTTCACCATCTGTTTGCAGCACGGCGAAATTTATAAGAGATAGATATTGTACAACTTCCGAAAAGAAAACTCTGACAAGATAAAATAGAGAGAAAGGATGTACGGCTTTACCCCCAACGTTCTAGCTCAATTTTTGATTATTAAATTCAGGTTTGTATTAAAGTCGATTTGCATGAGCAAGTTTAACTTCTAAACTATGCAATCAACCAAAAATCCAAATCAAACATTTTGCACAATCACAAACATTCAATATTCAAGCGTTAGTCGAGTTTATCACTCCACTCGACTAAAACAAACAGGCGCTCTAGCGTATTTTTGCAAAGGCATCCCAGACTTATGAGGATAGTCAGAAAATCACAGGCCAACGTCTACGAAAACTATCAGACTAATTCTCGGAAAATGCAGAGAGGATTAGCAAACTCGAGGTTGAGAGCTCAAGGAATAGAAGCAGAAACGAATGTTTGAGTTTGTGGAAGCAAGTCAAGCGAACGGAAGTCCCTAAACTCAACCATTTCTATCTAGGCTTCGTCCTACAGTCAACACGGCTCTGATACCAATTCTATCACACCCGATTTATAAGAACATAAATCGAGCAATCATATATGCGCCAGGATCAAGTCACGCATATATACAACAGAATCATCAAGATATCACAACACGTATCTCGAAATAAAAACATATAATTTATAAATGAATATCTTTATTACAACTGAATCAAGAATCAGTTCAAGGAATGCGGAAGCGTAAAATAAATACATGAAAAGCAGGGCGCCACAGGGACGTCGGCTGGGAGACAACGCCTAGAAATCGTCGAGTCCGCTGATGTAGTCCTCCACGTCGCCGGGTACTGAGCAGCAGTCGAAGATGTCCCAGAGAGAACAGAAGAGTAGAGAAGGCAAGTGTGAGTACACAACTTGTACTCAACAAGTATAACACAAATTATGAGGCTCTAGGGTTAGCTGACTCAACTGCATTAGCTTTTAATCTTGGCAAATTTTATTAAAGCTAATTACTACAATGGATGAATTACCATAGCCCAAGTTACATAATAATTAATCAAGATTAAGCATAAAGCTACTGAGAAACCAAGCCAAACCACCAAAAGTACAACCCACCAATCAGACGGAGGATCTGGGCCGCTCATGACTGTGAGCACAGCTGATATATCAGTTTTACACTCTCGAGAGGTTGCACAACTTTGCCCACAAGTCGTGAGCTACGCTAGTTGTTCATCACACTTCCTTAGGTTAGATGGCTAGCAAGCACACTACGAGACCTTTACAAAGGATCACGTTAGTAAGGTGTAATCGCTAAGGTTTCTGGATCAGCGATGATGGGGCCCACCTCACGGGGGTACAAGCACACAGCAGAGACCAAGCCGGAGGAGCAGGGACCATTGAAGCTTACCACCCCTCTTGCCCACGCAGGTAAGTTACTCCCGAACCAAAATGACCTAATTAGTAAGTCAAGACCGTCCCATTCCAGTCTTGTGGTTGCGCGGTTGTCCCAGGTTGTCGCTCTATGAACCGGTCCTTATGGAGAGTGGCCAACCAAGCACTAAGCACCGTGCTGACCCTCTAAACCATATTTCTAAAAAAACATCTTTTAACGAGACGTGAGCCACTCAAGCACACAGCACAGAGGGCCACTCTCAGAGTTAAGTTGCATATAACCATTAATCAAATTAATTAAAAAGGACCGAGGTGTGTGAGAGCGTAGAACCTAGCACAACTAACAAAAATGCAACCCCAGGGTATTATATTAAGAATAACAGGTGGCTAGGAAATCCTTATAGGCATACAGAATTAAAATGCAGTATGAAATTATATTTAATAGTGATAGGATATTCATATTATACTTGCCTTCCTCAAAGTTCTCCTGCTGCTGCTCAAAAGCTGCAGAAGATGGTGGCTCCTGGTACTCGTCCAAAGGTTCAGCGTCTACTCACGATCGCAACGCCAAAACATGGTCCAGCACATACACATACATACAAACAAAGACAAAAGATAAGAAACAGTACAACATTACATAAAAATAGCACACTAAACTATGTTAGAACTATTCTACGCGTTACAACGATCGTGTGAGCGCGAAAACCGCCTAAAACGGAGCTAAGACGTGAAATCTAGGGTTAAAACAAGGTCCAGGGGTCTTTCTGTAAGAAAACAGGAAAACCAGGGGTTTCTGTGCGAAAACCAAGGGCCTAAATATAATTAAAGGCTAGATCTGGGGTCTAACCCGCAAAAACACCGGGGTGGATGGCGGGTTCTATTTCTAAAGAACTCAGGGGCCTAAACGAATAAAACAGGACTTAACTGCAAATATCTTTGAACTACACAGGAGCGCGGGTTGATTCCAGGAAAACCCGAGGGCTCTTGAGCAAAAAGATCAGGCTAAAACGGTATGCTCTAATTAGGGCCGCTGGATCTTGATCGGGTGGCTCTGATCAAAGGGGATGGGGTAGGCGGTCTGGCCGGCGGCGATGACTCGCCGGAGGTCTCTCCCGTGGCGGCGCCTCGCCGGAGTTGGGCAAACTTGGCCGTCCGAGCTCCATCTGGGATGAGATCAAGCCCTGGAGATAGAGCACGACGCGGTGAACTCATTTAGGCACTCAAGAAGGCTAATTAGGGCTCGGGTCAGTGCTCCCCACGGCGGAGGCGGCACTGGGTCACGGCGGCAAGGGGAACGCGCTCGCGCAGAGGGAGAGAGGAAGGGAGAAGGGGTACGGCGCGTTCCTTACCACCCCTAGAAGCTGCGACGACGACTAGCGGCCGAGGATTGGCGGCGCCGGAGTTGAATTGTGGCAGCACAGGGGTCGGTCGACGGCGGCGTCACCCTCGGGTCGGGCGGCGGCACGGCTTGGGGAAGGCCGGGGGTGTGGAGGCGGCTTAGGGAGGGAGGTGTGAGGGACGGCTGCGGCTAAGAAAGGGGGGGCGGGGCGGCCTCGACGTGCGGGTCGCCCGGCAACGGATGCCGCGCATCCCGCGGGTGGTTGCGGCTTGCCCCCATCCGAGCGCGGGCGTGCTTCTAGAAGGGTCCAGGCGGGGGATGGGACCGACGTGCGGCTCGGGGAAGGGGCCCAGAGGCGCGGCGGGGTGGGGCCACGGCCAGCGACGGGCGGCTGGCCGGCTGGGAAAAGAACAGGGGAGGGGGAAGGAAAGAGAGGGAAGGAGCTGACGCTCGGGTGGGAGAAAGGCGCCGACAGGCGGGCCCGATGTGGCAGCGAGGGAGAGAGGGGTACACGCGGGGTGGTTGGGCTGAGGAAGGAAGTGGGCCGGGCGTGGCCCATGCGGAAAGAAAAGAGGAGGGAAAGTTCTGCTATTCTGCCACTGCTAACTGAAAATCGTCTTCAGGGACACACAGAGTTGTACCGGAGCTACCCTCCGCAACCCGACATCCCTTGACCGGACCACCTTCTCCCCAGCGCCGCAGCCAAAGTGAAGAGAGCTCGAGCAACTGAGGCACTGCCGGGCAGCGAGACCACGGAAAGCGGGAGCCCCCTGGCGGAAAGGGAAGCCGAGGGTGAGGTGAGAAGGGACAACTCCCCCGGACCATCCATGGAGTTGACCGAAACTCTGCCTTCGGTCCCGTAGGGTCGTCAGGTTGTGCGCAAACGGAAAGCGCAAGTAGTCGAGTCCTCCAGGTATGAATTTCCTACCTTGTCATATAGCGGTATTGTTGCACGCTAACATTATCCTTTTGTAGTCCACCTGCTTCTCCTCCCAAGCCCGAGCGCCAAGAGGTGGGAACAGATCCATCAGCTTCTTTGACAGGATCGGTTACCATTATCGTGGTGGGCACCACGCCACCAGCTGATGTGACCCTGCCGCCAGCAATGAGTACCGTGGTTGAGACACCACGAGCTCTGAGAGTGAAGAAGGCTGTCATGATGAAGTCTTCGCTGTAAGTATAGATCTTTGCTTGCACAATAAACATCCTGTTCATCTCGACTTGTGCAATAACATAACAGTCTGCTTCATTAGGTCTGCGAGCGAGATGAGGCACAAGTCAAAACCTGCCGCAGCTGCCCCAGCCCCTGAGCCACCAGCCTCAGAGGAGCCCATGCCCAAGGAGCCAGCCCCGAGGTGGACACAACGCTACCCGACCTGCCACCCCCCGAGCCCCAACAAGCCGAAGCCAGGGCTGGTGGTGAGGAACAAGTCGAGGCCACTGAAGCTGCTCCTGCAGATGGCACAGGTAAGTGTCTGACCACCCACGGCTAGCTGCTTAGACGACAGACATTATGTACTGAATGCATCTTGACTTGCAGGTGCCCAGCAACCACCTTCTAAAGAAACCGCAGGGACCTCAAGGAGCCCTGGAGACCTGCTGATGGCCGGACGCGGATACCAGAACATCATCACCACAGATCTGGTGGATGATCCTGATGAGGACATCAACTACAATACAAGAACATCTACATCAGCAGCACCAGAAGCATTCCAGGCGGCACCTCCACTCCAGGCCCAGGCACCATCCCCTACACTTGGGCCAATTACTCGGGCCCGTGCGAGGGAATTGAACTACATCATGCTATTGAAGAATGAAGGCCCAGAAGAATAGCAGTTGGCCCAACAAGAGGCCCAACCTTCGCAACCCTAGGCATGAACAGTACCCGTGGGTACTGTAGCGCACGCCCCTCCTGGCCGCCAGGGGCTGCGTACCCTATTTAGATAGACTTCTCTTTTATTTTCAGACTTGAGTTTTGTTTTACATCTAGCTTTAGCTACTCCTGAACATGCGCAAATCAGCGCTGTCCTCGTGTACTGCAGAACTCCACCTTCGAGTGATATATAGATTGCTCGCCTCTTCTTCTTGTTCATTCTTTGATTGCGAACATGAATTGATCTTCGTGATCAGGCTGATCTTGCACAAACAAGGTCGGTAACCACAGGGAGTTGGTTCAGCGATTGCATTGGCGGTTCGGGTTCGCTCGTCGTAGTCGGATCGTGAGGGTCTACTTTCATCAAGTCGAAACTATCCCCACTCACCGAAAGATCGGGCACTTCGGCTCTATCAAGTGGTATCAGGATTCCAGCTTGATCGGTGAGTTTATCTAGTGTTCTTCCCCTTCCTACAGTCCACAAAACCAAAAAATATATTTCAGGATAGATCATTGTCCCAGCAACCTTTTGAGCCTTGCACTTTCTTTCAATAATTTGCATTGTTGAATTTGTGTGCTTACATGTTAAATTGTTGCTGGTTGCATTGTGTCTCTCATTTCTTTTCTTTCTTCCACCACTCGCGATCTCCCCGTTCTGCGCGATCCTTCTGATCGCGTCCCTCCCCCCTTTCGCGCCGACCCGCCCTCCCCTGCCTTGTGTGCCAAGTCAAAAAAAAAAAACAAGAGGAAACCGATTTCCCCTGAGATTGCCCTTCCCCTGAGAGCGCTGATTCCCCCAATCACGCTTCACCTGATCGCGCCCTCCTGTTTGTTTATTTTGGAAAGCAATCACAAAAAAAGGGACGTCAGGATCTTGAGAGAGAGAGAGAGAAATACCCCTACCCTTCCTGAAAAAGTGTGTGTGGTAACTTGCTCATTTGTTTTCCTCTGTTCATATAATCAGTTTGTGAGTTTCTCCAAACAAAAGAAAAAGAAAAAAACAGAAAAAAAACAAAAAAACAAAAGAAGGAAACAGCAAGGAGGTGGGCAATATGTTTGTTTGGGGGCAGGCTCGGTTCTGGCTGCGCGCAAGCCGTGTGCGCTCCCTGCTGCACTTCTTTTTCTGTGTTCTTTTTTTTTCCTACCCTTGCTCCACCTTTCGCACTTTGTTTCCAGTAGCTTTGTGACGTGTTTGGCACTATAATTCAACCTTGCATTATTGTTTGATTGTGCTAATCTTTGCATTGGGTGCAGCCTACCCAGAATTCCACATAGTTCTACGATGAGTAGACCTTGTTTCTCCAGGCAATCGCTCCTCCAATCTTGCGCCGGTTCTACATGTTGGTTGCAGCTCACCCCTGTATGCTTGGTAAGAACGGATAAGAATTTGATAACAGCACTACTGTGAGCGCCTTGTGAGCCGTTACACCCTTGTTGTCGTAGGCTTTGTTTTTGTGTTTGCGCTCACTATGGCAAGAGACGAAGGCACGACGGATGACCAGCTGCAGGATATGCAGACACGGGTTGACGGACTTGCCGCGGACATGAAGATGATGCATGAACGGCTTGACTCGATGATCACGTCGTCGAACGAGCGGTTCGACCGGCTAGACCTCGCTCAGACGGCCACTAAGACCACGCTCGACGACATCATGTCACGCCTCGATGCGTTGAACACGACGATCATGGAGTTGCAGAAGGATTATGGCAGTGACACGGAACAGGAAGAGGGAACTCGCAGCGGTCGTGCCCGCCGTGTGGTACGTCATCAACATAATGACTCTTGCTAAGATTAAATTTAAAATTCCATCTTTTAATGGCAAATATGATCCTGCTGCTTATCTTGATTGGGAACTAGAGGTCGACCAGAAATTTTCATGCCATGATATTCCTGCTAGTTCTCAAGTTAAAGCTGCTATTAGTGAATTTACTGATTTTGCTTTAATTTGGTGGCATGAATATAAGCAAAAACATCCCCCTCCCACCACTTGGACTCAATTAAAAGCTGCCATGCGACACAGATTTGTCCCTTCATATTATGCACGAGATTTGCTTGAAAAAATGCAGTGCTTTCGGCAAGGTCCACAATCTGTTGAGGACTACTATCAGGAGTTACAAAAAGGTATGATTCGTTGTGGTTTTTTTGAGACAGACGACGCTGCTATGGCACGTTTTCGCGGTGGTTTGAACCGCGAAATTTAGGACATACTTGATTATAAGGAATATAATGATATGACCATATTGTTTGCATATGCTTGCAAAGCTGAACGTGAAGTGCAGGGTCGCCGCTCGAAGACATATTCTAACTCTTTTGCAGGAAGAAGCCTGGCAACCAGCTCAGTGCCTGCCCTGCCTGCGCCATCCACGACCAGCACTACGCCGCGCGAGAGGCCGACCAAACCTGCAGCAGCCCCGTCCACAGGCGCAGCTCCCGCCACAGGCCGTACACGGGATATTCAGTGTCATCGGTGCAGAGGATTTGGACACGTGATTCAGGATTGTCCTAACAAGCACACTTTGCTCATTCGTGACGATGGTGAGTACTCTTCCGCTAGTGATTCTGAGGAAACTGAATATGTTATGTTTGCCACTGACCATGCAGCTAAGGCGGAGGTACATGTCAACCCGGGTGACGCCGATAGGTATGAAAGTCTTGTTGCGCAGCGTGTTCTTAGTACACAGGTCGTCCCACCCGAGAAGAATCAGCGACACACTCTGTTCCATACAAAGGGCGTTGTGCAGGAGCGGTCGAATCGCATCATCATCGACAGCGGCAGCTGCAACAACTTGGCGAGTACCATGCTGGTCGAGAAGTTGTCATTACCCACTCGTAAGCATCCAAATCCATATCACATTCAGTGGCTTAATGATGGTGGAAAAATTAGAGTAACACGGTCGGTGCATGTCCCTTTCTCCATGGGTGCTTATTCTGACTTTGTCGATTGTGATGTTAGTCCAAAGGAAGCATGCTCTTTGTTACTTGGTAGACCTTGGCAATATGATACTGATAGCTTGCATCATGGTCGTTCGAATCATTATTCTTTCATGTTTAAGTGTCAGAAAATAATTATACATCCAATGACACCTGAACAAATTGTTAAAGATGATCTTGCTCGAGCTGCTAGGAATGCTAAACAACTTGAACCATCACCATCGACCTCTAATTCTGAAATCAAGTCGAATGCTCCCGTTTTATTTGCTACACGTGCTGAGTTTGATGATCTCCGCGATGCTCATTTGCCCTGCTATGCACTTGTATGCTCTAGTATGCTCGTTTCACTTGATGATGCACCATCTTTGGATATTCCCCCTGCGGTTGCTAACCTTTTGCAGGAGTACGCTGATGTCTTTCCCAAAGACTTGCCATCGGGTCTTCCACCGCTCCGTGGTATTGAGCATCAGATTGATCTCATCCCCTGCGCACAGCTTCCGAACCGCGCACCATACCGTACAAATCCGGATGAGACAAAGGAGATCCAGCGCCAGGTGTAGGCGTTGCTTGACAAGGGTTACATCCGTGAGTCTCTTAGCCCTTGCTCCGTTCCTGTGTTACTTGTTCCAAAGAAAGAAGGATCATGGCGTATGTGTGTAGACTGTCGTGCTATTAATAATATCACCATTCGTTATTGATATCCTATACCACGCCTTGATGATATGCTAGATGAGCTTAGTGGTGCCATTTTCACTAAGATTGATTTGCGTAGTGGTTACCACCAGATTAGAATGAAACTGGGTGATGAATGGAAAACGGCCTTTAAAACGAAATTTGGGTTATATGAATGGTTGGTTATGCCGTTTGGATTGACTAACGCTCCCGGTACCTTTATGCGCTTAATGAATGAAGTTCTAAGGCCTTTGATAGGATTGTTCTTTGTTGTCTATTTTGATGATATCCTGCTTTACAACAAGTCTATGCAAGAACATTTAGAACATTTGCATGCTGTTTTTGATGCGTTGCGTGCTGCTCACTTGTTTGGCAACATAGAAAAATGCATCTTTTGCACACAATGTGTCTCGTTTCTTGGCTATGTTGTTACTCCACAGGGCATTGAGGTGGACAGCAGCAAGATCAATGCCATTTGGGAATGGCCTACACCGACGACGGTCACACAGATTTGGAGCTTTCTTGGACTTGCAGGATTCTACCGTCGGTTCGTCCGTGATTTCAGCTCCATTGCAGCCCCTTTGCACGAGCTTACAAAGAAAGGTGCGCCATTTGCTTGGGGTGACTCGCAGGAGGTAGCGTTCAACACTTTGAAAGATAAGTTAACACATGCTCCCCTCTTGCAATTGCTTGATTTTAATAAAGTGTTTGAGCTTGAATGTGATGCTAGCGGTATTGGGCTAGGTGCTGTTTTGTTACAAGAAGGAAAAGCGGTTGCTTATTTTAGTGAGAAAGTAAGCGATGCTAGCCTGAGATATTCTACTTATGATAAGGAGCTTTATGCTTTAGTTCGCACTTTGCAAACATGGCAGCACTATCTCTGGCATCGCGAGTTTATAATCCATTCTGATCATGAGGCTTTGAAACATATTCGTACCCAAACAAATCTGAACCGTCATCATGCTAATTGGGTAGAATTCATTGAGTCTTTCCTTTACATTATTAAACACAAGAATGGGAAGGAAAATATCATTGCTGATGCTTTGTCTCGTCGATATACCATGCTGTCCCAGTTAGATTTTAAAATCTTTGGCTTGCAAACTGTGAAAGATCAATATGTCGATGATGCTGATTTTAAAGATATCTTAGCTCATTGTATGAATGGCAAACCATGGGGCAAATTTCACATGCAGCATGGGTTCCTGTTTCGCGCTAACAAGCTGTGTGTTGCAGCAAGCTCGGTTCGTCTTTTGTTGTTATAGGAAGCACACGGAGGCAGTCTCATGGGACACTTTGGCATCTACAAGACGCATGAGGTGCTGGCCGCCCACTTCTTTTAGCCCCAGATGCGCCGTGATGTCGAGCGCCTTGTTGCCTGCTGCACTACTTGTCAGAAAGCTAAGTCACGACTGAACAACCATGGTTTGTATATGCCTTTTCCTATCCCTACTTTCCCTTGGCTTGATATTTCTATGGACTTTGTTTTGGGATTGCCTAGAACTAAGAAGGGGAGGGATACCATTTTTGTGGTTGTTGATAGATTCTCCAAAATAGCTCATTTTATACCATGTCATAAGACTGATGATGCTAGCAGTGTTGCTGAATTGTTCTTTCGAGAGATTATTCATTTGCATGGTATTCCAAATACAATAGTCTCTGATCGTGATGCTAAGTTTCTTAGTCATTTTTGGAGATCACTTTGGTATAAATTGGGAACTAAATTGCTGTTTAGCGATGGACAAACTGAGGTGGTTAATAGAACTTTGTCAACCATGCTTAGGGCTGTTTTAGACAAAAATTTGAAACGTTGGGAAGATTGCCTGCCTCATGTTGAGTTTGCTTATAATCATGCAACACATTCTTCTACAAAGATGTGCCCTTTTCAGATTGTTTATGGTTATATTCCTCGGGCGCCTATTGATTTGTTTTCGCTTGATGCTGCGGACGCCCCACACATAGATGCTGTTGCCCATGTTGAACACATGATTAATTTGCATGAACAGACTCAACAAAACATTGCTGCTGCTAATGCTAAATATCAAGTTGCTGATAGTAAAGGTAGAAAACTTGTTACTTTTGAACCTGGTGATATGGTTTGGTTGCATTTGAGAAAGGATCATTTTCCTACTTTGCGCCGTTCTAAATTGATGCCTCGTGCTGCTGGTCCTTTCAAGGTACTAACCAAGATTAATGATAATGCTTATATCCTTGACCTGTCTGCGGAGTTTGGTATTTCCACTAGTTTTAATGTAGCAGATTTGAAACTGTACACGGGAGAAGATGAGGAGTTGCCGTCGAGGGCGACTTCGGTTCAAGAAGGGGAGGATGATGAGGACATCAACTACAATACAAGAACATCTACATCAGTAGCACCAGAAGCATTCCAGACGGCACCTCCACTCCAGGCCCAAGCACCATCCCCTACACCTGGGCCAATTACTCGGGCCCGTGCGAGGGAATTGAACTACATCATGCTATTGAAGAATGAAGGCCTAGAAGAATAGCAGTTGGCCCAACAGGAGGCCCAACCTTCGCAACCCTAGGCGTGAAACTGTAGCGCGCGCCCCTCCTGGCCGCCAGGGGCTGCGTACCCTATTTAGATAGACTCCTCTTTTATTTTCAGACTTGAGTTTTGTTTTACATCTAGCTTTAGCTACTCCTGAACACGCGCAAATCAGCGCTGTCCTCGTGTATTGCAGAACTCCGCCTTCGAGTGATATATAGATTGCTCGCCTCTTCTTCTCGTTCGTTCTTCGATTGCGAACATGAATTGATCTTCGTGATCAGGCTGATCTTGCACCAACAAGGTCGGTAACCACAGGGAGTTGGTTCAGCGATTGCATTGGCGCTTCGGGTTCGCTCGTCGTAGTCAGATCGTGAGGGTCTACTTTCATCAAGTTGAAATTATCCCCACTCACCGAAAGATCGGGCACTCCGGCTCTATCAGATCCAATGCTGACGGACGACAAGATAAAAACCTTCAAGAAGGCCTCCAAAGAGTTGTTTGATTTTACCCTGGTAAGACATGATTACTCTTCTGCCAGTATACGTTGTCGAGTTGCTTGTCTTAATCTCCTCCCTTATGCAGAATGTGATCAAGCACTCACAAAAGAAGACCAAGAAACTGAAAGCAGTCGTGAGTCCACCAGGAGCTCGCTGCCAAGGAAAAACGCCTATCCGAAGAGCGGACGAAGAGCTGCTATCTTCAGAGAGAACTTGACAAGCTGAAGCAAGAGCGGACTCGAGAGACGTGGCTCCTCAAGAACGACCTCCGCAATCTCGAGGAGGCCAACTCCGAGCTCCAGGAGCAACTCAAGGAGCAAAAGAAGGCACACCAAGGCAATCCCCTTTCTTTCCTCGAGTACTTTCCCTTAATAATTTATCTTAGATTCTAAAAATATCTTCACCGCAGAGCTTAGAAAAATCTTAACATATAAAGAAGAGCTGCTTACTGATGTGAAGAATATGCTGTATCGCCATACAGATGATGTCGAGAAGCTGCAGAAGGTAATCACCGACACTGAACAACAGTTCACCAATTGCCTTCAGCAGATCAAGACGCTGGGTGAGGAGAAGGAGCAGCGGCAAAAGGAGCTGGAGGACCTCAGGGGAGCCGTTAAGAAGCTTGTGGACATTGTGGACCCACAAGAAGATGGCGAAGCAGGCAAGCGGCCCTTGCTGGAGCGACTTCTCAGAGCGCCGCAGAAGGTTGTCAAGTTCCTCACCGAAGCCCCGGTCGCGTGTGTCAGCCACGCTCTGTCTTTTGTAAAATTCTTTTGGCCGGAGGCTCGACTAGAAGCATTTGCAGAGGGTGTGGCTGCGGAGTGTTCTGAAGAACAATTCAACGAGTACCTCCAAGAAGCCCAACCTGTAGCAGAACAAATAGTAAAAAGTGTACTGCAGGATTAGAATGTAAAAACAAGTACTTGTTGCCTTGTATATATATGTTTATGTGATGTCTCTACTTGTATGTCCCTTAGCTGAACTGTCATCCAGTTTTAAGGGTGAAGTAGTAGACACTACCCCGGATGTAGCGACACTGGAAGTAGTCGTAGGAGCTCCGGGTAGGAACCCATCCAATAAGTTAGATATAACCCGATCGAGCAGGTCTAACCAGTTAGGAAAGAACGCGAGCATCGTCGCGAGACTGCCGTGCTTATGGCAAGAAAAACGAAACTACCTCGAGTGCAATGACTCTCGGTGTAGTCAAAATAGCTCCTCGTGTGAGCCTGTCCAACAAGTTAGGTGTAACCCGAGCGAGCAGGTCTAACCTGTTAGGAGAGAACGCGAGCATCGTCCCGTGACTGCCGTGCTTTTGGCAAGAAATTGAAATTACCCCGAGTGCAACGACTCTGGGCGTAGTCGACATAGCTATTTATGCGAGCCCATCCAACAAGTTAGGTATAAACCAATTGAATGGATCAAACTTGTTGGGAAAAATGCGATCATCATCGCAAGCGACCATCAAAGGTCACGGTCAAAGTCGATTCATATAAAGCATGAACGTGGCCGTAGCCTCCGTCAAAACTTATAACACGAAGGCGATAAAACATGAATCGTGGCCGCAGCCTCCGTCACAACTCATGACAAGAAGTCGATTTATAAAACATGAACGTGGCCATAGCCTCCGTCACAACTCATGACAAGAAGTCGATGAAACATGAACATGGCCGTAGCCTCCGTCTGTAGCAGAAAAATATACATTCCGAATGTTGTGACACGTAGCCTCCAAATTGATTCGAAAGAAAAAGGGCCACCTAGGCGTCCAGAGAACAGATATCCCCGCACTCTTCCTCATGGGTAGAACTTGCGCAGGTTCTGGATGTTCCAAGAATTCAGGACATCTTGGCCTTCAGGGTATTGTAGTTGATATGACCCCGGTCTTGTAACCTGTTTGACGACGAACGGACCTTCCCACCTTGAATTGAGCTTGTGTAAGCCGGACTCGTCTTGGATGCGGCGTAGGACCAGATCGCCTATACTGAACGAGCGTTCCCTTATGTTGCGATCGTGATATCGCCGAATCCCCTGCAGGTATCGTGCTGACTGGACAAGAGCGGTGCAGCGAGCCTCTTCCATAGAGTCGAGCTCTAACTACCTTGCTTCGTCCGCCTCGCCTTCATTGTACATTTCAACCCTTGGGGATTTCCACATGATGTCGGCCGGTAAGATAGCTTCGGAGCCATAGACAAGGAAGAACGGTGTTTATCCTATGGCTTTGGACGGCTGAGTCCTGAGCCCCCAGATGACATGTGGCAACTCGTGTATCCACTTTCCTCCTTTCTTGCTGTTTTCATCATAGAGTCTTTTCTTGAGGCCATCAATTATCATGCCGTTCGCCCTCTCGACTTGACCATTGACCCTTGGGTGTGCGACAAAGACATATTTGACCTCGATTCACGCATTTTCACAGAACTCCTAGAACTGGTTGGCCGTGAAGTTTGATCCTAGTTCCGTGATGATGGTATTCAGGAAGCCGAAGCGATGCAAGATATCGGAGATGAAATCAACAATTCGATCTGGCGTGAGCTTGGCTATCAGCTTGTACTTGATCCACTTGGTAAACTTGTTGATAGCCACCAATACATGGGTGAAACCGCCTAGCGCCGTTATGAAGGGCCCAATCATATCAAGGCTCCAGCAAGCAAATGGCCAGGATGGCGGTATGGTGATGAGACTGTGAGCTGGGACGTGAGATTGCTTGCCAAAGAATTGGCAGTTTTGATATCTCCGCACAAGGTCCTCAGCATCGGACACTGCGGTGGGCCACCAGAAACCAGCTCTGTATGCTTTCCCCACCAGCGTTCGTGAAGCTGCATGGTTGCCGCAAACGCCCTCATGTATCTCCCGCAGTATGTCATAGCCATCTTCTTTTGTGACGCACTTCATGAGGACACCTGATCGAGCGCCACGCCGGTAAAGCTTGTTGTCGACTAGGATGAACCCCTTACTTCTACGCATGACACGAGCTGCCCCTGTGCTTCTTGCGTCTATCCCTGCTGGTAGTCTATGATCTCGGATGAAATCTATATAAGCCTCTCCAGTCCTCTCCCAGCATCATAACCTCCCAATCAGGCTGTTGAAGGCCCGCATCGGTGGTTACCTGAGGTGAGGACTTGATGGATGGCTGCTTTAACTCCTGGACGAAGACTCCCGCTGGAACCTGTGCACAAGTAGACCCTAACTTGGACAGTATGTCTGCACCAACATTATGCTCCCGTACCACATGATGATCCTCCAGGCTAGAAAATTTGTTTTCCAGCTTGCGCACTTCTTGTACATAAGCGTCCATCGTCTCCTTGTTGTAGTTCCACTCTTTGTTGACTTGCTGAACGACTAGAAGTGAATCACCATATACAAGAAGTCGCTTGATGCCTAGTGATATTGCCAAACGTAGCCCATGAAGGAGTGCTTCATACTCGGCTTCAATATTGGATACCTCCCAAGGGATCTGGAGGACATACTTCAATTGTTCACCTCTTGGAGAAATAAATAGAACTCCAGCACCGCCGCCATCGAGCTTAAGAGACCCATCGAAGTACATGGCCCAGTGCTCTGGCTTGTCGACTGGAGTTGGAATTTGATTCTCCCTCCACTCAGCCATAAAATCAACTAGAGCTTGAGACTTGATTGCAGTGCGTGGCTTGAAGTCGATAGACAAAGCCCCCAGTTCCACTGCCCACTTTGATACACACCCCGTGGCATCTTGAATTTGGAGAATATCTGCCAACGGAAAATCCGTAATCACAGTGATCTTGTATTCGTCGAAGTAATGGCGCAACTTTCTTGATGTAATCAGAATTGCATATAAAAGTTTATGAACTGCCGGGTATCGTACCTTCGATTCGGAGAGTACCTCACTGATGAAGTACATAGGCCTCTGCACCCCAAATGCATGGCCTTCCTCGCTGCGCTCAACTACGATTGCACTGCTGACAACATGAGTTATTGCCGCAATGTAGAGTAGTAGATCTTCTCCCGGCAATGGTGCTGTAAGGACTGGAGGAGACTGAAGGGGATGCTTCAGGTCTTGCAAGGCTCGCTCAGCCTCCTCCATCCACTGGAACTTGTCTTGGAGCTTCAGGAGCTTGAAGAAGGGTAGTCCTCTCTCCCCGAGCCGGGAGATGAACCTGTTCAGGACTGCCATACAACCTGTTAGCTTCTGCACATCTTTGATTGTGGCCGGAGCCCCCATATCAGTGATGGCTGAAATCTTCACAGGGTTGGCTTCAATTCCCCGGTTGCTGATGATGAACCTGAGCAATTTTCCTGATGGTACTCCGAAAACGCATTTAGTTGGGTTGAGCTTCCACCGAAACTTGCGTAGGCTGCTGAATGTCTCTTCCAAGTCTGTAATCAGGCTGTTGGCATTCCTAGTCTTGATGACCACATCATCCACGTAGGCCTCAACGTTCCGATGCAGCTGATCGGCAAAGTACATCTGAAACGCGTGTTGATAGGTTGCTCCTGCATTCTTCAACTCGAAAGACATAGTTTTGTAGGCGTACGTTCCAAACGGAGTGATGAATGCAGATTTGATTTGATCTTCCTCCTTGAGTGCAATCTGGTGATACCCTGAATAACAATCAAGGAAGTAGAGGAGTACACAACCCGCCGTCGAGTCGATGACTTGATCAATGCACAGTAGCCCGAAGTGATCCTTTGGGCAATGCTTGTTGAGATCGGTGTAGTCAACACACATTCTCCATTCATTATTCTTTTTCGTTACAAGGACGGCATTAGCTACCCACTCTGGATGAATTACTTCTTTAATGAAGCTAGCTGCGAGAAGTTTAGCTATTTCCCGTTTAATTGCTTCACGCTTGTCCTGAGCAAATCTTCAAAGGCGTTGCTTCTTGGGCACAGCCTGTGGGTGTACATTCAGACTATGCTCGATCAGTTCCCTGGGCACCCTTGGCATATCCACTGGTTTCCATGCGAATATGTCTCCTGGAGCTGGATCGACTTGAGGGCCACGTCACCAGTCGACTGGATGCTTGACTTGCTGGCCTTTCTTGAAGGGATCTCCAGCCCGGCTTGGGAGAGCTGTTGCACGGCCGCGAGTACTTCCCCTGAAGCATCTGGCAGACGCGTAGTCGAGGCATATTGGATCGCCTCCTGGTTGCAATCATATGACTTCTTCAAGTCGCCTTGGAGAGTGAGTACTCCACTTTGTCCTGGCATCTTAAGAAGCAGATAAACATAATGCGGCACCACCATGAATTTGGCGAGTGCTGGACGGCCTAGTATGGCATGATAAGAAGAGTCGAAGTTAGCAACTTCGAATTTAATGAACTCGGTGCGGTAGTTCTCCCTCGTGCCGAAGGTGATTGGAAGAACCACCGTGCCAAGTGGGTGCACTGCATTACCTGGGACAATGCCGTAGAAAGGAGATTTGATTGGAACCAGCAGGTTCGTGAAGTCCAGACCCATCTTTCTCAAAGTTCTGGCGAAGATGAGGTTGAGACCACTCCCACCGTCGATGAGCACCTTGATGAGCCTGACTTCTGCCACCATCGGGTCCAGGACCATGGGGAACTTACCGGGCTCTGAAAAGCTTGTCCACTGATAATCACGGGAGAATGAGATGGGCACCTCTGACCAGCGGTGTAACACCCTAATGTAATTTTCCTAAATTTTGAGGAATTAATTTGGGCTTAAATGAAATTTCCAGAGTTTTTCCTAATTTATCTTGCATTTAAAGCAATTTATAACACAAGAAAATAAAACTAATTATAAGGTCAACATGTTTGTGCATTCATGCTGGAGCATTATTTTTCTTGTGTTGAGTTTATAGGGTTTGAATTCAAATTTATTTGAATTCAAATAGATTTGTTTGAATGGTTTGAGTGTAGAAAAGAAAACGAAAAGAAGAAAAAGGAAAGAAAGGGAGCAGCAACCCAACCCAGCCCAAAACCCCCTCTCTTTTCCCCTAGGGCCCCTCTTCTTTTCCCTCCCCGCATGGGCCGGCCCAGCAACCAGCCCAGCACCCCGCGCTCTTCTCCCACGCTCTTTCTCTCGCTGCCACCCGGGCCCGCATGTCCGCGCCCCTTCCTTCCTCAGCCAGCCACCCGAGCGCCCGCTCTCTCCTGCTCATCTCGCTCTGGCGTTGTGGCCCCGCACGTCAGCTCCTCCCCCTCCTTTCTCTCCCCCTCCCCTGTTTCTTCCCCGCCGGCCGGCCGCTCGGCCACTGCCCGTGGTCCCGCTCCGCGGCGCCCTGGGCTCCCTCCCCCGCGCTCGCAAGGCCCGCTGGCCAGCGCCCGAGCCTCACCTTCCTTCTAGAAGCCGCCCGCGCTTGGATTAGGTCAACCCGCACGAGTTCGCGGGCGATGCGGGGGCCGTTGCGCGAACGACCCGCACGCCGAGGCCGTCGCACCCCTTTTCTTATCCCGGCCGCTCTCTCGCGTTTCCCCTCAGCCGCCACTACCCTCCCCAGCTTCCCCCGTGCCCTTGCGCCGCTGCGCCGCCGCTCGGATTTGAGCCGCCGCCATCGACCGAGCTCCTGCGCCACCACAACACCACCCCGTCGCCACCAATCTTCGGCCCCTAACCGCCGTCGCAGCACCCCGGTGTGGTAAGGAGCACGCCGCGCCCGTTTCCTGTCCCCTTCCCTCTCTGCGTGGGTGCGCCCCCTCGTTACCGTGGCCCCGTGCCGCCCTCCACCGTGGCGAGACCCAACCCGACCCCAATCCGCCGCGCTGACTGCCCAGATGGGTTCGCCGTCGTCCACTCTCTCTCCCCGTGCTAGCCGTACCCCGAATCAAGGCTGGAAGCGCCCAATCACGTGTCCTCCGGCGATCTCCAGTCGCCCTCCGCCGCGCCCAACGCCCGCCGCCGCCGGAGCCCGGCCGGAGATCCTTCGGCCGTCCGATCCACACCTAACGGTCTGGATTAGATCCAGACCGGTACTCAACCCGAGCCACTCGATCTCAAAGCGACGATCTGGATTAGATCCAGATTGGCATTAGATCCCAACCGCCCGATTTAGATCCGGTGGACCGCGCAAATCTCAGCCCTAGATCTCTTCTCAACCGACCGATCTAGATCCGACGGCCACGGTGCGCGCGTACCCCTTCGCGAGATGGATCTAATCTGAGCCGTAGAGAGTAGATCCAATGGCCCAGAACCGCGCGTACCGCTTCAGCCCGCTTCTTTTGCTAAAGAGCCCCCGGTTTTTCCTGGAATCAACCCGCGGTCCGCTTCAGTTCAATAATAATTGCAATATTAGCCCTGTTTCTTGCACGGACCCCCCTGAGCTTCCTAGGATTAGTACACGCAGTCCATGTCCAGTGTTTTCACATGTTAGCCCCAGTGTCTAGCCTTTAATTACGTTTAAGCCCCTGGTTTTTTGCACAGAACCCCTTAGAACCTTCAGTTTTCTTGCAAATAGGTCCCTGAATCCTGTTTTTAGCCTAGGTTTTGCGTTTTAGCTCCATTTTAAGCGCTCTTTATATCCACGCGATTGTTGTAACGCGTAGAATAGTTTTAGGACAGTTTTGTGTGCTGTTCTATTGTATTGGTGTACTGTTTTCTTATAGTTTGCTATGGTTGTGCATGTGTGTATGTGTGGACTATGCTTGATGATCGTGAGTAGACGCGGAGCCTTTGGACCAGTACCAGGAGCCACCATCTTCTGAAGCTTTTGAGCAGCAGCAGGAGAACTTTGAGGAAGGCAAGTATAACATGAATCTCCTATCACTTTTTAATACAATTTCATACTGCATTTTAATACTGTATGCCTATAAGGACTTTCCTAGCCACTTTATATCCTATATATATCCTTGGGTTGCATTTTGGTTAGTTGTGCTAGGTTGCTGCGCTATAACAAACTTGGTCCTTTTTAATTAAATTTGATTAATGGTCTTATGCAACTTAATCCTGAGCGTGGCCCTCTGTGCTGTGTGCTTGAGTGGCTCACGTCTCGATAAAAGATGTTTTGATAGAAACATGGTTTAGGGGGCCGGCACGGTGCTTAGTGCTTGGTTGGCCACTCTCCATAAGGACCGGTTCATAGAGCGACAATCTGGGACAACCGCGCAACCACAAGACTGGAATGGGACGGTCTTGACTTACTAATTAGGTCGTGTTGGATCGGGAGTAACTTACCTGCGTGGGCAAGAGGGGTGGTAAGCTTCAATGGTCCCTGCTTGTAACACCCTAATGTAACTTCCCCAAATTTTAAGGAATTTATTTGGGCTTAAATAAATTTTCCAGGGTTTTTCTCTAATTTATCTTGCATTTAAAGTAATTTATAACACAAGAAAATAAAATTTATTATAGGATTAAATTGTTTGTGCATTCATGCTGCAGCATTGTTTTCCTTGTGTTGAATTTATAGGGTTTGAATTCAAACTTATTTGAATTCAAATAGATTGCTTGAATAGTTTAGGAGTGGGAAAAGAAAAGAAAAAGAAGAGGAAAGGAAAGCAGCCCAACCCTCTTGGGCCGGCTCTCTCCCCGCGGCCCAGCTCCCCTCTCCCTCTCTCTTCTCCTCGGGCTTTTCCCTCCCCACGCCCGAGCTCTCTACGCCGGCCCATTTCCCTCTCCTCAGCCCGAGCGCCCGCTCCTCTCCTTTCTCTCTCTGCCAGGCCGGCCCCACGTGTTAGCGCCTTCTTCCCCCCCCTCTCCTTCTTCTTCCCCGGCGCGCAACGGCCCGAGATCCCCGGCGAGCTCCCCTCCTCTGGGCCCGCACGCCAAGGCAGCGCCGCCGCCCTACAAAAGGAACCTTCTGAGCCTCCAGAAACCTAACCCTAGCTCCTGCGTCACCCTGAGGACCTCCAGCACCGCTGCCCCTTTTCCTCCTCCGCCCCGGTCACCTCGGCCTCACCGTGGTCAGGCCGTTCCGCCGTGCCACCGACCCCGATAAGCCCCGTATCTACTCCGCCGCCTCGCCTGGAAGCTTCCATAGCCCAGCAATTGTGCCCCGAGCCTCTGCAGCATCGGGATTTCGCGAGGTAACCGCCGCCAGTGAGCTAAGCCGCCGCCTAAATTTCCTCGTCGCCGGCAAGTCTCAGGCCACCTTAACCCCTGGTCACCTCCGCAGGAACCTCCCGGAGCGATTCCCGCCACCCAGAGGGCCCGGCCACCTCGGCATCACCTTCCTCCGTGAGCGCCGCCCGCCCCCGCCGCACGGTCATCGTCGACGACCATCCTCCGTCGCGTCTCCGGCCCCCACGACGCCTCGGTGAGCAGCACATCATTCCCCTGGTCGTGTTGCGCTAGACCCCGTAGCATTTAGGCCTCCGTAGCGCCCTGGAACGCGCGCACGCCGGCGTGTCCGCCGCCCCGAGCCGTCTCTCGTCGCCGTGAGCCCTGGCTGTGCTCTAATTCACCAACACAAGTGCCCAGTTGAATTCGTCGTGCCAAGCCCTAGCTCCCAGGCCTGACCCCGTCCAAATCCGAGCCCGGACGGCCAAGATAGGCCAAGTCCGGCGTGTTCCCCCTGAGCACCGCCGTGGGAGACCCATCGCCGGCGAGCAATCGCCGCCGGCCGAGCCCCCAATCCCCACGGGCCGTCGGATCGATAGCCAATGTTCCAGATTAGATCGGGGTCTCATTGAATCGTGACCTTTGGATCCAGATCTAGCGGATCAAAACCAATGATACCGATTCGGGGTGAGATGGAGTCAGAGCCGTCCGATTTAGATCGGGTGGCCGTGGTGAGCACGTACCGCTTCGCGTTAGGGATTAGATATGAGCCGTGAGATCAAGATCCAACGGCTATTAGGTGCGCGTACCCCTTCGCGTAACAGATCTAATCCGAGCCGTTAGATGACGATCCAAGGGCCCAGAACAGAAGATACCGCTTCAGCCCGTTTCTTTTGCTAAAGAGCCCTCGGGTTTTCCTGGAATCAACCCGCGCTCCCGTGTAGTTCAAAAGTATTTGTAGTTAAGTCCAGTTTTATTCGTTTAGACCCCTGCGCTTTCAGGTTTTAGTGCCCGCCGTCCATGCCGTGAGTTTTAGCGCGTTAGACCCCGAGTCTATGCTTTAATTTCGTATAGGTCCCCCGGTTTTTGCACAGAACCCCTTAGAACCTCCAGTCTTCTTACAAATAGGTTCCTGGATCTTGTTTCAAGCGTAGTTTTCGCGTCTTAGCTCCGTTTTAGGTGTTCTTTATGTCCACGCGATCGTTGTAACGCGTAGAATAGTTCTAGGCCAGTTTTGTGGGCTGTTCTATTGTATTGGTGTACTATGCTTGATGATCGTGATTAGACGTGGAGCCTTTGGACCTGTACCAGGAGCAGCCATTTTCCGAGCAGTTCGAGCAGCAGCCGGGAGAGTACAAGGAAGGCAAGTATAACATGAACATCCTACCACTTTTAAATACAATTTCATACTGCATTTTAATACTGTATGCCTATAAGGACTTTCCTAACCACTTTATATCCTATATATATATATCCTTTGGGTTGCATTATGGTTAGTTGTGCTAGGTTGCTGCGCTATAACACAATTGGTCCTTTTTAATTAAATTTGATTAATGGTATATGCAACTTGGTTTTGAGAGTGGCCCTCTGTGCTGTGTGCTTGAGCGGCTCACGTCTCCTTAAAAGATGTTTTGTTAGAAACTTGGTTAAGGGGGCCAGCACGGTGCTTAGTGCTTGGTTGGCCACTCTCCATAAGGACTGGTTCATAGAGCGACAACCTGGGACAACCGCGCAACCACAAGACTGGAATGGGACGGTCTTGACTTACTAATTAGATCGTGTTGGTTCGGGAGTAACTTACCTGCGTGGGCAAGAGGGGTGGTAAGCTTCAATGGTCCCTGCTCCTCCGGCTTGGTCTGTGCTGTGTGTCTTGTACCCCCGGAGGTGGGCCCCATCGTTGCTGATCCAGAATCCTTAGCGGTTACACCTTACCAACGTGATCCTTTGTAACGGTCTCGTAGTGTGCTTGCTAGCCATCTCACCTAAGGAAGTGTGATGAACAACTAGCGTAGCTCACGACGTGTGGGTAAAGTTGTGCAACCTCTCGAGAGTGTAAAACTGATATATCAGCTGTGCTCACAGTCATGAGCGGCCCAGATCCTCCTTTTGATTAGTGGGGTTATCAACCTTTGATTAGGGAGATTCCCCGGGTGGTTCGGTTTGGATGGTTCTCAGTAGTTCTTAATTAATGCTGATTAATTTATTATGCAATTGGGTTTATGGTAATTCATCTACTTGTAGTAATTAGCTTTAATAAAATTTGCCAAGATTAAAAGCTAATGCAGTTGAGTCAGCTAACCCTAGAGCCTCATACTCGTGTTATACTTGTTGAGCATGAGTTTGCACTCACGCTTGCCTCCTCCTCTCTTTTGTTCTCTTTGGGATATCTTCGACTGCTGCTCAGTACCAGGCGACGTGGAGAACTACATCGGCGGACTCGACGATTTCTAGGCGTTGTCTCCCAGTTGACGTCCCTGTGGCGCCCTGCTCTTCATGTATTTATTTTACGCTTCCGCATTCCTTGAACTGATTCTTGATTTAGTTGTAATAAAGATATTCCTTTTATAATTTATACGCTTTTATTCGTGACATGTGTTGTGATATCTTGATAATCTGTTTTATATGTGCGTGACTTGATCCTGGCGCATATATGATTGCTTGATTTATGTTCTTATAAATCGGGTGTGATAGATTGGTATCAGAGCCGTGTTGACTGTAGGATGAAGCCTAGATAGAAATGGTCGAGTTTAGGGATTTCCTTCCGCTTGCTCTGCTTCCGCAAATAACATTCATTTCTGCTTCTATTCCTTGAGTTCTAAACCTCGAGTTTGCTAATCCTCTCTGCATTTTCTGAGGGTTAGTTTGATATATCCCGTAGACATTGGCCTGAATTCGTTTAACCCTATAAGTTAGGCTATCCTGATAAAAGTGCGCTAGAACGAGTGTGTTAGTTGAGTAGTGTGATAAACTCGACTAAGTTGTGAATATTGAATGTTTGTGATTGTGCAAGTGTTTGATTTTGATTTTTGGTTGATTGCATAGTCTAGTAGTTAAACTTATTCATGCAAATCAACTCTAACCCAACTTGAACTAAATAATAAAAATTTGAGTTAGATCGTTGGGGGGTAAAACCGTACATTCCTTTCTCTCTATTTTATCCTGTCAGAATCTTTCTTCCCGAAGATATACAATATCTATCTCTTATGAATTTCGCTCTGCTGCAAACAGATGGTGAACACCAGGAGCACCGGCACCGGTTCTGGCCAGCAGGGGCAGAACAACCAGAGCTCTGACCAGCCGCTGCCGATGCCTCCACCCCTGACTCCGGAGCAATTCTTCCAGCTCCAGATGCAGATGATGGCCACCCTGAACAACACCGTTCAGACGCTGCAGCAGATCCACGCTCAGCCGCCACCTCTCCACCGCAGCAGCCCCGCGGCAGGCGCGCGGATTTTCTGAGGGGTCATCCGCCGAGTTTCGCTCATGCGGCTGATCCACTTCAGGCTGACGACTGGCTTCGTCAGGTGGAGCGCCAGTTGGATGTCGCTCAGTGCGACGACAGGGAGCGAGTCCTGTACGCAGCAGGGCAGCTGCGAGGCTCAGCCCTCGACTGGTGGGAGTCCTACCCAGCTCGGGACCGCGACACTCTCACTTGGGTCCAGTTCCGGGAGTGTTTCAGGCACCACCACATCCCTGCTGGTGTGATGAAGATGAAGCACAAGGAGTTCCTTGTGCTTAAGCAGGTAAAACCCGAGTAAAATCTTTCCGCAATTTCTTTTTGAGCTCAAACCCACCCTTGCTACAAGAAATGCTGAGTAAATTCCCATCTTCTTTCCGGTGATTATCATTTCAGGTAGCTATGACGGTGACTGAGTACCGTGACCGCTTCCTCCAGCTCGCTCGCTATGCCCCCGCTGAGGTCGCCCATGATGGCGATAAGCAGGAGCGCTTCAGGGAGGGACTCGATGACCACCTGGAGTACGCGCTCATGAACCACCGCTTCGACAACTTCAACCAGCTGGTTGACGCTGCCCTCAACACCGAGCGCAAGCGCCGGGAGATTGAGGACAAGAAGAGGAAGATGGCTCCTGCTGCTTTGGGTAGCAACACTCGGCCTCGATACCAGTACCCGCAGCAGCAGCAGCAGCACTAGAGGCAGGTCCAGCAGTACCAGCAGCGTCAGCGGCAGTACCCGCCTCGTCCTCAGCAGCAGCAGCAGGCAGGACCGGGCCAGAGGCTTCCAGCACCTCCGGCATGCTCTGCTCCACCGGCTCCACCAGCTCCGCGGCAGGGAGTACCTACTCCTGCCGGGCAGCAGGCTCCAGCATTCCCACGGGCGTGCTACAACTGCGGCAAGCCGGGGCACTACGCCAATGTTTGTCCCCGGAAGGCGCAGTCTGGACAGCATGGGCGTGCAGCACCGTCCAAGGCCCCAGCTCAGGGCAGGGTGAACCACGTGACGGCCGAATCAGCGGCCGAGGCTCCCAACATGGTTATTGGTACGTTCATGGTCAATACCCACCCTGCTACAGTGCTTTTTGATACTGGTGCTACGCATTCCTTCATTACTCGGTCTTTCGTTGAGCATCATAGCATTCCTACTAGCACATTAAAGAGGGGCATGTTAGTATCTTCACCGGGAGGGCAGTTGAGGTCTCATATCATCTGTCCTAGAGTCAGTGTTGTCATAAGGGGGGTAGAGTTCAGTGCTAATCTGATGGTGCTAGACACCAAGGGTATTGATGTGATCCTCGGGATGGAGACTCTTGCTAAGTGGGGAGTCCGGATAGATTGTGCTCAGAGGACGGTTCTTCTGTCAGCACCGGATGGTCAGGAGGTTACTGTGGGTGCCTCAGAGCCTTCTGGATTTCTTCATCAGATGGAGGCTAGACCCACGGATGGTATTCGCGTGGTGTCCGAATTCCCGGATGTCTTTCCGAATGATTTGCCAGGTATGCCGCCTGATCGCGACATTGAGTTTTCTATTGATCTCTTGCCTGGCACAGCTCCTATTGCTAAGCGGCCCTATCGTATGGCTCCCGTTGAGCATGAGGAGGTTAAGAAGACTGTCGATGAGTTGCTAGCTAAGGGTTATATCCGTCGCAGCTTCTCTCCTTGGGCTTTCCTAGTATTGCTTGTAGAGAAGAAGGATGGCGCGAAGAGAATGTGCGTCGATTATCGGGATCTGAATGCAGTCACTGTCAAGAACAAGCATCCATTGCCTCGCATCGAGGATCTTTTCGATCAGCTTCAGGGTGCTTGTGTATTTCCGAAGATTGATCTGCGTTCCGGGTATCATCAGCTGAGGATTCGTTCCGAGGATATCTCGAAGACGGCATTCACCTGCAAGTATGGGCTATACGAGTATACGGTCATGTCTTTTGGCTTGACCAATGCTCCGGCTTTCTTCATGCATCAGATGAACAAGGTTTTCATGGATTATCTGGACACCTTTGTGGTGATATTCATTGATGATATCCTGATATATTCCAAGTCAGAAGCCGAGCATGAGAAACATCTGAGGCTTGTGTTGCAGAGGCTCAGAAAACACAAGTTGTATGCCAAGCTCAGCAAGTGCGAGTTCTGGATTGACGAGGTCCCATTCCTCGGTCATGTTATCTCCAAGGGAGGTATTGCTGTGGACCCCGGGAAGGTGAAGGATGTGCTTGACTGGGTTGTACCGCAGACAGTGAAGGAAGTCCGCTCTTTTCTGGGCTTAGCGGGATATTATCGGAGGTTCATTGAGAATTTCTCCAAGATTGCGAAGCCTTTGACTTCCTTGCTAGAGAAGAGTGTGGATTTCTGTTGGACTGATGAGCGTCAGAAAGCCTTCGAGGAGCTGAAGAAGAGGTTGACTACGGCGCCAGTCCTTACTCTGCCAGACCAGAGCAAGAGGTTCACAGTGTATTGTGATGCTTCGAGGGATGGTCTTGGTTGCGTCCTGATGCAGGAGGGCAGAGTGATAGCTTATGCTTCGCGGCAGTTGCGCCGGCACGAGCTGAATTATCCCACTCATGATCTGGAGTTAACCGCAGTTGTGCATGATCTGAAGATATGGAGGCATTACTTGTTTGGGTAGAGGTGTGATATTTACACCGATCACAAGAGCCTCAAGTATATTTTCACCCAGAATGAGCTGAACATGCGGCAGAGAACATGGCTAGAGTTGGTCAAGAATTATGACTGGAGATTCACTATCATCCGGGCAAGGCTAATGTTGTAGCAGATGCTCTGAGCAGGAAGAGCTATGTTAACATGGCCGTGGCTTTTCAGATGCCTCAGGAGTTATGCGAGGAATTTGAGCAGCTGAGTCTGGGTTTCTTGTATCATACCTCGGGTACATCATTCGAGGCAGAACCCACTCTAGAGGCAGAGATCAGGCAGCATCGGAAAGAAGACAATAAGCTGCAAGAGATTCGTGAGCTGCTTAAGATTGGCAAGGCACCGCATTTCAGTGAGGATGATCACGGTACCTTGTGGTACAAGGGTCGGATATGTGTGCCGGATGTAGGAGATCTCAGGAAGCTGATCCTGAGTGAGGCTCATGATACGGCATATTCCATTCATCCGGGCAGCACAAAGATGTACTACTACCTGAAGGAACGATTCTGGTGGTATGGAATGAAGTGTTCAGTTGCGGAGTACGTGGCTATCTGTGACACTTGTCAGCGTGTCAAGGCAGAGCATCAGAGACCAGCAGGTCTATTGCAACCGTTGAAGATTCCAGAGTGGAAATGGGAGGAGATCACTATGGATTTCATTGTTGGCTTGCCTCGTACTCAGAAAGGGTACAACTCCATATGGGTAGTAGTGGATCGGTTGACGAAGGTTGCCCACTTCATTCCGGTGAACACTACTTACTCCGGCGCGAGACTCGCAGAGTTGTACATCTCCAGAATTGTCTGTCTGCATGGTGTTCCAAAGAAGATCATATCTGACCGAGGATCTCAGTTCACTTCACGGTTCCGGGAGCAGTTGCATGATTCGTTGGATACGAAGCTGCGTTTCAGCACTGCTTATCATCCTCAGACAGATGGGCAGACAGAAAGAACCAACCAAGTGTTGGAGGATATGCTTCGAGCCTGTGCTATTCAGTATGGTACCAGCTGGGATAAGTGCCTGCCTTATGCAGAGTTTTCGTATAACAACAGCTATCAGGCCAGTCTGAAGAAATCTCCTTTCGAGGCCCTGTATGGTCGGAAGTGCAGGACTCCGTTGTATTGGGATCAGATTGGCGAGAGGCAGGTATTCGGTCCAGATATTGTCGAAGAGGCCGAACAGCTGGTACAGCAGGTGCGCGAGAACCTGAGAGTTGCTCAGACTCGTCAGAAGAGCTACGCGGATGTGCGTCGTCGAGATCTGACCTTTGCGGTGGGTGACCATGTGTACCTGAAGGTCTCGCCGATGAGAGGAATCCGCAGGTTTAATGTGAGAGGGAAGCTAGCCCCTCGATACATTGGTCTGTTCAAGGTGTTGGAACGGAAAGGTGAGGTGGCATATCGTTTGGAGTTGTCTCTCAATCTCTCAGGAGTGCACGATGTGTTTCACGTGTCCTAGCTGAAGAAGTGCTTGAGGGTGCCAGAAGAGCAAGCACCGATAGAAGGGTTGGATGTGCAGGAGGATCTGACTTACATCGAGCATCCGGTAAAGATTCTCGAGACATCTGAGAGAGTTACCGGAAACAAGAAGGTCAAGATGTGCCGTGTTCAGTGGAGTCGTCACACGGAGGATGAGGCTACCTAGGAACGAGAAGATGAGCTGAGGAAGACATATCCCGATCTCCTTGCTAGCTAGCCTATCCGAATCTCGGGACGAGATTCCTATAAGGGGGGTAGATTTGTAACACCCTAATGTAACTTCCCCAAATTTTAAGGAATTTATTTGGGCTTAAATAAATTTTCCAGGGTTTTTCTCTAATTTATCTTGCATTTAAAGCAATTTATAACACAAGAAAATAAAATTTATCATAGGATTAAATTGTTTGTGCATTCATGCTGCAGCATTGTTTTCCTTGTGTTGAATTTATAGGGTTTGAATTCAAACTTATTTGAATTCAAATAGATTGCTTGAATAGTTTAGGAGTGGGAAAAGAAAACAAAACGAAGAGGAAAGGAAAGCAGCCCAACCCTCTTGGGCCGGCTCTCTCCCCGCGGCCCAGCTCCCCTCTCCCTCTCTCTTCTCCTCGGGCTTTTCCCTCCCCACGCCCGAGCTCTCTACGCCGGCCCATTTCCCTCTCCCCAGCCCGAGCGCCCGCTCCTCTCCTTTCTCTCTCTGCCAGGCCGGCCCCGCGTGTCAGCGCCTTCTTCCCCCCCTCTCCTTCTTCTTCCCCGGCGCGCAACGGCCCGAGATCCCCGGCGAGCTCCCCTCCTCTGGGCCCGCACGCCAAGGCAGCACCGCCGCCCTACAAAAGGAACCTTCTGAGCCTCCAGAAACCTAACCCTAGCTCCTACGTCGCCCTGAGGACCTCCAGCACCGCCGCCCCTTTTCCTCCTCCGCCCCGGTCACCTCGGCCTCACCGTGGTCAGGCCATTCCGCCGTGCCACCGACCCTGATAAGCTCCGTATCTGCTCCGCCGCCTCGCCTGGAAGCTTCCATAGCCCAGCAATTGTGCCCCGAGCCTCTGCAGCATCGGGATTTCGCGAGGTAACCGCCGCTGGTGAGTTGAGCCACCGCCTAAATTTCCTCGTCGCCGGCAAGTCTCAGGCCACCTTAACCCCTGGTCACCTCCGCAGGAACCTCCCGGAGCGATTCCCGCCACCCAGAGGGCCCGGCCACCTCGGCATCACCTTCCTCCGCGAGCGCCGCCCGCCCCCGCCGCACGGTCATCGTCGACGACCATCCTCCGTCGCGTCTCCGGCCCCCACGACGCCTCGGTGAGCAGCACATCATTCCCCTGGTCGTGATGCGCTAGACCCCGTAGCATTTAGGCCTCCGTAGCGCCCGGAACGCGCGCACGCCGGCGTGTCCGCCACCCCGAGCCGTCTCTCGTCTCCTTGAGCCCTGGCCGTGCTCTAATTCACCAACACAAGTGCCCAGCTGAATTCGTCGTGCCAAGCCCTAGCTCCTAGGCCTGACCCCATCCAAATCCGAGACCGGACGGCCAAGATAGGCCAAGTCCGGCGTGTTCCCCCTGAGCACCGCCGCGGGAGACCCATCTGCTGTTAGGTGCGCGTACCCCTTCGCGTAATAGATCTAATCCGAGCCGTTAGATGACGATCCAAGGGCCTAGAACAGAAGATACCGCTTCAGCCCGTTTCTTTTGCTAAAGCGCTCCCCTGCGCTTTCAGGTTTTAGTGCCCACCGTCCATGCCGTGAGTTTTAGCGCGTTAAACCCCGAGTCTATGCTTTAATTTCGTATAGGTCCCCCAGTTTTTGCACAGAACCCCTTAGAACCTCCAGTCTTCTTACAAATAGGTCCCTGGATCTTGTTTCAAGCGTAGTTTTCGCGTCTTAGCTCCGTTTTAGGTGTTCTTTATGTCCACGCGATCGTTGTAACGCGTAGAATAGTTCTAGGCCAGTTTTGTGGGCTGTTCTATTGTATTGGTGTACTGTTTTCTTATAGTTTGCTATTGTTTGTGCATGTGTGTATGTGTGGACTATGCTTGATGATCGTGATTAGACGCGGAGCCTTTGGACCTGTACTAGGAGCAGCCATTTTCCGAGCAGTTCGAGCAGCAGCTGGGAGAGTACGAGGAAGGCAAGTATAACATGAACATCCTACCACTTTTAAATACAATTTCATACTGCATTTTAATACTGTATGCCTATAAGGACTTTCCTAGCCACTTTATATCCTATATCTATATCCTTTGGGTTGCATTATGGTTAGTTGTGCCAGGTTGCTGCGCTATAACACAATTGGTCATTTTTAATTAAATTTGATTAATGGTATATGCAACTTGATTCTGAGAGTGGCCCTCTGTGCTGTGTGCTTGAGCGGCTCACGTCTCCTTAAAAGATGTTTTGTTAGAAACTTGGTTTAGGGGGCCAGCACGGTGCTTAGTGCTTGGTTGGCCACTCTCCATAAGGACCGGTTTATAGAGCGACAACCTGGGACAACCGCGCAACCACAAGACTGGAATGGGACGGTCTTGACTTACTAATTAGGTCGTGTTGGTTCGGGAGTAACTTACCTGCGTGGGCAAGAGGGGTGGTAAGCTTCAATGGTCCCTACTCCTCCGGCTTGGTCTGTGCTGTGTGTCTTGTACCCCGGAGGTGGGCCCCATCGTTGCTGATCCAGAATCCTTAGCGGTTACACCTTACCAACGTGATCCTTTGTAACGGTCTCGTAGTGTGCTTGCTAGCCATCTCACCTAAGGAAGTGTGATGAACAACTAGCGTAGCTCACGACTTGTGGGTAAAGTTTTGCAACCTCTCGAGAGTGTAAAACTGATATATCAGCTGTGCTCACAGTCATGAGCGGCCCAGATCCTCCTTTTGATTAGTGGGGTTATCAACCTTTGATTAGGAAGATTCCCCGGGTGGTTCGGTTTGGATGGTTCTCAGTAGTTCTTAATTAATGCTGATTAATTTATTATGCAATTGGGTTTATGGTAATTCATCTACTTGTAATAATTAGCTTTAATAAAATTTGCCAAGATTAAAAGCTAATGCAGTTGAGTCAGCTAACCCTAGAGCCTCATACTCGTGTTATACTTGTTGAGTACGAGTTTGTACTCACGCTTGCCTCCTCCTCTCTTCTGTTCTCTTTGGGATATCTTCGACTGCTGCTCAGTACCAGGCGACGTGGAGGACTACATCGGCGGACTCGACGATTTCTAGGCGTTGTCTCCCAGTTGACGTCCCTGTGGCGCCCTGCTCTTTATGTATTTATTTTACGCTTCCGCATTCCTTGAACTGATTCTTGATTCAGTTGTAATAAAGACATTCCTTTTATAATTTATACGCTTTTATTCGTGACATGTGTTGTGATATCTTGATAATCTGTTGTATATATGCGTGACTTGATCCTGGCGCATATATGATTGCTCGATTTATGTTCTTATAAATCGGGTGTGACACTGCTCCTCCGGCTTGGTCTGTGCTGTGTGTCTTGTACCCCCGGAGGTGGGCCCCATCGTTGCTAACGTGATCCTTTGTAACGGTCTCGTAGTGTGGTTGCTAGCCATCTCACCTAAGGAAGTGTGATGAACAACTAGCGTAGCTCACGACTTGTGGGTAAAGTTGTGCAACCTCTCGAGAGTGTAAAACTGATATATCAGCTGTGCTCACAGTCATGAGCGGCCCAGATCCTCCTTTTGATTAGTGGGGTTATCAACCTTTGATTAGGGAGATTTCCCCGGGTGGTTTTGGTTTGGTTGGTTTCTCACTAGTTCTTAACTAATATTGATTAATTTCTTATGCAATATGGGTTTATGGTAATTCATCCACTTATAGTAAATAGTTTTAATAAAATTTGCCAAGATTAAAAGCTACTGCAGTTGGGTCAGCTAACCCTAGAGCCTCATACTCGTTGTATACTTGTTGAGTACAAGTTGTGTACTCACACTTGCCTCTTCCTCTCTTCTGTTCTCTTTGGGATATCTTCGACTGCTACTCGGTACTAGGCGACGTGGAGGACTACATCGGTGGACTCGACGATTTCTAGGCGTTGTCTCCCAGTTGACATCCCTGTGGCACCCCACTCTTCATGTATTTATTTTACGCTTCCGCATTCCTTGAACTGATTCTTGATTCAGTTGTAATAAAGACATTCCTTTTATAATTTATACGCTTTTATTCGTGACATGTGTTGTGATATCTTGATAATCTGTTGTATATATGCGTGACTTGATCCTGGCGCATATATGATGTCACACCCGATTTATAAGAATATAAATCGAGCAATCATATATGCGCCAGGATCAAGTCACGCATATATACAACAGATTATCAAGATATCACAACACATGTCACGAATAAAAGCGTATAATTTATAAAATGAATATCTTTATTACAACTGAATTAAGAATCAGTTCAAGGAACTGCGGAAGCGTAAATGAATACATGAAGAGCTGGGCGCCACAGGGACGTCGACTGGGAGACAAACGCCTAGAAGTCATCGAAGCCGCTGACGTAGTCCTCCACGTTACCGGGCACTGAGCAGCAGTCGAAGACATCCAAAATAGAACAGAAGAGTAGAGAGGCAAGTGTGAGTACCAACTAGTACTCAACAAGTATAACACAAACTATGAGGCTCTAGGCTAGCTGACTCAACTGCATTAGCTTTTAGTCTTGGCAATTTTATTAAAGCTAATTACTACAAGTAGATGAATTACCATAACCCAATTGCATAAGAAATTAATCAATATTAATTAAGAACTACTGAGAACCATCCAAACCAAAACCACCCGGGGAATCTCCCTCGTCAAAGGTTGATAACCCCACTAATCAGATGGAGGATCTGGGCCGCTCATGACTGTGAGCACAGCTGATATATCAGTTTTACACTCTCGAGAGGTTGCACAACTTTACCCACAAGTCGTGAGCTACGCTAGTTGTTCATCACACATCCTTAGGTGAGATGGCTAGCAAGCACACTACG
This sequence comes from Panicum hallii, assembly GCF_002211085.1. NCBI lineage: Eukaryota > Viridiplantae > Streptophyta > Magnoliopsida > Poales > Poaceae > Panicum > Panicum hallii. The sequence goes on along the minus strand of NC_038046.1, from coordinate 24,372,932 downwards.
AGACCGTTACAAAGGATCACGTTGGTAAGGCGTAACCGCTAAGGATTCTAGATCAGCAACGATGGGGCCCACCTCCGGGGGTACAAGACACACAGCACAGACCAAGCCGGAGGAGCAGGGACCATTGAAGCTTACCACCCCTCTTGCCCACGCAGGTAAGTTACTCCCGAACCAACACGACCTAATTAGTAAGTCAAGACCGTCCCATTCCAGTCTTGTGGTTGCGCGGTTGTCCCAGGTTGTCGCTCTATGAACCGATCCTTATGGAGAGTGGCCAACCAAGCACTAAGCACCGTGCTGGCCCCGTAAACCATGTTTCTAACAAAAACATCTTTTAAGGACGCACAAACCACTCAAGCACACAGCACAGAGGGCCGGCTCCAGAATTAAGTTGCATAAGACCATTAATCAAATTTAATTAAAAGGACCAAGATTTGTTATAGCGCAGCAACCTAGCACAACTAACCAAAATGCAACCCAAAGGATATATGTAAATATAAAGGTGGCTAGGAAGTCCTTATAGGTATACAGTATTAAAATGCAGTATGAAATTGTATTTAAAAATGATAGGAGGTTCATGTTATACTTGCCTTCCTCGAAACTCTCCTGCTGCTGCTCAAACTGCTCGAAAGATGGCTGCTCCTGGTACTGCTCCGGTGGCTCGACGTCTACTCACGATCGTAATAGCAATACATGGGCCACACATGCACACACATGCAAACAATAGCAAAACATAAGAAACAATACATCAATACAATGGAACAGCACATAAAACTAGCCTAGAACTATTCTACGCGTTACAACGATCGCGTGGACATAAAGAGCGCTTTAAACGGAGCTAAAACGCAAAATCTAGGGCTAAAACAAGGTCCAGGGACTAAACTGTAAGAAAAACAGAACTTCCAAGGGGTTCTGGACAAAAACCAGGAACCTAAACGTAATTAAAGGCTAAACGCAGGGGCTAACACGTGAAAATACAGGGCTTGGACTGCGGGTTCAAATTCTATAAAGATCAAGGGCTTCGGTGCAAGAAATAGGGCTAAACTGCAATTGTTATTGAACTGTAGTGGACTGCGGGTTGATTCTTGAAAAGCGCAGGGGCTCTTTAACAAAATGGCCAGGCTGAAGCGGTATGCTTTAATCCGGACCACTGGATCTAACTTCTACGGCCCAGTTCAGATCTATTTCGCGAAGGGGTATGCGCGCATCGTGGCCGCTGGATCTAGATCTAACGGTTTACACGCGATCCGGTTCGGACGGTCCGATCTGACTGCCGTTTACGGACGGTCCGATCTGTCCGAGGGGGTCCGGTCCACTGGATCTTGATCGGAGGGCTGGGATGGAAGAGGTACGCGGGATCTAATCCCGACCGCTGACTTTGGATCGGACGGCTCGGGTTGGGTCGGGGAGCACAGGCGGCGGCAGGAGACGCCGGCGATCAAGCCCGCGGCGGCGCGGCTCGGGAGCTCGCCGGAGACACGCGATCCCACGTCCCCGGGGACGTTTCACGATGAGATCAAACCCAGGAGGTAGAGCACAACGCGGGGAACCTAGCTCGGCACTTGTGGAGGTGGATTCGAGCTCGGTTAGGGTGGAACGACGGCGAGAGTGGCTCGGCACGACAAACCACGCCGGCGTGCTTGCGGTCTAGGCTCCGCGGCTAGCTAAGGATCACGACTCCTAGTACAAAAGAACCAGGGCGCGAAGGGGAAGCTCACCGAGGGGTTTAGATCGACTGGGGGGCGGTGCAGGGGTGCTGGGGATGACGGGCGGCGGTGGAGCACGGACGGAGACAGGCGGCGCTCGTGGGGAAGGCGGCTGCGGGCGCTCTCCGAGCGTCGGGTTTCCTCGGTTCGAACACGCGAAGGTCCTGCGAAGGTGCCAGAGAGATTAGGGACGTCCGGGGATCGCCGGCGACGGCAGATTGCGGGGGCAGCACAGCTCACCGACGACGGTCTCTTCGCGAAATCCCGGTGATGCAGAGGCCCGGGGTGAGATTGCGGGCCTCAGGAAGCTTCTAGATGGTGAGAGAGAGAGGACACGGGGGTTGCAGGGGACCGGGGCGCGGTGGAGTGGCCTGACCACGGCGAGGCCGAGGTGACCGGGCGGAGGAAGAAAGGGGGCGGCGGCGCTGGGGGTCCTCGGGGCGACGCAGGGGCTAGGGTTAGGGTTCGGATGGGTTGGGGGCTGCTCTTTGTAGGGCGGCGGCGGTCCCATTGACGTGCGGGCCCGAGGCGAGGGAGCTCGCCGGGATCTCGGGGGGAAGTTGAGCGCCGGAGAAGAAGGAGGAAGAAGGGGCCGACAGGTGGGGTCGAGCTGGGGGAACGACCGAGAAAGAAGGAATAACTGAGGAAAGAACGAGAATGACTGAGAAAAGAAGGAATGACTGAGAATATAAGGAATGACTGAGAGAAAGGAAGGAATGACTGAGAATAGAGAGACTACGGGAGTGACTGAGAAAAGAGAGAATGACTGACTCACTTTCCTGTTTCCACTCAAATCTATTGGAATTCAGTTCGAATTTGAATTCAACTTGTATGCACTCAACCAAATAAAACTTATGCACCAGCATGAATGCACAAACATGTTGACCCTTTAATAAATTTTATTTTCCCGTGTTATAAATTTCTTTTAAATGCAGGATAAATTAGAAAAACCTTGAAAATTTTATTTGAGCCAAAATAAATTCATTAAAATCTAAAGAAATTACCTCAGGGTGTTACAAACCTACCCCCCTTACAGGAATCTCGTCCCGAGATTCGGATAGGCTAGCTAGCAAAGAGATCAGGATACGTCTTCCTCAGCTCATCTTCTCGCTCCCAAGTAGCCTCATCCTCCGTGTGGTGACTCCACTGAACACGGCACATCTTGATCTTCTTGTTTCTGGTAACTCTCTCAGACATCTCCAGAATCTTCACCGGATGCTCGACATAGGTCAGATCCTCCTGCACATCTAACCCTTCTATCTGATGGAACCCCGAGGGGGAAATCCCGATCTTTCAGTGAGGGACGAACTGGATAACTCGATTTGGAGGAAAAGAGGGGACGTTGGCGGTCCGACTTTCAGCAACCGGGGGATTGCTGCGCCAGCAACCGATACACCTCCTCCCTGGTCGCCGCGCCCTTGCGAAGCACGACACCGGCCACGAGGGCACCCGACCTGCAAGCAAATCGAAGAACTCGCAAGAACAAGTATACAAGCACTGAAATCGCAAGGAAGAATCAAAGACTCAGCATGGATTAATCGAAAGTGGAGTTCTGAAATACAAAGAGACAGGTGGCTGGATCAGCACACGCGCTCCAGGAGAAGTAGCAGCAGCCAGTTCGTGAAATCAAAACCCGCCTCTCCCTGGTGGCGGCTGGAGTGTCTAAGTACCTGGGAGGGTCACTCCCCAACCCTAGGACGCGCCCTTGCTGGGCTCAACTGATACATGGCCCATTGGGCTGAAATATGGTGGCGCAACATCTGTGGACAGAACCCTCCTCTGTAAGGAAAAGACGATTGCGCCCAACTCCGAAAAGGTTTGATCATGAGGCTGGATCCATTTGAAAGAGGACTTCATAAGCTTTCTGCGAAGTACTGGAACGGCCCAATCCGAGTCCGAATGAAGTCGGGACTGATGTCACAAGATGGTGTTGTCATGCTGTCCGAAACCAGCCCATGCGAATCCCCTCTCCTTCTTATCCTCTCCATCATTCCTAAGCAAAACAAGAGTGCACGTGTTTCCATTGTCTAAATATAATGGACAAGAGCTTAAGAATGAACTTACTTGATGATTGATTTGACGGGCACGAGCACGAGTAATAGGGCCAAGTGGTGGGGATGTCGCAGCTGATGGTGTAGCTTGTGGTGTGGAAGTATCGTTGGTGTTGATGTCCTCATCATCCTCCCCTTCTTGCATTTGAGTCGTCCACGACTCAATCTCATCTTCCTCTCCCAAATATGGCTTCAAATCTGCAATGTTAAATGTGGGACTAACCCCAAAATCTGCAGGAAGATCAAGCTTATATGCATTCTCATTAACACGTTGCAGCACTTTAAAAGGTCCATCAGCTCTAGGCATCAATTTAGATTTTCGTAGTTCAGGAAACCGTTCCTTTCGTAAATGCAGCCAAACTAAATCTCCAGGTTGAAAAGTCAATTGCCTCCTACCTTTATCACCAGCTAACTTATACTTAGCATTCATGTGTTCTATGTTTGCTTTAGTTGTTTCATGCAGCTTTAGCATCAATTCAGCACGCTTTGTAGCATCAAAATTCAATTTTTCAGAAGCCGGCAAAGGCAATAAATCAATTGGAGCACGAGGTAACAAGCCATAAACAATCTCAAAAGGGCACATCTTTGTAGTAGAATGCAGGGAACGATTATAAGCAAACTCAATATGAGGCAAACAATCTTCCCAAAGTTTAATGTTCTTCTTTAAAACAGCCCTTAACATAGTTGACAAAGTTCGATTCACAACTTCAGTTTGACCATCAGTTTGGGGATGACAAGTGGTAGAAAACAAAAGCTTAGTCCCCAACTTAGCCCATAAAGTTCTCCAAAAGTGACTAAGAAATTTAGCATCCCGATCAGAAACAATTGTATTTGGTACTCCATGTAAACGCACAATTTCTCGAAAGAACAAATCAGCAATATGGGTGGCATCATCTGTCTTATGACAAGGTATGAAGTGTGCCATCTTTGAAAATCTATCAACCACCACAAAAACGCTATCACGTCCCTTCCTAGTACGAGGTAAGCCAACCACAAAATCCATAGATATATCCTCCCAAGGAACACTAGGGACAGGTAAAGGCATATACAAACCGTTTGGGTTGAGTCGAGACTTAGCCTTTTGACACGTGGTGCAGCGAGCAACAAATCTCTCCACGTCCCTTCTCATCTTTGGCCAAAAGAAATGGCCAGCAAGGATGTCCTCCGTCTTCTTTGCTCCAAAGTGTCCCATCAACCCGCCTCCATGTGCTTCCTGTAGTAGCAACAAACGAACAGAGCTAGCTGGAATGCATAGCTTGTTAGCTCTAAACACAAAACCATCATTGACCACGAATTTATTCCATGCTTTACCCTCTCTACAATGCAGGAACACATCTTTAAAATCATTGTCATGTATGTATTGTTCCTTAATTGTTTGCAGACCAAAGATCTTATAGTCAAGTTGTGTTAACAAGGTATACCTCCTAGACAAAGCATCAGCAATGACATTCTCTTTCCCCTTCTTGTGTTTGATAACATAGGGAAAAGACTCAATGAATTCAACCCATTTAGCATGTCTACGGTTCAGTTTTCCTTGACTACGGATATGCTTCAATGATTCATGGTCAGAATGTATGACAAATTCTTTGGGCCAAAGATAGTGCTGCCATGTTTCTAAGGTTCGCACAAGAGCATACAATTCCTTATCATAAGTTGAATAATTCAGAGTAGGCCCACTCAACTTCTCACTAAAATATGCAACAGGTTTCCTATCTTGTAACAAAACACCACCCAATCCAATCCCACTAGCATCACATTCAAGCTCAAAGGTTTTATTAAAATCTGGGAGTTGGAGGAGGGGTGCATGTGTCAACTTATCTTTCAAAATGTTGAAGGATTTCTCTTGTGCTTCGCCCCAAGAAAAAGGAACTCCCTTCTTTGTTAATTCATTCAACGGTGCAGCAATGGTGCTGAAATCCTGCACAAAGCGACGATAAAATCCAGCAAGTCCCAAAAAGCTTCTCACTTGGGTGACGGTCTTGGGGATAGGCCACCCTTGTATGGCCGCCACCTTGGCTTGCTCAACTTCAATTCCCTGTGGAGTGACAACAAAGCCAAGAAAAGAGACTCGATCCGTGCAGAATGTGCACTTCTCAAGATTACCAAAAAGGCGTGCATCACGTAGAGTATCAAAAACAGCATGCAAATGATCAAGATGTTCATCCATGGATTTGCTGTAGATCAGTATATCATCAAAGTAGACAACAACAAATTTTCCAATGAAAGCGCGCAGAACTTCGTTCATCCTCCGTGTGGTGACTCCACTGAACACGGCACATCTTGATCTTCTTGTTTCTGGTAACTCTCTCAGACGTCTCCAGAATCTTCACCGGATGCTCGACATAGGTCAGATCCTCCTGCACATCTAACCCTTCTATCTGATGGAACCCCGAGGGGGAAATCCCGATCTTTCGGTGAGGGACGAACTGGATAACTCGATTTGGAGGAAAAGAGGGGACGTTGGCGGTCCGACTTTCAGCAACGTGATCTTCTTGTTTCTGGTAACTCTCTCAGACGTCTCCAGAATCTTCACCGGATGCTCGACATAGGTCAGATCCTCCTGCACATCTAACCCTTCTATCTGATGGAACCCCGAGGGGGAAATCCCGATCTTTCGGTGAGGGACGAACTGGATAACTCGATTTGGAGGAAAAGAGGGGACGTTGGCGGTCCGACTTTCAGCAACCGGGGGATTGCTGCGCCAGCAACCGATACACCTCCTCCCTGGTCGCCGCGCCCTTGCGAAGCACGACACCGGCCACGAGGGCACCCGACCTGCAAGCAAATCGAAGAACTCGCAAGAACAAGTATACAAGCACTGAAATCGCAAGGAAGAATCAAAGACTCAGCATGGATTAATCGAAAGTGGAGTTCTGAAATACAAAGAGACAGGTGGCTGGATCAGCACACGCGCTCCAGGAGAAGTAGCAGCAGCCAGTTCGTGAAATCAAAACCCACCTCTCCCTGGTGGCGGCTGGAGTGTCTAAGTACCTGGGAGGGTCACTCCCCAACCCTAGGACGCGCCCTTGCTGGGCTCAACTGATACATGGCCCATTGGGCCGAAATATGGTGGCGCAACATCTGTGGACAGAACCCTCCTCTGTAAGGAAAAGACGATTGCGCCCAACTCCGAAAAGGTTTGATCATGAGGCTGGATCCGTTTGAAAGAGGACTTCATAAGCTTTCTGCGAAGTACTGGAACGGCCCAATCCGAGTCCGAATGAAGTCGGGACTGATGTCACAAGATGGTGTTGTCATGCTGTCCGAAACCAGCCCATGCGAATCCCCTCTCCTTCTTATCCTCTCCATCATTCCTAAGCAAAACAAGAGTGCACGTGTTTCCATTGTCTAAATATAATGGACAAGAGCTTAAGAATGAACTTACTTGATGATTGAGTTGACGGGCACGAGCACGAGTAATAAGGCCAAGTGGTGGGGATGTCGCAGCTGATGGTGTAGCTTGTGGTGTGGAAGTATCGTTGGTGTTGATGTCCTCATCACTATCGTGGCTTGCTCTTCTGGCACTCTCAAGCACTTCTTCAGCTGAGACACGTGGAACACATCGTGCACTCCTGAGAGATTTGGAGGCAACTCCAAACGATATGCCACCTCACCCTTCCGTTCCAGCACCTTGAACGGGCCAATGTATCGAGGAGCTAGCTTCCCTCTTACATTAAACCTGCGGATTCCTCTCATCGGTGAGACCTTCAGGTACACATGATCTCCCACTGCAAAGGTCAAATCTCGACGACGCACATCCGCATAGCTTTTCTGACGGGTCTGAGCGACCCTCAGATTCTCTCGCACCTGCTGTACCAGCTGTTCTGCCTCCTCAACAATATCCGGACCAAATACCTGCCTCTCGCCAATCTGATCCCAATACAATGGAGTCCTGCAGTTCCGACCATACAGGGCCTCAAAAGGAGATTTCTTCAGACTGGCCTGATAACTGTTGTTATACGAAAATTCTGCATAAGGCAGGCATTTATCCCAGCTGGTACCATACTGAATAGCACAGGCTCGAAGCATATCCTCTAACACTTGGTTGGTCCTTTCTGTCTGCCCATCTGTCTGAGGATGATACGCGGTACTGAAGCGCAGCTTCGTATCCAACGAATCATGCAACTGCTCCCAGAACCTGAAGTGAACTGAGATCCTCGATCAGATATAATCTTCTTAGGAACACCATGCAGACAGACAATCCTGGAGATGTACAACTCTGCGAGTCTAGCGCCGGAGTAAGTAGTGTTCACCGGAATGAAGTGAGCAACCTTCGTCAACCGATCCACTACTACCCATATGGAGTTGTACCCTTTCTGAGTACGAGGCAAGCCACCAATGAAGTCCATAGTGATTTCCTCCCATTTCCACTCTGGAATCTTCAACGGCTGCAATAACCCTGCTGGCCTCTGATGCTCTGCCTTGACGCGCTGACAAGTGTCGCAGATAGCCACGTACTCCGCAACGGAACGCTTCATTCCATACCACCAGAATCGTTCCTTCAGGTCGTAATACATCTTCGTGCTACCTGGATGGATAGAATATGCTGTATCATGAGCCTCACTCAGAATCAACTTTCTGAGGTCATTCACATCCGGCACACATATACGACCCTTGTACCACAAGGTACCCTGATCATCCTCTCTAAAATGAGGAGCTTTACCAATCTTGAGCAACTCACGAATCTCCTGCAGCTTCTGATCTTCCTTCTGATGCTGCCTGATCTCAGCCTCTAGAGTGGGTTCTGCCTCGAATGACGTACCCGAAGTGTGATGCAGGAAACCCAGACTCAACTGCTCAAACTCCTCGCACAACTCCCGAGGCATCAGAAAAGCCACGGCCATGTTAACATAGCTCTTCCTACTCAGAGCATCTGCTACAACATTAGCCTTGCCCGGATGATAGTGAATCTCCAGATCATAATCCTTGACCAATTCTAGCCATCTCCTCTGTCGCATGTTCAGCTCACTCTGAGTGAAAATATACTTGAGGCTCTTGTGATCGGTGTAAATATCACACCTCTGCCCAAACAAGTAATGCCTCCATATCTTCAGAGCATGCACAACTGCGGCTAACTGAAGATCATGAGTGGGATAATTCAACTCGTGCCAGCGCAACTGCCGCGAAGCATAAGCTATCACTCTGCCTTCCTGCATCAGGACGCAACCAAGACCATCCCTCGAAGCATCACAATACACTGTGAACCTCTTGCTCTGGTCTGGCAGAGTAAGGACTGGCGCCGTAGTCAACCTCTTCTTCAGCTCCTCGAAGGCCTTCTGACGCTCATCAATCCAAGAGAAACCCACGTCCTTCTCCAGTAAGGAAGTCAAAGGCTTCGCAATCTTGGAGAAATTCTCAATGAACCTCCGATAATAACCTGCTAAGCCCAAGAAAGAGCGGACTTCCTTCACCGTCTGCGGTACAACCCAGTCAAGCACATCCTTCACCTTCCCGGGGTCCACAGCAATACCTCCCTTGGAGATAACATGACCGAGGAATGGAACCTCGTCAATCCAGAACTCGCACTTGCTGAGCTTGGCATACAGCTTGTGCTCTCTGAGCCTCTGCAACACGAGCCTCAGATGCCTCTCATGCTCTGCTTCTGACTTTGAATATATCAGGATATCATCAATGAATATCACCACAAAGGTGTCCAGATAATCCATGAAAACCTTATTCATCAGATGCATGAAGAAAGCCGGAGCATTGGTCAAGCCAAAGGACATGACCGTATACTCGTATAGCCCATACTTGCAAGTGAATGCCGTCTTCGGGATATCCTCGGAACGAATCTTCAGCTGATGATAACCGGAACGCAGATCAATCTTCGAGAACACACAAGCACCCTGAAGCTGATCAAAGAGATCCTCAATACGAGGCAATGGATGCTTGTTCTTGATAGTGACTGCATTCAGATCTCGATAATCGACGCACATTCTCTTCGCGCCATCCTTCTTCTCTACAAGCAACACAGGAAAAGCCCAAGGAGAGAAACTACGACGGATATAACCCTTAGCCAGCAACTCGTCGATAGTCTTCTTAACCTCCTCATGCTCGACAGGAGCCATACGATAGGGCCGCTTAGCAATAGGAGCTGTGCCAGGCAAGAGATCAATAGAAAACTCAATGTCGCGATCAGGCGGCATACCTGGCAAATCGTCCGGAAAGACATCCGGGAATTCAGACACCACGCGAATACCATCCGTGGGTCTAGCCTCCATCTGATGAAGAAATCCAGAAGGCTCTGTAGCTCCAACAGTGACCTCCTGACCATCCGGTGCTGACAGAAGAACAGTCCTCTGAGCACAGTCTATCCGGACTCCCCACTTAGCAAGAGTCTCCATCCCGAGGATCACATCAATGCCTTTGGTGTCTAGCACCATCAGATTCGCACTGAAATCTACCCCCCTTATGGCCACACTGACTCTGGGACAGAAGACATGAGACCTCAACTGTCCTCCCGGTGAAGATACTAACATGCACCTCTTTAATGTGCTAGTGGGAATACCATGATGCTCAACAAAAGACTGGGTGATGAAAGAATGTGTAGCACCAGTATCAAAAAGCACTGTAGCAGGATGGGTGTTGACCATAAACGTACCAATAACCACGTTAGGAGCATCGGCCGCCGACTCGGCCGTCACGTGGTTCACCCTGCCCTGAGCTGGGGCCTTGGGCGGTGCTGCACGCCCTTGCTGTCCTGCCTGCGCCTTCCGAGGGCAGACGTTGGCGTAGTGCCCCGGCTCGCCGCAGTGGAAGCACACTCGCGGAAATGCAGCGGCCTGCTGCCCAGGAGGAGGAGTGGGCACTCCCTGCCTCTGAGCTGGTGGAGCCGGAGGCACTGGAAGCCTCTGACCCTGTCCCGCCTGATGCTGCTGCTGAGGACGAGGCGGAAACTGCTGCCGCTGCTGGTACTGCTGGGGCGGCCTCTGCTGCTGCTGTGGTGGAGGCTGATAGCGGGGACGAGTGTTGCTACCCGAAGAGGATGGAGCCATCTTCCTCTTCTTATCCTCAATCTCCCGGCGCTTTCGCTCGGTGTTGAGGGCCGCATCAACCAGCTGGTTGAAGTTGTCGAAGCGGTGGTTCAGCAGCGCATATTGGATGTGATCATCCAGTCCCTCCTTGAAATACTCCTGCTTATCGCTATCACGAGCGACGTCTGCAGGGGCATAGCGGGCAAGCTGAAGGAAACGGTCACGATACTCCGTCACCGTCATCGATCCCTGAAATGACAACCACAGATAACAAGGATAGAAATCGCTCAATAGGTCAGGCTCACGAAAGAGATCAAGGATAGATCGAAGCTCAAAAGAAACTGCAGAAAATTCCATTCAAATTTACCTGCTTAAGGGCACGGAACTCCTTCTGCTTCATCTTCATAATGCCCTCAGGAATGTGATGGTTCCTGAAGCGCTCACGGAACTGGTCCCACGTGAGAGCATCACGGTCCCGAGCTGGGTAGGACTCCCACCAGTCAAGAGCGGAGCCTCGCAGCTGCCCTGCTGCGTAAAGGACTCGCTCACGGTCGTCGCACTGCGCAACAACCAACTGGCGCTCCACTGAACGAAGCCAGTCGTCCGCCTGGAGTGGGTCCGTGGCGTGAGAGAAGGTCGGAGGGTGACCTCTCAGGAAATCCGCACGCCTGTCACGAGGCTGAGGTGGCGGTGGAGGTGGTGGCTGGGCATGAATCTGCTGCAGAGCCTGAACGGTATTGTTCAGGGTCGCCATCATCTGCATCTGGAGCTGGAAGAACTGCTCCGGGGTCAGTGGTGGAGGCATCGGTAACGGCTGACCAGTACCCTGGTTGTTCTGCTCCTGCTGGTCAGAACCGGAACCGGTGCGCCTGGTGTTCACCATCTGATTGCAACAAATGAAATTTATAAGAGAAAAAGATAGGGTATAACTTCGGGAAGGAAAACTCTGACGGGATAAAATAGGGAGAAAGGAATGTACGGTTTTACCCCCAACGATCTAACTCAAATTTTATTATTTAGTTCAAGTTGGGTTAGGGTCGATTTGCATGAACAAATTTAACTACTAAACTATGCAATCAACCAAAGATCCAAATCATACATTTGCACAATAACAAACATTCAATATTCACAATTTAGTCGAGTTTTCCACACTACTCGACTAACACACTCGTTCTAGCGTATTTTTATCGGAACAACCTAAACTTATAAATTACTAGATTAGGCGACTCAGGCCAACGTCTACGGAAGACTCAAGCTATTTCTCAGAAAGGACAGGGGAGAGATAGCAAATCAAGGACTTAAGGCTCGAGGAATAGAAGCAGAAAAATGATGTTTGGGTTTTGCGGAAGCAGGGCAAGCGAAAAGAAGTCCTAATCTCGACCAGTTCTATCTAGGCTTCGTCCTACAGTCGACACGGCTCTGATACCAATCTGTCACACCCGATTTATAAGAACATAAATCGAGCAATCATATATGCGCCAGGATCAAGTCACGCATATATACAACAGATTATCAAGATATCACAACACATGTCACGAATAAAAACCAGGAACCTAAACGTAATTAAAGGCTAAACGCAGGGGCTAACACGTGAAAATACAGGGCTTGGACTGCGGGTTCAAATTCTATAAAGATCAAGGGCTTCGGTGCAAGAAATAGGGCTAAACTGCAATTGTTATTGAACTGTAGTGGACTGCGGGTTGATTCTTGAAAAGCGCAGGGGCTCTTTAACAAAATGGCCAGGCTGAAGCGGTATGCTTTAATCCGGACCACTGGATCTAACTTCTACGGCCCAGTTCAGATCTATTTCGCGAAGGGGTATGCGCGCATCGTGGCCGCTGGATCTAGATCTAACGGTTTACACGCGATCCGGTTCGGACGGTCCGATCTGACTGCCGTTTACGGATGGTCCGATCTGACTGCCGTTTACGGACGGTCCGATCTGACTGCCGTTTACGGACGGTCCGATCTGTCCGAGGGGGTCCGGTCCACTGGATCTTGATCGGAGGGCTGGGATGGAAGAGGTACGCGGGATCTAATCCCGACCGCTGACTTTGGATCGGACGGCTCGGGTTGGGTCGGGGAGCACAGGCGGCGGCAGGAGACGCCGGCGATCAAGCCCGCGGCGGCGCGGCTCGGGAGCTCGCCGGAGACACGCGATCCCACGTCCCCGGGGACGTTTCACGATGAGATCAAACCCAGGAGGTAGAGCACAACGCGGGGAACCTAGCTGGGCACTTGTGGAGGTGGATTCGAGCTCGGTTAGGGTGGAACGACGGCGAGAGTGGCTCGGCACGACAAACCACGCTGGCGTGCTTGCGGTCTAGGCTCCGCGGCTAGCTAAGGATCACGACTCCTAGTACAAAAGAACCAGGGCGCGAAGGGGAAGCTCACCGAGGGGTTTAGATCGACTGGGGGGCGGTGCAGGGGTGCTGGGGATGACGGGCGGCGGTGGAGCACGGACGGAGACAGGCGGCGCTCGTGGGGAAGGCGGCTGCGGGCGCTCTCCGAGCCTCGGGTTTCCTCGGTTCGAACACGCGAAGGTCCTGCGAAAGTGCCAGAGAGATTAGGGACGTCCGGGGATCGCCGGCGACGGCGGATTGCGGGGGCAGCACAGCTCACCGACGGCGGTCTCTTCGCGAAATCCCGGTGATGCAGAGGCCCGGGGTGAGATTGCGGGCCTCAGGAAGCTTCTAGATGGTGAGAGAGAGAGGACACGGGGGTTGCAGGGGACCGGGGCGCGGTGGAGTGGCCTGACCACGGCGAGGCCGAGGTGACCGGGCGGAGGAAGAAAGGGGGCGGCGGCGCTGGGAGTCCTCGGGGCGACGCAGGGGCTAGGGTTAGGGTTCGGATGGGTTGGGGGCTGCTCTTTGTAGGGCGGCGGCGGTCCCATTGACGTGCGGGCCCGAGGCGAGGGAGCTCGCCGGGATCTCGGGGGGAAGTTGAGCGCCGGAGAAGAAGGAGGAAGAAGGGGCCGACAGGTGGGGTCGAGCTGGGGGAACGACCGAGAAAGAAGGAATAACTGAGGAAAGAACGAGAATGACTGAGAAAAGAAGGAATGACTGAGAATATAAGGAATGACTGAGAGAAAGGAAGGAATGACTGAGAATAGAGAGACTACGGGAGTGACTGAGAAAAGAGAGAATGACTGACTCACTTTCCTGTTTCCACTCAAATCTATTGGAATTCAGTTCGAATTTGAATTCAACTTGTATGCACTCAACCAAATAAAACTTATGCACCAGCATGAATGCACAAACAAGTTGACCCTTTAATAAATTTTATTTTCCCGTGTTATAAATTTCTTTTAAATGCAGGATAAATTAGAAAAACCTTGAAAATTTTATTTGAGCCAAAATAAATTCATTAAAATCTAAAGAAATTACCTCAGGGTGTTACATATGATTGCTCGATTTATGTTCTTATAAATCGGGTGTGACAGATTGGTATCAGAGCCGTGTTGACTGTAGGACGAAGCCTAGATAGAACTGGTCGAGTTTAGGACTTTTTTTCGCTTGCTCTGCTTCCGCAAAACCCAAACATTCGTTTCTACTTCTATTCCTTGAGTTCTAAACCTCGAGTTTACTAATCCTCCCTGCATTTGCCGAGGGTTAGTTTGATATATTCTGTAGACGTTGGCCTGCATTCGCTTAACCCTATAAGTTTAGGCTATCCTAATGAAAATACGCTAGAACGAGTGTGTTAGTCGAGTAGTGTGATAAACTCGACTAAGTTGTGAATATTGAATGTTTGTTATTGTGCAAATGTTTGATTTGGATTTTTTGTTGATTGCATAGTTAGAAGCAAGACTTGTTCATGCAAAACGACCCTAATACGAACCTGAATTAAATAATCAAAAGTTGAGTTAGAACGTTGGGGGTAAAACCGTACATTCCTTTCTCTCTATTTTATCCTGTCAGAGTCTTCCTTCCCGAAGTTATACCATATCTATCTCTTATAAATTTCGCTATGCTGCAAACAGATGGTGAACACCAGGAGCACCGGCACCGGTTCTGGCCAGCAGGGGTAGAACAACCAGAGCACTGACCAGGCGCTGCCGATGCCTCCACCCCTGACTCCGGAGCAGTTCTTCCAGCTCCAAATGCAGATGATGGCCACTCTGAAGAATACCGTTCAGACGCTGCAGCAGATCCACGCTCAGCTGCCACCTCCTCCACCGCAGCAGCCCCGCGACAGGCGCGCGGACTTTCTGAGGGGTCACCCGCCGACGTTCGCTCATGCGGCTGATCCACTTCAGGCTGACGACTGGCTTCGTCAGGTGGAGCGCCAGTTGGATGTCGCTCAGTGCGACGACAGGGAGCGAGTCCTGTAAGCAGCAGGACAGCTGCGAGGCTCAGCCCTCGATTGGTGGGAGTCCTACCCAGCTCGGGACCGCACCACTCTCACTTGGGTCCAGTTCCGGGAGCGGTTCAGGCACCACCACATCCCTACTGGAGTGATGAAGAGGAAGCACAAGGAGTTCCTTGCGCTTAAGCAGGTAAAATTCGAGTAAAATCTTTCTGCAATTTCTTTTTGAGCTCAAACCCACCCTCGCTACAAGAAATGCTGAGTAAATTCCCATCTTCTTTCCGGTGATTATCATTTCAGGGAGCTATGACGGTGACTGAGTACCGTGACCGCTTCCTCCAGCTCGCTCGCTATGCCCCCGCTGAGGTCGCCCATGATGGTGATAAGCAGGAGCGCTTCAGGGAGGGACTGGATGACCACCTGGAGTATGCGCTCATGAACCACCGCTTTGACAACTTCAACGAGCTGGTTGATGCTGCCCTCAACACCGAGCGCAAGCGCTGGGAGATTGAGGATAAGAAGAGGAAGATGGCTCTTGTTGCGTCGGGTAGCAACACTCGGCCTCGATACCAGTACCCGCAGCAGCAGCAGCACCACCACCAGAGGCAGGTCCAGCAGTACCAGCAGCGCCAGCAGCAGTACCCTCCTCGTCCTCAGCAGCAGCAGCAGGCAGGACCGGGCCAGAGGCTTCCAGCGCCTCCAGCACGCTCTGCTCCACCGGCCCCACTAGCTCCGCGGCAGGGAGTGCCTACCCCTCTTGCCGGGCAGCAGGCTGCTGCACTTCCTCGAGTGTGCTATCACTGCGGCGAGCTGGGACACTACGCCAACATCTGTCCCCAGAAGGCGCAGGCAGGACAGCAGGGGCGTGCAGCACCGCCCAAGGCCCCAGCTCAGGGCAGGGTGAACCACGTGACGGCCGAGTCAGCGGCCGCGGCTCCTAACGTGCTGATTGGTACGTTCATGGTCAACACTCATCCTGCTACAGTGCTTTTTGATAGTGGTGCTACGCATTCTTTCATCACCTAGTCTTTTGTTGAGCATCATGGTATTCATACTAGCACGTTAAAGAGGGGCATGTTAGTATCTTCACAGGGAGGGCAGTTGAGGTCTCATATCTTCTGTCCCAGAGTCAGTATTGTCATAAGGGGGGTAGAGTTCAGTGCTAATCTGATGGTGCTAGACACCAAGGGTATTGATGTGATCCTCGGGATGGAGACACTTGCTAAGTGGGGAGTCCGGATAGATTGTGCTCAGAGGACGGTTCTTCTATCAGCACTGGATGGTCAGGAGGTCACTGTTGGAGCCACAGAGCCTTCGGGATTTCTTCATCAGATGGAGGCTAGACCCACGGATGGTATTCGCGTGGTGTCTGAATTCCCGGATGTCTTTCCGGATGATTTGCCAGGTATGCCGCCTGATCGCGACATTGAGTTTTCTATTGATCTCTTGCCTGGCACAGCTCCTATTGCTAAGCGGCCCTATCGTATGGCTCCTGTTGAGCATGAGGAAGTTAAGAAGACTATCGACCAGTTGCTAGCTAAAGGTTATATCCGTCACAGTTTCTCTCCTTGGGCTTTCCCTATATTGCTGGTAGAGAAGAAGGATGGTGCGAAGAGAATGTGCGTCGATTATCGGGATCTGAATGCAGTCACCATCAAGAACAAGCATCCATTACCGCGTATTGAGGATCTCTTCGATCAGCTTCAGGGCGCTTGTGTATTCTCGAAGATTGATCTGCGTTCGGGTTATCATCAGATGAAGATTCGTTCTGAGGATATTCCGAAGACGGCATTCACCTGCAAGTATGGGCTATACGAGTATACGGTCATGTCCTTTGGCTTGAGCAATGCTCCGGCTTTCTTCATGCATCTGATGAACAAGGTTTTCATGGATTATCTGGACACCTTTGTGGTGATATTCATTGATGATATCCTGATATATTCCAAGTCAGAAGCAGAGCATGAGAAGCATCTGAGGCTTGTATTGCAGAGACTCAGAGAGCACAAGCTGTATGCCAAGCTCAGCAAGTGCGAATTCTGGATTGACGAGGTTCCATTCCTCGGTCATGTGATCTCCAAGGGAGGTATTGCTGTGGACCCCAGAAAGGTGAAGGATGTGCTTGACTGGGTGGTACCGCAGACAGTGAAGGAAGTCCGCTCTTTTCTGGGCTTAGCAGGTTATTATCGGAGGTTCATTGAGAATTTCTCCAAGATTGCGAAGCCTTTGACTTCCTTGCTAGAGAAGGGTGTGGATTTCTCTTGGACTGATGAGCGTCAGATGGCCTTCGAGGAGCTGAAGAAGAGGTTAACTACGGCGCCAATCCTTACTTTGCCAGACCAGAGCAAGAGGTTCACAGTGTATTGTGATGCTTCGAGGGATGGTCTTGGTTGTGTCCTGATGCAGGAAGGCAGAGTGATAGCTTATGCCTCACGGCAGTTGCGTCGGCACGAGCTGAATTATCCCACTCATGATCTGGAGTTAGCCGCAGTTGTGCATGCTCTGAACATATGGAGGTATTACTTGTTTGGGCAGAGGTGTGATATTTACACCGATCACAAGAGCCTCAAGTATATTTTCACTCAGAGTGAGCTGAACATGCGGCAGAGAAGATAGCTAGAGTTGGTCAAGGATTATGACCTGGAGATTCACTATCATCCGGGCAAGGCCAATGTTGTGGCAGATGCTCTGAGCAGGAAGAGCTATGTTAACATGGCCGTGGCTTTTCAGATGCCTCAGGAGTTATGTGAGGAGTTTGAGCAGTTGAGTCTGGGTTTCTTGCATCACACCTCGGGTACATCATTCGAGGCAGAACCCACTCTAGAGGCAGAGATCAGGCAGCATCAGAAAGAAGATAAGAGGCTGCAAGAGATTCGTGAGCTGCTTAAGATTGGCAAGGCACCGCATTTCAGAGAGGATGATCAGCGTACCTTGTGGTACAAGGGCCGAATATGTGTGCCGGATGTGGCAGATCTCAGGAAGCTGATCTTGAGTGAGGCACATGATACGGCATATTCCATTCATCCAGGCAGCACGAAGATGTATTACGACCTAAAGGAATGATTCTGGTGGTATGGAATGAAGCGTTCTGTTGCGGAGTATGTGGCTATTTGTGACAATTGTCAGCGTGTCAAGGCAGAGCAACAGAGGCCAGCAGGGTTATTGCAGCCGTTGAAGATTCCAGAGTGGAAATGGGAGGAGATCACTATGGACTTCATTGTGGGATTGCCTCGTACTCAGAAGGGGTACAACTCTATATGGGTAGTAGTGGATCGGTTGATGAAGGTTGCCCACTTCATTCCGGTGAACACTACTTACTCCGGTGCTAGACTCGCAGAGTTGTACATCTCCAGGATTGTCTGTCTGCATGGGGTTCCAAAGAAGATCATATCTGATCGAGGATCTCAGTTCACTTCACGGTTTTGGGAGCAGTTGCACGATTCGTTGGATACGAAGCTGCGCTTCAGTACTGCCTATCATCCTCAGACAGATGGGCAGACAGAAAGGACCAACCAAGTGTTGGAGGATATGCTTCGAGCCTGTGCTATTCAGTATGGTACCAGCTGGGATAAATGCCTGCCGTATGCAGAGTTTTCGTATAACAACAGTTATCAGGCCAGTCTGAAGAAGTCTCCTTTCGAGGCCCTGTATGGTCGGAAATGCAGGACTCCGCTGTATTGGGATCAGATTGGCGAGAGGCAGGTGTTTGGTCCGGATATTGTGGAAGAGGCAGAACAGTTGGTGCA
The DNA here is from genome assembly GCF_002211085.1 of Panicum hallii. Lineage (NCBI taxonomy): Eukaryota > Viridiplantae > Streptophyta > Magnoliopsida > Poales > Poaceae > Panicum > Panicum hallii. The sequence continues at coordinate 24,354,150 of NC_038046.1, read as the reverse complement.
ACAGGTGCGCGAGAATCTGAGGGTCACACAGACTCATCAGAAGAGCTACGCGGATGTTCGTCGTCGAGATTTGACCTTTGCAGTGGGTGATCATGTGTACCTGAAGGTCTCGCCAATGAGAGAAATCCGCAGGTTTAATGTGAGAGGGAATCTAGCTCCTCGATACATTGGCCCGTTCAAGGTGTTGGAACGGAAAGGTGAGGTGGCATATCGTTTGGAGTTGCCTCTCAGTCTCTCAGGAGTGCACGATGTGTTTCATGTGTCTCAGCTGAAGAAGTGCTTGAGGGTGCCAGAAGAACAAGCACCGATAGAAGGGTTAGATGTGCAGGAGGATCTGACCTTCATCGAGCATCCAGTGAAGATTCTGGAGACATCCGAGAGAGTTACCAGAAACAAGAGGATCAAGATGTGCCGTGTTCAGTGGAGTCACCACACAAAGGATGAGGCTACTTGGGAGCGAGAAGATGAGCTGAGGAAGACATACCCCGATCTCTTTGCTAGCTAGCCTATTCGAATCTCAGGACGAGATTCCAGTAAGGGGGGTAGGTTTGTAACACCCTAATGTAATTTTCCTAAATTTTGAGGAATTAATTTGGGCTTAAATGAAATTTCCAGAGTTTTTCCTAATTTATCTTGCATTTAAAGCAATTTATAACACAAGAAAATAAAACTAATTATAAGGTCAACATGTTTGTGCATTCATGCTGGAGCATTATTTTTCTTGTGTTGAGTTTATAGGGTTTGAATTCAAGTTTATTTGAATTCAAATAGATTTGTTTGAATGGTTTGAGTGTAGAAAAGAAAAAGAAAAGAAGAAAAAGGAAAGAAAGGGAGCAGCAACCCAACCCAGCCCAAAACCCCCTCTCTTTTCCCCTAGGGCCTCTCTTCTTTTCCCTCCCCGCGTGGGCCGGCCCAGCAACCAGCCCAGCACCCCGCGCTCTTCTCCCACGCTCTTTCTCTCGCTGCCACCCGGGCCCGCATGTCGGCGCCCCTTCCTTCCTCAGCCGGCCACCCGAGCGCCCGCTCTCTCCCGCTCATCTCTCTCTGGCGTTGTGGCCCCGCACGTCAGCTCCTCCCCCTCCTTTTTTCCCCCTCCCCTGTTTCTTCCCCGCCGGCCGGCCGCTCGGCCACAGCCCGTGGTCCCGCTCCGCCGCGCCCTGGGCTCCCTCCCCCGCGCTCGCAAGGCCCGCTGGCCAGCGCCCGAGCCTCCCCTTCCTTCTAGAAGCCGCCCGCGCTTGGATTAGGTCAACCCGCACGAGTTCACGGGCGATGCGGGGGCCGTTGCGCGAACGACCCGCACGCCGAGGCCGTCGCACCCCTTTTCTTAGCCCGGCCGCTCTCTCGCGTTTCCCCTCAGCTGCCACTGCCCTCCCCAGCTTCCCCCGTGCCCTTGCGCCGCTGCGCCACCGCTCGGATTTGAGCCGCCGCCATCAACCGAGCTCCTGCGCCACCGCAACACCACCCCGGTGCCGCCAATCTTCGGCCCCTAACCGCCATCGCAGCACCCCGGTGTGGTAAGGAGCACGCTACGCCCGTTTCCTATCCCCTTCCCCCTCTGCGTGGGTGCGCCCCCTCATTACCGTGGCCCCGTGCCGCCCTCCGCCGTGGCGAGACCCAACCCGACCCCAATCCGCCGCGTTGACTGCCCAGACGGGTTCGCCGTCGTCCACTCTCTCTCCCCGTGCTAGCTGTACCCCGAATCGAGGCCGGAAGCGCCCAATCGCATGTCCTCCGGCGATCTCCAGTCGCCCTCCGCCGCGCCCAACGCCGGCCGCCGCCGGAGCCCGGCCGGAGATCCTTCGGCCGTCCGATCCAAACCTAACGGTCTGGATTCGATCCAGACCGGTACTCAACCCGAGCCGCTCGATCTCAAAGCGACGATCTGGATTAGATCCAGATCGGCATTAGATCCCAACCGCCCGATTTAGATCCGGTGGACCGCGCAAATCTCAGCCCTAGATCTCTTCTCAACCGACCGATCTAGATCCGACGGCCACGGTGCGCGCGTACCCCTTCGCGAGATGGATCTAATCTGAGCCGTAGAGAGTAGATCCAATGGCCCAGAACCGCGCGTACCGCTTCAGCCCGCTTCTTTTGCTAAAGAGCCCTCGGTTTTTTCTGGAATCAACCCGCGGTCCGCTTCAGTTCAATAATAATTACAATATTAGCCCTATTTCTTGCACGGACCCCCCTGAGCTTCCTGGGATTAGTACCCACAGTCCATGTCCAGTGTTTTCACGTGTTAGCCCCAGCGTCTAGCCTTTAAATACGTTTAAGCCCCTGGTTTTTTGCACAGAACCCCTTAGAACCTTCAGTTTTCTTGCAAATAGGTCCCTGAATCCTGTTTTTAGCCTAGGTTTTGCGTTTTAGCTCCGTTTTAAGCGCTCTTTATATCCACGCGATCGTTGTAACACATAGAATAGTTTTAGGCCAGTTTTGTGTGCTGTTCTATTGTATTGGTGTACTGTTTTCTTATAGTTTGCTATGGTTGTGCATGTGTGTATGTGTGGACTATGCTTGATGATCGTGAGTAGACGCGGAGCCTTTGGACCAGTACCAGGAGCCACCATCTTCTGAAGCTTTTGAGCAGCAGCAGGAGAACTTTGAGGAAGGCAAGTATAACATGAATCTCCTATCACTTTTTAATACAATTTCATACTGCATTTTAATACTGTATGCCTATAAGGACTTTCCTAGCCACTTTATATCCTATATATATCCTTGGGTTGCATTTTGGTTAGTTGTGCTAGGTTGCTGCGCTATAACAAACTTGGTCCTTTTTAATTAAATTTGATTAATGGTCTTATGCAACTTAATCCTGAGCGTGGCCCTCTGTGCTGTGTGCTTGAGTGGCTCACGTCTCGATAAAAGATGTTTTGATAGAAACATGGTTTAGGGGGCCGGCACAGTGCTTAGTGCTTGGTTGGCCACTCTCCATAAGGACCGGTTCATAGAGCGACAACCTGGGACAACCGCGCAACCACAAGACTGGAATGGGACGGTCTTGACTTACTAATTAGGTCGTGTTGGTTCGGGAGTAACTTACCTGCGTGGGCAAGAGGGGTGGTAAGCTTCAATGGTCCCTGCTCCTCCGGCTTGGTCTGTGCTGTGTGTCTTGTACCCCCGGAGGTGGGCCCCATCGTTGCTGATCCAGAATCCTTAGCGGTTACACCTTACTAACGTGATCCTTTGTAACGGTCTCGTAGTGTGCTTGCTAGCCATCTCACCTAAGGAAGTGTGATGAACAACTAGCGTAGCTCACGACTTGTGGGTAAAGTTGTGCAACCTCTCGAGAGTGTAAAACTGATATATCAGCTGTGCTCACAGTCATGAGCGGCCCAGATCCTCCTTTTGATTAGTGGGGTTATCAACCTTTGATTAGGGAGATTTCCCCGGGTGGTTTTGGTTTGGTTGGTTTCTCACTAGTTCTTAACTAATATTGATTAATTTCTTATGCAATATGGGTTTATGGTAATTCATCCACTTATAGTAAATAGTTTTAATAAAATTTGCCAAGATTAAAAGCTACTGCAGTTGGGTCAGCTAACCCTAGAGCCTCATACTCGTGTTATACTTGTTGAGTACAAGTTGTGTACTCACACTTGCCTCTTCCTCTCTTCTGTTCTCTTTGGGATATCTTCGACTGCTGCTCGGTACCAGGCGACGTGGAGGACTACATCGGCGGACTCGACGATTTCTAGGCGTTGTCTCCCAGTTGACGTCCCTGTGGCGCCCCACTCTTCATGTATTTATTTTACGCTTTCGCATTCCTTGAACTGATTCTTGATTCAGTTGTAATAAAGACATTTCTTTTATAATTTATACGCTTTTATTCGTGACAAGTTGTGACGCCCTGAAAATTTACCAAATTAAACTACGCGCTGAAGTCTTTCGATCAAAAACCTAATCGTCGTCAAGGTCCATCCGAACCCTAGCCCCCTCTGTTTCCCCCGCCGTCCTGACAATCGACACAAATTTGACCCCCGTCCCATCCCGCACCGCCCGACGAACCGACGACCACGCGCGACCGCTTTCCGCGATTAGCGCCGGCGCGATTCTTTTTCCTCGCGCAGCGCGCGAATGCCGCGCGCGTGGCCGACCGGCCGCGGTCGCCGCCGCGATCGGCGCCGACGCGCCTCTCTCTCTTTCCCTCTCCTTTTTCCTCTCTCCCATTTCATTTCTTTTCTTTTCTTTTCTTTTTCCCCAATCTCTCTTTTCTCCTTCTTTCTTTCTTTCCTTTTTCCCATTCCTTCCTTCTTCTTCCTTCTCTCTTTCCTTCCCCTGCCGCGTGCCCGAGCGCCACCTGGGCCGAGCGCCCGCGCTGCCCCGACCGTGCCGCGCGCACGCGCTCGCCCCGCGTGCCCCGCGTGGACGTGTGCTGTGCCACGCCGTCCGTCGTTCGCGCCCCCGCCCTGGCCCGCACCCCGCCGCGCCGCACACGCACGCGCGCGCCGCCCGCCGCTGCTGCGTCCTCCCTCACCGCTCGCGCCGTCGCCTGTGCCCGCACAGCCCTTTCCCCCACGTGCTTGACGACGCCTCGACGACCCCGCCGCCCGCACGCCGCTTCGCGACGGCCGCAAGCGGCCGCACGCCATTAATGGCGTCCGCCGAGCCACCACACGCCGCCGGCCTCCCCACCGCCTTCCTCGGCCTATAAATCGGCCGCCCGCGCAGCCGCCCCTCCCCACGACCTCCACCACCACACGGCCCTTCTTCCCCCAAGCCGCAGTGCCGCCGTCGCCCACTGCTCGCCGTCGTCCGGCCTCCATGCGCCACCCCGGTCCAAGGTGAGGCCGGGGATGGAATCCCCCTGCCCTCCTCCCTCTTTTGCCCCTAGCCCCGGCCGCCGCCGCGCCCTGGGCCGCCGGATTTGGCCATCGCCGGCGCCCCCCCACCCCCTCCTCTGTTCTGTACGGGGAGAGGAGGAAGAAGGGGCGTTTTTGCCCAAACCCCCCCCTTTCCTGTTTTTCCCCAAAGGAACCCCCTATCCACTCCCTTTTGCAAAAGAAGCCCTACTCTTTCCGTTATTTCAAACCAAAACCCTCGATACATAAACCTAGATATACTTGACACCCTTTTAGCATGCCCAGGGTATTTCTAGGATTCGCAAATAGGTCCTTACTCTTTCCGGATAGTTACGAATAAGCCCCTGGACCCCTGTTTAACCCCTGAACCCCTCTTTACCTCGTCATTTTATGTGCGAAACGATCTCCGATCGACCCGAAACTTTACCACGCCCTTTCTAGTATAGTTCTAGCCATGCCATTAGGAAACCACCCAAAAATATTACCCCTACCTCCGTAACTAAATTATTTCCGATTCAAGCTCAACGATTAAAGCTTTTAGTTCTTGCGCTTGATTGTGTGTCTGCTTGTTTGCGTCATAGGACACGGAGTGAACGAGGAAGGTTCCGACTGTGACAAAGCGAATGAGGACCAGTTCTGCGACCCCGAACCCGAGGGACAATACTTCGATCAGGACCTTCCGCAAGGACTTGACGATGGCAAGTTCAATTCCGCCCTTTGATGCATGTTTCTGTCCTAGTTTTTATAAACACAACCCAGTGGCCTGTTTTATAAAATTGCATGGTTTTGCTTGCTGAAAACATAGTAGGATAGCCACCCTTGTTTGTGATAACCATACCTTGACCACCTAGTTTTATAAAGAAATGTGTGCGTGTGGGAAGGGATAAAATGTGGTTTTGAAAGATGAGTCAGACGGGATGGATGGCATTTCTGTGTGAATTGCCGATGGTGTGCTCGTACCTGTGTGGTTGAGCGAGGAAGGGAGATATCCATCTTGTCACCCCTAAGGACCGAGTTGATGTGTCATCTCACCTAGCTTCCTGTCGTGCAAACCACTTGACCGTTGTATGGGCAACGGCTTAGCATAAATCCCACTAGTTAGTCTGATAGCCATCAGGAGAGCTGAGAGCAACGGGTGATCAAGGAGAAGGGATAAGCTCTGTGTGACTTATGCCCCGGTTAAACCTCGGAGATAGGTCGAATGACCCCTTGATGGATCCCGTGGTGGCTAGTCAGGTCTAGCTAAGGCGGGTAATGGCTTTGTTGGGATCCGCACCGACACTAAGGTGATCGTGCTGTGGTACCCCACCTGTGGGTAAAGTTGCACACCTCTGCAGAGTTAAAATCTATTCGAATAGCCGTGCCCACGGTATTGGGTAAGTTATGGTGTGGTCACATAACTAGTGTTTCTCTCTGGGAACGGTTGGGCTGGTGTGAGTTGTTTGGAAGGTGTCCGGCAGTTGTGCCGTGTGCTACGGCCGACGGGGAGTGCGGTAGCAATTTAAAACTTGGATCCTATGTGGATCGACATCGTGTGCTCCTTGGTACTAGAAAACTTGTTTTGAAAATGTTTTTAACATAAACCGTTGCATACAACCGAGTTTTACGCAAACGAACCATAACCTTACCCTTGGACTGTCCTGTGCATTAATTTCTATTATAACCCCCTCCGTGGGTGTGATTGGACTTGCTGAGTACGTTTGTACTCACCCCATTCTTACTTTTACAGTGGAAGATCCCGACTACATCCCCGAAGACATCGAGTAGGGTTCCGTCCTGCACCCAGTCACGCCTGTGGTCAGGGCCACCGCGGAAGTTCCGCATGGCGCAACACTCTGATGACCCCCTTTTCGTAGCTGGTGTAGTGGTGTGGGTTCTAGTTGTAATCCTCGCGATAGTGGCGTTTCACTGCCCATTACCGCGTAGAGTTGTACGGTGATGTACCATCTGATGTAATAAAAGTGTTATCAGCCTCCTGTGACTGATAAAGCAACACTTTTAAGTCTTCCCTGATAGGGGGACGCTTCAGGAACAGGAAAGGGGGGGTTTTGGGCAAAAACGCCCCTTCTTCCTCCTCTCCCCGTACAGAACAGAGGAGGGGGTGGGGGGGCGCCGGCGGCGGCCAAATCCGGCAGCCCAGGGCGCGGCGGCGGCCGGGGCTAGGGGCAAAAGAGGGAGGAGGGCAGGGGGATTCCATCCCCGGCCTCACCGTGGACCGGGGTGGCGCGTGGAGGCCGGACGACGGCGAGCAGTGGGCGGCGGCGGGTCTATGGGTGGCGGCGGCGCTGTGGCTTGGGGGAAGAAGGGCCATGTGGTGGTGGAGGTCGTGGGGAGGGGCGGCTGCGCGGGCGGCCGATTTATAGGCCGAGGAAGGCGGTGGGGAGGCCGGCGGCGTGTGGTGGCTCGGCGGACGCCATTAATGGCGTGCGGCCGCTTGCGGCCGTCGCGAAGCGGCGTGCGGGCGGCGGGGTCATCGAGGCGTCGTCAAGCACGTGGGGGAAAGGGCTGTGCGGGCACAGGCGACGGCGCGAGCGGCGAGGGAGGACGCGGCAGCGGCGGGCGGCGCGTGCGCGTGCACGTGCGGCGCGGCGGGGTGCGGGCCAGGGCGGGGGCGCGAACGACGGACGGCGCGGCACAGCGCACGTCCACGCGGGGCACGCGGGGCGAGCGCGTGCGCGCGGCACGGCCGGGGCAGCGCGGGCGCTCGGCCCGGGTGGCGCTCGGGCACGCGGCAGGGGAAGGAAAGAGAGAAGGAAGAAGAAGGAAGGAAGGAAAGGGAAAAAGGAAAGAAAGAAAGAAGGAGAAAAGAGAGATTGGGGAAAAAGAAAAGAAAAGAAATGAAATGAAATGGGAGAGAGGAAAAAGGAGTGGGAAAGAGAGAGAGGCGCGTCGGCGACCGCGGCCGGTCGGCCACACGCGCGGCATTCGCGCGCTGCGCGAGGAAAAAGAATCGCGCCGGCGCTAATCGCGAAAAGCGGTCGCGCGTGGTCGTCGGTCCGTCGGGCGGTGCGGGATGGGACGGGGGTCAAATTTGTGTCGATTGTCAGGACGGCGGGGGAAACAGAGGGGGTTAGGGTTCGGATGGACCTTGACGATGATTAGGTTTTTGATCGAAAGACTTCAGCGCGTAGTTTAATTTGGTAAATTTTCAGGGCGTCACACATGTGTTGTGATATCTTGATAATCTGTTGTATATATGCGTGACTTGATCCTGGCGCATATATGATTGCTCGATTTATGTTCTTATAAATCGGGTGTGACAAGCGGAGTGGTCGTGGTGCCGCCGGCTCGACGGACATGATCTCCCAAAGAAGCAGTTTTTGTTCCCACCTGGAACCGAAGTCTCCATCTCCCCCAAAGATGACGTTGATGGTCTTTGAAGCATCCTGGAACTTCGCATTGCGCCCTTGGTCCCCTTGGTCGTCGTTTTCGGGTTCTTTGTCCACTGGCTTCTTGTTCTTCTTGCCACCACCAGAATTGCTGAATGTCCTTCGGAGATGGTAGCAATCGATTGCCGCATGATTGGCACCTGGATGCCATGGGCATTTCTTCTATAGGAGCTTCTCGAACTCCTCCTACGTTGTTGACTTCTTGCCTCACGAGGGACGATCCACAGCCACGATGAGATCATCTGGCTTGCATTTTCGGGATGAACCCGAATAGTCCTGCTGGCTCTTGTCGTTGCGGTTGTCATGAGGACACCTTAGATTGCTATCATTGCGCCTTGAGAACCGCTCCCGCATCTTCTCTGCCTGCTCGGACCAGTCGTGCATCATGTCATGAAGCCTCGTAACAGTTTTCGGTCTGTTCTGCCCGAAGTCTTTGTAGATGCCTCGGTCGGTGATGCCGTTGTAGAAGCAGTCAATGATGTCCTCCTCCGAGATATTCGCAATGGTGGTGCGGACATCGAAGAAATGGCGTGTATAGGACCGTAAGAGCTTGTTACATTCCTTTTTACATTGGGCAAGATCATGACAAGTACCTGCACGAGCGATCGCCCCTTAGAATTTGTCAATGAAGACCTTCTTGAGCCACTCCCAGGAGTCAATCGAGTTGTTGCTGAGGCTCTCCAACCACGTGAGCGGCGCAGGGTCCAAAGCCATCAGGAAGTAGATGACCTTGGTGATGTTGGAGCCCCCCGCGACATCAATGGCGGTGGAGTAGCAATGTATCCATTCCTGAGGAGCTTGCTTGCCATCATACTTGGTGATGCCGATCGGCTTGAAGCCCTCAGGGTACTTGTAACTGCTGAACCGTGCGAAGAAAGCTGGGAAATGATCGCTATAGTCAGTACCTTATGTCTCACTTCTTCAAGCACTGTGCGCCTGGAATCGATCATGGACCACGCATCGCGGCTTTCATTGATGCGCTAGCGTAGGTCTTCTGGTGGAGGCCGGTGATTGGCCTGTCACGAGTTACCTCCTAGAGGTGGCAGCTGCCTCCTGCCAGGGGCCTGACTCCCACGAGCATTGTCGTTGTTGCTGCGCTGAGGTCGAGGATGGCCGCCTGCCGTTCGGCTGTGAGCCTAGCTTTGGCTTTCGCCCACGCGCTCTTCCCTGAGGGTAGACGCCGGGTTTTGCTGATCAAGCTGAATCCAGGCCCTCTGCGTGTAACAAAGTGCTCGACGCACGTTCGGATCGTTACTGCGCTCGAGTATGGCCGTAACCCTGGTGATTTTGGCCACCGGATTCCTGAAGCCCCACTCGCTTACGGCAGTGGACTCGGCATCAAGTTCACGATGCATGGATCACATGCGCTCATTAACCCTCCTTCGGCGAGCTGTGCGAGCTCTTTTTCGGGTCCTCCATGCCTCATGATCGGCATCATTCTCATCGCCGGCATTGGCTGTGGCCACATGTTCAGATACCACATCAAATTTGACAATGGGCAAGTCACTATTGTCCTCGCCTTCTTCTGCCATCAGCATCTGGCGTGAGATGAGCTCATCAGAGCTCGCGTCGACTAGCTCGGTCGACTCCTCCGCCATGATGGCTAACGGCCTACCCTCCTGAAAAGGCAAAGGCTCGAGGTGTGCCACAAGTCGATCTTCGGCCTCGAGTAGATCAGAAAGTTTTATGCCATTCCAATGTACGAAACACCCCTCTGGAGTGGAGGTGATCATCAGACCCTTGGCACCAAAACAACCCAAAGCCCCCCGACGAGCGGTGGCTACGGGCTTTCCGTGTTGGAGTAGAGAGTCCAAGTCCTTCTCCAATGTGGAGATGGACTAGGAGATGTTGGCCTCGTGAAGATCAGTGGCCAAATCGCGCAGATTGAGTCATGATCGGCTACGCGAGTCCTTAGTTTGGAACAAGTCCAACCCAAGGAAAGTTGTTGCAGCGCTGAATGAAGTCGCACCGAAAGCAAACTCCTCCTCGATCCTCGTAGCGGACCCATGAATTGACAAATCGTCAAGATCATCAACGAACTTGTCGAGGTCGCTTCATGTCGATGAGGAATTGACAAAAACTGCCCGCACCATCTGCGATGCAGACCCATGAGCTAAAAACAAATGTTGTACCCTGGGAAGGTACTGACCTGGTGAACTGGAAAGATGCCATCAAGATCGCCGGTGGATCTTCGATGCACTCCCCTACCTGGCGCGCCAGCTGTCGGTGTTTTACCGGCTGCCCACCGAGGGGTATACCCGAGGTGGTAAGTTTAGGTGAGGAGACGCCGTGATCAGGAACTCGAAGGTGCAAGGAACATAAGATTTTAGACAGGTTCGGGCCGCGAGGCGCGTAATACCCTACGTCCTGTATGGTGGTTTGTATTCCCTTGGGTGTTGATGTCGTGTTTTGAATGGGTCTCTGCCCCCCTTATATATCCGGGAGGTCAGGGTCACACAGATCTAGTCAATACTAGCCAAGGAATCATACCCGGGTATAACTCGAGTAGTTTCCTTCTGTACCGACTAGCTTTATCTCCTACTCAAACGAGTAGAAAACAACATAAATAAGAGATAAGACGGGCTTTATCTCTTAACCCTGTTTAAACTACGTTATGTACACAGCCCCGTAACCCTGGGTCTGACACAATATACTTTTATGTTTACCTTGCAGGGGACCTCATCTGGACCTTGCTGCTGGACAAGTTGGATTCAACTCTGACTAGTTGGCTTCATCAACAATCACCCACGGCTACTCCGATTTCGCGAGAACACTCGCTTACACGTTGCTGACTATAACGACTACTCGTCGGATTCAACTCCAACCAGTTGGGTTCATCAACAACCATCGTCGACTATTGGACATCGTGAAAAATGCACGGCAACATGCTAGTGACTACATCAACCACTTGTCTCGCTTACAAAACTAGTCAGAATTGACTCCGACTAGTGGGCTTCATCGATAATTCAAGATTCAGCGACAGCTTGGCATATACCTAGCTCAGGGGCTGGCGCCACCTACTACCAGGCATATCCTATGTGACTCATCTAGCTTCCAGGCTCGGGGGCTGGATACAATATGGATCTCAGCAATGAAGATTGCATGCCATGATTCTTTGGACCCTTTATTCCAAAACCTTAGGGATTTGGATTCAAGGCTCGGGGGCTGCGGGACATGTGTCATCAGCGACTTATTTTTTAAATCTGCTTGAAGATAAGGACAGAAGAGTCAAGATTGAATAGACCCTCAGCATGATTCTACGAGTCAACCTAAGGCTCGGGGGCTACTCCATATGGAGTGCGAGTTCAATCGCATCCCATATAAAAGAAGACAACTACTCGGGGCATGAGCACCTCATAGCCTCGATGCAGCCAAGGAAGTACTTGGAGGACATCTTTAAGATGAAGTTCGGAAGAACTCGAAGACGCCTTCAGAAGTACTTGGACGCCTGCAGTACTCGACTACGAAGAGCTCGGGGGCTTGTCAAACCCGGGTACACGGGACTGTACACGTGGCATACTTTTCCTAGGATAAGGGTTGGGACATGGCCCATGCCCTACATCTGTGTAACTACTCGTAGGCTAGTAGAACTGCTCCTACAGTAGTAAAACTAGTCGGATACAATAGAGAACTACCAGAAGAGTACTTGGGTAGGACTCTAGGTCATGTATCTGACTAGGACTTCCATGTAAACCTGTTCCCCCAGACTATATAAGGGCGGACAGGATCCCCTCCAAGGGGGACCGACCAGATCATCTAGGGAATCACCCAGGAGATCACCCAACCATCATCAAAGGCAATACAAATCACATAGGATGTAGGGTATTGCTCTCAGCGGCCCGAACCTGTCTAAAACCTTGTGTTCCTTTGCACCTTCGAGTTCCTGATCTCGGCGACACCCTACCTACAAACTCACCACCTCGGGGGTATCCCTTGGTGGGCGTGGCGGTAAAACACCGACGGGGACCGAACTAAATACAACTACCAGCTCCACACAGGATGTTGGGTGTTATGCTCACAGCGGTCCGAACTCGGCTAAACCTTTTTTTCTCCTGATCATCACACGGCATCCTGGAATCCTACCGCGTGTTACACCCCTGGCCGAATCTCTAAACGGGGATTCCCACAAATCCCTGCTTGCGGTACTCACCCACCATCAGCTGGCACACCAGGTAGGGGGTGTTGGCATGTAGGATCTCTGTCCCCAATGAAGAACCTTCAAGAGAAACAATAGCGAACCGCTCTGACCATTCCGACAGTGAGATCAACAGTGATCATGCCCCCCGAAGGGGGCATCCAAAATGCCGCCTAGAGAGAGGGTGGTGGAACCAAATCCTCTCGCACCTGGCGGGTGCCGGCCAACGTCAGTCATCATGGTGCCGCCCTGACTTGACGCTCCCAAGTCCGCCTTCGGAGCACCGCCTCCACCAATGTCAGGTTCGCCCAGTTCTGGGTTTAGCCCCGGAAGCGGGCGGTCCTGTAGGTGACCCGGGCACGAGGGCGCCTTGACCTAGGTGGCATTCCCCCTGAAGTAGCACTGGTGGTAGCCTGTACGCTCCTGCTCCACCCCCAAGTGAGAGCAGAGCCCAGAACGCCTGAGCGGAAGTGGCTCGATGAGCTAGCCAGTCTCGTCGAGAAGGCATGCCTGAGGCTGGGGGCTCAAGGCTCCTGCACTAACACCGGAGGTCCCTCTCGTGGGGACTCCTGGCCGCCGTCGCACTAGCCCACTCCGGGCCGATCACGCACCGACGGGTCGCGCGACTTGCGCTCCTGCCTTGACGAGAAGAGGGCCGGCGAAGAAGTCCGGACTACCCACGAGCGTACATGTGAGTGGTGCCGAGAGGCCGAGGAGGATCATGCCTCCTTCCGGCTCCCCCATGCAGGGAAACTAGGGCTGCCCTGGCTCCGCTGGCGACGACGACATTGGACCCTACGGGGCCTGTCAGACCCAGGGCTACGGGGCTGTGTACATAACGTAGTTTAAATAGGGTTAAGAGATAAAGCCCATCTTATCTCTTATTTATCTCATTTATCTCTTATTTATTCCATATGAATAGGAGATAAAGCTAGTCGGTACAGAAGGAATCTACTTGAGTTGTATTCGGTTACGATTCCTTATCTAGTATTGGACTAAGATTCTTGTAATCCTGACCTCCCGGGTATATAAGGGGGGTAGGGACCCATTCAAAACATCAACACCCAAGGGAATACAAACCACCATACAGGACGTAGGGTATTACGCACCTCGTGGCCCGAACCTATCTAAATCTTGTGTTCCTTGCACCTTCGAGTTCCTGATCTCGGCATCTCCTCACCTAAACTTACCACCTTGGGTATACCCTTCGGTGGGCAGCCAGTAAAACACCGACAGCTGGCGCGCCAGGTAGGGGTGCGCATCGAAGATCCACCAGCGAACTCGATGGCATCTTTTCAGTTCATCAGGTCAGTTCCCTCTCAGGGCATGACATTTGTTTTTGGCTCGTGGGTTTGCATCGCAGATGGTGTAGGCAGTTTCCATCGATTCCTCATTGACATGAAGCCAAAAACTTCCACGGCGGGTCCCTGCAGCGATCTTGACAAGTTCGTTGATGATCTCGACGATTTGTCAATCCTTGCATCTGCTACAAGGACTAAGGTGGAGATTGCTTCCAGCATGACTTCATCCGGCGCTGCGGCAACCTTCCTTGGGTTGGACTCATTCCAATCTAAGGATTCGTGTAGCCGATCATGATTCAATCCACGCAATTTGGCCACTGATCTCCAGAAGGCCGATATCTCTGGGTCCCTATCCGCATTAGAGAAGGACTTGGAATCTCTGCTCCAACTTGAAGGGCCCGAAGCCACCGCACGTCAGGGGGCTTCGGGTTATTTTGGCACCAGCGATCTGATGATCACCTCCACCCCAGAGAGGCATTTCGTGCATTGGGAAGGCATGAAACCTTCTGATCAACTCGAGGCTGAGGATCGACTTGTGGCCCACCTCGAGCCTTTGCCTTTTCAGAAGGGTAGGCCGTTAGCCACCATGGTGGAGGAGTCGACTAAACTAGCCGACGAGAGCTCTGAAGAGCTCATCTCCCGCCATGTGCTGATGGAGGAAGAAGGCAAGGATGATGGTGACTTGCCCATTGATGAATTTGATGCGGTTTCTGAGGACGAAGCCAAGCTAACGCCGGCGATGAAAATGATGCCGATCGTGAGGCGCGGAGGACCCGAAATAGGGCCCGCGCAGCTTGCTGAAGGAGGGTCAATGAGCGCTGCGATCCATGCATTGCGAGCTTGACACCAAATTCGCTGCCGTAAGCGAGCGGGGCTTCAGGACTCCGGTGGCCAACATCGCCAGGGTTACGACCATACTCGAGCGCAGTAACGATTCTAACGTGTGTCAGGCACTTCGTTACGCGCAGAGGGCCTGGATTTAGCTTGATCAGCAAAACCCGACATCTACCCTCAAGGAGGAGCGCGTGGGTGAAATCCGAAGCCAGGCTCACAGCCGAACGGCAGGCGGCCGTCCTCGACCTCAGCGCAGCAACAACAATAATGCTCATGGGAGTCAGGCTCCTGGTGGGAGGCAGTAGCAACCTCCAGGAGGTAACCCGCGATAGGCCAATTATCAGCCTCCTCCAGAAGACCTGCGCCTGCATATCAATGAAGACCGCGATGCACGGTCCGTGATCGATTCCAGGCGAAAAGTGCGCGAAGAAGTCGAGACGAAAGGTACTGATTGCAGCGACCGTTTCCTAGCTTTCTCCGCATGATTCAGCAGCTACAAGTATCCTGAGGGCTTCAAGCCGATCGGCATCACCAAGTAGGATGGTAAGCAAGCTCCTCAGCAATGGCTACGTTGCTACTTCACCGCTATTTAGGTAGCAGGGGGCTCCAATATCACCAAGGTCGTCTACTTCCCGATGGCTTTGGACCCCGCGCCGCTCACGTGGTTGGAGAGCCATAGCAACAACTTGATCAACTCCTGGGAGCGGCTCAAGAAGGTCTTCATCGACAACTTCCAGAGGGCAATCGCTCGTGCAGGTACTCGTCATGATCTTGCTCAGTGTAAACAGGAACGTAATGAGCTCTTACGATCCTACACACGCTGTTTCTTTGATGTCCGTGCCACCATCATGAATATCTCGAAGGAGGACATCATCGACTGCTTCTACAACGGCATCACCGATCCAGGTATCTACAGAGACTTCGGGCAGAATAGGCCGAAGACTGTTGCGGGGCTGTGTGACATGATGCACGACTGGTCCGAACAGGAGGAGAAGATGCGGGAGCGGTTCCCGAGGCGCCAAGATGGCAATCTGAGGCGTCATCATGACAACCGCAACGACAAAAGCCAACGGGACTATTCAGGTCCACCCCAAAAGCACAAGCCAGATGATCTCATCGCGGCTGTGAATCATCCCTCATGAGCCAAGAAATCGACGACGCAGGAGGAGTTCGAGAAGCTCCTGCAGAATAAATGCCCGTGTCATCCAGGTGCCAATCATGCGGCAATTGGTTGTTACCACCTCCGGAGAACTTTCAGACATTCCGGCGGTGGCAAGAAGGACAAGAAGCCCATGGACAAAGAACCCGAAGAAGATGACCAAGGGGACCAAGGGCGCAACCCGAAGTTCTAGGATGCTTCAAAGATTGTCAACATCATTTTCGGGGGGGGGGGGGGGGGAGGGATGGAGACTTCGGTTCCAGGCGGGAACAAAAACTGCTTCTCCGGGAGATCATGTCTGTCGAGCCGGCTGCACCACGACCACTCCGCTGGTCGGAGGTGTCCATCTCATTCTCCCGCGATGATCAGTGGACAAGCTTTTTGGAGCCCGGTAAGTTCCCGCTGGTTCTGGACCCGGTGGTGGTAGAAGTCAGGCTCACCAAAGTGCTCATCGATGGTGGGAGTGGTCTCAACCTCATCTTCGCCAGCACTCTGAGGAAAATGGGTCTAGACTTCACGGACATGCTGGTTCCAAGCAAATCTCCGTTTTATGGCATTGTCCTAGGTAATGCGGTGCACCCACTTGGCACGGTGGTTCTTCCAGTCACTTTCGGCACAAGGGAGAATTACTGCACCGAGTTCATTAAATTCAAAGTTGCTAACTTCGACTCTTCTTACCATGCTATACTGGGTCGTCCAGCACTCACCAAATTTATGGTAGTGCTGCATTATGTATATCTGCTTCTTAAGATGCCAGGACAAAATGGGGTACTCACTCTCTGAGGCGACTTGAAGAAGTCATATGATTGCAACCAGGAAGCGATCCAATATGCTTCGACTACACGTGTGCCAGATGCTTCAGGAGAAGTACTCGCGGCCGCACAGTAGCTATCTCAAGCTGGGTTGGAGATCCCTTCAAGAAAGGCCAGCAAGTCAAGCATCCAGTCGACTGGTGATGTGGCCCTCAAGTCGATCCAGCTCCAGGAGGGTGACTCATCTAAGACCGCCGTCATCGGTACGGGCTTAGATGAAAAATAGGAACTTGTGCTCGTCAGTTTCCTTCGGGATAACCGAGACTTATTCGCATGGAAACCAGCGGATATGCCAGGGGTGCCCAGGGAACTGATCGAGCATAGTCTGAATGTACACCCAAAGGCTGTGCCCCAAAAGCAACTCCTTCGAAGATTTGCTCACGACAAGCGTGAGGCCATTAAAGGAGAAATAGCTAAACTCCTCGCGGCTGGTTTCATTAAAGAAGTGATTCATCCAGAGTGGGTAGCTAATCCCATTCTTGTAAGAAAAAATAATAATGAATGGAGAATGTGTGTTGACTACACCGATCTCAACAAGCATTGCCCAAAGGATCACTTCGGGCTACCGCGCATTGATCAAGTCATCGACTCGACGGCGGGTTGTGTACTCCTCTGCTTCCTTGATTGTTATTCAGGGTATCACCAGATTGCGCTCAAGGAGGAGGATCAAATCAAGACTGCGTTCATCACCCCGTTCGGGACTTAAGCCTACAAAACTATGTCCTTTGGTTTAGAAAATGTAGGAGCAACCTATCAGCGCGCCATTCAGATGTGCTTTGCCGATCAGCTGCATCGAAACATTGAAGCCTACGTGGATGACGTGGTAATCAAGACCAGGAATCCCGATGGCCTAATTGCAGACTTGGAAGAGACGTTCAGCAGCCTACGAAAGTTTCGGTGGAAGCTCAACCCAACTAAATGCGTTTTCGGAGTACCATCAGGGAAATTGCTCGGGTTCATAGTTAGCAACCGGGGAATTGAAGCCAACACAGTGAAGATTTCGGCCATCACTGATATGGAGGCTCCGGCCACAATGAAAGATGTGCAGAAGCTAACAGGCTGTATGGCAGCCCTGAACAGGTTCATCTCCCGGCTCGGGGAGAGAGGACTACCCTACTTCAAGCTCGTGAAGCGCCAAGACAAGTTCCAATGGACGAGGGAGGCCGAGCGAGCTTTGTAAGACCTGAAGCATCACCTTTAGTCCCCTCCAGTCCTTACAGCACCATTACCGGGAGAAGATCTACTACTCTATATTGCGGCAACAACTCATGTTGTCAGTAGTGCTATTGTAGTCGAGTGAGGCGAAGAAGGCCATGCATTTGGAGTGCAGAGGCCTGTATATTTCGTCAGCGAGGTACTCTCCGAATCCAAGGTATGATACCCAGCAGTCCAGAAACTTTTATATGCAATTTTGATTTCATCCAGAAAATTGCGCCACTACTTCAACGAGTACAAGATCACCGTGATTATGGATTTCCCGTTGGCGGATATTCTCCATAATCAAGATGCCACGGGGTGTATATAAAAGTGGGCAGTAGAACTGGGGGCTTTGTCTATTGACTTCAAGCCACACACTGCAATCAAGTCTCAAGCTCTAGTCGATTTTATGGCTGAGTGGAGAGAGAATCAAATTCCGACTCTAGTTGACAAGTCACAGCATTGGACCATGTACTTCGATGGGTCTCTTAAGCTTGACGGCGGCGGCGCTGGAGTCCTATTTATTTCTCCACGGGGTGAACAGCTGAAGTATGCTCTCCAGATCCTTTGGGAGGTGTCAAATAATGAAGCCGAGTATGAAGCCTTGCTTCACGAGCTACGTTTGGTGATATCACTGGGCATCAAGCGACTACTCTGTAACACCCTAATGTAAAATTTCATATTTTATAATGAGTTTAATTGGCTTTAATAAAGTTTCTAAGGTTTTCTTTGTTTAGCTTGCATATAATTATAATTTATTTCACAGAGAATTAAAATTTCATTTTAGTTCAACATGGTTGCGCGTTCATGCTGGTGCATAAAATTTATTTGGTTGAGTGCATAGGAGTTTGAATTCAAAGTTGATTTGAATTCAAATAGATTTGAATTGGTTTGAAAGAGAAAGGGGAAAGGAAACCAGACAAATAGGAAAACCCTAAACCAGCCCAGCAGCAGCCCGGCCTCTCTTTTCTTTTCGCGCGGATCGCTTCTCCTTTTCTCCCCGCGCTCGGCCCAGCTTGGCCCGCTCTCCCCCTCACCTCGCGGCCCGTTCCAGCAGGCCTAGCAAACCGAGCTGCTCTCTCTTTCTCTCTGCCACCCCGACCCCACCTGTCGATCCCTTCTTCCTCCCTCCTCCCCCAACGCAGCGCGCAACAACCGGTGGATCCCCCCCCCCCCCGCGATCCTCGCTGGCCTTCCCCCGAGCGCGCCTCCCTGAGATCCCTGGTTCCCTCCTTTAAACGCACACGCAGACCCCCTGCTTCCTTATCCCCTACCCGTGGCTGCCGCCCAAAACCCTAGCACCATCCCCGCTTTGCTCCGCCGCGCAGAGCCCCTACTCCGCCGTGGACCCGCTGCACCACTGCACCTCAGCCCCGGCCAAACCCCACGGCAGCTTCCCCTTGACGCCAGGAAGCTTCCCGAGGCCTCCATTCTCGACCTCTATGCCAGCAGTGGCCGGAATTCGACCGAGACCTGCCGCCGATGAGATGCTCCGCCCTTGCGATTCCTCGCCGCCGGCGATCCCCGGATTTCCCTAACCCCCGTAGCATCTCCATAGGAGCATCATGAGTCAGACCACGGGATCCAGAAGCTCAGAGCAGGCCTGCATTGACCCCGTCACCGAGCTCCGCGCCGACCCATCGCTCGGACCATGTTGCCGGCCACCCTGCGCTGCAGCTCCGCCCGAACCAAGCCCTCGGTGACCAGCACATCCTCTCATATTCCTTTTACGCTAGATGTTGTAGACCGTAGGCCGTTCTCGTGGCCTGAACATGCACGCCGGCTAGCTCCGCCGTGCAGAGCCGCTGCCACCGTTGCAACCGTGTCCCCGAACCTCACCAAGTCCCACTAAAGCCCTAGGTGGATTACGCATGTCGCGTAGTCCGTTCCAGACCCAAGCTCGGGTCGATTTGATCCCCGGAGCATCGTTTTCGATGAGCTCCGGTGAGCCCTGAGCCGACGCCACCGCGGGAGCATCATCTCTGGCGACCCCCGCCGCTGGCCGCAGCACGATCCATCCTGAACCGCCCGATCCGAAGTGAACGCCCATGATTAGATCTAAACCTCATCAAATCCCAGCCCTCAGATCCAGATCCAACGGATCGGACCTCTCCCTTCCCCCGCGTACCTGTTCGCCCTCCCTTTTAAACCCAAGCCGTTAGATCCAGATCCAGTGGACCAGATTCCTCGCCTAGATCGGACCGTCCGATCCACCGCGATCAGATCGGACCGTCCGACCTACCGTTCAGATCGGACCGTCCGAAACCCCGCCGCCAGATCGGACCATCCAATCCAGATCGGGTCCGAACCGTTCGATTCAGATCCGACGCACAGATAAGAAGATACCCCTTCGGCCTGGCAGTTTTAATAAAGAGACCCAGAGTTTCTTTGAAATCAAACCGCCGTCCACGTTAGTTCAAAGCTAATTCCAGTTAAGCCCCTATTTTTGCACTGAAGCCCCTGAGTTTTCCAGTAATACGGTCCGCCGCCCTTGGACGCGTAGTCGTGCAGTCTAACCCCGAAGTTTATAGGTTAATTACGTTTTAGTACCCGGTTTTTACGCAGAACCCCCTGGAAACTTCAGTTTTCTCGCAGTTAAGCCCCTAGACCCTATTTTAGCCCTAGTTTTCGCGTCTTAACTCCGTTTTAAGTGGTTTTCACACCCACGCGATTGTTGTAACGTGATGAATAGCTTTAGCTCAGTTTTATGTGCTATTTTATTGTATTGTTGTATTGTTTCTTATCTTTTGCCATTGTTTGCATGTATGTGCATGTGTGGATCATGTTTTTGGCGTTACGATCGTGAGTAGATGTTGAGCCACCGAAGGAGTACCAAGAGCCACCTTCTTAAGAGCCCTTTGAGCAGCAGCAGGAGAACTTTGAGGAAGGCAAGTATAACATGAACATCCTATCACTTTTAACTACAATATCATACTGCATTTTAATACTGTATGCCTATAAGGATTTCTAGCCACTTTTATCCTTTATATATAAATACCTTGAGTTGCATTTTGGTTAAGTTGTGCTAGGTGCTGCGCTCTCACATATTATGATCCTTTTTAATTAAATTTGATTAAGAGTATATGCAACTTGATTCTGAGAGTGGCCCTCTGTGCTGTGTGCTTGAGCGGCTCACGTCTCGTTAAAATATGTTTTTATAGAAACATGGTTTAGGGGGCCAGCATGGTGCTTAGTGCTTGGTTGGCCACTCTCCATAAGGACCGCTTCATAGAGCGACAACCTGGGACAACCGCGCAACCACAAGACTTGAATGGAATGGTCTTGGCTTATTAATTAGGTCATTTTGGTTTGGGAGTAACTTACCTGCAGGGCAAGAGTGGTAAGCTTCTATGGCCCTCGTGCTACGAGGCTTCGTTGGTGCTATGTGCTTGTACCCCCTCGAGGCTTGCTCCATAGTTGCTGATCCAGAATCCTTAGGGGTTACACCTTACCAACGTGTTCTTTGTAACGGCCTCATAGTGTGCTTACTAGTCATCTCAGCTAAGGAAGTGTGATGAATAACTAGCGTAGCTCACGACTTGTGGATAAAGATGTGCAACCTCTCGAGAGTGTAAAACTGGTATACTAGCCATGCTCACGGTCATGAGCGGCCCAGATCCTCCGTCTGATTAGTGGGGTTTATCTTTGGTGGTTTGGCTTGGATTTCAGTAGACCCATGAGTAATTTTAATTAATTATTCAGTAGCTTGGGTTATGATAATTCATCTACTTGTAGTAAATAGCTTTAATAAAATTTGCCCAGATTAAAAGCTAACGCAGTTGAGTCAGTTAACCGTAGAGCCTCATAGTTTGTGTTATACCTGTTGAGTACAAGTTGTGTACTCACACTTCCTTCTCTACTCTTCTGTTCTCTTTGGGATATCTTCGACTGCTGCTCAGTACCTGGCGACGTGGAGGACTACATCAGCGGACTCGATGATTTCTAGGCGTTTGTCTCCCAGCCGACATCCCTGTGGCGTCCTGTTCTTCATGTATTCATTTTACGCATCCGCACTCCTTGAACCGATTTTTGATTTGGTTGTAATAAAGAATTCATTTACAGTTTATATGCTTTTATTTCATGATATGTGTTGTGATATCTTGATAATTCTGTTATATATATGCGTGACTTGATCCTGGCGCATATTTGATTGCTCGGTTTATGTCCTTGTAAATCGGGTGTGACATACTCTTATATGGCGATTCACTTCTTGTGGTTCAGCAAGTCAACAAAGAGTGGGACTGCAACAAGGAGACGATGGACGCTTATGTACAAGAAGTTCGCAAGCTGGAAAACAAGTTTTCCGGTCTGGAGGTTCATCACGTGTTACGAGAGCATAATGTGGGCACAAATATTTTATCCAAGCTGGGATCTACTCGTGCACAGTTTCCAGCGGGAGTCTTTGTCGAAGAGTTAAAGCAGCCATCCATCAAGTCTTCACCTCAGGTAACCACCGATGCAGGCCCTCATCAACCTGATCGGGAGGTTATGATGCTTGGTGAGGACTGGAGAGAGGCTTATATCGATTTCATCCGGGATCAAAGGCTACCGGCAGGAATGGACGCAAGGAGCGCAGAGGCAGCTCGTGTCATGTGCAGAAGCAAAGGTTTCATCCTATTCGACAGCAAGCTCAACCGGCATGGCGCCCAATCAGGCATTCTAATGAAGTGCGTCACGAAAGAAGACAGCTACGATATACTACGGGAGATACATGAAGGTGTTTGCGGCAACCACGCAGCTTCAAGAACGCTAGTGGGGAAAGCATACAGAGCTGGTTTCTGGTGGCCCACTGCAGTGTCCGATGCCGAGGATCTTGTGCGGAGATGTCAAAACTGCAAATTCTTCGGCAAGCAGTCTCACGTCCCAGCTCACAGTCTCATCACCATACCGCCATCCTGGCCGTTTGCTTGCTGGAGCCTCAATATGATTGGGCCCTTCACAATGGCACCAAGAGGCTTCACCCATGTGTTGGTGGCTATCGACAAGTTTACCAAGTGGATCGAGTACAAGCCGATAGCCAAGCTCACACCAGATCGAGTTGTTGATTTCATCTCCGATATCTTGCATCGCTTTGGCTTCCCGAATACCATCATCACAGACTTAGGATCAAACTTCACAACCAACCAGTTCTGGGAGTTCTGTGAGAATGCGTGCATCGAGATTAAATATGTCTCTGTTGCACACCCAAGGGCCAATGGTCAAGTCGAGAGGGCAAACATCATGATAATTGATGGCCTCAAGAAAAGACTCTATGATGAAACAGCAAGAAAGGAGGCAAGTGGATACACAAATTGCCACATGTCATCTGGGGGCTCGGACTCAGCCGTCCAAAGCCACAGGACAAATACCTTTCTTCCTTGTATATGGTTCTGAAGCAACCTTGCCGGCCGACATCATGTGGAAATCCCCAAGGGCTGAAATGTACAATGAAGGCGAGGCGGATGAGGCAAGGCAGTTAGAGCTCGATTCTATCGAAGAGGCTTGCTGCACCGCTCTTGTTCAGTCAACTCGATATCTCCAGGGGATCCGGCGATATCACGATCGCAACGTGAGGGAGCGGTCGTCCAATATAGGAGATCTGGTCCTACACAGCATCCAAGACGAGTCCGGCTTACACAAGCTCAACTAAAGGTGGGAAGGTCCTTTCCTAGTCAAGCAAGTTACAAGACCGAGGTCGCATTGACTACAATACCCTGAGGGCCAAGATGTCCCGAATTCTTGGAACGTTCAAAACCTGCGCAAGTTCTACCCATGAAGAGGCGTGCGGGGCTAGCTATTCTCTGGGCGCCTAGGCGGCACCTTTTTCTTCCAAATCAATTTGGAGGCTATGTGTCACAAAATTCGGAATGTAAATTTTTCTGTTAACAGACGGAGGCTCCGACCACGATCATACTTTATAAATTGACTTCTTGCCATGAGTTGTGACGGAGGCTACGGCCATGTTCATGTTTTATCGCCTTCATGTTCTAAGTTTTGACGGAGGCTTCGGCTACGTTCACGCTTTATATGAATCGACTTCCACCGTGACCTTTGATGGTCGCTTGCGACGATGATCGCATCATTCCCAACAAGTTTGATCTGTTCGATCGGTTCATACCTAACTTGTTGGATGGGCTCACATGAGGAGCTATTTCGACTACATCCAGAGTTGTTGCACTCGGGGTAGTTTCATTTTTTGCCATAAGCACGGCAGTCTCGCGATGATGGTCGTGTTCATTCCCAACAGGTTCGATCCGTTCGATTGGTTCATACTTAACTTGTTGGACGCGCTCATAAAAAGAGCGATCTCAACTACACCCAGAGTCGGTGCACTCGGGGTAGTTTCGTTTTCTGCCATAAGCACGGCAGCCTCGCGACGATGCTCGTGTTCTTTCCTAACCGGTTGGGCCTGCTCGATCGGGTTATGTCTAACTTGTTGGATGGGTTTCTACTCGGAGCCACTACGACTACTTTCAGGGTCGTTGCACCCGGGGTAGTGTCTACTACTTCGCCCTTAAAACTGGATGACAGTTCAGCTAAGGGACATACAAGTAGAGACATCACATAAACATATATATACAAGGCAACAAGTACTTGTTTTTACATTCTAATCCTGCAGTACACTTTTTACTATTTGTTCCGCTACAGGTTGGGCTTCTTGGAGGTACTCGTTGAATTGTTCTTCAGTACACTCCACCGCCACTCCCTGCTCGAACATCTCTAGCTGAGCTTCCGGCCAAAAGGACTTTACAAAGGCAAGTGCATGGCTAACACACGTAGCCGGGGCTTCAGTGAGGAAACTGGCGACCTTCTGCGGTGCTCCGAGAAGTCACTCCAGCAAGGTTTGCTTGCTTATTTTGCCTTCTTCAGGAGGGTTCACCATATCCACAAGCTCCTGGGCGGCCCTCCTAAGGTCCCCCAGCTCCTTTTGCCGCAGCTCGTCCTTCTCGCCTAGCGTCTTGACCTATCGAAGGCAATCGGCGAACTGTTGTTCAGTGTCGGCGATTACCTTCTGCAGCTTTTCGACGTCATCTGTACGGCAATACAGTACATTCTTCACGTTAGTAAGTAGCTCTTCTTTGTATGTTAAGATTTTCCTAAGCTCTGCGGTGAAGATATTTTCAGAGTCCAAGGAAAATTGTTAAGGGAAAGTACTCGAGAGATGAAAGGGGCCTAACTTGGTGCGCTTTCTTCTGCTCTTTGAGCTGCTCCTGGAGCTTGGAGTGGGCCTTCTCAAGGTTGCGGAGGTCATTCTTGAGGAGCCACATCTCTCGAGTCCGCTCTTGGTTCAGCTTGTCGAGCTCTCTCTGGAGATAGATGTTCTTCGTCAGCTCTTCGGATATGTGCTTCTCCTTGGCAGCGAGCTCCTGGTGACCATGCACGACTGCTCTCAACTTCTCTAACTTCTTCTGTGAGTGTGTGATCACGTTCTGCATAAAGGGGGAGATTAAGACAAGCAACTCGACAACGTATACAAGCAGAAGAGCAATCATGTCTTACCATGGCAAAATCGTACAACTCCTTGTAGGCCTACTTGAAGGTCTTTATGTTGCTGGCCGTCAGCATTGGATCATCCACCAGATCGGTGGTGATGACATTTTGGTACCCGGGCCCGGCCATCAGCAGGTCACCAGGACCCCTCTAGGTCCCTGCGGCTTCTTCAGAAGGTGGTTGCTGGGCACCTGCAAGTTAAGATGCACTTACTACATATTGCCTGGGGCTAAGCAGCTAGACATGGGTGGTCAGACACTTACCTATGCCATCTGCAGGAGTGGCATTAGGGGCCTCGACTTGTTCCTCACCACCAGCCCTAGCTTCGGCTTGTTGGGGCTCGGGGGGTGGCGGCAGGTCGAGCAGCGTCATGTCTGCCTCGGGGGCTGGTTCCTTGGGCGAGGGCCCTTCCAGGGCTGATGGCTCGGGGGCTGGGGCAGCTACGGCCGGTCTTGGCTTGTGCTTCACAGCGCTCGCAGACCTAATGAAGCAGAGTTAGTTATATCATTACAAGTCAAAAAGGACAGAATGTTCATTATGCCATAAGATGTACACTTACAGTGGAGACCTCTTCATGACAGCCTTCTTCACCCTCATGACCCGTGGTGTCTCAGCCATGGTACTTGTTGCTGGCGGCGGGGCAACACCAGCTGGCGGCGTCATGCTGGCCATGGCAATGGTAACCGATCCTACTGCCGAAGCTGCTGGAATCATTCCTATTTCTTGGTGCCCAAGCCCGGGAGGAGAAGCGGGTGGACTGCAAACGGAAAATGTCAGCATGCAACAATATTGATATATGACAACAAGGCAGCATATTCATACCTGGATGACTCGACTTCTTGCACTTTTCTTTTGCGTACAACCCGGCGACCCTGCGGGACCGAAGGCAGAGTTGCCTTTTCTTGCCTCCCCCTCGGCTTCCCTTTCCGCCAAGGGGCTTCCGCCTTCAGTGGACTCGCTGCCGGGCAGAGCCTCGGCTACTCGAGTCCTCTTGGCTTCGGCTGCAGCGCTGGGGAGGAGGTGGTCCGGTCGAGGGATATCCGGTTGTGGAGGGTAACTCTGGTACAACTCTGTGTGCCCCTACAGAAGGTTTTTAGTTAGCAGTGGCAGAACATAATTTGTTTTCAACATAAAGTAGTCGAATACTTACAGGTTTCGGAGGATTTTGTGACGCAAACAGCTGCGGGACGTAGGGGACCGCGTCCACATCCAGTAGCACCCGCCTGACCCGGGTGAGTGCAGCTTCGTCCGTCAGTTCCTCTGCGCACATGCGAGATGGATCTTTAGCGCCCTTGTACTCGAATCCAAGTATATGGCGTTGCTGAATTGGCTGGACTCGGCGCTTGAAGAAGGAGAACATCACGGATACGCCGGTCACTCCCATCTCTTTATGAGCCGCTATGGTGTCTAGCAACTCTTTGACTTGATCCATGTCCCCCCTGGGAAGTTCGATATTCCACTCCGGCCTTACAACAGGTGGTCTATTTGATTTTTCTCGGAGTTGGGGGGCATGATTTTCGATATAAAACTAATGATTTTTCCACCCGGGAATGTTGGAGGGGAATTTGTATGAAAGGTACTTGTCGCCGGCCTGTTGTCTAAGTTGGATGCCGGCGCCCCCTACAACAGATGGGTTCTTGGATGTGGGTTGTGCTTTTACTCGGAAAAGAAAGCGGAAAAGATCCCAATAGGGTTCGATTCCGAGGAGGCTTCACAGAAATGGATAAAGGTTGAGATATGGCAAATGAAATTCGGGTTGAGATGATGGAGCTCAAGCCCGTAGTAGTAAAGAAGGCCACAGAAAAAAGAGCAAGAGGGGAGGGCCAAACCCTGTTCAGCAAAATGGTAAAATGTGACGATTTCGTCTACATTTTCCATGGGGAAAGGTTCGCGAAATGAAGGGCACCAATTAACAAGATTCTTGTTTTGGAGCAATCCCTCGGAAACAAGCTTATTGAGGTCGTTGAGGGAGCACTTACTGTGTGTCCACTCCCCGGATGGCGGCTGTGTGTGGCAGAACCGCTTGAATTATTCCAGCTCAAGTGCGCTAGTCATCGCTATACAGCCGATAATAACTCAACACACTTCAAACGGAACAACCCATTAGTATGTCGGGTCTTCGCCCGATACAACCACGGTTCAACAGGATCGAAGCAGGTTTACCTCGCATGAAGGCGAGTTTACAATCACAGCACAGCTCATCCACTTTTAATTTACAGAAATGCAAACGT
This sequence comes from Panicum hallii, assembly GCF_002211085.1. Lineage (NCBI taxonomy): Eukaryota > Viridiplantae > Streptophyta > Magnoliopsida > Poales > Poaceae > Panicum > Panicum hallii. The sequence goes on along the minus strand of NC_038046.1, from coordinate 24,326,817 downwards.
TATTACAAACCTTTTTCAAACTTAATGTAAACTTATACAAATAGTGTTTAACACAACAAGCTACGCAGCTTGTCCAAGTTCACAGCGGAAGGAAAGATAAACACGCGACTACGCTCATCACGAAGGTTGACACCGTACTCAGCCCAAAGCTCGGTGTCACTCAGGAGGGTCACTGCCAGCCGGGGATGGATCCCATTCCACGGACCAGCCATATGGAATAGAAGTTGGCCATGCGGAACTATCCATGGGTTTCTCGAAGGTCATACCTGAAAAATTCACTAGCAAGACTGAGTATGCTAATACTCAGCAAGGCTTACCCGGGATTGGGTATACTTAGCCCGTATCTAGACTCATGACGGCTTGAAATGGTTCTGGGTTTCATTTCAGCTCAAATAGTATGATCTACTTTCAAATTTTAGCTTTCAAATTCTACTTGATTAGCCATTCTAGGTAAGCACCTACACTAGACAAGCAAGGTAGAGATTAACATTCATCAAGATTATTCAATCAATAGTTACACTTCTTACTCTATGTGGCAGAAGGAATAAGCAGTCTCAATTTCTGCGAGAGACGGACGATTCTGAATCGAATTTCAACCTTGCAAGGGTAAACCTAACTCACACACTTGGAACATCCAAAGATCATTCCAAAGCAACCGTTTGCCTTTCATTCCGACTCATGGAACAGGGCTACCACAAGCGACTGTAGGACCGTACGCACACCAATTGTGCAGGACATATGTCTATAGTGCGACTACATGACTGTACTCCTATCCGCTTCGTCGATGCGTGAGAAAAACCAAATTACGAGTGGTGGGAGATATGTCCACTCCTCGGGCCGATTGGTTACTAGGCTTACCGCTTTACCATATTTCACGGCATGTGACTAGTACTTTCAAACGCTTAGCCACCACTACCACACACTGCAACCTTATCAACTTTTATCAACACAGACGGGGTAAACTTCCAGGTCATGTTACTGCACATGACCCCATCCATGATCCTTACAGTGATTGCAGAATTGTAAACATTCAACTCGTACATCGCGTGAGTGACAAGAAATCACCCAACTTTTACCAGTCCTATTAGCAGAGCGTCTATGCGATAAGGACTCGGGTACAATACATTGGATTCCTAGGATTTATGCATCTAGGGTTTCATTTCAACTCCTAGATGTAATGCAAGATACATAATATGTAGATAAATTGTAATAAATTGAAATACTGGGTTATGCATCGGGGCTTGCCTTCTTGACTGGGGTTAGGGGCAGGAGTGTCAAAGTTTTCCGAACATTGGTTCGGAGCTTCAGTTAGAGTCTCGGCGACGTTTATCGGGTCTTCAGAAAATCCTTGGTCTTGTTCCAGGACTAGCTCGTAGTCTCCGTCGTCGAGTGTCGTTGATTCTACAAGATATGCAATGATTTAAGTGAGATAGTGCTTGAGTTAAAGATTTTATTTCACGATAAAGTTGCAATCCAATAAATTAGTGCACATAAACTCATGTAACAAGGGGTGGGGTTCCAAATTACCATTTATACTTAGGTCATGTTATTTTAATGGAATTACTTTGAAGTAATTCGACTAGTTTGATTTTTATTTTGAAAACTATAAAGATTCTGACCTTGAATTTTTGTGGATAGTTTTTTTTCAATAAATAAGCTTATGGTGAATTTTTCATAATTTTCTGGAAATAGAAACTAAAACATTTGAATTTGAATTCAAACTTCAAGTTTAAATTCAAATCCTGAGTAAATAGAACTATAAAGTCTTGAAAATTTAATTATGAACTAATTATCAACATATTAAGTTATGGTAAAAAGATCTAATCAGAGAAGTCTTAGGAACATGCTTAATTAAATTCAAACTACTTCAAATTTGAATTGCAAGAATTTAAAGAAACTTAAATTACAAAATAGTACTAAGCATGAAATTTTTACACTAGCTCACACATGACCTAAAGAAACCACATACCAAAACTCACAAAACAAATAAGCTAGTATGCAAAAGTTATGTGTAAGATACCCTTTTACTTTAAGTTTAAAATAGATCAAAAAGCATTTAGTTTCAAACCAGACTTCATTAACAAAAGTTGTAGATCTTGAATTCTAGTTTCTAACAAAACTGGTTTGGCAACTTTTGGATGTTTCTACAATTTTCTATGAATTTTACAAGTTAGCTCCTTTGCACACATGAAATAATAACAGGGTTTTGCAGAGAGGCCCCTAGTTTCTTGCATAAGGGACCCTAACACATAAAACTAGATTACAATTGGGTCCTTGCCGGAGGAAGACGACGGCCGTGACGTCTGGCCGGCGTGTTCTCGCCGGCGGCGAGGGTTTGGCCGGAGAAGAACTGGTCCCACATGATCTACATGATCTACTGTGCTCGCGGGTGGGTGATGTGCACCAAGACAAGCGACGGAGCATGGCCGGCGATGATGGATCACGGCGGCCGTGACGGGGTGCTCGTGGTCCCGGCAAGGGGCCGGTGAACAAGGATGAACAAGGCGTGCAGGAGCATCACGGGAGTGTGGGGATGCTTTCCCCGTGCCTAATTTGATCGGAGACGGGGCAGAAGTAGTTGTCGACGGTGAGGTGAACTTCAGGCTCTTACCGGCAACGATGGCGGCCGGTGTTCTGCGGGCTGGGGCGACGGAGGGCGGTGAAGGAGGAGCGGGATCGCTTCAGGGAGATGACGTGGTGCTGTTGGTGCCCTTGGTCGGAGTGGAGAGGCCCTGTACCGGCGGGTCGACGGGAGGCCGAGCAGCGGCGGAGTAAGGAGCTCGTCGGCGCTGCGGTCCGGCTGTTCTGGTGGAGGAAACTGGGATTGGTTCGCTCGGTGAGCTGCGGTGGGTCACGGCGGTGCTGTTGGTGCTTTGGATTGGGGATGGGGAGCGGCGGTGGGGGCTGCCGATGGTGAGCCGAAGCCATGGATGATGTCCGGTGAAGTGTGGTGGTCGGAGCAGGAGAAATTGAGCGAAAATAGTGTGTGCAAACGCAAGAGCAGGCACGCAAGGAGCTCCAGGAGGTGTTCGGAGTCTAGACTAAGACGTGGTCGCGCGGGAGCCAGAGCTGACAGTCAACGGCGTGCATGGCGGCCACGGCGTGGTTCGGGCAGAGGCGGGGGTAGCGTGGCACGCAAAGAAGAAGACAGCGGGGAGAGCTGCGGCGACGGCCGGCCGGAAAGCAACACGTGGGGTTGCCGGGAAGCAGGAGGTGGTGCTGGGTTGCAGCGACGGTGAGCGGCGGTGAAGCGTGGCTCGGGCAGGCGACAGGTGCGACATGGAGAGGGCAGGGGCGGCCAGCGGGGGGTCGGGGAAGGCGGCGGCGAGGCAGGGAAAGGCACGTGGCCCGGTGCAAGACGGCGCTGAGGCGGCGGAGTTGGTGCACATGGCCGGCCAGAGCGGTGGCTGCGCGCGGTAGAGAAATAGAGGAGGAGGGAGGGAGGTAGACAAAGGGGGACTGAAATGGAATTTCTCAAAAACACAAGGACTCCACTGTAAAGTTAAATATCTTTCAAACCAGAGCTCAAATAAGGATGGGCCCAAAAGCAAAAGTGTAGGGTTTTCCAAAACCTACAAATTTGTTTTAAGGTTCATTAGCAGGAAAGCGAAGGATTTGTAATTAATATAAAACTTAGCAAAGTTTCTAAACTTTATATAAATCCTATTTAAAAACTACACTACATATACATCCTATGTGTAGTTTCACCTATATTTGCAATTTAAACACAAGTTTTTAACTTTTGCCAAAACAACCTTTATGTATTTGAATTCCACTTCCCATTCTCATCTATTTAACACTAAAGGACCTTTATTAAATTATAATTATATAAAAGCAACCCTTTTCCTTAGCATTTAAATTTTTAAACATACTTTCACCATATTTTACACACAACATCATACTAAAATTTAGGGTGTGACAGTACTAATTACCTGAGTGTCACACTGTGCCTCCTTCTTCTTCCCATCCTTCTCCGATCTCTTGGGCGCCATCTCTAGATCCGCTCGCCATGAGTTGCTCGGGGGCTGCGGGGAGAGGGGCGGGAGGATTTGGGTGGGTTGGGGTTCTCCAAGAGGATGAAGGTTGAGTGCGGCTCTATTTGGGGGAGTTTAGCGGTTCTTGGCGGATTGTAGATTAAAAGCACAGTTTTTACTAGGCGTTACCGCAGGGTTAAATAACCAGCGGCTGGGTACAGTTTTCCTGCTTTCAAGCTGAAGAGTCATTTAAGGGAATATTCGGAAGTTGATGGATTGTTTAGATAAAATATTTGATTAATCATTTTTTCAGGGTTAATTGTCCCGAAAAAAGAGGTTTTTTCGAAATCCAGATCTAACTTCCATCATTTGTACCATCACATCAGTTCTTTACCATATGTACATTTTTTCACTGCATGCCACGACTTTTGGATCCTTATTTCCAAACCTGAGAGATTTGGATTCAAGGCTCAGGGCTGTGGGATATGTGGCATCGACTACTTATTTTTTCGAGTTTATTTGAAAAAGTAAGGAGGGAAGATTCAAGATTAATGTGACCCTCAGCCTGATTCTCCAATTCAACCTAAGGCTCGGGGCTACTCCATATGGAGTGCGATTTTTCAATCGCACACCATACCAAAGAAGTAATTCGGGGCATTAGCACCTCATTGCTTCGATGCAGCCAAGAAAGTACTCAAAGAAGAACTTCAAGACGGAGCTTCAAGAGAAGCCGAAGAGTGCTTCGAAAGTACTCGAGAAGCCTGCAGTACTCAGCTACAAAGAGCTCGGGGGCTTGTCAGACCCGAGGCTACGGGGCTGTGTACATAACGTAGTTTAAACAGGGTTAAGAGATAAAGCCCGTCTTATCTCTTATTTATCTCATTTATCTCTTATTTATTCCGTATGAATAGGAGATAAAGCTAGTCGGTACAGAAGGAATCTACTCGAGTTGTATTCGGTTATGATTCCTTATCTAGTATTGGACTAGGATTCTTGTAACCCTGACCTCCCGGATATATAAGGGGGGGCAGGGACCCATTCAAAACATCAACACCCAAGGGAATACAAACCACCATACAAGACGTAGGGTATTACGCACCTCGCGGCCCGAATCTGTCTAAATCTTGTGTTCCTTCAACCTTCGAGTTACTGATCTCGGCGTCTCCTCACCTAAACTTACCACCTTGGGTATACCGTTCGGTGGGCAGCCGGTAAAACACCGACAGGGCTGGGTGCCGGGCCTTCACTGCGGACATGTAGGTTGACTGGGCCACCATGTTCCGGCCACGTATCCCGGAGAAGTACGATGATACCATCTACCCTGAGGATTTCCTCTAGATCTACACCATGGCCATCCAGGCTGTGGGTGGAGGGCCTCAGGTCATGGCCAACTAATTCCATGTGGCCCTTAGGGGTACCGTGAGGTCCTGGCTGATGAACCTCCCGCTAGGATCTGTCGGCTCATGGGGTGAACTATGCCGACAGTTCGTCACCAACTTTTCTAGGTTGTTCAACCGACTCGGGACAGGGGAGATCTCCTCGTGGTCAAACAACGCAAAGGCAAGACGCTATGACAGTACATCTAGCTTTTCAGCTAGGTGCGCAACACCATAGCCCGCATCTCACCATCTACCGTCATCATGGTGTTTAGGGAGGGGTTCACCAAAAAGCGTTTGGTGGGGAAGCTGGAGACACACAACATTGAGACCGTTGCCAAGCTATTTGCCCTGGCGGACAAGTGCGCCCGGGAGATGGAGGCTTCGAGCCGCACCGAACGGCGCAACACGCTCGAGGAGCCTACCTCCCTGGAGCGCAGTAGGTCCGGCAACAAGAAGAACAAGCAGAAGGCTGTCGTCACCCTGGCAACAGAAGGCCGCAACAAGCACCTACCGGGAAAAAACCTGCAGGGGCTCTCAAAAGCTGGTCCTGGCGAAACAGGGAGCCAGCAAGTGGTGCGAGATCCACAGAACATACCGGCATGACCTCACCAAGTGCCGGTTGGTCAAGGGCCTCGCTGAGAACCACCAGAAGGTGCGGGGAGATCGCCACCATGGTGACGGCAACGGAGACGCCCGGCGTGGCGCGGGCCTTGGCTTCCAGGAGCCACAGCATGCCGCGGCCACCATCGGCGGAGCAAGCACTCCTCCATCCCGGAGAGAGCTAAGCTCCTCTGCAGGGAGGTCTGCGCTACCTCCCCTGCGCCGGCAAGCTCCCAGCTCCTAAAATGGTCGGATACACCGATTACCTTTGATTGGAACGACCACCCGGACAACACGGCGGGGGTCGGCATCCTCCCCGTGGTTGTGACCCCCATGATCTTCAACCTCAAAGTGGGAAGAGTCCTTGTTGACGGGGGAGCAGGTCTGAACCTCCTCTCCCTGGAGGTGTTCCACAAGATGTAGATCGGGGAATGCAAGCTGCTCCTATCGATGACTTTATATGGTGTCATTGACGGAAAGATGATTCCCCTAGGGCAGGTCAAGTTGCCTGTCACGTTCGGAGAATGGGACAACTTTTGCACCGAGAACATTGTCTTTGACGTGGCGCACTTTGACCTCCCATACAATGCCATCCTCGGGCACCCGGTGCTCGCCAAGTTCATGGCAGCCGTGCACTATGCATACAACGCCCTTAAGATCCTGGAGCCTTCCGGTTCATCTCCGTAAAGGCGGACGTCAAGGGGTCGGTGCATTGCACTGAGAGGCTCTACGAGGCCATGGTGGCCGTTTCCCCGGACGACGGCGAACGTCCTGAGCCGTCGGCACACCCCCCGGCTAGGAAGCGGATCGCCCCCGATGATGCGGCCCTCACCAAGGCGATCTGCCTCGGGGATGATCCCAAGATGAAGGTGATGATTGGAGCACAGTTAGGCAAAAATAGGAAAGCACGCTCGTCTCCTTCCTCCAGGCTAACGCCGATGTATTTGCATGGAAACCGTCGGATATGCCCGAGTCCCTAGGGAGGTGATCGAGCACCACCTAGACGTGCACCCCGAAGCACGGTCCGTCCAGTAGAAAGTCCGACGTCAGGCACTGGAGAGGCAAGACTTCATCCGTGAGCAAGTGCAGAAGATGTTGGAAGCAGGCTTCATCCGGGAGATTTTTCATCCCGAGTGGCTAGCCAACCTAGTCATTTTCCCAACGGCCAACGGCAAGCTCCGCATGTGCATGGACTACACCGACCTCAACAAAGCCTACCCTGTCGGTGTTTTACTGGCCACCCACCGAGGGGTATACCCAAGGTGGTAAGTTTAGGTGAGGAGACGCCGAGATCAGAAACTCGAAGGTTCAAGGAACACAAAACTTAGACAGGTTCGGGCTGCGAGATGTGTAATACCCCACGTCTTGTGTGATGATTTGTATTGCCTTGGGTGTAGAATGATCTGTTTTGAGGGGGTCCCTGCCCCCATTATATATTCGGGAGGTTAGGGTTATATGGATCTAATCAATACCAGCCAAGGAATCATACCCGGGTATAACTCGGGTAGTTTTCCTTCTGTACTGACTAGCTTTATCAACTACTCAAACGAGTAGAAAACAACTTAAATAAGAGATAAGATAGGCTTTATCACTTAACCCTGTTTAAACTATGTTATGTGCACAGCCCCGTGGCCCCGGGTCTGACAAGCCCCCGAGCTCTTCATAGCTGTGTACTGCAGGCTTATCAAGTACTTTCGAAGTAGTCTTCGTCTTCTCCCGAAGCTCCGTCTTGAAGTTCTTCTTCGAGTACTTACTTGGCTGCATCGAAGCTATGAGGTGCTCATGCCCCGAATTATTTCTTTGGTATGGTGTGCGATTGAAAAATCGCACTCCATATGGAGTAGCCCCCGAGCCTTAGGTTGAATCAAAGAATCAGGCTGAGGGTCGCATTAGTCTTGAATCTTCCTTACTTACTTTTTCAAATAAATTCGAAAAAATAAGTAGTCGATGCCACATATCCCGCAGCCCCCGAGCCTTAAATCCAAATCTCTCACGTTTGGAAATAAGGATCCAAAAGTCGTGGCATGTAGTGAAAAAATATCCCCAAATAAATAACTGGTGTGATGGTACAAATGATGGAAGTTAGATCTGGAATTCGAAAAACCCCTTTTTTCGGGACAGTTAACCCTGAAAAAATGATTAATTGAACATTTTATCTAAACAATCCACCAAATAACCCCTCAACTTCCGAATATTCCCTGAAACGACTCTTCAACTTCAAAGCAGTAAAACTGTACCTAGCCACTGGTTATTTAACCCCGCGGTAACACCGAGTAAAAATTGTGCTTCCAATCTGCAATCCGCTAAGAACTTCCAAAATCCCCCAAATAGAGCCGCACTCCGCCTTCTCCCTCTTGGAGAACCCAAATCCACCCAAATCTCCCCGCCCCTTTCCCCGCAGCCCCCGAGCAACTCATGGCGAGCGGATCTGGAAATGGCGCCCAAGAAATCTGAGAAGGATGGGAAGAGGAAAGAGGCACAGCCGCCGTCTGGAGAGTGGACACACAGTAAGTGCACCCTTAACGACCTCAATAAACTTGTTTCCAAGGGATTGCTCCAAGACAAGAATCTTGTCAACTGGCGCCCCTCTTTTCGCGAACCTTTCCCCATGGAAAATGTAGACGAAATCGTCACATTTTACCATTTTGCCGAATGGGGTCTGGCCCTCCCCTCTTGCTCTTTTTTCCGTGGCCTTCTTTATTACTACGTGCTTGAGCTCCATCATCTCAACCCGAATTCCATTTGCCATATCGCAATCTTTATCCATTTCTGTGAAGCCTTCCTCGGAATCGAAACCCATTGGGATCTTTTCCGCTTCCTTTTCCAAGTAAAACCACAACCCACCTCCAAAAATCCATCTGTTGTAGGGGGCGCCGGCATCCAACTTAGACAACAAGCCGGCGACAAGTACCTTTCGTACAAATTCCCCTCCAACATTCCCGGGTGGAAAAATCATTGGTTCTACATCGAAAATCATGCCCCCAACTCCCAGATAAGTCAAATAAACCACCTGTTGTAAGGCCGGAGTGGAATATCGAACTTCCTAGGGGGGACATGGATCAAGTCGATGAGTTGCTAGACACCATAGCAGCTCATAAGGAAATGGGAGTGACCAGTGCATCAGTAATGTTTTCCTTCTTCAAGCGCCGAGTCCAGCCAATCCAGCAACGCCATATACTTGGATTCGAGTACATGGGTGCTGAAGATCCATCTCGCAAGTGCGCAGAGGAGCTGACGGACGAAGCCGCACTCATCCGAGTCAAGCGAGTGCTGTTGGACATGAACGCCGTCCCCTAAGTCCCGGGATTGTTTTCCGCACGGAATCCTCCAAAATCGGTGGGTATTTGTAACGCCCTGAAAATTTACCAAAGTAAATCACGCGCTAGAGTGTTTCAATTAAAAATCACCCGTTGCCGAAACCCTAGCCCTAACCCCTTCTGACCGACACTAATCTCTTATCGCTGTCCCATCCCGCGCCGCCCGGAGACCTGCCGCCTGCGCGCGTGCATTCACCACAGCTGGCGCCGGCGCGACTTCTTTTCCTCGCGCGAATACCGCGCGCGTGGCCGACCGGCCGCGATTGGCGCCGACGCGTCTTCCTCTTCCTCGCTGTTCTCCTCGCGCTACGCGTTTCCCCGCGCGTGGCCGACCGGCCGCGGTCACCGCCGCGACCGGTGCCGGCACTTCTCCCTCCCTCTTTTTCTTTTCTCTCTTCCTCCCTATTTCTTTTCCTTTCCCTTTTTCCTTCTTTCCCCTTTTTCTTTCTTCCCTCCCTTTTCTTTTCTCCCTCCTTCCTTCCTGCTCCTCCCTCTTTTCCCTCTGCTCCCGAAGCGCTACACGCCGCGCGCCGCCGTGCCACTCACGCGCTCGCCCCCGCGTGCCCCGCGTGGCCGTGCGCCACGCCGTGCGCCGCGCCGTGCCCGCGCCCCGCTCTGGCCCGCGTCTCGCCGCGCCGCACGCGCACGCGCGCGCGCCCGGCCTCCGCGACGCCGTGCCGCCCGCCGCTGCCGCGCCCGCGCGTGCCGCGCCGCCCGGCCTCCGGCCCCCAGCCACGGTGCCCCGTTCCCCGGCCGCGCACGCCGCCGTACGCGCACGCGCCCGGACCCGCGCGCACACGCTGCACAGCGCCGCCCCGCCGCCGCTGGCACCCGCCTCGCTGCTCGCGCCGTCGCCTGTGCCGCACAGCGCCGCCCACGTGCCCGCGCCGTCGCGTCGTCCCGGCCTCGCTGCCCGCGCCGCCGCTCGATGACACGGACGTCAAGACGCGGCCGCCATTAAGGCTCCCCGCACCGCCCGCCGGCCCCCTCTCACTGGCCACCACCGCCCACCGCCTTGGCCGCCTATAAAAGGGGCCGAAGAGCACCCCGGCGCCCCCACGACCGCCACCGCACGCCCAGCCCTCCGCCTGCCCAAGCACAGCGCCGCCGCCGCGCCTCACACGGCCGCCGCCCGCTGCCCTCCGTCGCCCCGCTCCCTCGCCGCGCCCCGAGCCAAAGTGAGTAGGGGAATCAATTCCCCTCCTCTCCCTCTCCCTTCCCCCCCTCAATCCCGAGCCGCCCCGAGCTCCGGCCGCCGGAATTTGGCCGGCGCCGGCACCCCACCGCCCTCCTCTGTTCTGTGCGGGGGGGAGAGAAAGGAGAAGGGCAGTTTTGCCCATAACCCCCCCTTTTTCTGTTTTCCTCCAAAAGAAACCCCCTATATACTTCTTTTTGCAAAAGAAACCCTACGCTCTCCGTTATTCCAAATCGAACCCCTAGATACATAAACCAAAATATATTTGATTCTTTTTAGCATGCACAGGGTATTTCTAGGATTAGCAAATAAGCCCTTACCCCTTTTAGATAATTATGAACAAGTCCCTGGACCCCCGTTACAGCCCTAACACCCTCTTTAGCGCGTCATTTTATGTGCGAAACGACCTTCGATTGACCCGAAACTTTACCACGCCCTTTCTAGTATAGTTTTAGCCATGCCATTAAGAAACCACCCAGAGATATTGCCCCGACCTCCGTAACTAAATTATTTCCGATTCAAGCTCAACGACGAAAGCTTTTAGTTCTTGCGCTTGATTGTGTGGCTGTTTGTTTGTGTCGTAGGACACGGAGTGAACAAGGAAGGTCTTGATTGTGACCAAGCGAACGAGGACCAGTTCCGCGACTCCGAGCCCGAGGGACAGTGCTACGATCAGGACCTCCCGCAAGGGTTTGACGATGGCAAGTTCAATTCCGCCCTTTGATGCATGTTTCTGTCCTAGTTTTTATAAACACAACCCAGTGGCCTGTTTTATAAAATTGCATGGTTTTGCGTGCTGAAAACATGGTAGGATAGCCACCCTTGTTTGAGATAACCCTACCTTGACCACCTGATTTTATAAAGAAAATGTGTGTGTGTGGGAAGGGATACTATGTGGTTTTGAAAGATAAGTTAGACGGGATGGATGGCATTTCTGTGTGAATTGCCGTTGGTGTGCTCGTACCTGTGTGGTTGAGCGAGGAAGGGAGATATCCATCCTGTCACCCCTAAGGACCGAGTTGATGTGACATCTCACCTAGCTTCTTGTCGTGCGAACCACTTGACCGTTGTATGGGCAACGGCTTAGCATAAATCCCACTAGTTAGCCTGATAGCCATCAGGAGAGCTGAGAGCAACGGGTGATCAAGGAGACGGGATAAGCTCTGTGTGACTTATGCCCCGGTTAAACCTCGGTGATAGGTCGAATGACCCCTTGATGGATCCCGTGGTGGCTAGTCGGGTCTAGCTAAGGTGGGTAATGGCTTTGTTGGGATCTGCACCGGCACTAAGGTGTTCGTACTGTGGTACCCCACCTGTGGGTAAAGTTGCACACCTCTGCAGAGTTGAAAATCTATTCGAATAGCCGTGCCCACGGTACTGGGCAAGTTACGGTGTGGTCACATAACTAGTGTTTCTCTCTGGGAATGGATGGGCTGGTGTGAGTTGTTTGGAAAGCGTCCGGCAGTTGTGCCGTGTGCTACGGCGGACGGGGAGTCCGGTAGCAGTTTAAAACTTGGATCCTGTGTGGATCAACATCGTGTGCTCCTTGGTATTGGAAAACTTGTTTGAAAATGTTTTCAAAATGAAATCTTGCATATAACCGAGTTTTCCGCAAATAAACCCTAACCGTACCCTTGGATTGTCCTTTGCATTAATTTCTGTTATACCCCCTCCGTGGGTGTGATTGGACTTGTTGAGTACGATTGTACTCACCCCATTCTTACTTTTACAGTGGAAGATCCAGACTACGCCCTCGAAGACAACGAGTAGGGTTTCGTCCTGCACCCAGTCTTGCCTGTGGTTGAGGCCACCGTTGGATTCCGCATGGCGCAAGACTCTGATGACCCTTTGTTCGTAGCTAGTGTAGTTGTGTGGGTTCTGGTTGTAATCCTCGCGATAGTGGCGCTTCACTGCCCATTACCGCGTAGAGTTGTACGGTGATGTACCATCTGATGTAATAAAAGTGTTATCAGCCTCCTGGGACTGATAAAGCAACACTTTTAAGTCTTCCCTGATGGGGGGACGCTTCAGGTGGTATCAGAGCCGTAGGCTGGCCGTAGGACTTGACCCTAGGAGCGAAACCCCTTTTCAAGCCCTAGGACTTGTTCTGACTTAGATATTTTTCTGCACAAGCACTCACCCCTGGTTTTTACCCTGTTCCAGATGGCTGACAATGGGTGGTCCAGCGGAATCTGCCACGCAGAACCCGGCCTCCCCCAGTTACTATTGCTCAGCCTGGAACGCGTCGGGGTTATGGGACCACCGGAGTATGCCTACCGTGAGTACATCGCCGGAGGCACCCTTCGGTGCGACATAATGGTTTTTGTGGAGAAAAGCACCCGCTACCCTGATATGGACCCTTGGTTCATCTCCACCACTGGCTTCCGTTTCCCCGACACCTATCGAAAGGCCGCCCGTAAAGCCCTGAGACGGCTGCGTGTGCTCTACAGGCACCACCTTCAGCGGACTCCTATGGGATTTTTCCCACCCGCTGAGGGAAGAGGGCGCACTTGGATTGCCCGAATGAGGGGCCTTGGACGAGAAGAAGAAGACCTCGAGGATACGGTTTCCCACCTATCCATCTACCTCACTGGCTTGGATGCACTCTGTCGCGAACAGTCGGCACAACTACAGCAGCTAATCCATGGGATTGAAAAGTTAACCCAGGAGCTGGAGGAACAACGGACAAGAGCCGCAAGCGCCGAGTATTCCTTAGCCATCCTCCAAGCCCAGATGCGAGAATACGAGAACCGCCACGGAATAGGTGGATGGATCGAGGAAGAAGAAGAAGAACCCATGGAAACCCATTGGGATAAGGGTACTCAGACCGAAAACGAGATGGATCGGTTCCTTCCAATCAAGAAGCGCTCTATCAGGACCGAGGAAGAATCCCCATGATAGGATTAGCACCCCTAGCTAAAACCCTACCCTAATGACCACGTATCCATGAAAACTGTACCACCCTTGTTGTAATAATAAGTATCATCTACTCCCTTTTGCACCTGTACCAGGTTGTTTACCCCGTTTCTGTTTCAGATGGCTGAGGAAGGATGGACCCAGGGCGATTGCCAAGCTGCACCTGGATTCCCCAGCCTCTTGATCAACACCCTGGAGGACCTTGGCGTTACAGAACGCCCAAGGTACTACAGCCGAGAGTACGAGCGCCATGGTACCCTCCGCTGCAGGGTGATCCTGGTCATCGCCAGGAGCGACCGCTACCCCGACATCCAGCCTTGGCGAGCGACCGCCACCGGATTTAGACACCAAGACACCTACCCCTTGGCCATCAGAAAAGCACTCCGTTATTTGTGCCGGATTTTTGAAGAACACCTCGCCCCACGCCAGCGAAGTTCTTCCCACCGGCCATCAGAACCCCAGTCTGGGAAGCACGCATGAGAAACCTGGAACGACGTCGCCACGAAGAAGGCCCCCTGTACCAAGTGACCACTTACCTAGCCGCCCTGGACCAACTCTTTGATGAGCAAGCCAACCTTCTAAGGGAGCAGACCCATCGAGCCGAGCAAGCGGAGCTCGCAGTGAGATTACAGCAGATCCGAGCCGCCCACGCCGAGGCAAGAGCCGCAGCCGCAGTCAGTAACAAAGCAGTCGCCCAAGAAAGCCTCAGGCAAGCCCGAGACCGGCGCATGCAAGATTGGACCCGAAGTGGGACACCAGTTCCGGCAATTGGGGAGGACCATGTTTTACTCGGGACGCCCATCATAGGATGGGGACCCCTTTTTGGAAACACACAAGCCCCACCCGGGAACCCTGAAAGCTCTGCTGCCGCCGTCGAAAGGGATGCTGAAGCGCAACCCCTGGCCGGTGGAAACCCAGAGGACGGCAAGCAAGGATCACTCGCGCTCTCCGCCCCAGAAGAAGGCCTGTCCCGCGAGTAAAATGACCGGCGCCACCCTAGTAATGTGTCCCCAGCCACTGTCACACCCGGTTTTAAGAACAAAACCGAATGCATAACTATATGTATGCCAGGATCAAGTTCCATACATATAGTGACTTCATCAGTGAATAATCAGCAACAGTATCACGAAAAGAGAATTTAAACACTATAAAGATTATCAGAGTTATACAGCTTATCCTGGAAACGAAGACTCCAAACTTCACAGGCAATCGACCGGGGGTTGCGCTGGCCTAGAACTCAGCATCATCTTCAAAGGACTTCAGATCACTTTCTCCTCTGAGCAGCAATTATAACAAGCGTGAGTACACTTATGGTTGGTACTCAGCAAGTGTTGGGAAATATATGACATGAAGGCCAAAATCAAGGAAAGGCTGACTTGCTTACTGCGATAAGCAATTTTAGTTGGTCAAGTTTTATTAGCACCTGATTACTAAGGTATAAGTTCATACCAAAAACCCACATTAAAAGAGAGAGAAGAGATATAGCATAGGCATAACCACAACCATAAACATGGTCCACAAAAACCATAACCATAACCATGGTCCACGATTTAATTCATCTTCAAGTTTATTAATCATGTGAGGGTCCAAGCCGCTCTTAACCGTGAGCACGGCTGATATATCAGTTTTCACTCTGCAGAGGTTGTACACTTTACCCACAATTCATGTCTCCCGATTTGCCCGAGGTAGCTAGCCTCTTAAACACTTCCGAGGTGAGTGGCAAGGGATTCACTACGAGGCCTTTACAAAGATTCCCTAACTTATGATAATCCGTTGAGGTTTCAAGTCAAAGCGGTCATAACTCTCCCTAGTGAGGAAATACCTTAGCCAAGGTCCACATAGCTATGTGCCTCAAAAGGACCGAGCTATACCCCGTCGATGCAACCCCTCTTGCCCTTTCGGTAAGATTATCATAAACTAGAGTCTCTAATTAATTAGCCAAGACCAGAGCCATATAGTATTGTGGTTGCACTGTTTTCCTGGGTGGTTCTCCATGTTCCAATTAAAACATATAGTCTTGTGATTAACAACACAAAGAGCATGAACATGGATAAAACAGGTGTAACATCATCATTGTTGTCATCATGGTTATATATTATTCCCAAACCATAACCAGTTGAAGCAACTAAGCAATAGCTACCCAACAATAAAGATAAAACCCAGGTTGACAAGGAATGATCATAAAGACTAGGCATATCCTTAATTAGGATCCATCAATATTAGGACACATGCATGCATATAAAGAAAAAGTTATATTTATTGTGATTATTAGGACAAAAGCATGATCAAGGAAACACTTGCCTTTCTTTTAGAGAATAGCTGCTCAGAGTCTTCAATTCTTGTTCTTGAATCTCTAAATCTTCAAAGTTCTTGGATCGCGCTTCTTCTAACGTCACACAAGCAACGGGCCCAAAACATACAAGCAAGCAAACAAACAAGAACGACTAAGAACAGATACAACAAACAAAAGAAAAGCTTTAAAAAAATGAACTAAAGGATAAGGCTCGCTGCTACGGTCACGAGAAAGAAAGAAACACGGAAAACGGAGCTAGGGTTGAAAAGATACAGCTATCGGGAGATTTATATTATAAAAGAAATAAAGAACTATAGGCTTTCATTTATTTTAATTTAGAAAACCAATGTAAAAGATATTCAAAAGAGAATATCCCTAATTATAATTAATTCATATTATATTTGCATTTATAAAGACGAAGTAGAACTTAGTCAAATTTTATATACAATTCTCAAGCTGCTCGGCATCACCAAGTATGATGGCAAGCAACCCCCTCTGCAATGGCTATGTTGCTACTCCACCGCCATTGAAGTCGTAGGGGGCTCCAACATCACCAAGGTCGTCTACTTCTCGATGGCTTTGGACCCTGCGCCGCTCACGTGGTTGGAGAGCCTCAACAATAACTCGATCGAATCCTGGGAGCGGCTAGAGAAGGTCTTCATCGACAACTTCCAGGGGGCGATCGCTCGTGCAGGTACTCATCATGATCTTGCTCAATGTAAACAGGAACGTAACAAGCTCCTACGGTCCTACACACGCCGTTTCTTCAACGTTCGCACTACCATTGCGAACATCTCGGAGGAAGACATCATCGACTGTTTCTACAACGGCATCACCGACCCAGGCATCTATAGAGACTTCGGGTGGAATAGGACAAAAACTATTGCGGGCCTTCGTGACATGATGCATGACTGGTCCGAGCAGGAAGAGAAGATGCGGGAGCGGTTCCCGAGGCACCAAGATAGCAATCTGAGGCGTCCAAATGACAACCGCAACAACAAGAGCCAGCGGGACTATTTGGGTCCATCCCGAAAGCGCAAACCAAATGATCTCATCACAGCTGTGGATCATCCCTCGCGAGGCAAGAAGTTGACAACACAGGAGGAGTTCGAGAAGCTCCTGCAGAAGAAATGCCCGTGGCATCCAGGTGCCAATCACGTGGTAATCGATTGCTACCATCTCCGGAGGACATTCAGCAATTCAGGTGGTGGCAAGAAGAACAAGAATCCAGTGGATAAAGAACCTAAAGATGATGACCAAGGGGACCAAGGGTGCAACGCAAAGTTCCAAGATGCTTCAAAGACCGTCAACATCATCTTCGGGGGAGATGGAGACTTCGGTTCCAGGCGGGAACAAAAACTGCTTCTCCGGGAGATCATGTCCGTCGAGCCGGCGGCACCATGACCACTCCATTGGTTGGAGGTGCCCATCTCGTTCTCCCGCGACGATCAGTGGATGTCACACCCGATTTATAAAAACATAAATCGAGCAATTATATATCGCCAGGATCAAGTCACGCATATAGACAACAGATTATCAAGATATCACAAGACATGTCACGAATAAAAGCGTATAAATTATAAAATGAATATCTTTATTACAACTGAATCAAGAATCAGTTCAAGGAATGTGGAAGCGTAAAATGAATACATGGAGAGCTGGGCGCCACAGGGACGTCGACTGGGAGACAAACACCTAGAAGTCGTCGAAGCCGCTGACGTAGTCCTCCACGTTGCCGGGCACTGAGGAGCAGTCGAAGATATCCAAAATAGAACAGAAGAGTAGAGAGGCAAGTGTGAGTACAAACTAGTACTCAACAAGTATAACACAAACTATGAGGCTCTGGGCTGGCTAAATAAACTGCATTAGCTTTTAGTCTTGGCCAATTTTATTAAAGCTAATTACTACAAGTGGATGAATTACCATAACCCAATTGCATAAAAAATTAATCAATATTAATTAAGAACTACTGAGAACCCACCAAACCACAACCACCCCGGGAATCTCCCTAATCAAAGGTTGATAACCCCACTAATCAAAAGGAGGATCTGGGCCGCTCATGACTGTGAGCATAGCTGATATATCAGTTTTACACTCTCGAGAGGTTGCACAACTTTACCCACAAGTCGTGAGCTACGCTAGTTGTTTATCACACTTCCTTAGGTGAGATGGCTAGCAAGCACACTACGAGACCGTTACAAAGGATCACATTGGTAAGGTGTAACCGCTAAGGATTCTGGATCAGCGACGATGGGGCCCACCTCCGGGGGTACAAGACACACAGCACAGACCAAGCCGGAGGAGCAGGGACCATTGAAGCTTACCACCCCTCTTGCCCACGCAGGTAAGTTACTCCCAAACCAACACGACCTAATTAGTAAGTCAAGACCGGCCCATTCCAGTTTTGTGGTTGCGCGGTTGTCCCAGGTTGTCGCTCTATGAACCGGTCCTTATGGAGAGTGGCCAACCAAGCACTAAGCACCGTGCTGGCCCCCTAAACCATGTTTCTAACAAAACATCTTTTACGGAGATGTGAGCCGCTCAAGCACACAGCACAGAGGGTCACTCTCAGGATTCAGTTGCATAAGACCATTAATCAAATTAATTAAAAAGGACCAAGTGTGTTATAGCGCAGCAACCTAGCACAACTAACCAAAATGCAACCCAAAGGGTATATATAAAGGATATAAAGTGGCTAGGAAAGTCCTTATAGGCATACAGTATTAAAATGCAGTATGAAATTATATTTAAAGGTGGTAGGATGTTCATGTTATACTTGCCTTCCTCGTACTCTCCCGGCTGCTGCTCGAACTACTCGGAAGATGGCTGCTCCTGGTACTGCTCCGGTGGCTCGACGTCTATTCACGATCGTAACAGCAATACATGGGCCACACATGCACACACATGCAAACAATAGCAAAATATAAGAAACAGTACACCAATACAATAGAACAGCACATAAAACTGGCCTAGAACTATTCTACGCGTTACAACGATCGCGTGGATATAAAGAACACCTAAAACGGAGCTAAAACGCCAAAACTACGCATAAAACAAGTCCCAGGGACCTATTTGCGAGAGAAACTGGACTACAGGGGGTTCTGTACGAAAACTGGGGACCTAAACATAATTAGAGCATAGACTCAGGGGCTAGCACGTGAAAACACGCGGCATGGACTGCGGGCACTAAAACCCGAAAGCGCAGGGGTCTAAACGAGTAAAATAGGACTTGACTGCAAATACTTTTGAACTAAGGGTGGACCGCGGGTTGATGTGACACTCGGGTAATTAGCTTAGTCACACCCTGGATTTTTGATATGTTTTTAGGTCTAAAGTATGGCAAAATGTGTGTTTAATAGGTGCAAGGCTATGGAAAAAGTGATGTGTACATAATTAATTTTAACTAGAAGTCCTTTTATGCAAAATGGGTGGATAAAGAGGGAAAGGTTTAAAAGTAAGAGGGTTATTTTGCAAAAAGTGATATCTGTGGTTAAATGGCAAAAATAAGTGAAATTACCCTTGGGTATATATGTAAAAGTAATTTTACCCATGGGATTTACATAAAATGTGAGATTTTTACTAAGTCTATTTTATTTCCAAAACTATTGCTCAAATGCAGATGAACCTTAAAGAGAAGTTGTAGAGTTTGAAAAACCATGCACTTTTGCTTTTTGGACCATCTTCATTTGAGCACTAGTTTAAAAGTTGCAAGCTCTTTTCAGTAAGGTCCCGGTTTTTCTCTGAAATTGCAAAGCAGTCCCTGGTTCAGTTCCTTCCCCCTTCTTCCTCCCTGCGCCACCGCTCCCCTGCCCTGCTCCTGGTTCCCTCTGTCGCCGGCGCAGTACTCCGTCCTTGGACGTCGCCGGCCACCTCCAGCTTCGCCCTCGCCACACGTCGTCGCTCTACCTCTCCACCGCTCTAATTTCCCCCTTGCTGGTGCCCTGCCTGCGAGCCACGCCACCCGCGGCACTGCCGCGCCGCCGCCGGTGCCTCTGCCGCCCACCGGGATTCACCGGTTCCTCCCCCGTAGCCGCTCAAATTGAAGTTCCGCTCGCTCGTGCTCCCTCCTCTCTTCTCAACCGCCTATAAAAGGCCGCCCGGACCTGCTCGCGCGCGCCAGTTTCCCCGCCGCCCCTCCATTAGCGCCGCCGTGACCTCGGGTCATCGTGGAGCCTCCCCCTCCGCTCTCTTCCTCCCCAAACCGACCGCACCATTAGCTCCCCCGTGCCCCACTGCAGCCTCCCAACCCGGCCCTTCCCTCCTTCGCCCGCCGGAACCTCCCCGCCGCCGTGCGCCTCCGGCCGCCGGCCCGGCCCTCCGTGGGCAGCTCATCTCCGGCCATCCCGAGCCTCCCCAAGACCACCCACAGGTAGCCCAAGACCTCCTCGTGCTCCCCCTCCCTTTCCCCCTCACCGCCGGCGACTTCCCCGGCCGGAATTTGGCCGGCCCCGAGCTCCTCCCCGCCGGCCATGGTCATTGGACCCAATTGCTCTATATGCTTTCTTTCCAGGGGGTTGTTTGTAAAACTCAGGGACTAGTTTGTAAAGGATGCCTGTTATTTCATGTGCAAGCATTTCCTGTCTTGTAAAATTCGTAGTAGTTCATAGAAAAATCCAAAAATGGCAAAACTAGTTTTGTTAGAAACTAGATTTCAAACTCTATGACTTTTGTTAATAGAGTTTAGTTTGAAACAAAATATTTCTACCTGTATTTTAAATCTAAGATTAAGGGGTGATATACACTTAACCTTGTCATTTCATGCTTGGTTGCTTATGAAGTTTGGCATAAATGTTCTATGAGCTCTAGATAACCTTGTACAAAGTTGCAAACTTAAACTTGTTTTAAGTTTAACTTCTTTTATTTGAACTTTCAAATTTGAAATAAACCTAATGTATAACTTTCTCTAATTGGAATATGTTATCATTCACTAATGTAATATTTTATAATGTTTAATATATAATCAAATTTCTATAATCTTTTATTTAAAAGTTTTTAATTCAAATTTTGGTTCATTTCAAATTTAATTTAAATGTTTTAGTTCTTATTGCAATAAACTCTACCATATCTTTATAAATAGTGTTTTAAATCTAAAACCTCTTTATTTTATGCATGTTTGTGTGTTATTTAGATGAGATACAATATTTGAAATGTGATATTTTAAATTTAAATTTCACCTTATTTAATTTATTGCATCTCATATAGAATCAACGACACTCGACGACGGGGACTACGAACTGGTCTTAGGACAAGACCAAGGCTTTTCAGAAGATCCAGCGCAAGTCATCGAGGGACTAACTGAAGCCCCGAACCCGAGTTCGGAAACCTCTGACACTCCTGCCCCTAACTCCACTCAAGAAGGCAAGCCCCGGACATATCCCATTACTTTATCTACACTGCAATCTATGCTTATCTATATTATATCTTGCATTAAGTCTAGGAGTTGAAGTGAAATCCTAGATGCATAAATCCTAGGAATCCAATGTAATGCTTCCGAGTCCTTATCGGTTAGATGCTTCGCTAATAGGACCGGTAGAAGTCGGGTGATTTCCTGTCACTCGCGCGATATAGGAGTTGCATGTTTACATTTCTGCAACCACTATAAGGATGACGGACAGGGTCATGTGTTGTATCATGACCTGAGGTTTTACCCTGTCTGTTTTGATAAAAGTCTTAAGGTCGGAATGTGTGGTAGTGGTGGCTAAGTTTTTGAACAGTACTAGCCACATGCCGTGAAAAATGGTAAAGCGGTAAGCCTAGTAACCGATCGGCCCGGTAAGTGGATATACTTCCACCACTCGATCTTTATGTTTTGTTCACATGCACCGACCTGTGGGAGTACGTTCTGCATGGCAGACAGGAATACGGGTTTTGTAGTCGCGCTACAGACGTATGTCCTGCACGAGTGATGTGCGTACGGTCCTGCAAGTCGCTTGTGGTGGCCTGTCCACAAATCGGAATGAAAGGTAAACGGTTGCTTCAGAATGCCCCATTGGTGTTCCAAGCGTGTGTGCTAGGTTTACCTTGCAAGGTCAAATTCGATTCGAATCGTCCGCCTCTCACGAGGATTGAGATTGCTTATCCCTTTTACCACATTGAGTAAGAAGTGGAACTAATGAAGGATAATCTTGATGGGTGATAATCACTACCTTGCTTGCTTAGTGTAGGTGCTAATCTAGAATAAATACTCAACTAGAAGATGAACGCTAAAATTTGAAAATAGTTCATACTCTTTGTTGCTTTTCAGCTGAAAATAAACCCAGAGCCTTTACAATGCCTTCATGGGTCTAGTTATGGGCTAAGTATACCCAGCCCCGGGTAAGCCTTGCTGAGTATTAGAATACTCAGCCTTGCTAATGTCTGTTTCAGGTATAACCTACGAGAGTACCACGGACAACCTTGTGTGGCCAACGTCCGTTCCGTTTGGCTGGTCCGTGGAGTGGGACCCGACCCCGGCCAGCACTGACCCTCCGGAGTGACACCAGGCCTTGGGCTAAGCTTGGTGTTCGCCTTCGCGACATGTGTAGTCGCGTAAAAACTTTTTTTCTACCGCTGTGAGTTTAGACAAGCTGTTACGCTTGTCAGTTGAACATGGTTTGTATAAATTTACTTATCCTTGAACTTGGTTTGTAATAATGTATGTATGGTTGTAAATTAAAAGTTGATGAGCTATTCTGTGATGTGAACTCACCTTCGTGCGAGGTAAACCTGCTTCGATCCTGCTGAACCGTGGTTGCATCGGGCGGAGACCCGACAGACCAAAGGATTATTCCGTTTGAAGTGCGATGGGCTGATTGCAGTTGTACGGCGATCAATAGCGCACTTGAGTCGGAATAATTCGAGCGGTTCTGCCACAGTTGATTCCCGGAAAACCCGAGGGCTCTTTAGCAAAAGAAGCAGGCTGAAGCGATATCTTCTGTTCTGGGCCCTCGGATCGAACATTAACGGCCCCGATCTAATCCTGACAGCGAACCGGTACGCGCGCCTATCAACCGTAGGATCTAGATCGAACGGACCGAGTCCATACTTGAATGGATCTAATCTAGACCGCCTACTCCAGACCTGACGGCTCTGATTCGCTCCTACCCCGAACCGGTATGCGTGATTTAGATCCCTTGGATCCCAATCTCACGGCTCAGATCTAAACGTGCGCGATCTAATCTCCGCCCTTGGTTGCAGATCGGGTGGCTGAGGTTCTAAGGGGCACGGCCGGCGGCGGGGTTCACCGGAGAAGAGAGTCCCGCGGCGGCGCACTGCTGCAACTCACCGGACTTGGCCTAACTTGGCCGTCCGGGCTCGGTTTTGCACGAGATCAAGTCTAGGAGCTAGGGCTCGGCACGACGAATCCAATTGGGTACTTGTGGTGGCGAGTTTGGGCACGGCTAGGGCAAATCGACGACGAGGGTGGCTCGGGGTGGGGGACATCGCCGGCGAGCGGCGTTCTAGAGGCCACAGGCTGCCAACGACTATGAGATCCAGCGCAAAAGAACCAGGGGAAGGAGGGGAGGCTCACCAAGGGCTCGGGGTGGCCGGAGCTGCCGCGGAAGGGGAAAGACGACGACGACCAGCGGCGGAGAGGTTCGGGTGCTCGCGGGGAGGGATGTTGCCGGGACTCTCCGGGCTCCGGGTCACCGTGGTTCGACGTGTGGGGGTCCTGTGAAGGCGCCAGGGGGATTAGAGGAGTCCGAGGATCCCCGACGACCAAGAATCGTGGGTGCGGGGCATCTCACCGGCGTCGGCTTCGGCTCCAATTCCGGCGTGAGCAGGGCTCGGGGGTTGATGCAGAAGCCCTGAACAGCTCCCTGATGACGGGGTGGAGCTACCGCAGCTCTTGGCTGGAGCTGGGAGTCACCGGAGCGATGGATTCGCGGCGGAGCAGAGGCGGAGGGATGCGGCGGCGCGGGGACTCTGCACGAGCGGGGTGCTAGGGTTGGAGGCGGCGGAGCACGAGTGGGGAGATGAGAGCGCAGGGGTTGGGGGTCCCACTTATGGGGCGGCGGATCCCTCAGCATGCGGGCCCAAGCGCGGGCGGCACGGAGATTCCGGCGGTGGTGCTGCACGGCCGTTGCGGAGGGGAAACAGAGGAGGGGAAGGAGGAGCTGACGCGCGGGACCAAGCTGTCAGGGAGAAAGGAGAGAGGGAGAGCGCGGCGCGTGCTGGGAGAAAAAGTGGCGCCGACAGGCGGGCCCGAGCTGGCAGTGAAGGGAAAGAGAGGGGGCGCTCGGGGGCGCTGGCTGGCTGCTGGGCCGAGCCGGCCCACGCGGAAAAGAAGAGGAGGGAAGGGAAAGGAGATGGGCTGCCGGGGAAAAGGGCTGGGCTGAGAGGGAGGTTTGGGCTGGACTCTCCTTCCTTTGCTTCTTCTTTTCTTTTTCTTTACTCAATCTATTCAAACAAACTATTTGAATTCAAATAGATTCGAATTCAAACCCTACAAGCTCAACACAAGAAAAAATAATGCTCCAGCATGAATGCACAAACATGTTGACCATTTAATTAGTTTTATTTTCCTGTGTTATAAATTGTTTTAAATGCAATGTAAATTAGAGAAAAACCTTGGAAATTTCATTTGAGCCAAAATAACTTCATTAAAATTAGTGGAACTTACATTAGGGTGTTACAGTGGACAAGCTTTTTGGAGCCTGGTAAGTTCCCTCTGGTCCTGGATCCGGTGGTGGCAGAAGTTAGGCTCACCAAGGTGCTCATCGACGGTGGGAGTGGCCTCACCCTCATCTTCGCCAGCACTTTGAGAAAGATGGGTCTCGACTTCACGGACATGATGGTTCCAAGCAAGTCTGCTTTCTATGGCATTGTCCCAGGTAATACGGCGCACCCACTTGGCACGGTGGTTCTTCCAGTCACTTTCGGCACGAGGGATAACTACCGCACCGAGTTCATTAAATTCGAAGTTGCTAACTTCAAATCTTCTTATCATGCTATACTGGGTCGTCCGGCACTTACCAAATTTAAGGCAGTGTTGCATTATGTTTATCTGCTTCTTAAGATGCTAGGACAAAGTGGGGTACTCACTCTCCAAGGTGACTTGAAGAAGTCATATGATTGCAACCAGGAGGCGATCCAATATGCCTCGACTACGCGTGTGCCAGATGCTTCAGGGGAAGTACTCGCGGCCGCGCAGCAGCTCTCCCAAGCCGGGCTAGAGATCCCTTCAAGAAAGGCCAGCAAGTCGAGCATAAAGTAGACTGGTGATGTGGCCCTCAAGTCAATCCAGCTCCAGGATGGTGACTCATCTAAGACCGCCATCATCGGCGCGGGCTTAGGTGAGAAATAGGAACTCACGCTCGTCAGTTTCTTTTGGGCTAACCGAGACATATTCACGTGGAAACCAGCGGATATTGCAAGGGTGCCCAGGGAACTAATCGAGCATAGTCTGAATGTACACCCACAGGTTGTGCCCAAAAAGCAACGCCTTCGAAGATTTGCTCACGACAAGCGTGAGGCAATTAAACGGAAAATAGCTAAACTCCTCGCGGCTAGCTTCATTAAAGAAGTGATTCATCCAGAGTGGGTAGCTAATCCGTCCTTGTAAGGAAAAAGAATAATGAATGGAGAATGTGTGTTGACTACACCGATCTCAACAAGCATTGCCCAAAGGATCACTTCGGGCTACCGCGCATTGATCAAGTCGTTGACTCGACGGCGGGTTGTGTACTCCTTTGTTTCCTTGATTGTTATTCAGATCACCAGACCAGGAATCCTGATGGCCTGATTGCAGACTTGGAAGAGACGTTCAGCAGCCTACGCAGGTTTCGGTGGAAACTCAACCCAACTAAATGCACTTTCGGAGTACCATCAGGGAAATTGCTCGGGTTCATCATCAGCAACCGGGGAATTGAAGCCAAACCTGTGAAGATTTCGGCCATCACTAATATGGGGGCTCCAGCCATAATCAAAGATGTGTAGAAGCTAACAGGATGTATGGCAGCCCTGAACAGGTTCATCTCCCAGCTGGGGGAGAGAGGACTACCCTTCTTCAAGCTCCTAAAGCGCCACGACAAGTTCCAAAGGACAGAGGAGGCCGAGCGAGCCTTGCAAGACCTGAAGCATCACCTTCAGTCTCCTCCAGTTCTTACAGCACCATTGCCGGGAGAAGATCTACTACTCTACATTGTGGCAACAACTCATGTCATCAGCAGTGCTATTGTAGTCGAGCGAGGCAAGGAAGACCATGCATTTAGAGTGTAGAGGCCTGTATATTTTGTCAGCGAGGTACTCTCCGAATCCAAGATACGATACCCGGCAGTTCAGAAACTATTATATGCAATTCTGATTACATCAAGAAAGTTGCGCCATTACTTTGATGAGTACAAGATCACTGTGATTAAGGATTTTCCGTTGGCGGATATTCTCTATAATCAAGATGCCACGGGCGTATATCAAAGTGGGCAGTGGAACTGGGGGCTTTGTCCATCGACTTCAAGCCACGCACTGTGATCAAGTCTCAAGCTCTAGTCGATTTTATGGCTTAATGGAGGGAGAATCAAATTCCACCTCCAGCCGACAAGCCAGAGCACTAGACCATGTACTTTGATGGGTCTCTTAAGCTCGATGGTGGTGGTGCTAGAGTTATATTTATTTCTCCAAGAGGTGAACAATTGAAGTATCTCCTCCAGATCCTTTCGAAGGTATCCAATAATGAAGCCGAGTATGAAGCACTCCTTCACGGGCTCCGTTTGGCGATATCACTAGGCATTAAGCAACTTCTTGTATATGGTGATTCACTTCTAGTCATTCAGCAAGTCAACAAAGAGTGGGACTGCAATAAGGAGACGATGGACGCCTATGTAATAGAAGTGCGCAAGCTGGAAAACAAGTTTTCTGGCTTGGAGGTTCATCGTGTGGTATGGGAGCATAACGTTGGCGCCGATATACTATCCAAGCTGGGGTCTACTCGTGCACAGGTTCCAGCGGGAGTCTTTGTCCAGGAGTTAAAATAGCCATCCATCAAGTCCTCACCTCAGGTAACCACCGATGCGGGCCCTCAACAACCTGATCGGCAGGTTATGATGCTTGGTGCGGACTGGAGAGAGGCTTATATCGATTTCATCCGGGATCAAAGACTACCAGCGGGGATGGATGAAAGAAGCACAGAGGCAGCTCATGTCATGCGTAGAAGTAAGGGGTTCGTCCTAGTCGACAGCAAGCTTTACCGCCGTAGCGCACGTTTAGGCATTCTTATGAAGTGCGTCACGAAAGAAGACGGCTACGACATACTGCGGGAGATACATGAGGGTGTTTGCGGCAACCACGCAGCCTCAAGAACGCTAGTGGGGAAAGCATACAGAGCTGGTTTCTGGTGGCCCACCGCAGTGTCCGATGCTGAGGACCTTGTGCGGAGATGCCAAAACTGCCAATTCTTTGGCAAGCAATCTCACCTCCCAGCTCATAGCCTCATCACCATACCGCCATCTTGGTCGTTTGCTTGTTGGAGCCTTGATATGATTGGGCCCTTCACAACGGCGCCAGGCGGTCTCACACATGTATTGGTGGCTATCGACAAGTTTACCAAGTGGATCGAGTACAAGCCGATAGCCAAGCTCACGCTAGATCGAGTTGTTGATTTCATCTCCGATATCCTGCATCGCTTCGGCTTTCCGAATACCATCATCACGGACTTGGGATCAAACTTCACGGCCAACCAGTTCTGGGAGTTCTGTGAAAATGCATGCATCAAGATTAAATATGTCTCTATTGCACACCCAAGGGCCAATGGTCAAGTCAAGAGGCGAACGGCATGATAATTGATGGCCTCAAGAAAAGACTCTATGATGAAAATAGCAAGAAAGGAGGCAAGTGGATACACGAATTGCCACATGTCGTCTAGGGGCTCTGGACTCAGCCGTCCAAAGCCACAGGACAAGCACCATTCTTCCTCATATATGGTTTTGTAGCTCTCTTGCCGGCCGACATCATGTGGAAATCCCCAAGGGCTGAAATGTACAATGAAGGCGAGGCGGATGAGGCATGGCAGTTAGAGCTTGATTCTGTCGAAAAGGCTCGCTGCACCGCTCTTGTTCAGTCAGCCTGATATCTCCAGGGGATCCAGCGATATCACGATCGCAACATGAGGGAACGGTCATTCAATATAGGTGATCTGGTCCTACGCCGCATCCAAGATGAGTCCGACTTACACAAGCTCAACTCAAGGTAAGAAGGTTCGTTCATCATCAAGAAGGTTACAAGACTGGGTTCGTATCGACTACAATACCCCGAGGGCCAAGATGTCCCGAATTCTTGGAACATTCAGAACCTGCGGAAGTTATACCCACGAGGAAGCATGCAGGGATAACTGTTCTCCGGGCGCCTAGGCGGCCTTTTTCTTCCGAATCAATTTGGAGGCTATGTGTCACAAAATTCGGAATGTAGGTTTTTCTATTAACAGACGGAGACTCCGGCCACATTCATGTTTTATAAATTGACCTCTTGCCATGAGTTGTGACAGAGGCTACGGCCACGTTCATGTTTTATCAACTTCGTGTTATAAGTTTTGACAGAAGCTTCGGCTACGTTCATGCTTTATATGAATCAACTTCCGCCGTGACCTTTGATGGTCGCTTGCGACGACGCTCGCATTCTTCCCAACAAATTCGATCCGTTCGATTGGTTTATACCTAACTTGTTGGATGGGCTCGCATGAGGAGCTATTTTGACTACATCCAGAGTCGTTGCACTCGGGGTAGTTTCATTTTTTGCCATAACCACGGCAGTCCCGCGACGATGCTCGTGTTTATTCCCAACAAGTTCGATCCGTTCGATTGGTTCATACCTAACTTGTTGGATGCGCTCATATAAGTTTGATTTTGACTACGCCCAGAGTCGTTGCACTCGGGGTAGTTTTGTTTCCTTGCCATAAGCACGGCAATCTCGCGATGATGCTCGCGTTCTTTCCTAACTGGTTAGACCTGCTCAATCGGGTTATGTCTAACTTGTTGGATGGGTTCCTACTTGGAGCTACTATGACTACTTCCAGGGTCATTGCACCCGGGGTAGTGTCTACTACTTAGCCCTTAAATCTGGATGACAATTCATTTGAGGCACGTATAAGTAGAGACATCAAATAAGAATATATACAAGGAAATAAGTACTTATTTTTTACATCTTAATCTTGCAGTACACCTTGTACTATCTGTTCTGCTACAGGTTGGGCTTCTTGGAGGTACTCGTTGAATTGTTCTTCCATGCACTCCGCAGCCACTCCCTGCGTGAACGTTTCTAGTTGAGCTTCTGGCCAAAAGGATTTCACAAAGGCAAGAGCGTGGCTGACACACACGACCGGGGCTTCAGTGAGGAACTTGACGACCTTCTGGGGTGCTCTGAGGAGTTGTTCCAGCAAGGGCCGCTCGCCTACTTCGCCATCTTCTTGTGGGTCCACAATGTCCACAAGCTTCTTGGCGGCTCCCCTGAGGTCCTCCAGCTCCTTTTGCCGCTGCTCCCTCTCTTCGCCCAGCGTCTTGATCTGCAGAAGGTTGCCGACGAACTGTTGTTCGGTGTCGGCGATGACATTCTGCAGCCTCTCGACATCATCTGTACGGTGATACAACATATTCTTCACGTCAGTAAGCAGCTCTTCTTTATACGTTAAGATTTTCCTAAGCTCTGCGGTGAAGATATTTTTAGAATCCAAGATAGATTTGTTAAGTGGAAGTACTCGAGGAAAGTAAGGGCTTACCTTGGTGCGCCTTCTTTTATTCCTTGAGTTGTTCCTTGAGATTGCGCAGGTCATTCTTGAGGAGCCACGTCTCTCGAGTCCGCTCTTGCTTTAGCATGTCAAGTTCTCTCTGAAGATAGCAGTTCTTCGTTCGCTCTTCGAATATGCATTTTTCCTTGGCAGCAAGCTCCTCGTGACCACTCACGACTGCTTTCAACTTCTCGGACTTCTTTTGTGAGTGCGTGATCATGTTCTGCATAAAGGGGGAGATTAAGACAAGCAACTCGACAACGTATACAAGCAAACGAGTAATCACGTCTTACCATGGCCAAATCATACAACTCCTTGTAGGCCTTCTTGAAGGTTTTTATGTTGTTGTCCGTCAGCATTGGATCATCCACCAGATTGGTGGTGATGATGTTCTAGTACCCGGGCCCGGCCATCAGCAGACCTCCAGGACTCCTTGAGGTCCCTGCGGCTTCTTTAGAAGGTGGTTGCTGGGCACCTGCAAGTCAAGATGCATTCAGTACATAATGCCTGGGGTCTAAGCAGCTAGCCGTGGGTGGTCAGACACTTACCTGTGCCATCTGCAAGAGCGGCATCAGGGGCCTCGACTTGTTCCTCACCACCAGCTCCGGCTTCAGCTTGTTGGGGCTCGGGGGGTGGCAAGTCGGGCAGCGTCGGGACTGCCTCGGGGGCTGGCTCCTTGGGCGTGGGCTCTTCTAGGGCTGATGGCTCGGGGACTGGGGTAGCTGTGGCTGGTTTTGGCTTGTGCCTCACGGCGCTTGTAGACTAATGAAGCAGAATCAGTTGTATCATTACACCAATTGAAAAGGATAGAATGTTCATTATGCAAAAAGATGTACACTTACAGCGAAGACCTCTTCATGACAGCTTTCTTCACCCTCATAGCCCGTGGTGTCCCAACCAAGGTACCCGTTGCTGGTGGCGGGGCAACATCAGCTGGTGGCACGGTGCCCGCCACGGCAATGGTAACCGATCCTGTCGCAGAAGCTGCTAGATCCGTTCCCATCTCTTGGCGCTCAGGCTCGGGTGGAGAAGCGGGTGGACTACAAACGGATAATGTCAGCGTGCAACAATACTGATGTATGACAACAAGGCAGCATATTCATACCTGGAGGACTCGACTTCTGCGGGACCGAGGGCAGAGTTTCGGCCAACTCCACGGATGGTCCAGGGGAGTTGTCCCTTCTCGCCTCCCCCTCAGCTTTCCTTTCCGCCAGGGGGCTCCTGCCTTCAATGGACTCGCTGCCGGCCAGGGCCTCAGCTACTCAAGCCCTCTTCGCTTCGGCTGCGGTGCTGGGGAGGAGGTGGTCTGGTCGAGGGATGTCGGGTTGTGGAGGGTAGCTTTGTTACAACTCTGTGAGTCCCTGTAAAATATTTTTAGTTAGCAGTGGCAGAACAACAGAGTTTGCTCTCAAAAGTAGTCGAATACTGAAGCGTCCCCCCATCAGGGAAGACTTAAAAGTGTTGCTTTATCAGTCCCAGGAGGCTGATAACACTTTTATTACATCAGATGGTACATCACCGTACAACTCTACGCGGTAATGGGCAGTGAAGCGCCACTATCGCGAGGATTACAACCAGAACCCACACAACTACACTAGCTACGAACAAAGGGTCATCAGAGTCTTGCGCCATGCGGAATCCAACGGTGGCCTCAACCACAGGCAAGACTGGGTGCAGGACGAAACCCTACTCGTTGTCTTCGGGGGCGTAGTCTGGATCTTCCACTGTAAAAGTAAGAATGGGGTGAGTACAATCGTACTCAGCAAGTCCAATCACACCCACGGAGGGGGTATAACAGAAATTAATGCAAAGGACAATCCAAGGGTACGGTTAGGGTTTATTTGCGGAAAACTCGGTTATATGCAAGATTTCATTTTGAAAACATTTTCAAACAAGTTTTCCAATACCAAGGAGCACACGATGTTGATCCACACAGGATCCAAGTTTTAAACTGCTACCGGACTCCCCGTCCGCCGTAGCACACGGCACAACTGCCGGACTCTTTCCAAACAACTCACACCAGCCCATCCATTCCCAGAGAGAAACACTAGTTATGTGACCACACCGTAACTTGCCCAGTACCGTGGCACGGCTATTCGAATAGATTTTCAACTCTGCAGAGGTGTGCAACTTTACCCACAGGTGGGGTACCACAGTACGAACACCTTAGTGCCGGTGCAGATCCCAACAAAGCCATTACCCACCTTAGCTAGACCCGACTAGCCACCACGGGATCCATCAAGGGGTCATTCGACCTATCACGAGGTTTAACCGGGGCATAAGTCACACAGAGCTTATCCCGTCTCCTTGATCACCCGTTGCTCTCAGCTCTCCTGATGGCTATCAGGCTAACTAGTGGGATTTATGCTAAGCCGTTGCCCATACAACGGTCAAGTGGTTCGCACGACAAGAAGCTAGGTGAGATGTCACATCAAACTCGGTCCTTAGGGGTGACAGGATGGATATCTCCCTTCCTCGCTCAACCACACAGGTACGAGCACACCAACGGCAATTCACACAGAAATGCCATCCATCCCGTCTAACTTATCTTTCAAAACCACATAGTATCCCTTCCCACACACACACATTTTCTTTATAAAATCAGGTGGTCAAGGTAGGGTTATCTCAAACAAGGGTGGCTATCCTACCATGTTTTCAGCACGCAAAACCATGCAATTTTATAAAACAGGCCACTGGGTTGTGTTTATAAAAACTAGGATAGAAACATGCATCAAAGGGCGGAATTGAACTTGCCATCGTCAAACCTTGCGGGAGGTCCTGATCGTAGCACTGTCCCTCGGGCTCGGAGTCGCGGAACTGGTCCTCGTTCGCTTGGTCACAGTCAAGACCTTCCTCGTTCACTCCGTGTCCTACGACACAAACAAACAGCCACACAATCAAGCGCAAGAACTAAAAGCTTTCGTCGTTGAGCTTGAATCGGAAATAATTTAGTTACGGAGGTCGGGGCAATATCTCTGGGTGGTTTCTTAATGGCATGGCTAAAACTATACTAGAAAGGGTGTGGTAAAGTTTCGGGTCAATCGGAGGTCGTTTCGCACATAAAATGACGCGCTAAAGAGGGTGTTAGGGCTGTAACGGGGGTCCAGGGACTTGTTCATAATTATCTAAAAGGGGTAAGG